>NC_134844.1:88818361-89443211 GCF_965363235.1 Mytilus galloprovincialis | reverse complement strand
TTGAAGAAAAAACAACAGTTAAATCGTTTAACGGGTAAAGGTACCTACGAATCGTATGACATGCGCTGTATGGTAACTGGCCAGTTCGCCGTCGGAAAAAGTACTCTGGTGAAGCTATTAGTGGGGGACGTCATTCCCGAAGGGAGACATCCTACAGATGGTATCTCGCTTCTAGAAGGTCGCTGTGGTCTTGACGTCCAAACAAGAGAATGGATTCTTATAAATCCAGGTAAGAGCATGTTTGTTTATGCCCCTGTCGCATTGGAGGGGGAATTAAGTGTTACCCCGGTCCGTCTGAACGTCTGTCCAAGCATTATTGGGAAACAATACTTGAAAATTTTACCCCACCAAACCCAGGTATATGCAATTATCCCTCAATACTGCATGCTTTGCAGAGAAGCATAAATACGAAATTAGATTGTCATGCCAATTACTCGTTCCACTAAAAATAGAAAATGATAGTGCGAGTAGGACATCCATATACTATGGACACATTCTTGTTTGAAACCTATATACTATGATCATTACCACAAAACTAACAACAATTTTTTGAATTTTGGTGACGTCCCTTTTAACGTTCTTGAGTTATGTCCCTTTATAACATTATATGCAAACAGGGCATCATGTGTGTCCCATGGACACATTCTCAATATATTTTAAAAGATTTAAGGTGACTCGGCCCTTTAAAAGTGCGCAGTTTAATTAGATATAGGAAGATGTGGTGTGAGTGCCAATGAGACAACCCTCCATCCAAATAACAATTTAAAAAAAGTAAATCATTATAGGTCAATGTACGGCCTTCAACACGGAGCCTTGGCTCACATCGAACAACAAGCTATAAAGGGCCCCCAAAATTACTAGTTTAAAACCATTCAAACGGGAAAACCAACAATCGAATCTATATAAAAAAAAAACAACACATTTTTGTCGAGCCTTTGACTTTAGTTGAAAAAGCGAGATATAGCGATCCTACATTCCGTTGGCGTCGTCGTCGGCGGCGGCGTCCACAATATTCACTCTGTGGTTAAAGTTTTTAAAATTTTAATAACTTTCTTAAACTATCCTGGAATTGTAAGAAACTTGGCCAGAAGCTTGTTTATGATCAGAAGATAGTATCCAGAAGTAAATTTTGTAAAAAATAAAATTCCATTTTTCCCGTATTTTACTTATAAATGGACTTAGTTTTTCTTCCAGTTAACATTACATACAGTCTGCAGTTAAAGTATTTAAAACATTTTTAAGATTCTTAAACTAGCCTGAATTTTTACCAAACTTGGACAGAAGCTTCTGACAATCAAAAGATAGTATGGAGAGGAATAATTTTATTGATTTTTTTCATCATTTTTGATGAGTGTGTGATTAACAGCAAAAGTAGGCGAGACACTGGGTTCCGCGGAACCCTTACAAATTTTTGTAATAGTTGTTAGTGGCTTTGAACTAGCTGTCAAATAACTGTGAGTACTCTCAGATCTGTGCATTGTGTCTTTTTGTGTATAAGTACCCGGCCACGTCAACTTGTATTTTTGTCCATCTGATGAGTTAAGCCTTTTTCAACTGATTTGTATAGTTCATTCTTATGTTGTACTGTCCAAGTCAGGAGCCTGTACTTCAGTGGTTGTCATTTGTTTATGTGTTACATATTTTTTTTTTATATATAAATAAGGCCGTTCGTTTTCTCATTTGAATTGCTTTACATTGTCTTATCGGGGCCTTTTATAGCTGACTATGCGGTATGGGCTTTGCTCATTGTTGAAGGCCGTTCATGTATAGTTGTTAATGTCTGTGTCATTTTGGTCTCTTGTGGACAGTTGTCTCATTGGTAATCATATCACATCTTCTTTTTTATATTGACCTGTTAGTCCCTCATAATCATCAAACTGTCCGTCTTATGCTTGCCATTGCACCCATCTGAAATTACAGCACAAAACTTTAATAATACTAATGACATAATATTTACATATGCATCTCGACATGATAGTATTATTCAGTATCTGTTCTAGGAGTTATGTCAGCGCAAATTCTCTTTCAAATTTTAATACACAGTTTGAGTTTACTGTTTTTAAGACGTTTTTTGTTTGGTAAGGAATTGGGGGTGGGGGTGGGGTGCTTTTGTTCATGTATTGTCATTTTTGAGTTAGATACATTTATTAGTTATGTACAATCAATTGAAGAAATCATTCATGCAAGCCATTTATATCTAAGACATTTTTGCATGTGCAGTTATAATTGATATTCAATACCAATCAAAATTTAGCTTTATTTGACATCATTTTTCAACGCGTCTTTTTACAATCAAAATTTAAATTGCTAAATTGCAAATATTTTTACTCTAAGTGAGAGGTTAATTGTTGTCGAGCCTGCAACTTTTGTTGCAGAATGCTCGACATAGGGATAGTGATCCGGCGGCAGCTACGGTGGCAGCGGCGTTAGCTAACTTCTTAAAAGCTTTATATTTTAGAAGGTAGAAGACCTGGATGCTTCATACTTTGTATATAGATGCCTCATGTTACAAACTTTCCATCAGTCACATGTCCAATGTCCTTGACCTCATTTTCATGGTTCAGTGACTACTTGAAAAAAAAGTTAAGATTTTTTGTAATGTTAAATTCTCTCTTATCATACATGTGTTATAAGTAATTGGATAACTATATTTGGTATGTGCGTACCTTGCAAGGTCCTCATGCCCCTCAGACAGTTTTCACTTGACCTCGACCTCAATTTATGGATCAGTGAACTAGGTTAAGTTTTGGTGGTCAAGTCCATATCTCAGATACTATAAGCAATAGGTCTAGTATATTCAGTGTATAGAAGGACTGTAAGGTGTACATGTCCAACTAGCAGGTGTCATCTGACCTTGACCTCATTTTCATGGTTCAGTGGTTATAGTTAAGTTTTTGTGTTTTTGTCTGTTTTTCTTATACTATATGCAATAGGTCTTCTAAATTTGATGTATGGAATGATTGTAAGGTGTACATGTCTAGCTGACAGGTGTCATCTGACCTTGACCTCATTTTCATGGTTCAGTGGTCAAAGTTAAGTTTTTGTGTTTTGGTCTGTTTTTCTTTTACTATATGCAATAGGTCTTCTAAATTTGGTGTATGGAATGATTGTAAGGTGTACATGTCTAGCTGACAGGTGTCATCTGACCTTGACCTCATTTTCATGGTTCAGTGGTCAAAGTTAAGTTTTTGAGTTTTGGTCTATTTTTCCAATACTTTATGCATTAGGCCAACTATATTTGGTGTATGGAAATATTTTATGATCTATATGTCTGTTTCGCAGGTTTTATTTAACCTTGACCTCATTTTCACGGTTTATTGCTCAGTGTTAAGTTCTTGTGTTTTTGTCTGTTTTTCTGAATTTATAAGCAATTAGTCAACTATATTTGTTGTATTGAAGAATTATTGGCTGTACATGTCAGCCTGGCATGGTTCATCTGACCTTGACCTCATTTTCATGGTTCATTGATCAATGTTTTGTTTTCTTGGTTAATGTTGAGTTTATGTGACAGTTGTAATAAAGCTTTATATTTGGTCTATCAACATAATATCTATGATTAGTAAAGAAGGCGAGACGTTTCAGAGTGTGCACTCTTGTTATATTTTATAGTGTGTGTTTCTATGTTAGGATGATACACTATTGTTCTTTATAAAAGTGAAAGTCGGTACCTATTAGATTGTTTAAACCATGAGTTCCAAATGGTGAAGTTGAAATCATCCCTTCGTAAAGTTTAAGGACGCAATCACAAGTTGGTTGACTGTTATGGAATAACCGTTTCACAGATAATATCGGACATGTTCCTTATGTCGAAACTACAATACCCTTACCTTTACACGAATGTGACCTACCGAATTAGACTTTTTACTGGATTTGTAATAACATAATAAACACGACGGGTGCCACATGTGGAGCAGGATCTGCTAACCCTTCAGAAGCATCCGATATCACCTCAGTTTATGGTGGGGTTCGTATTGCTTAGTCTTTAGTTTTCTATGTTTTGTTATATGTACTATTATTTGTCTCTTTGTCTTTTTATTTTTGGTCATGGCGTTGTCAGTTTGTTTTCGATATATGAGTGTGACTGTCCCTCTGGTATTTTTAGTCCCGCTGCAAGTCTTTCTGATGTTCAGTAGTTGTCTTTGTTGATGTGGTTCATAACTGTTTATCGTTTCTTGTGATATATATATATATCCTTTGATTACCTCCCTCACACTTCTTGAAAATTATGCATACAGAAATGATGATTGTCTTGAGATGATCAGCTGTAAAAAAAAGTTATTAGTTACTATTGATTAATATTAATTTTAACCATGACTGTATGTCATTTTATATTTTGATATTTAATGAGGTATTTAAATGAGTAATTATTGTTGCAAACTCCATTAGAAATTTGAATTGAGATTATTTTTGAAATAAGGTAAAGGGGAGGTAAAATAAAATTGGGAGGGAGATACACATTTGTCGGTGGGGTGGTACAATTTTGCTCATTTTAGATTTCAGAAATTAAAATGAAAATTTCTTCATTAATTTTTTTTAAGGAGATTAATATCCAACATCCTAGTGTATTGCTCAAAAGCAAAATAAAATAATTTCATTAGACCATATTTATTCTGTGTTAGAAACCTAAGCTGTGTCAACTTTTCAATCACAACCCAAATTCAGAGCTGTATCAAGCTCGAATGTTGTGTCTATACTTTTCCCAACTGTTCAGGGTTCGACCTCTGTGGTTTTATAAAGCTGCGCCCTGCGAAGCATCTGGGTAATATATATATATATATATATTATTGACCTATCATGGTTTACTTTTATAAATTGTTATTTGGATGGAAAGTTGTCTCATTGGCACTCACACCAAATCTTCCTATATCTAGACCGTTGGTTTTCTGTTTGAATAGTTTAACAGTTGTCAATGTTAAGACCCTGTATAGCTTGCTGTTTGGTGTGATTGAAGGCTCTGTGTCGAAGTTCGTACTTTGACCTTAACGTGCTATGATAGTTTACTTTTAACATTTGTGACATGGAAGGGGAGTTGTATCTTTGTCACTCATACCACATCTTCCTACTTCTATTGTACATATTTTCAGTCTGGGTTAGGAATATACACATAGAATGTTATCACCCTCTAATGTACAATGCCATAGAAGCGCATCATATAGAACACCGTATAGCGGATTATTTTAGCGGGTGTAAAATATCGCGGTTGACATCTAAAAAGGTATACGAAATATTTAGGCAGTAATTATTTTGGCGGATTAAAAACTTTTATCAATTTTATTGCATGTGCGCTTTTTAATTGGCGGAATTTATTTTGGCGATTTTGTTCTATCTGCGAAAATAAGCGAAAATGTACACACCGCGAAAATCACCCGCTTTAAGTTAAGCATTTATTTTAACTTTTTATACTAGAATTCTTTTTTGTTCTTCTTATAGGAAGTTATAACGCCATGGATGTTGTTTACAATAAGGTTTTAATGACTTCAAGAGACGAGAAGGGAACAAATTCAAGTGAAAAGTTAGACCAACATCAAGCATCAGGAAGTAAAGACGATAACATGGGTAATCCAGGTGTCCTACAGCAATCACAAGCTATGGCATTGCCTCTGCCATCAAACACATCAGATACTATCTCTAACCAACCCCCATCAGCCATACCTTTATCACCGGAGACGTCCTCCAGTGTGCCTCTATCACGACAGCAGTTGAAACAGAAAATGAAAGCAAAGATGACTATAGATGAAATCAGAAGAAAAATGGAAAAAGTCCTAAAGAGTGGAAAGTACAAGATGAAAGTTGGAAGACTCATCTTCTGGGATTTTGGTGGACAGTATGTTTATTATACAACACACCAGACCTTCATGACCTATAGAGCTTTGTTTCTTGTTGTTTTTGATGGAAGCAAAGGATTACATGAGCAGGTTCCTGATGTCTTGTGCTTTCCAGGGCAGCATATGACTCCAACCCCAGCAGGTATTATTATGAAACTATTCATTTTATTAATCAACTTTGTACTTGTTTGGCTCTATAAATATTTTGATATGAGCGTCACTGATGAGTCTTATGTAGACGAAACGCGCGTCTGGCGTACTAAATTATAATCCTGGTACCTTTGATAACTATTTACACCACTGGGTCGATGCCACTGCTGGTGGACGTTTCGTCCCCGAAGGTATCACCAGCCCAGTAGTCAACACCTCGGTGTTGACATGAATATTAATGATGTGGTCATTTTTATAAATTTCCTGTTTACTAAACTTTGAATTTTTTAAAAACTAAGGCTTTTCTTATCCCAGACATAGATTACCTTAGCCGTATTTGGCACAACTTTTTGGAATTTTGGATCCTCAATGCTCTTCAACTTTGTACTTGTTTGGCTCTATAAATATTTTGATATGAGCGTCACTGATTAGTCTTATGTAGACGAAACGCGCGTCTGGCGTACTAAATTATAATCCTGGTACCTTTGATAACTATTATTAATATAAACATATAACACGTTCAAGACTTACAAATCATTAAAACATGAACTTTGTTGTTAACTGATCATACGAATTCTAAATTCATCGATTGAACCAGAGGGTGTAAGTAAGAGGATGGAAATCAATGATGAAACATGCTGACAGACGGAAGCTTTTATACAAAATGAAAAATCCAGAGAGAAACAGGTGTTTGGAATCGCGATCTTTAATATATTTCAATCAAATGGGGTTCGCAAGGTATTGAATGAATGAATGAATGAATCTTTATTGCATTAGCAACAACATTGCTTTAGCATAAAACTCGGTCAAATTAAATATTCAAAATTCCATTGATGGTTTTTTGGAATTAATCCATGATTCATTGGAAAATAACATATTGTTAACTTGGTGATATGGGCAGTGATCAAAATTGAATGCATAGTGACATTGAGTCAGAGAACTCACTTTGAAATGGCAATAACCTTTAAAAATAAAAGAACATTTTATGTATTTAGTTACAGACAAAAAACACAAGGAATTACTAGAAACCAATATCGATATTGCAAACTCAAGCCAGCTATTTATCCCGAGTATCCATATAAATGGACGTAAGAGATGTATTGTATTGATATGATGTTTTATTTTCAGTATTCTTACAACACTGGGTCAACTGTATCCTTACCTATTGTAAGGCAGTATATACAGGCATTCCAAAGATCTTGTTTGTTGCAACTCATAAAGACAAAGTACCAAAGGTAAGTGAAATAATGTTAAGTTATATACAGCATAGGTGGATCCAGGGGCCCCCCTTACGTATGAAAAATTTAGTTGATTATATAGGGAATCACTGAAACATGACTGGAGTGCCCCCCCTTTAGGTCAGTCAGCGCCATCCCCCCCCCTCCCCCCCTTTAAGAAAAGTTCTGGATCCGCCACTGTACAGACACGTCTGATTATGGCACATAGTATTCTTTACATCACTTATTTACACTAACAATTCAGCACATGATCGATGAAAATGAAAATGCGAACTTATTTAATGTTTGCCTATAATTTAGTATTAGAAGGGCGTTGGTGATCGAATGGTCTGAATAGTTCATATATTGTAATACCATTCCGTTAATACCGAGAAGTGAGGTACAAATAATCAATTAACATATTAAAGAAACTACCTGGGGTGTAATAATGCAAATTGGTCATGTTGGCAAAAATTTATAATATTATTTTATTGTTTGTCCAGCTGTAAGGAGAAACTAAAATAACATTTTCTTGAAAAGTTTATTGTTTTATAATTAGATAATTCATAATAACTACTGTCCCTACTGTAACAAGGTTGCAGAAGTGATATTACTAACTGTTGTGTGGTTTATGCGTTAACGTTTGTGAATTAATCAGTTAGAGGTAACCACTTAATATGAAGTCAATACTGTTTGTTATAAAGTTTCATTAGCATTAGTTAGTGCTACGAATGAGCAAAACACGTCGTACCTTTGTTGCATAAATTACAATGAAGTAAAACTTATATGTAAAATCTTTCAATCATTCGTCAAACCTTTATCATTTGCTTGATTTGTCCATTGTGAAGGAAAATATTCCTTCTTTTTTCGGGGGAAGTTGTTTAATAATAATCCAAACTTAAGGTAAATAAATTTGTGTCAAACAAATATGTTACACAAATGTTTGGACAAATATTAGATCAATTGAGAATGAAGCATCGTTTCAGTCAAAGATCAAAATCACAGCAGCAAATTGAAATTAAGGCATGTTTGTTGTTAGAATATAACAGAAAAAGGCAAATTTAGGATTATTGAGAATACCTATACAAGATCTGAAATCATTATTTTAATTGCACCAGATGCGATGCACATTTCTGCAATGTCTCTTTACTAATTCGAAAGGTTCAAATATTTTAAAATCAAGAATCTATTACAGACTTTGAAGATAGGATTTTTACCAACAAAATTTAAAAACCCGAGTTTTTTTCAGTTCAATAACTTTAGTTTTAATGATGACACAATGGAAATCAATTTCTATATTGACATATTTCACTGTTACTGTTATCGTGTAGTGATCTTTGATTGTATTGAAAATGTACCAGAATGTCGTTTCTGTGCGAAAACTTCTATAGCTAGTTCTCTTCCAAAATGATGTTTGTGATGAAAGTATGAAGGTCAAATTAAATATTCAAAATTCCATTGATGCTTTTTTGGAATTAATCCATGATTGATTGGAAAATAACACTTTATATCAATTTTGTGCAATTACTAAGAACATTTAACATAGTTTAATGTAATCACATTTCAATCTCAATATGTTGATTCGTTGAATATTCTATTTTTTGACATTTAGGAGTTGGACCCATGGAATAATTGTTTTACATGAACAACCAATAAGCGGTTTGCTGTCATTTTGCACGCCCTTATTTAGTTTTTCTTTTAATTGTTCACGAGTATAAAACATGTCTAAAATCATCAACTTTTTACTTTGGATTACTGGACTCACTGATAACTTAGTTTTACATGAACTAAGGCAGTGCATACATTGCATCTCACCATAAAATATTATTACTCTCTGTTCTTCTGTATTTTTCATAGGAAGATATTGAAACACGACGTACAGAGTTATATTGTGGAGTAGAAGAGTTATTTAAAGACCATGAAGGACGAGGACATCTGATCATCGACAACAAAATATTTGTCAATGCAACAGACAAAACAGATCCGGAGATCGATGTTCTTAAGAAAGCAATCACAGATCTTACCTTTCAACATCCTTGTTGGGGAGAGTCAATGCCCAATGCCTCTGTTCCTCTTGAACTTGAGATTGCTAACCTGGTAGCAAAGGGGACACAAGTATTGTCATTGAGAGAAGTTGAAGAATTAAATTCCATCAGCAAGGTGTCCGTCTTGTCAAACGAAGAGCTGAGAAAATTTCTACAATTTCACCACTCACTGGGGAAATTAGTCTATTTTGATACCCCACAGTTGAAAGGTTATGTGATTATCAGTCCGCTGCTTCTGGTCGAAGTGATGAGATCCTTTGTTACAGGTATTATATTATATACTATCCACTTGTATATTCTTCATGGTCATCAAACACAGCCAGGTGTCTATATAATATGATAATAATCTCATTATCGCCTTAGGCTAGATAATTGTCATAACAATTCAAAAGACTTTCAAAAATAAAAATTTGCAGTCATAAACTTTCTAGAAAAAATTGCAAACACAGACTTAGACATTAACCAATCAAGATTATGGATATGATGTTCAAAGAAGTACAAATGAAAGTTTTAGGACTAAATGGCCTGCTATTATCTGAAACTACAGAAACAGTTGTAACCAAATGTTCATTGGGTTATCTCTTTTAAAGAGTGTTTTATCGTTCCTGTCAGTCAATCAACTGGCTGCCAAGGCTAAAAATATTACAAATGGTTAACATGTGTTAATGATCTCAATATTTTGAAGTATAATAGATAGGGGGTAAAAGATTGAACATAGGTGTGACATGCAAGTTTTGTTTATTTTTATGAATATAAATAGAGAAAATCTGAAAGGGCCAAGAAATATCAGAAGGTTGAGATCTACTAAAAAGCTACTGTCTGTTTACATCTTATATATGTTATTGCCCTTTAAACACAAATGCTACCAGTATTTTGTTGTATATGTTTGCCTATGCAGTTATAAACTATAAAACAAAGATTGAAACATAAAAATGCAGACATGATCAGCAAGACAAGATCTTCAAATAAGTCACATGTTTTCCATAATAGTAAACTCTTTATAGCGGAATTATTAACTTTCAATGGCTCATTTTACCTGTTTGTGTTTTGAGTTCGTTTCTTTAAGATACTTTTGATACTTTTTTAGCTCACCTGGCCCGAAGGGCCAAGTGAGCTTTTCCCATCACTTTGCGTCCGGCGTCCGTCGTCGTCGTCCGTCGTCCGTCGTCCGTCGTCGTCGTCCGTCGTCGTTAACTTTTACAAAAATCTTCTCCTCTGAAACTACTGGGCCAAATTAAACCAAACTTGGCCACAATCATCATTGGGGTATCTAGTTTTAAAAATGTGTGGCGTGACCCGGCCAACCAACCAAGATGGCCGCCATGGCTAAAAATAGAACATAGGGGTAAAATGCAGTTTTTGGCTTATAACTCAAAAACCAAAGCATTTAGAGCAAATCTGACATGGGGTAAAATTGTTTATCAGGTCAAGATCTATCTGCCCTGAAATTTTCAGATGAATCGGACGACCTGTTGTTGGGTTGCTGCCCCTGAATTGGTAATTTTAAGGAAATTTTGCAGTTTTTGGTTATTATCTTGAATATTATTATAGATAGAGATAAACTGTAAACAGCAATAATGTTCAGCAAAGTAAGATTTACAAATAAGTCAACATGACCGAAAAGGTCAGTTGACCCCTTTAGGAGTTATTGCCCTTTATAGTCAATTTTTAACCATTTTTCGTAAATCTTAGTAATCTTTTACAAAAATCTTCTTCTCTGAAACTACTGGGCCAAATTAAACCATACTTGGCCACAATCACAATTGGGGTATCTAGTTTAAAAAATGTGTGGCGTGACCCGGCCAACCAACCAAGATGGCCGCCACAGCTAAAAATAGAACATAGGGGTAAAATTCAGTTTTTGGCTTATAACTCAAAAACCAAAGCACTTAGAGCAAATCTGACGGGGTAAAAATGATTATCAGGTCAAGATCTATCTGCCCTGAAATTTACAGATGAATCGGACAACCTGTTGTTGGGTTGCTGCCCCTGAATTGGTAATTTTAAGGAAATTTTGCTGTTTTTGGTTATTTATCTTGAATATTATTATAGATAGAGATAAACTGTAAACAGCAATAATGTTCAGCAAAGTAAGATTTACAAATAAGTCAACATGACTGAAATGGTCAGTTGACCCCTTTAAGAGTTATTGCCCTTTATAGTCAATTTTTAACCATTTTTTGTAAATCTTAGTAATCTATTACAAAAATCTTCTCCTCTGAAACCACTGTGCCAAATTAAACCAAACTTGGCCACAATCATCATTGGGGTATCTAGTTTAAAAAATGTGTGGCGTGACCCGGTCAACCAACCAAGATGGCCGCCACGGCTAAAAATAGAACATAGGGGTAAAATTCAGTTTTTGGCTTATAACTCAAAAATCAAAGCATTTAGAGCAAATCTGACACACAGTAAAATTGTTCATCAGGTCAAGATCTATCTGCCCTGAAATTTTCAGATGAATCGGACGACCTGTTGTTGGGTTGCTGCCCCTGAATTGGTAATTTTAAGGAAATTTTGCTGTTTTTGGTTATTATCTCGAATATTATTATAGATAGAGATAAACTGTAAACAGCAATAATGTTCAGCAAAGTAAGATTTACAAATAAGTCAACATGACTGAAATGGTCAGTTGACCCCTTTAGGAGTTATTGCCCTTTATAGTCAATTTTGAACCATTTTTCGTAAATCTTAGTTATCTTTTACAAAAATCTTCTCCTCTGAAACTACTGGGCCAAGTTCATTATAGATAGAGATAATTGTAAGCAGCAAGAATGTTCAGTAAAGTAAGATTTACAAACACATCACCATCACCAAAACACAATTTTGTCATGAATCCATCTGCGTCCTTTGTTTAATATTCACATAGACCAAGGTGAGCGACACAGGCTCTTTGGAGCCTCTAGTTTATTGTTTTTGTATTTTACTTTACAGATATTGCCTTCTGGCCCAAAAAAGGTCTCATAAGAAATACTTTTGAAAGGATGTCAGGCAGTGGAATAATACAAAGAAAAGATCTTTATCTTATTTGGGAACAAAAGCACTTCAATAAAATATCACCCTACAAAGAGTTCATATTTGATATGCTCATCCATCTTGATATTCTATCAGAGCAGCGAAGATATGATACTAATACGGGAAGTCGGTTACCAGTGGAAAACTTCTTTGTTCCCTGTATGCTCACTCAAAGAAATGACACAAGATTCATGACCAATGAATGTACACCAGAGAAAGCCATCAGTCTAGCTTTTGTTTTCAAAGGAACAATAATACCACCAGCCTTACCGAATCGTCTCATTAGCGCATGTCTAAGTATGTGGACCGTAAAGACATATGAAGGAAAACAACTCCAGTTTTCAGGGTTCATTGGATTATCATTCGATAAAGCACATGACATTGTTGTATGTGTTGAAGGCAACAAGATATTGCTCTTCATAGTCCATGAAACCTCCAATGGACTGATTGTACCAGATATTGCCACTGGTATCAAGGAATGTATGTTTACAACATTAGAGAGAATCTCAGAGTTCTATAAGTCTACAGTCCATGTCTCCTCTATCAGCCATAAACTACCCTTCCACATAGAATATGCATGCTCCAGGTTAGAATGCCATATAACTGAAGAGGCAGCATTGACAATTGATGAATGGATCTGTGAGGAACATAAGATTGTACATACTAAAGAAAAGTGGAATATTTGGAATCAAGATCAGGTATATATAGATCATGTAGCTTTTCCTTTTAGGTGTTTATAGTTTTTGACAATTTTGTGCTTCTGTTACAGTTTCCATCTGAAGCAGTAATTGCGTTGTGTGGTGTATAGGATGCAGTTAGAAAAGATTGTACATGTCCTTTTGTAAAAAACACATTAAATCTATGTTTATTCTTGTAAACTGATGTTTAATATAAAGATAGACAATAATAGCTATTGCTTTTGATTATATGTAAAATATTTAATTTTTCTTATCCTGATATGTTATTCTCACTATGTTGTTTCTTGTAAAAAAATACATTCTAGATATATACTTTTAGCTGAAAGACGCCTCCGGGTGCGGGAGTTTTTAGCTACATTGATGACCCATTGGTGGCTTTGGGCTGTTGTCTTTTCTTTGGTCGGGTTGCTGTCGCTTTGACACATTCTCCATTTCCTTTCTTAATTTTATTTTAATATAATCTATAAGCATAACAGATTCATTTTTTACTTTGTAAGAAAGGGCTAGTCCAAAATTACAAACACAGGTATCTTTATACCACTCTTGTCATTAATATATTTATTTAGAGCAATATCTTGTTTCAGGCAAAAGAACAATGTGAAGTGGACTGTCCAGGTAAATAGTATAGATAATTATTGTCAAACTGTTTTTACAATGGTTCAATCTCAAGGTGTAAAACAGAGTACTTGCAAGTATGTAATGCCTATTCTTATTGTAAAATTGTGTATCAAGTCAAGATCTATCTGCTCTTAAATTATCAGATAAATCGGACAACCGGTGTCATATGGTATTTTGAACCCCATGGTAAATTGACCCCGGGGTCAAAATACTGCTATGGTGAATTGAAACCCTCCATGGTAAATTGAACCCCCCCCCCCTTGTTTGAAAAATTGAACCCCCATGGTAAATTGAACCCCCTGCTTTTTTTCATCCCAGATGATTATTAGAACATTATACATTATTCTAAAGCTTATCATAGATAAAAATCATCATACAAGAAGGGGAGGTTCATTTTTAATGCTTAATTAAAAGAAATATCTTTGCTTGGTATAAGTGCTCTGAAGTCTTTACCAACAAAATGTCATTCAAAATACTAATTGACACATTATAACTATACCATATGTAGCTTGAATGCTTTAATTATTTGTAATTATAACATATGTATATATATATATATAAGGGTAGTTTTGATTGTCCATTGTAAAAAAGGGGTAGGGGTCAAAATACCTTGGCAAAGTAAAATATTAAAAATATCTTTTCCAGAAAGTAAAATACATACAAACTACTTATTGGTGTATTCTAACTACATAAAAGAGTAAGAATTGCCAGAATTTTTTAAATTAAAGGTCTAGAGTAAGGGGGTTCAATATACCGCATGGGGGTCAATGTAATACCATGGCTAAGTAAAATTTTCAAAATATCTTTTCCAGCAAGTTTAATACATACTAACTACTTGTTGGTGTATTCTAACTAAATAAAGGAGTTATAATTGCCAGAATTTAATTAAATTAAAGGTCTTGAGTAGAAGGTTCAATATACAATGGTAGAAGGGGTCAAAATACCATGGAAAAGTTAAAATTTCAAGAAATCTTTTCCAGCAAGTTTAATACATACAAACTACTACTTATTGATGTATTCTAACTACATATGAGTTAAAATTGCCAGAATTTTTTTTAATTAAAGGTCTTACAGTAGGGGGTCCAATATACCACAGGGGGGTCAAAATACCATGGCAAAGTAAAAATTTTCGAAATATTTTTTCCAGCAAGTTTAATACATACAAACTACTTGTTGGTGTATTCTTACTACATAAACAGTCTACAATCTAAGCCCAAGAATTTGCATCAAAATGATGTAGAATAAAAAGTTAACTTATCACATGCACCACTTAGAAAACACCATAATTTCAAATTAAACTGTCACATCAATTATATTATGTTAGTTCATAGACACCACATGGTTTCTCTCTCAATTCATAGGTGACAATTGTTGCCTGAGCGGATAAAATGAAATACACAATACCAATCAAGAAAAGTATCTTTTTCCCATTATATACCAAATTTTTTTTTTAACAAATTGCAAGATTGAAATAATATAAAAACCATATATAGAAATAATAAGTTTTCAAATAAATCTTGAAAGTCAGGTTAACAACATCAAAGAATATTTCCAATTTTTTATTATTTTTTTTTTAATTTAAAAAAAAGGGGGGAGGGGAGGGTCAACCCCAATTGTGCGTGTGCATTTTCCTCAAACTTTTAAAGTTTTACAATTTTGTGTCTAAAACATCTGTTAGATACGTAATATTATCGGTCGCCTTATCAGTATGAAATGACAGATTTACAGCCCTACTTCACCTTTTTATAATTGAGAGAAGATATGAAATTTTCACTTTCTTGTGCATGGATTTAGCCTAGAACTGTAAAAGAGTTAGAATTGCCAGAATTTTTTAATTCAAGGTCTAGAGTAGGGGGTTCAATATACCGCAGGGGGTCAAAATACCATGGCAAAGTAAAAATTTCAAAAATATCTTTTCTAGCAAGTTATATACATACAAATACAAACTACTTATTGGTGTATTCTAACTACATAAAAGAGTTTAAATTGCCAGAATTTTTTTAATTAAAGGTCAAGAGTAGGGGGTTCAATATACCAAGGTAGGGTGTCAAAATACCATGGCAAAATTCTAGCTTTTCTAGCTTCTTAACATAGTAATAGTACTCCAATAAGTAGTTTGTATTATTTAACATGATGGAAAAGATGTTTTGAAAATTTAATTTTGCCATGGTGTTTTACCCCCCCCCCCCCCCCCCTCCCCTGTGGTATATTAAACCCCCTACTATAGACCTTGAATTTCAAAATTTCAAGCTGTTTTAACTCCTTTACATAGTTATAATACTCTAATAAGTAGTGTGTATGTATTTAACATGATGGAAAAGATATTTTGAAAATTTTACTTTGCCATGGTATTTTGACCCCCCTGTGGTATATTGAACCCTTAATTATAGACCTTGAATTTCAAAATTTCTAGCTATTCTAACTCCGTAACATAGTAATAGTACTCCAATGAGTAATTTGTATGTATTTAACATAATGGAAAAGATATTTTGAAAATGTTACTTTGTCATGGTATTTTGACCCCCCCCCCCCCCCTTTGCGGTATATTGAACCCTCTACTATAGACCTTGAATTTTAAAAAATCAAGCCATTCTAACCCCTTTACGTAGTAATTTTACTGTAATAAGTTGTTTTTATGTATTTATCATGATTGAAAAGATGTTTTGAAAATTTTTCTTTGCCATGGTATTTTGACCCCCCTGCGGTTTATTGAACCCCTTACTATATAGACCTTGAATTTCAAAAATTCAAGCTATTTTAACTCCTTTACATAGTAATAATACTGTAATAAGTTTTTTGTATGTATTTTACATGATGGAAAAGATGTTTTGAAAATTTTACTTTGCCATGGTATTTTGACCCCCTGCGGTATATTGAACCCCATACTATAGACCTTGAATTTCAAAAATTTAAAGCTATTCTAACCTCTTTATAATACTACTAATAATAAAATTCTTTTAATATTTAACGAAGGTAATACATTTTACAATTACATGTTAATCTTCCATGAGGCCTTCAAAAACTATTAATACAAATAGAAAACAGAAGAAAAAAAATACATACAAAATAAAATACATAATACAATTAAATATAGCAGCTGAAATATTGAATAAGTACATATGCATTCAGTAGAAGAAGAAAAAAATAAATTAGTTTCGTGCATCTTTATTCTGTTCAGTTAGAAAATAGTTTGAACAGTTGGTCTTAAATGTATCTAAATTATCTATTTCTTTAATATTATTTGGTAAATCATTCCAGGTAATAAGACCAGAATATTTAAATGTTCTTTTTAAAAAGTCAGAATTAGGTCTTGGTACATGAAGAAGTCCTGATGTTGTCGACCTCAGACAATAATTATAAAGATCAGCACAAGCAGTAAATTTAATAGATATATAATCAGGTGCTAGACCATTCATACATTTAAACATTAACACAGCTTGAAAATAGTGTATCCTCGTAAATATAGTCATCCATGCAAGTTTTTTAAACATTACTGTTGATGGACAATCAAAAGAAACAGATAAAACTAATCTTGCAGCACGTTGTTGGAGCTTATGTATCCTCTCCAGATTAATGTGTGTGGTAAGACCCCATACTGTACTACAGTAGTCAATAATGGGTAATATATAGCTATTGTAAAAAAGAATAAGACCCTTAAATGGTAAATAACGTTTCAACCTTTTAAACAAATATATTCTGGTTGAAATAGTTTCGCATATTTTATCAATTTGAATTGACCATGATAGGTTTTTGTCAATATGAATTCCGAGAAGTTTTTCCACTTCAACATTATCTAAAGCGATATTATCTTGTGATAAAACACATAAACATTCATTACAGTTTACCAGTTTTCTGTCTGATCCAACAAGCATACATTTTGATTTCTTGCAATTTATCGTCATATCATTTTCTTTACACCATTTTAAAATAACATTGTCTAAGTCTTTATTCAAACATATATTTTAATTTAGAATAGATTTAGATGATAAATTTAAAGTTGTATCATCAGAATATAGATCAGATTCTGTATATTCTAAGGTTAATGGTAAGTCATTTATATAAATTAGGAACAATAAAGGTCCAAGTATAGAACCTTCAGGAACTCCAAAAGTTACAGTTTTATATTCTGATTCAGTGGTTCCTAACTTAACTTTTTGCATTCTCTGAGAGAGGTACGATGAAAACCATTTTACAGAGTGGTCATCGCATTTGTATAATTTGAGTTTTGATAAAAGTATATTGTGATTTACTGTATCAAAAGCCTTCTTAATAATACTGTAATAAGCTGTTTGTATGTATGTATCATGATTGAAAAGATGTTTTGAAATTTTTTCTTTGCCAGGGTATTTGACCCCCCTGCGGTATATTGAACCCCTACTAAAAACCTTCAATTAAAAAAAATGATAGCCAACTAATTGAAAATTAGATTATCTGCAATACTATTTATCTAAAACAGGGGGTTTCAATATACCGCAGGGGGTTCAAAATACCATATGTGAAAAATGACCCCGGGGTCATTTTACCGCATGGTAATTTGACCCCAGGCTCACTTTTTAGGGGGTTCAAAATACCATATGACACCGGTTGTTGGGTTGCTGCCCCTGAATTGGTAATTTTAAGGACATTTTACTATTTTTGGTTATTATCTTGAATATTTTTATAGATAAAGAAACTGAAAACATGCAATAATGTTCAGCAAAGTAGGATCTACAAATAAGTCAACATGACCAAAATGGTCCGTTGACCCCTTAAGGAGTAATTGCCCTTCATAGTCTTTTTCTATTAATTTTTAGTATTTTTTTGTAATCTTTTACAAAAATCTTCTCCTCTGAAACTACTGGGCGAATTGTAACCCAACTTTGCCAAAATCATCATTGGAGTATCTAGTTTGAAAAATGTGTGGGGTTACCCGGCCAACCAACCAAGATGGCCGCCATGACTAAAAATAGAACATAGGGGTAAAATGTAGATTTTGGCTTATAACTCTTAAACCAAAGCATTTAGAACAGTTCTGACTGGATTCAATAGTTAATTAAGTCAAGATCTATCTGCCCATTAATTTTCAGACGAACTAGACAACTGGTTGTTGGATTGCTGCCCCTTAATTGGTCATTTTGAAGGAAATTTTACTGTTTTTGATTATTATCTTGAATATTTTTATAAATAGAGATTAACTGTAAACAGCAATAATGTTCAGCAAAGTAAGATCTACAAATAAGTCAACATGATAAAAATGGTCAGTTTACCCCTTAAGGAGTAATTGCCCTTTATAGTCATTTTTTAACAGTTTTTATACATTTTGTAAATTTTTGTTAATTTTATGAAATCTTTTTCTCTGTTACTAATGGGCCAAGTTCATTAAAGATAAAGATAATTGTTAGTAGCAATAACGTTCAGTAAAGTAAGAACTTCAAACACATCACCATTACCAAAACACCATTTTGTCATGAATATATCTGTGTCCTTTATTTAATATGCACAAAGACCAAGGTGAGGGACACCCTGCTCTTTAGAGCCTCTAATTTTTTAATTTGGTTAATCAAAAACAACATATCCAATACAGTTATGCAATACTATAGTCAAAAATAAAAACGGCGAAAAGACAATTAACAATGATAAAACATTTCACAAAAACTATTGAGGATTGGGCTTAGATGCCAGTGTTACCCAAGGAGAAACAGTTTCAAAACTAAGAGTTGAGATAGACCGACTTGAATAAAGTGCACTCTTGTATCTGGCTGTGAACATTATGTGGTGATTTGTTAAATGGACACTATTCTCTTTTATCAGACAATACAGTGAATAATCTGTGGTTTTTTGTCCTGTTTAGACTGTACATGTAAAATTTATCCTGTGTATATTGTACAGGTACAGACATTGACAAATTCGTTATAATTGATTCTATGTAAACTATCATAAGTATACTTTGGTTTCATCTCTTGTAAACAAAGCAACAATCAAATTAGAACCATATGAGCAGTCCTTTCAAGATTCTCTGTATAAGAAATATATTTTGTACATACTTAGGTTTACATGAAGGTGCCTTAAATCAGATACCGAGTGACATTGAACTCCAAAGATTTGCCTCAGCTTGTGATGAAAACACCATCCGTGAATTGGCCATACATCTTGGTATGACGTTCAAAGCATGGGAAGAACTTCAAAGGAATAACCCTGATTATATTCAGATTGTCAAGTACAGAATTCTGGTCAACTGGAGAGAAAAATGTTCAGGAAAATTCATCAACATAGCGAAGGCTTTAACAGAAATGAAACTAACTACACACATGTTGTGTCAGGTAAATTAACAGAGATAAAACTAACAACACACATGTTGTGTCATGTAAAGTAACAGAAATGAAACTAACTACACACATGTTGTGTCAGGTAAATTAACAGAGATAAAACTAACAACACATATGTTGTGTCATGTAAAGTAACAGAGATGAAACTAACAACACATATGTTGTGTCAGGTAAAGTAACAGAGATAAAACTAACAACACATATGTTGTGTCAGATAAAGTAACAAAGATAAAACTAGCTACACATATGTTGTGTCATGTAAAGTAACAGAGATAAAAACCAACTACACATATGTTGTGTCAGGTAAAGTAACAGAGATGAAATAACAACACATATGTAGTGTCAGGTTAAAGTAGATTCTTAAAACACTGCTAGATGAGTTACCTTCAGATTGTCTTTTAGAATCCAATCAAATCTGTTTTTACACACAATCGGTATTTTTTTACTAGCGATGATCAAATAGTTGTTGAGTTAACTAAGAAATATTTCCAGATTTAGTATGAACATTGATTTTTCTAACCATGTAGCTTCCTGACATCCATTAAAATACTTTCATTCACACACTTGAGGGTAAATCTAGTCTCATTCTCTCAGCAAGCAAAACAGTAAAGTGTCATCCATTTAATTACTTATTATACCTACAACTTACACCAATATGGGAATATGTTTTCCAGTCTGTCGTCTGCCGTTTCAAGTTCAAGACTGCTATCTATGGAGTTGTAGTCACATCAACTTGAAACTTAAAAAATATATATGTTTATATATCTATTTTATTATTTTTGTAGGTTAAAAGAATACGAAAAGGACAATGCGGTATGTATCTAGGTAGGAGTAAGGGGCCAAAAAGAGGCCAAAACAAGCATTTGTCTAGTTTCTAGTACAAGCCTTGTGTATAAGTATTTTAAGTGCTCTGAAAGTTTACCAAAAGATTCAATACCACAAATAGAAGGTTGGGATTCATTTTTGGGAAATTATTGCCCAAACCGTGTTATAATTAGGTGCTAACAAGGGTATAAAACAAGCCTTTTTCTAGTTTTCAGACAATAACTTGTGTTTTAGTGTATGGACATCTCTTAATTTGAACCACATTTAAAAAAAATAAAAAAATATTCAATATAGGTCTTTTTTTAGGGGTAAACAAATAATTTTGGGGGGTCAACTGTTTTCCCCTCAACATCTAAGAAATTGTCATTTTTCCATCTAACAAAAGGGGTTCACAATTTATTTTGCTAATTCTTTGTATATAGTCTGAAAACATATTTACTAAGCATTGCATAACAGCACAGTATATTGCAGAACAGCCATACACTTCAATCGAATATCAATTCAAATTATACGTTTGGATCCAGGATCAAAAGGTTCAATCCCACAAAAAAAAGGTTGCAATTTGTTTTGGAGGTGATGGATTGGTCCCAATCGTTTAAGAATAAGGGTTCAAAAAGAGGCCAAAACAAGCATTTGTCTAGTTTCAGGATAATAATTTGTGTGTATATTAAACTCATCATAGATACCAGGATTAAAATTTTATATTTACGCCAGACGCGCGTTTTGTCTACAAAAGACTGATCAGTGACGCTCGAATCAAAAGAACATTTAAGACCAAATATTCATAAAAGTTTTGCCAAATACAGCTAAGGTAAAATTGAGAATGGAAATGGGGAATGTGTCAAAGAGACAACAACCCCACCAAATAAAAAACAACAGCAGAAGTTCACCAACAGGTCTTCAATGTAGCGAGAAATTCCCGCACCCGGAGGCGTCCTTCAGCTGGCCCCTAAACAAATGTATACTACTTCAGTGATAATGAACGCCATACTAGTTTCCAAATTGTACACAAGAAACTAATATAAAAATAATACAAGACTAACAAAGGCAAGAGGCTCCTGACTTGGGACAGGCGCAAAAATGCGGCGGGGTTAAACATGTTTGTGAGATCTCAACCCTCCCCCTATACCTCTAACCAATGTAGAAAAATAAAGGCATAACAATACGCACATTAAAATTCAGTTCAAGAGAAGTCCGAGTCTGATGTCAGAAGATGTAACCAAAGAAAATAAACAAAATGACAATAATACATAAATAGCAACAGACTACTAGCAGTTAACTGACATGCCAGCTCCAGACTTCAATTAAACTGACTGAAAGATTATGATTTCATCATATGAAGATCAGGCACAATCCTTCCCGTTAGGGGTTTAGTATAATACCATCATAACATATATGAGAAGAACATAACCCGTGTCATGCCAACAACTGTTTTTAGAATAAATGTCTTTAGTTCCGACGCAAAGACCTTATCAGTGACTCAATATTAACGCTAAAATATGCAATCTTTAATGACTTGACAACAGTATCGTAGTTATATCCCTTCTTAATCAGTCTATTTAAAGGTTTTGTAAGTTTCTGAGGTGAATACTGACACCTTTGTGCTTTATAAAGAATATTTCCATAAAAAATTGGATGTGAAATACTTGAACGTATAAAAAGTCTACATGTTGAGCTATATTTACGAATGATGTCTTTATACCGATGATTAAATTTAGTAAAAGTTTTGACTAGTTTGTGATATCGAAAACCCTGGTGTAATAATTTTTCAGTAATACATAAATTTCTCTCGTTAAAATCTAAAACATTGTTACAAACACGAGCGAATCGTACAAGTTGAGATATATAAACACCGTAAGATGGTGACAAGGGAACGTCACCATCTAAAAACGGATAATTAACGATAGGAAATGAAAAATCATCCCTTTTATCATAAATTTTAGTATTTTTAAATATAGAGTTTTATTAATAGTTAATTTATATTTATAAACATACCAATGCTAACTCAAGTCAACACAGAAGTGCTGACTACTGGGATGGTGATACCCTCGTGGAAATAAATCTCTACCAGCAGTGGCATTAACCCAGTAGTTGCAAATAAACTCATCATAGATCACAGGATTAAAATTTTATATTAACGCCAGACGCGCCTTTCGTCTACAAAAGACTCATCAGTGACGCTCGAATCAATACATGTTGAACAGGCTAAATAGAGTACGAAGTTGAAGCGCATTAAGGACCAAAAATTCATAAAAGTTTTACCAAATACAGCTAAGGTAATCTATTCCTGAGGTAGAAAAGCCTCAGTTTTTCTAAAATATAAAGTTTTGTTAACAGTTAATCTATAATTATAAACATATCAATGATAACTAAAGTCAACACAGAAGTGCTGAGTGCTGAGCTGGTGATCCCTTCGGGGAAATAAATTTCCACTAGCAGTGGGATCGACCCAGTGGTTGCAAATAAACTCATCAAAGATAACAGGATTAAAATTTTATATTTACGCCAGACGTTCGTTTCGTCTACAAGAGACTCATCAGTGACACTCGAATCAAAACATGTTTAAAAGGCCAAACAGAGTACGAAGCTGAAGAGCATTGAGTACCAAAAAGTTTTGCCAAATACAGCTAAAGTAATCCATTCACGAGGTAGAAAAGCCTTAGTTTTAAAAAAAAATATAAAGTTTTGTTAACAGTTAATTTATAAGTATAAACATATCAATGAGAACAGAGGTGCTGACTACTGGACTGGTGATACCCTCGGGGAAATAAATCTCCAACAGTATTACAATCCTTGTGTATAAGTATTTTAAGTGCTCTGAAATTGTACCAAAAGGTTCAATACCACATGAAAAAAAAACAAGATTCATTTTAAAAGGTAATTGTCCAAACCGTCCATTAATAAGCGGCTTACAAGGGTATTAAACAAGCATGTTTATACTTTTCAGACAATAACTTGTGTTTAAGTGTATGGATGTATCTTACTAGTAATTTGTACCACATTTTAAAATAAAATCATTTTTGAAAAGGGAGGGGAGGGTAAAATTTTTTTTATTGGGGGGAGATGCATATTTTTTCCTCAAAAGAAAGGTCTCATTTTGTAGGGGATAGAAATTATGAAAAAAAATTGGGCGGGGGGGTCTACTGTTTTCCCCTCAAGATTTAAAAAATTGGCAATTTTCCAAAGAAAAATTAGGTGTCACAATTTATTTGCTAATTTGTTGTATATGGTCTGAAAACAGATTTAGAAAATGTTGCACACCAGCACAGTGTATTGCACAACAGCAATTAATCTTCTATTGGATATAGATTCAAATCATACAACCAATGTAAGGTTCTTTGACTACATGTATTCTGTGTCATTTACCTAAACTCTGTCAAAAAAGTAATTAAAATCCAAATTCAGACGTGTATCAAGCTTGGATATTGTGTCCAGTTTTGCCCCAACTGTTCAGGGTTGGACATCTGCGGTCGTTACCAGCTGTGCTCGGCGAAGCAGTTTTTTTGTTTTAGCTCGGATGATTTTTTTACAGAGTTATAGTCCTTGGAATAAGAACATTCTCTTATGTTCGAAGATATTGACTTGATATTTGTTTTATAGTTAATCAGGAAACGTTATAAATGTTGTTTGGTTTTTATTTTCCTTTCAGATGATTTTTTTTATCGATCTGTCTACAACTCCTTCAGTGAAGTTTTATTCACAAAAAACAAAAATCATTTGTTTTAGTATAAATATTTGCACCCGAGATATTTGGACTTTTTTTATAAAGAATTTTACAAATTACCGATTAGGTTATCATTTTTGATCCAATACAATGCATTTTTAACCGGTTTAGGGACTATGTATTGGCATGCAATACTCTAAGAGTGCTTTTTTCAAAGCGATTATTACCAACCTACCTATAAATTCTGTCGAGGATCATACATTCCTTCGTCAACTTCTTTAGCATTGTCAGTGTTCTCAACATTCAGGTTCAGTGTGTATTTAAACTTTTTGTTTATACATTGTTGTACATCAATAATGTTGTCAGACTTTCATGGATTTTTTAAAACTTGAACAGAAGCTTGTTTATGTCAAAGTAAGTATCATATGTATATTATTTTTGTTATATTTTTGTTCGTTGCTCCATATTTTGCTAATGAAAGGACTAAAAGGTTTATTTCATAGTTTACATAGAAAAACTATCAGGGGTTCACATTTTTCAGACATAAAATATTTTGTCAATCCTTCATGGAATGACATAACACTAAATTGTTCAGAAATCTTTTTTATCATCAAAAGACAATTTCCACAGCAAAACTTTGAGCACATTTTTTTTTTCATTATATTTCTGATAAAAAGACTTTACTTTTTTACAGTTAACATTTAGCTGTGTTTTTACAGTGTGTTTCATGTGTTTTCAGTCATCATTAAGTTAAACTTTAATAGAATGTTATGAGACTGCAGGAGCATCTGCAATATAAAAAGATTTTAATTATTCCTGCAGTTGACATATAAATGGCCTTGGTTATTTGCAATAGAAAATACACTTTTACACTCACAGCAACATTCTATGGCTAGACACAGGTTTCCACGGAACGCGTTACAAACTTTCAAATAAGTGGTGTAAGCTTTTAAGAATTTATGTTTTTACACCTGTGAAATACTGTGCGTAAGTTTTTGCTCATGTAAACTAATATTAGTGAGCTTATGTGAATAAATGCATTTAGGGTGAAAAAGAGTGCGTCAGATTTTGTAAATTAATGTTTTTATGAAATAATTTCTCTTATATTTGTCATTTTTACAGATATTACTGCAGAATATATGGATTTAATTCCAACAGATGAAATATTGGATGAACTAGCACAAGTCATAGGAGTAGTATCCTTCCAACTGGGTATAGAATTGGGATTATCTATAACATCATTAGATGCAATTCAATACAACAATGGAAGAAATTTAGTCGCTCAATGCAAAGATATATTATTCCAGTGGAGAGAAGATCAACGAGTGAAGCCAACCATTGGTGTACTGGTACAAGCTCTAGTTAATATTGAAAGAGGTGCATCATGTTTGGGGGAAATCATTAAAACAGTAGGCGTGAAGAAATACATTCCACACGAAGAAGATGAGAAGGAAGGAAAGGTTATGACACTTTTTAAAAGATTGAATCCTTTTCAGAAGAGGAAATAGTACCAGAACTTTTTATTAGTATAATTAATCAAGACTTAAGCTAGGAACTTTCTTGGCTGTATGTTCATTAAAAAAAAGAGGTAACCGTTCTGATACGCTCCTTGTGTTAGTAATAATTGTCTAAACTAAATATGGTTTTGCAGACAATACAAGGCAAATATGAAATTCAACTCAGAGCAGACAAAACACAAGAAATCGTATTCCTTTTTTTAAATATGTTCGTTTCCAAAACCCTTCACAGAGAGCACTTTTTGAAATTGACCCTCCTGTTATAAAAAAATCAGGGGAAATTGGCCCTTCCTCTTTGTTCCGGTCTGATGATTTTGTGCAGAGTTATGGTCCTTGGACTTAGAAAATTTACTTAAATGATCAGTTTACCACACATGTTTTCATGCTTGAAGATATTGACATGATATTTGTTATGTAGTTTACACTATGACAAGTTATTTAATGATCAAGTTAGCATTCTGTTACAGTACAATGAATGTTAAACCGGTAGGGGACTATATAAATGTATTGCTATGCATTCCTATCAGAACGCTTGTTTAAATCTTATTATATATTGTGAATGTATATTAAAATTGTATCTTCCGTCCGTAGTAAAAACACTACATGTCAAAAACTGCAGGTATTTAAGGTGCATCTTTAAGGCAAGAATGATTGGATAAACGCGTTGAATCACTAGTTACAATATAAGTCATGTACATTCCGTTGACAGAAAATGTGAAACATCCTTATCAGGAAAGTGTACATTTCTAAGATGTTTTTGTTTGTTTTGTTTATGCTCTTTAAAAACATGCTTTTACATCAGTATTGCGTATGAGCAAATTTAGCTGTACAGCAAACTGAAATGCTATGCTATTCATCACTATGGTATGCAATATCTAATACAGATAGAAACCCATACCAATATCGCATACTTTGTATTACAAACCATGTATCGCATCTTTTTTGGGAATATCAATAGTTTTATGATGTTGATATATATTGCATTGTTTAATTACAGTTTTGAAGATCTGATTGGATAGAAAAAGTCTTAAATGTTAGATCACTTTATTATTAGCGGTGTGTTAATGTTATTCTTGGTTTAGTTAATATATATCAATTACTGTTCTAAAGATTTCATCTAATATCCAAAATATTCAATATACGATACTTTTGATAATTATAGATTATCTTTGATCATCTCAACGAGATTGCTGTTCTCGCTTGAGCTGAAACAGCGAAAGTGAGAAAAGCAATCGAGTTGAGAGGACCAATGATAATCTGTTTATCGCTATTTTACCTATGACGACGTTGTCAATTTCAATGTCAATTTCGTTAGCAACGCCACGTGGTCTCCTTAGTTTCTAGCAATATTTTTTCCATCTCAAGCGAGAAGCATGATATGAAAATTATCACAAAAAAGATCAAAGGAAAAACGCACACAATAGCGATAATTGTTTATTATAATATAAATATTATACTGTATTATTAATTTGTACATAACAACTAATTTAATTTGTCAAGAGAAAGTCGCAGGGTCAGCTATATTTCATGGGTAGACTTAAAACGGTCGATAGCATAACGATTTTGCACAGCTATTTTTAAAAATATCTAAGATATCTAAAAACCACAATAATTTATCAAGAAATCGTAACTACGACAATGAACTAATCTGATGCATTTTTATTGTTTTGACAATGATAATATATAAAAACAATAGCCCCAAAAAGCTTTTTACTGGTTTGCAGACAATAACCTGTGTATAAGTCTATAGATCGCTAGGAAATTTAAGCACAAGGATCCATAGCTTCAAAGGAAAGGTTGGGATTGATTTTGGGAGTCGTGACCCAAACTATTTAGGAATTAGGGGCCGAAAAGAGATAAGAAACTATCAAATATTTCGAGTATAAGTCTTATGGATTGATATTTAATTATACCACAAAGTTCAATACCGTAATAGGGGTTACACTAATGACTGGACCGAATGACAGGACCAAATGAAAAATGCTAATAACTTTTTCATTTCGCAAAGGATTGATCTCAAATTTGAAATATAATAAGATTTCATCATTTGATAAATAGATTTAAGAAAAAAATTTAAAAGTTTTGTAAGAAACTTTAGAAAACGTGACATGACCAACTCTGATAATGACAGGACCAACATCGAGAATGACAGGACCAAATCAAATTGCTAATAACTTTTTTGTTTTTCAAAGGAATTATTTCAGATTTGAAATATAGAATGGTATGTCATATTTTGAAACCAAAATGTTATAAAAATTATAGATTTATTTTCAAAAACTTTCGAAAACGTGACATGACCATCGCTGATTGACAGGACCAACATCGACAATGACCGGACCAGATGAAATTGCTAATTTCTCTTTGATTTCTCAAAATATTCTCAAAATATTTTTCTAAAATTTTAAATATAATAAGATTTCATCATTTATCAAATAAATTTTAAAAAAAAATACACAAAAAATATATAAGAAACTTTAGAAAACGTGACATGACAGGACCAACTTCGACAATAACAGGACCAAATAAAAATGCTAATAACTTTTTTATTTTTCAAAAGAATTATCTCAGATTTGAAACATAAAATGATATGTCACATTTTGAAACATTTATGTTATAAAAATTAATAATTTATTTTCAAAAACTTTCAAAATCGTGACATGATCCCATCGCTGACTGACATGACCAACCTCGACAATGACCTGAACAAATGAAATTGCTAATTATTCTTTTATTTCGCAGAATATTTCTCTGAAAATTAAAATATGTGAAGATTATACCATTTTATACATAAATATAAGAAAAAGGTATAAAAAGCTTGCTGAAATGTGACCTGGTTAACGTTGTCAATAACAGGACAATCCTCGACAATTAATGACAGGACCAAATAAAAATGCTAATTATGCATAACATTTGTCAGAATATTCCTCTCAAATTTGAAATAATGACAATTAAGACCATTTTGCACATCATATAAGAAAAATATAGAAAAAAAACGTATTGAAAGCTTGCGGTTGTGTGACCTGACCAACATCGGCTATGATCTGGCCAATGATTTTACTGAAATTGTTCAATTCTGATCCATAATTAGTAAGATATATCTTATAAATTCAGGAAAATATATTCTATGGTGGTTAAAATTCTTGACCTAGCTACTAAACATGCTAAACGTATGTTGGCAGAGAGTCACAGGACATGCAGAGTCACAGGACAAAAAGACACGAATGATCACTATATTTAAGAAAGAGATCTTGAAATATTTATATGTAATTACATATAATCATTTTATAGTTTAAGAGATTGTTCATTAAACTATAGATAAATTCAGATTTATTGAATTGTCATCATAATATTTCTTGACATCATGAAGCCCAATTTAAGCCACTTTGAAAAGGTATCAAACCTTTTAAAGTAGTCCGTGAAAATGTTTGATTCAGTATATTTTATGGAAATATTTGAAACTACCAAGAAATCATGCATGCAAGGGTCGGGCATACTTCAAGAAATGTTTATTTGTTTATTTATTATGAGGGGGGAAACTATCAAGATATACCCTGCATATACTCAAGCATACATGGAAATAATTATTTAATGTTCTGAAAATATTGAATAAAACAACGACATGAACTATTATGTGATTTTAATTACTGTCATCACAATCTTTATTGGATTTATCAACTTATTTATGGCTTATGTCACACCTTTTGTTTGTTACCTTATAATTGTTTTTAGACGTGTCAGATTATGTCCGGCAATTAATATACAAAATAATCTGAATGAATGAATGAATGAATGATCTTTATTCTCAACCCAAATACATAGTTAAAGAGTTAAGATATAGCATGTGTGAAATATCAATTAATATGATAAATATTTACACAAAAGATAAATAAAGTTAGCTTTTTCCCTTATTTTCTAAAAACTTATAAATCATTCAATCTTAATGTGTGTTTTTTAATTATTATTATTAATCTCAACCAGGATTTCTATAGTAGGAACTATGGTCATTTCACGTTTTCGCAATAAAAAAATTTAGATTTTTTTTCTTTAATTGATGTTTTAAAAGATGAGATCACATTTTATTTTAAATCTGACATAATTCCTTTTCAAAATTAAAAAGTGAATAGCATTTTTATTTGGTCCTGTCCTTGTCAAGGTTTGTCCTGTCATTGTTAGTGTTGGTCAGGTCTTATTACAGCAAGCTTTTAGTATTTTTTTTTCCTATATCATTCCTATTTTTATGTATAAAATGGTTAAATCTGACTATATCTCAAATTTCAGAAAGATATTTTTTAGAAATAAAAAGTAATTAGCAATTTCATCTGGTCCTGTTATTGTCGAGGTTGGTCCTGTCAGTCAGCGATGGTTATGTCACGTTTAAACTTTCTATATTTTTTATAACATTTATTTTTCAAAATATGACATATTATTTTATATTTCAAATCTGAGAGAATTCCTTTGAAAAATAAAAAAAAGTTATTAGCATTTTACTTTGGTCCTGTCATTGTCGATGTTGGTCATGTCATTATCAGAGTTGGTCATGTCACGTTTTCTAAAGTTTCTTACAATTTTTTTAATTTTTTTTTTTCTTTAAATCTATTCATCAAATGATGAAATCTTATTATATATCAAATTTCAGAAAAATATTTTGAGAAATACAAGAGAAATTAGCAATTTTATCTGGTCCAGTCATTGTCGAGATTGGTCCTGTCAATCAGCGATGGTCATGTCACGTTTTCGAAAGTTTTGGAAAATAAATCTATATTTTTTACAACATTTTGGTTTCAAAATATGACATACCATTCTATATTTCAAATCTGAAATAATTCCTTTGAAAAACAAAAAAGTTATTAGCAATTTGATTTGGTCCTGTCATTCTCGATGTTGGTCCTGTCATTATCAGAGTTGGTCATGTCACGTTTTCTAAAGTTTCTTACAAAACTTTTTAATTTTTTTCTTAAATCTATTTATCAAATGATGAAATCTTATTATATTTCAAATTTGAGATCAATCCTTTGAGAAATGAAAAAGTTATTAGCATTTTTCATTTGGTCCTGTCATTCGGTCCTGTCATTCGGTCCAGTCATTAGTGTAACCCCCGTAATAGAAAGGTTGGGATTGATTTTCGGGATTATTGTCCTAGCTGTTTAGTAATGAGCGGCCAAAAAAACAAGTATTTTTCTTGTTTCATGACAAATACTTGTGTATAGGTGTATGGATCCCTATGACATTTTATCACAAGGTTCGATAGCATACAAAGAAATCTTGGGATTGATGATGGGGGTCGTAACCCAAATAATTTAAAAATTAGGGGCCGAAAAGTAGTCAGAAACTCGGATTTTCTAGTAATCAGTTATATGTATGATTTAACAAAAAATCAATAAATATGGGGTATCAAGCTTAAGTGTAGTGTACGTATTTGCCCGAACTTTTCAGGGTTAGACCTTTTGTAATTGTATCAAGCTGCATGCAGCGGAGCATTTTATTTTACCAAGTAAAGTTTAACCAAGTAACGTAAGTAGCCTGAGAATAAAATTTTCTATAACTTTCATTCTATTATTCTATTCTCATATGTCTTGATCGGTGTGAGTAAAGTAGTTCTCATCTCTAAAGAAAACTTTGTTTTCGGCAAATCATTGGTCGATGACATCACATATAAAGAACAGAATTTACTGTAAATATTTGAAATGATAAAGTGTATGTAGATATCGTCTAAAATCATAAGGGAAAACAATTCCACCACTTTTATGTCGTGTGTTAAAATATTTATCACTCTCAACAGTTAAGTATTTAAAAAGAAAAAACTCGTTAAGCCTCACGTTTGAAATTTCTAAAAATAACTGTCTCGAGCAGAGAAATATCGTAACACACTTGATGCAGTGGTGAAATCTATATTACTCTTGCAGTGGTATACAAATATTGAGCAATCAAGGAAGGGTGTATATATTTTATTTGTTCTATATTGTAAATAAAAGCATGTTGAAATGTTTCTATGTTGTGTGTACACATATTTTGCACTATCGATGTAGATCATTGCTGCATATGATTGACGAATGTATCATGTAAATAAAAGCTTTTTGTTCAACTGAAACATGACTGATGTTTTTTTATATCCTTAATTTTGGTAAATGACATGACTGAATACAATGAGGGCGAAGATAAAAAAAAATACAATCAAAATCAATAACTTGGAAAAAAAAACGGATTAAACCAAGTAACAAAAAAAATTACAAAAAAAAAAACACAACATTCTCATGGTCTCTGCAACATTAAGCAAAATGGTAGAAAAAACGCAACACGATCACAAAAAAATCCAGGTGATCAGAAAAATAAGTTGTTCCTGCTCCACTGTTGTCAGTGAGTATAATACCGGAATGATCGCAGGTGCTCACAATGAGTATAAAACGGGAGTGATCGTAGCTGCTCATGAAGGATAAATAGTTCATAGTTCCTGCTCCACTATTGTCAATGCATATATTACGGGAATGATTGCAGGTTCTCATAAAGGGTAAATAGTTCCTTCTTCGCGATTGTCAATGAGTATAAAACGGGAATGATCGCAGGTGCACAGGAATGGTAATTAGTTCCTGCTTCACTTTATATGTCAATGCATATAAAACGGAATTATCAAAGGTGCTCCGAAATGTTAAGTAGTTCTTGTTCCACTACTGTGGATTCATTTATTTGTGTGGGTAAAAATTTTCGTGGATTAAGGAAAACTTACATGTTCGTGGATATTTATTTTCATGGTTTTGCTGAAATCTGCATACAACTTTATAGAAAACTTGCTATTCGTTGAACATTTAATTTCGTGGTTCACCTGTAACCACGAAATCCACGAAAAGTGGTATCCAACGAATAATAATGAATCCACAGCTATAATCAATGATTAAAACACGGGAATAATCGCAGGTGCTGAGGAAGGGTAAGTAGTTTCTGATCCACTATTGTCAATGAGTATAAAAAAAGAACGATCGCAGATGCTGACGAAGGAAATTGCTTCATAGTTCCTGCTCCACTATTGCTAATGAGTATAATACGGGAATGCTCACTGGAGCTTAAAAAGGAATTATAGTTCCTGGTCCACTATTGTCAATGTGTATGCAATCGGAATGGTCACAGGTGTTCAGAACGGGGTAAGTACTTCCTGGTCCACTATTGTCAGTGGGTATAAAACAGAAATGATTTCAGGTTCTCTGGAAGGGTTAGTAGTTCCGGTTCCATTATTTTCAAGAAGAATAAAATGGTAGTTATCGCGGCTGTTTATGAACAGTAAGTGATTCTTGCTATTCTTCAATTCTTTAATAAATTTGTAAGAAAAAAATCATAAAATTGAGATAGCTGTAGAGTTTTATGAAAGTTGATTTAGAAAAGTTAAACTTATGTTTGAAGATGACTATCTAGATTTAGCCTTAACTGAAAATTCTAACTTTTTTTACTTATTAATCAAATTGATCAATTTGACAGCAACAAACCAAACTACCAAAAACCATGGCATTCTGTAAATTAATGTTCAGTTGACACAGTTGATTTGAAAAAGTTATACACATTTGTTAAGGTGACTTTCTCAAATTTGTCCAACCTGAAAATTTAAGTTCTGTTTTACCTATTTTAATATTAAATCCTTAAATTTGACAGCAATAAACCAAACAACCAAATGACCTGGTATTTTGTAAGATCAATATAAAATTAAGGTAGCTGTATTTTTTTTTATGAAAATATAAGTTGATATAAAAAAGTTATACAAATGTTTGAAGATGACTATCTAGATTTAGCCTTAACTGAAAATTCTAACTTTTTTTACCCATTAATTAAATCGATCAATTTGGACAGCAACAAACCAACCTACCAAAGAACATGACATTCTGTAAATAAATATAATGTTGAGATAGCTGAATAATTTTGTGAAAATTCAAGTTGATTTGAAAAAAAATTAGACATTTTTTTAAGGTGATAATTTAGTCTGAACTGTTGTTTGCCTATTTTTCAAATCCTTAAATTTGACAGTAATAAACCGAACTACCAAACAAAATAGCAATTTTGAGGGAAGGATATATAATTGAGACAGATTAAGACCAGTCAATACTAAATTTATAGATCCAACCAAGTTCAGATCAAATTTTTGCATCAGTCCCACCTGCCTGATAATATTGCACGGTCCCTAAAGAAAGAGCATGACACGGTCTTCTATCTTGGTTTTTATAATAAGCATAAGTAATGTAGGAAGCAAGAAACAAATAAGCTGCAGAGCAGCAATTGTTGGAAATTGGAATTAACATGCATACCAAATGAAAAATCAATTTGTGTCGCTTACAGACACTGCCAATTTATACAATCTCCAGCAACAAATAACCTTTATTTGAAAGTGATTTCTCTTCTCATGCTTCTTCAGAATCGAAAAATTTTGCGCTGTCAAAAGTATTGGTAATTCTATTTCAAATGTATATATGCGTCTTGTGTAGCAAATTATATGCCTAGTATCTTCGATAAGTTTAAAATTTGTTTGTATGAAAAAAGGACGTCTCTAACTAAATGTTACTTAAAAAAGAAAGAAAAAAACACATTAAATAACTTCAGGCGTGCGTAGTTTGTATTCACGTGATATAATTGAAAATGAAAATGGGGAATGTGTAAAAGAGACAACAACCCGACCATAGAGCAGACAATAGCAGAGGGTCACCAACAGGTCTTCAATGCAGCGAGAAATTCCCGCAGCCGGATGCGTCCTTCAGCTGGCCCCTAAGCAAATATATCTGTAACACTCAGAAACGTGTCCTTCTTCCCAAACGTGTCAACAAAACGTCATTGAACTGCAAAACATGACTAAATGTAAAAGGGCGCCACACCGTGTTATATGTATAAACGCCCACACGTGTCCAATCCCCAAAACGTGTCCACATCAAGCTTTTTCTTCTTTTACTATCATTCGTGTTCATTTCATAAATACGTATAAGTAGTTGTTTTTTTCTTAACGTATACTCATTATACTATTTCATTAATAAAAAGAAATAAATAACTTTAGGCAGTATAACCCTAGTAAAAGTGTCCGTTCGGCTATGTTGGATGTAAATGTAAGCAGCCATGCTAAATTAAATTGTATTAAATCAGATACATGTACCTCGTGTAGATGAATGTCTTATACTCTGCGCATCAAAACCATTGTAGCATGCCACTCTTGTATTGTGCCATCAGATTTATTTAGAAGCCAGCATATTTTTTAATTTCCGCAACTGTAATGGCCTCTTTTACATAACGTAGTTTCTTACTGAAGTCACAAACAAATAGGTCTTTATTTTTTTTTATTTTTTAAATAAAAATCCCAGCTAGGTTAATCCCTAATAACAATGAATAACCGTAAAAATGTAGGCCCAATCCAAAATTCATTGTATCATAATAGAACCTGAAATATTTGGCACTGGACGTTATGACTATTGTTCGTGTGTATTCAGTGATACTCGAAACCTAATATTCATTCAAGAAAATGATAACCAGTTTATGATTTGAAGAGCTCTTTAAATACCAGAATTCTGCTAAAAGTCAGCCGTACAATATTTGGATTAATATAAAAGGTACCATTGAAGTTTGTTAGTACAAAATTGTGACGATTAATTCAACTGTACTAAAATTATTTGTCTGTTTGTTCTTAATAAGCATGAAATACTTGCAACTGGACAAGGAGCTCGTTTCCGTTAAAAATTTGTAATTATGATAATCGTTAACAACCGGCATTGAACAAACAAATGATAATATGACCTCTTCATCAACTGTGTCCCGCATCACCGTAAACGTTATTGATGTCATTTGGGACAATCATGTATTAGCGCTAAAGATGTGATAGCAGTGGACACGTTTCGGCGAATAACAATGATCGGACACATTTGGGAAAACTCAAGTATAACGGACACGTTTTGGGGAATTGGACACGTTTGGGGGTATCGGGCACGTTTGGGAGTGTTACATATATACTTGTTCAGTGATAATGAACGCCATACTAAACTCCAAATTGTACACAAGAAACTAAAATTAAAAATAATACAAGACTAACAAAGGCTAGAGGCTCCTGACTTGGGACAGGCCCAAAATTGCATCAAAAACTAGGGGTGATCATAAAATAGCTTAGTAAGTATCATGTTTTTGAATAGATTTGTTTATACTAATACCCTGCGATTCTTCTTTTGCATACTCATTTGAGAAGTACAATAATGTATGTATGTTTAAATGGGTCTTTGCTGATTTTATAGATATACCATGGTTTTTAGATATACCATGATATAGATGGTATCAAGGGTAGAAAATCAAAACTGTGAACAGATTCAAAATCACCAATATAAGCATGCAATTTATCAAGTACTTTCAACGAGTTTATGACACTCCAAAAGTAATTTATTCCACTGTTACAGTAAATAGGTGGAATTGGGAATTGCACGTAATTACTAAAATTAGGAATTAAATATGTTATCCCTAATGCACTTAGTTAATACAAAAGGTTCTCGGAAACTGACCAGTTAACTTATTAGCAGTAATTACTAATTTTTAAAAGATATTTATACACCTATTTTCTAACTGTTAAAACCATGTTGTAAAATGGTAAGCTGAACAAAAGTTATGGCAATACTGATTAAACCTCTGATCTGTGAGTTATGGGTAAGTTATTAAAAATGATCATCCTAAAATATACCTTCTAGTTAAACTATCTCAAAACAAATTTGTGGAAAATGAGAAAGAAAATATACTGACCGACTTTAGAAACGCAACACTTGATTATTCGCCTACCTGTATCGTTGTCTGAAGGACAATACGACGAGTTTCTGAAGTCAAAGTCTATGGTTGTAGCACGTGCACGTTTTCCTGTTTGCAGTGTTCTTATGTGATGATTCAGTTTATTATTCCTCAGTCTTTGCAAAATGGAGATGCAACATTTCTTAACTGATTTAAGTGTGGCCAAGGATTGAAAGAACTGTTTCACGAAGCAAAACAAAAAACTCAAAATCTCTTATGGGTTCCAAATTTCGCTTTTAGAAATTCGCGAGACTTAACAAAAATTCGTTATGTTCAATAACCATAGGTAAATCAGATGTTGATTTTCTGAAGAGAAAGACATATGGTAAGCATTGATAGTAGTTGTATGAGAGTCAATCATGATTTGGTAGAATAAAGGAACAACATGAGTGTTGCGTATTTCAAGTCAGTCAGTATATATTAACAGGAGAGTTGTTCAAAATGCACTTAAGAAACATGTGAAAGAGTCTGAATACAAATGATGAAGCTGAACAATATCGTAAGGAGATTTTAAAATTTTGTTTGAAAATGAAACAACAAAAATGGCGATCGATGACTACAGTCTGCCCTAAAGGTGTTTCTGTCGAAGTTTTCAAATAATTTATCCCTTACAAGCTTTTTAACAGTCCTGTCTAAAGGGTACACCCAGCAGGCACAAAACGTTGTATCAACGTTGATCCAAAGTCAGTCATCAACGTTGTTACAACGTTGAAACTTGGGTAAGTTTTGAAAGTTGTAATGACATTGAAATTCTGACGTTGAATTAAAGTTGCAGTTTCAACGTTGTATTGACGTTGATAACATGTTGAAATCGGGTCCAGTGACGTTGAAATCAGGTCGGGTTTAGGTTGTAATCAGGTCGGGTTTAGGTTGAAATCAGGTCGAGTTAGGTTGAAATCAGGTCTGGTTTAGGTTGAAATCAGGTCGAGTTAGGTTGTAGTTGGGTCATTTGTAGGTTGGTTGAAGTGATGGTTTTGGGGTGTACATTAATCCTTATTGGCATGTGTTCAAATACAATAACAAGATACCTGAGTTATGAAATGAAAAAGCCACTTTCAAGTTTTATTTCAAATTAGTGTCCATCACCAGTTCCTTTCTCAACAATGGACTCCAAAAGAGAATAGTAGACAATAACAATCAGAAACAAAGAGAAGAGACAGTTACAATATCAAAAATTTATTTGAAACAAAATATATCAATATTAACAAAGCTTACTTTTCTAGCACATCAATTTCTCAAAGCAAAGAAAAAAGAAAAACTTACTACAGCACACTGGTTTGATTCTGGTTGATCAAGTTTTCCAACTTATACAAAATTATGTAAATGCAACATATTTGACACAGGACACACAATGCCTCCTTTGTTTTATGTGGATACATAGCAGGACCATTAAAAAAAAGATGTTCTCATTTTAAGTTTTTGTCATCCGATATTTCATGTATTTACTTCTTTTTTATTGTCTTTTTTTTTTAGTGATACTTGTTGATCACAAAACTGCAGTTATGAGGAAATGCATGTGAAAAACTCATGTACCAACCGTTAGCCCCTTCCAGGTCCGTTTCCTTTACCCTTTTGGAAATGGTCGACGAGTCCAACATTTCTGATGTAAAAGACCCATTACTTGAAACCTTGATACCAAAAGCTCAAAGTGACCCCGCAGAAGATCCCACTCCGTATGAGGTGCAAAGATTACAAGCGGAACCTGAATGCAACACATGTTCTGCAGCACACAGTTTTGAAGAACCTTTGATTCCTTAACCCTAAAGAAAGGCCAACAAACCCTTCCCCTTTACTTTATTAATCGGTTTATTAGAAAATATCAAAAATTTTGAAACAAAATTATCAGTAAAGTAAGTATATGTAAAAGTGACAAAAAAATAGTTATTACAGGTAATGAATTATCGTTCAAATATTTTGTTTGTTCTGAGATAGTTCAGTAGCTAAAAATAGAGTCTGAGGAATGACAGAAAGAGTAGCTAGATTTAATTTTACGTTAACGGTATTGAAAATTGGGAAATAAATCTCTACCAGCAGTGGCATCGACCCAGTGGTTGTAAATAAACTTATTATAGATACCAGGACTAAATTTAGTATATACGCCAGACGCGCGTTTCGTCTACAAAAGACTCATCAGTGATCTCGAATCCAAAAAAGTTAAAAAGGCCAAATAAAATACGAAGTTGAAGAGCATTGAGGACCAAAATTCCTAAAAGTTTTGCCAAATACAGCTAAGGTAATATATGCCTCTGGTAGAAAAGCCTTAGTTTTTGAAAAAAAACTAAGAAAATTTGTAAACAGTATATTTATAAATATAACCATATCAATGACAATTCATGTCAGCACAAAAAGTGCTGACTACTAGGCTTGTGATACCCTCGGGGAAATAAATCTCCACCAGCAGTGGCATCGACCCAGTGGTTGTAAATAAACTCATTATAGATACCAGGACTAAATTTAGTATATACGCCAGACACGCGTTTCGTCAACAAAAGACTCATCAGTGACACTCGAATCCAAAAAAGTAAAAAAAAAAGGCCAAATACAGTACAAAGTTGAACAGCATTGAGGACCAAATTCCTAAAAGTTTTGCCAAATACAGCTAAAGTTATCTATGCCTGAGGTAGAAATGTGTCTTTTTTCTTGTATCGAGGAGATTGATATGATATGTCTGGCCGTTCCAAAATTGACATAGTTGTTGTTACTGCCTCTGGATATGGCATTATTAATGTTGATTTTGTGTTGGTGTACGGAATACCTCTTGATCATCTGGCTCAAATCCCTCGTCAAAGTAAATCTGATGTCGTGTGTCCCTGTTATTAGTTGGGTGAAGATGTTACTGGCGATGGCATGCCTTCCTGTGGTTGAATAGTCCATATGCCAATTACCGATTTTATTCTATTATTACACACTTTTTAAACAAATTACTTCCCTTTGTCAATCGTAGACTGGTTCCATACCGGACAAAATTGGCTTTTGCCAATGCAAAGCATGATTAACTAAAAGTGATGTATCGGCGGTTTATCTAGTTTTTCATGAAAAATAATTTCTGATGTCAAATTTATTTAGCTAAACAACAAATTAATGTAATTAAAAGATTTAAAAACCTTATAGATTACTCACATTACGCACAGGTAAATTTGCTCTTTTTGCTAGCTCTCCATTGTTAATAAAAAAATCAATGTCCCTCATAAAGGAAGACAACAAAAATAAAGGTCTCTAATAATAGGGTCAATTACGGGAATTGGCAAAGAACTATTGACTTTAAAAAATGTCCGTCTTCTTGACGATTCCCTCAGGTTTACCATGGTATTTGGTAGGCTTCAGTGTCTGTTTGGGTTAACTGGAGGGTGCCTCTGGTTTCTTCGCCTTGTTTCACGTTAACTGATCTGTCACCTGGTCAATACTTTCCCAAATGGCAAAATTTCGGGTACTTTCCTAATTTGCATAGCGCTATTTTGCCTTTTTATGACGGCAGTCATTACAACATGTACAATAGAATTATATGTGCCCCTTAAATAAAAAAGCCAATATACCAATTCCTATGTCGAATCAATAATTTGTCCGCATATAGGTAGATTGTACTTGTTGTTAGGCTTCTGTCCGTGTACAAATGAACATTGTCTACTTTGAAATCTTTCGTCCTTTTTAGTTCGAAAATCGGAAACGTAACCGTAGTATAATTGCTTTATAAGATCATATAAAATGACGGAAAATCGTAAAAAAGAAAGATTGAAATAAGAAATACATATGCCAGAAGATATTGCTCATACTTTGTCGGCATATCATATAGGGAAACACCTTGTAGGTTGAATTTTAAAGTTAATAACTTGTAACTTACCTGCTTTTTTAAGTTTTCGGTCGAATTCTTTTAAAAAAAATATGATGATCTCAACCTTCCCATTTCGTAAAAATTTAAGATTTAAGCAGTTTCCCTTAGAATTACACATGTTTGTAAATATCCGCCAAAGGAAGTTTTCAAAGACACATTAGTTATAGATCCATACGGAATAGGAATGGATTCTCCGCAACTTTAAGATAATTTATATGTTCAATCTTAAACTAAGGGAAGTAATTTAATCGAGAAGACCAAATTCTTGGTGGACCTTGGTATTATGTTTTGTCTAAGGATCTTTAATTTATTCATGTGCCATGTCATGTTGATATGGTTTGGGTTTTTCTTATAAACTATAAGGTCGAGGGTGTTTCTTTTGTTTGTTTTTTTGCATTTTTCTGTGTTACCTTCTGATATTTATTTTTTTATTATTATCATATTATTTTGATTTTCAATAAATAATTAGTTGTTTGTTTGTTTAATAATTTACATTAAAAAGGAAATGGAATAAATCAATTTATCTAATATACCATAAAAGAGGGACGAAAGATACCAAAGGGACAGTCAAACTCGTAAATCTAAAACAAACTGACAACGCCATGGCTAAAAATGAAAAAGACAAACAGAAAAACAACAGTACACATGACACAACATAATGTGTATACCATGTATTTATAGTTCGTTCTTATGTTGTACTGTTATACCACCCCAGATAACAATACTATGTTGGGCCAACATTGGTTATTTGTTAATTGGTACAGTTGGTAAATAGTTGGCGTTGGCAGGACAAAAAGAGACCGACGTTGGCCCAACAAAACTCAGACAACAGTTAGTTTGACACTATTGGCCCCTTGTTGGACCAACATTTGCTTACCAACTGTTATTTGAGTAGCGTGCCCAACGATATTCGACTTACGTTATCCATTGGTTTAGTGTAAGATCTTCTGACTGAAACTACTGAACAAATTTTAATCAAACTGTATTTGAATGATTTTTAGGTTATCGTAGATAATATTGATTGTGTTTGAAGAGCATAAAATCAAATAATAAAGTCTTACCAAAAAGGACTATGTTAACCCGTCTGTGCCCAGAGCTAGAAAATTCTTAGTATTTTGAATAATTCAAAAGTTTTTAAAACAGTATGATAAAGATAAATATCATTGATATTTCATGACAATATTGAAATATTAGCTAACATTGTGCCAACAATGTGCCAGCGTATTAAGTACTTATCTCCCCGTTTTATACCACGGATTTATATAAAAAAAAAATTGGATATTATTCCAAAAGAGGGACGAAAGATACCAAAGGGACAGTCAAACTCATAAATCTAAAATAAACTGACAACGCCATGGCTTAAAATAAAAAAGACAAACAGACAAACAATAGTACACATGACACAACATAGAAAACTAAAGAATAACAACACGAACCCCACCAAAAACTAGGGGTGATCTCAGGTGCTCCGGAAGGGTAAGCAGATCCTGCTCCACATGTCGCACCCGTCGTTTTGCTAATGTGGTAACAAATCCGGTAAATTGTCTAATTCGGTAGGTCACATTCATGAAAGGAAAGGGGATTGTAGTTACGACGTAAGGAACATATCCGATATCATTTGTGAAACGGTTATTCCGTAAAGGTCAACCAACTCGTGGTGGCGTCCGTAAAATTTACGAAGGGATGATTTCAACTTCACCATTTGGAACTCTTGGTTTAATAGCTTCCTTGTGAGCAGCAACCCTCTAACAAGAAAATCATGATAGGAAATGCAAGCACGGGAATATCGTATCAATTGGAGATATATACCACGTATACAGGTGTTGCTGGAATGTTGTTAGTTAGAAATGGAAAGTTCACAATTGGAAAGCTGAAATCATCTCTTTTGTCGTAAAGTTTTGTTTTCAACCGACCCTCATTGTCAATTTCTAGATGGAACTCAAGATATGAGGCCGAATTAACTGTATCTGTAATATCCTTTATCTCAAGTACCATTGGGATAGATGCATTCAACATAGTCACCAAATTTTGAATTATTTAGTAAAAGAACATCATCTATATAGCGGAAAGTAGAGTTAAAGGATATTGCTAACTTCTTATCTTTCTTCCTAAGAAGTTCCTGCATGAAGACAGCCTCATAATAATAAAGAAACAAGTCGGCAAGTAGAGGGGCACAGTTTGTTCCCATTTGAATGCCGACAGTCTGTTGAAAAACACGTCCTCCGAACGTAACAAATATGATGCCAGTCAAGAAATCAAGCATCTTGATAATATCAGTTTGAGACAATTTTTTGTTTGAATCAGAGTGATCCTTTATAAAGTATGATTTATCCCTCCCTATTAAGACAAGATACTTGTATCTAAGTTGGCCATTCTTTTTTATGAAGCAAAGCAATACTAACTTTTTCAATTTGTCTTTTTGTTTGGAATGTGGAATACTTATCTAAAGAGTAGAAAAGTCAAATGTTTTAATACTGTTACAAGAATAGATGAAAGAGAGTTAGATTGTGTGTACTCTAAAAGATCTTTGGAATTTTTAAGTATCCATATATATATCTGATTCACGCCACCTCTAGAATACGCAGTTTCACAATAACTTTGAAGCCCGTCTTTAATTGCTGATAAAACAGATGTTAATAATTTAGAAAAAGGTTTCGTGGAGCACTTGGAAGACCCAGCAATATACCGTTGTTTGTAAGGACACTTGTGTAGTTTAGGTATCCAATACAGTGATGGAAGATCCAGTTCTTCATCTTTGGTTGAAATTCCAAAGGAACATAGAACAGACCTATAATTAGCCAAGATTTCCTCTTTGGTAAGTGTCGTGAGGGTATATGTTGAGTTTCCAAGTGAATTGTCAATACCTTATTCGTTTATCAAGCAGTTAATGTAATGAGTTTTACACACAAAAACGATGTTGTTTGGGGCTTTATCTGCGGGGACAACAACATATTTTTCATGGAGGTAGGATAGGTGTTTTGCAACATGTGGGTCTTTAAAGATTGACATAGCATGGGCATTGATAGACACATACAGTTTGTATCAACGACCTCACTGCCTTAATCCACTCGGAAAGAGTGTCTACGTCTTCTTTCTCGCGCTTAGCCCATTGCCTGGCATAATCCTCGACTGAATCCATCAAAATTTTAAAGTTGTATTACCATTGATGGATTTAGGCTCACGATATTTCGGATTGATAACGTAGAGAAGTGTTATTAAGAATGTTGAGGTCATCAGTTCTTTTCCAGATGCTCAGTTTCGTGTAAATGACTATCATTTTTGGAGAGCAGATAGAAATCAGAACGGGGGAGGACTTGTCGCATATGCTCGATCAGATCTGGTATGTGACAGGAAGTGTAATTTAGAATTTAACTCAGTAGAATCAATTTGTGTAGACCTATTTGTCAATAATAGAAAATGGCTAATAACAGGGTTATATAGACCACCATCTATGTCAAATTCAGAATTTAGCAAAGACTTTATAGATACCTTTGACAAAGCTTCAACAAAATATGATAATATTTTAATGTTAGGTGATCTCAATTATGATATGCTAGTAAATGAGAAAAGTAATACTTTAAAAGATGCTTGTGATGTTTGTGATTTAACAAATCTGGTCCATGAACCTACATGTCATACAAAGGGGAATAATCCAAGTCTGATAGATGTTGTACTGACTAATAAATCTAGTTTATGTATGAATATAAGAATTTTTAATACTGGTATTAGTGATGTTCACAATATGATCAGTGTACAGATAAAGGGTCAAATTTCAAATAAGACCACAGAATATAAAACTTATAGAAGCTTTAAAAATTTAGATCAAGATAATTTTATTTCAGACTTAGAAAAAAATGAATTTTCTAAAATAATAGATCAAGATGATATAAATCAAGCATATTCAGATTTTGAAAAGGCTGTGGTAAATGTTTTAGACCAACATGCTCCATTGAAAAAAAAGAAAACAATGTAAACAACCAGCACCATTTATGAACCAGGAGCTACGAAAAGCAGTATACAAAAAAAGACAACTGTACAACAGGTATAACAAACAAAAATCAGGTAATACCTGGGAACTCTATAGACAACAGAGAAATCTAGTCAATAAAATAAAGAAAAAATCCATTAAAACATATTTTTACGAACGCTGCATAGGCGGACCAAAAACATCTGATTTCTGGCCTACTATTAAACCTTTTATTACAAACAAAGGTAGCAACTTCACAAAAAATATCATTCTATGTGATGAAGAAAACATAATAAGTGATCAAAAGAAAGTAGCAGAACACTTCAATGACTTCTTTATAAATGTGGCTAAAGATATTGGCAACAACACACCTGCTAATAATAACCATCCAAGTGTTAAAAAAATACACGAAAACAAAACTGCCACACAACAACTAGAATTTAGTGCCATCTCAAATGAATTTGTAGATAAACAACTTAAAAAATTAAACATAAAAAAGGCAACAGGAATAGATGGCATATCAGTTAAGGTTCTAAAACTAGCACAACCAGTTATCACAAAACCAATAACTGAATTGATAAACAAGACTATTAAATCAGCCACTTTTCCAGACAAATTAAAAGAGGCACAAGTTGTACCATTGCATAAAAAGAACAATGTACTTGATGTGGGCAACTATAGACCAGTAAGTATACTTCCAGCAATTTCAAAATTTTTTGAACGAGCAATTTACAACCAGCTAGTTGAATACTTCAATACACACTTTCATCCATACTTATCTGCATTTCGACCAAAATATGGATGTCAAACTACTCTACTCAGGATTATAGAGGACTGGAAAATGGCACTTGATCAAAATAAGTTTATTGGCTCAATTCTAATGGATCTATCTAAGGCTTTCGATTGTCTCCCTCACGATCTTCTACTGCTTAAGCTTGAAGCATATGGTCTTTCAACTTCCTCATTAAAACTCATTAAAAATTACTTATCTAACAGGAAACAATGTGTTCGAGTTGGCTCTAGTCTGAGCAATTGGCAAAACATATACAAAGGAGTACCACAAGGTTCTATTCTAGGTCCTATACTGTTTAACATCTTCATTAATGACATATTTCACTTCACCACAAACAGTTCACTCTACAATTATGCTGATGACAACACATTATCTTATGCAAATAGAGATATAGACACCGTTATCTCCACACTTGAAAAAGACAGTTTGGCTCTAATAGAATGGTTTTCTTCCAATCAAATGAAGGCAAACCCTGAAAAATTTCAAGCTTTGGCAATTGGCAAAAAAACAGTGGGCAAAAACATTACATTTGATCTAGCAGGTAACAAAATAAAATGTGAAAAAGAGGTCAAACTATTAGGCATCACCATTGACTTTGAACTAAATTTCAACACGCATATATCAAACATCTGCAAAAAAGCATCCAGACAACTAAATGTATTAAAAAGACTTGGCAAATACTTAAACACACTTGGAAAATTAACAATATATCACTCCTTTATCATGTCAAACTTTAATTTCTGTTCATTGTCCTGGCATTTCTGCAGCGAGGCCAACACTAAAAAAATTGAAAAAGTACAAGAAAGAGCACTTCGCTTCATTTACCAGGATCACAACAGCACATATGAAGACTTACTTTTAAAATCAAAAATGCCATCACTTAAAGTAAGACGCCTAAGAACCATGGCAATAGAGGTCTTTAGAACACTCAATCATGAAAATCCAGTATACCTCCATGACCTTATAAATATTAAAAAAACAAAATATTCTTTCAGATACCAAAATTTAGCTGAAATACCAGACGTAAGAACAACAAGGTATGGCTTGAAATCTTTCAGATATTCTGCTGCCAAACTATGGAATGAGTTGCCAAACCACTTTAGAACTGAAACATCTTTTACCCAATTCAAGAGTCTAATAAACTCATGGAATGGCAACTCATGCCATTGCAATGCATGTGCATAGTTTTATATATTTTATTTTATAGCTGAAATATAATAGTGCTGCTACTTGTGAATGTTTGCTAAGCTTTTTATAATTTGTGAATGCTGTGCTTTAGTTTTTATGTTTGCTTTTAGTGCTTATGCATGTGTATAATATAGTATTTAATAGTGCAGCCTAAATGTGCATGAAATGTATGTTCTATGTCTTTTATGTTTTAATATTTGTATTGTGTATTATTGTTATGTAAATGTATGCGTTTGTCGGTTATAAAAGCTCAGAGAGCTTATGTTTATTTGTTATATGACATGCCGACTATAAATAAAGCTTTGAATTGAATTGAATTGAAACCGATAATAACGTGGTCAGCAGGATTATATGTGAATTTGGAACTAACACAAGTGCATTCAGGAGGTTTAGACTTGAAGTCGTCAAAATCGAGATCCTGCAAAACGTGTTTTCAAAGTGCGAACATCATCTTAATGATTGCATATTTTTATGCACAAACTAAAATTACTTAAAACCAGCCCCCCCCCCCCCCCCAAAAAAAAAACAACACCAGAATTTGAATATAGTTTCTGCGTTTTTTTTTTTAAATAATATCATAATACTACTGCTCTAGTGACACGAGTGTAAAACTACTCTCCAATTGACAGCTGAGGTTGAACTGCCTCAATAATGTACATTATATACTCAGCTAGATTAAATTGTTTCTTAATATATAACATATAAATTGCATAGAAGAACATGATTGATAGACTAAAGCATTCGTTGGCATACTGCTGATCGACCAACATTGACCCAACATAATTTCCAAACTAGACTACGTTGGTAGACTGTTGGCAAATAGTTAACATTGTTGGCAGATTGTTGTCAAAGAGTTAACTTTGTTGGCATACTGATGTTTGGCCAACAAAGACCCAACATGTTGGGCCAACGGAGGGCTGATGAGCAAAATGACGTTGGCCCAACATAATTTTCCAACGTTAGCCCAACAATGTTGCCAACGTCGGCGAAACACATGTTTGCTATCTGGGGCTGTCCCAGGTTAGGGGGAGGGTTCGGATTCCGCTAACATGTTTAATCCCGCCACATTATTTATATATGTGCCTGTCCCAAGTCAGGAGTCTGTAATTCCGAGTGGTCGTCGTTTGTTTATATGTGTAACATATATTTGTTTTTCGTTCATTTTATTTTATATAAATAAGGCCGATAGTTTTCTCGTTTGAAATTTGTTTTACGTTGTCTTGTCGGGGTCTTTTGTAGCTGACTATGCGTTAAGGGCTTTGTTCATTGTTGAAGGCCGTACGGTGACGTGTAGTTGTTAATGTCTGTGTCATTTTGATCTCATGTGGACAGTTGTCTCATTGACAATCATACCACATCTTCTTTTTTATACATATATTTTTAAATCTCTATTAAACAAACTGCATGGGTCGCTTAATTAAAACTCAAATTTGAAATTAACAAATCAATTGTAAATACGTCTATGCTAAAATTTTGGCAAATTCATCAATGCAACAGTTCAATATAATATAATATTGTCTAGTTTCTACTGGCTCTGCTTGGGGCCACTTCAATGCTTGTTTGGTAGGGGTTAGCAGCCGTGATACATATCAAATCAAGTACCCCATTCCAAGAACATATATATATGGGCGTTTTTCAATAAAAGCGTAACTTTCAGACCTAAAAAAATGGAAAATCAACTTGTCTAAAATTTAATTTCAAGAGTTATTTTGAATAGCTCTATTATATAACAAAAAGTGCAATCTTAAATATTCTTTAAAATGATATTACTTTCATAATTTGTGTACTGTTTCGTAGGGGACTCTTGTGCCCTACGAAACTTCTTCTAAACACACATATCTTTTGAATTTTAAATGTTACCTATAGACATTCCCGTTTGTTAACTAGAAAACTAGAAAAATCTCATTTTTTTCTGAATTGGAAAACCATTTTTATCGATAAAGATTAGACATTACTTCACATATGAAGGTACAACTCATGTTACGTAGTGGACATTTTGATGCGTTTCGTAGTGGACAAAAAGTTTCGAAGTTGACATCAACCCTATTATATCTGTTAATAAAAAACATAATAAAAATTTCATGAAACTAACCCTTGTTATTTGTTTTGCACGAATATAATTGAAAAAAGTTTTAAAAAAATGCATGGTAGTGGTCATGTCCAATACGAAACGTTTTTCTCCCATACTTGTTTCGTAGGGGACGTATTCGCATGTTTTATTCCCCCCCCCCCCCCCCCCCCCCCCACACACACACACACACACACACACACAATCCCTATATTACAATAGTAACAAGACTGATTGTATTCATCAAAGCATTTATCATCTTCTGACATTTTTTATTACAAAAATGTACCCGATAATTCATGTTTATCTCAGGTATTTTTAATTGATTATATCGATCGCACTGTATTTTGCCACCTACGCAACAACTTGCATTGTGACGTCATAGCATTATTGATCGTAAATAAAACGATGCTAGCTCTGCTTCTGTGATTACCCGGATAAACAGACTTTTGGCACCTGTCGATTCCCATATGGACACTTTTATTGTATAGGAAAACATGACAAAAAGTAAGTAAACTCTCCTTACATCAGATTTAGCGAGGGGTATGATTCGGTGACACTGTTACAAACACACAACGACAGTGTAGCGTCAGCAACTTGATAAAAAAAGGGGGAGGCAATAATCAGTAAAAACATGTTCCTGTCTGATTCCTCACTTATGAAATGTATACAAAAATAATGGTCATGACAATCTGTTACAATAATTAACCTTATTTTGAATAAAATGGGAATGTATACAAACCGTCATAATTAAACTAATTTATCGGTACACATGATAATCATGGTAATATTATATACATGTTGTTTACATAATATGTCCTAAGTTACGCCATAATTTTTGCTAAATCTGTAAATTCTGTATGTGTCTGTTCCATACGCCAGTAGCCTGTAATTCAGTAGTTGTTTGTCGCTGTATATCATATTTGATTTCCGTTCATTAATATTCTATCTACATCAAAATCCAGGGCTATTCCAATACTACCTTATTGCTATACCCGGCTGACCTGAGAATCTGTCTCGCTTGAACTATTGACGTCATACAATAATCACTTTTCCATCATTCCATTGTGGCGTCAGACACAGTCTTCACACTGAACTGCTTAATCTACAGGCCCGCAGCTCAATTTTTGAAAATTTTAGTTAGATTCTGTTGGCCTGTATGTCTGATTTTTACAGGCCCGAGAGCAATTTTACAGAGACCTGTGTGATGTCCATGGCCAGAATGAAGGACAAATAGCGATATTAAAGGTGTATTGTCTGGTACCAGACTAGCTCAAATAATTATGACGTCTTGCAAGGCTTTTTTTTCTGTGATCAGGTGATGCCTTCCAAGTGTACGTCAGACATCCAAATAATCATAATAATTATGACGTCTTGCAAGGCTATTTTTTTTTTCTGTGACGCCTTCCTAGGCTACATCAGCAAATGGTGAAACGTCCGACATATTGTTTTTGTTGATTATTTGATAAAACAATATAAACAGAGTAACATTTTTTGAAGGATATTTAACTTTGAATTATAAACATTGTAAAGCTGAAAGTTCTTCTTGATCAGTAATAGATAATGTACATTGTATTACAAATTTACAACATACATGTATATCACAAATGAATTAAAAAAAAATCATGGATAGGGGCAAAATCGAAAGAAAACATCAATTGTCAAAGTACATGAAACTTATCACTATTAAAACCCATTCATGCATTCAATATCTTAAACTTGAAATTTATTTATAGTCCCATTTGATTTTTAAATGTCCAATACAGGTAGGCTTGTTTTCTGACATAAACGTGTTGTCGTTTATAGAATATTTTGTCAATAAAAGGGACGATAGTATCATTAACATTAGATATATATACGACGTTGACAAGGTAAATTTGTAAAAAGCTGGTAAATATTGAATAGTTCGAGTAAATTGACTTTTTTTTCATGACTGTGGCATTAGGAGGGATTAGTAATGTGCTTTTCAGGTAAATTTTTATCTGCTATACATAGTTTTCAAATTAAATTTTGTGAAATATGAACATTGATGAAAGAAAGAAATGTTGAACAGAAAAATTTTGGACAGTAAATTAGTATTTTATCATTTTAAGGAGTCAGTTGACAATTTTGGTCATTTGACATGCATACATTTACATGACATGTACAATGATACTTGTACACAAATGTATACCTCATAATATGTACAATGATACATGTACACCAATGTATACCTTATAACATGTACAATGTACAGTGATACATGTACACAAATGTATACCTCATGACATATACATTTGTACAATGATACATGTACACTAATGTATACTAATATGTACAATGATACATGTACATCAATGTATATCTCATAACATGTACAATGATACATGTACACTAATGTATACATCATACATTGTCATAACATGTACAATGCTGAACTGACTTCAAATGAAGCTAATACTAACATGTCTAACAATGAACACTGCCCTTTCCTAGACTCCTGAATCTTAATACATGTAATACTTATAATTATATCTTAAACCGGAAGCTTAATACCAAAGTTTATGATAAAAAAGATACTTTTAATTTCGTATTGTTAATTATCCATTTTTAGATTGTGACATTCCCTTGTCACCATCTTATGGTGTTTATATAAATATCCCTACTTGTTAGAATTGCTTGTGTATGCATATGTAACAATGAATTTGATTTTAACGAAAGACATCTTTTTATTACTGAAAATTGTTACACGAGGGTTTACAATATCACAAATTAGTAAAAACATTTCAGGTATTTCACATCCAATCTTTTATGGTAATTTTCTATACAAAGCACAACAATGTTTTCATTCACCTCAAAAGCTAATAAAACCTTTTGACAGACTTATTCAGAAGGGATATAGTTACAATACTGTTGTCATGTCAGTAAAGTTGGCATATTTTGGAATTAATATTGATTCACCCATAGGGTCTTTGCATCAGAATATGCAGAAATAAACACATTTATTCTAAAACCAGTTGTTGGCATGATACAGGTTATGTTCTCATTTTTTTTATGATGGTATGATACTGAACCCCTAACAGGAGGAATTGTGCTTTCATATGAAGAACACATACTCTTTCAATCAGTTTAATTGATGTCTGGAGCTGGCATGTCTCTTTGCCAGTAACTGCTAGTAATCCTTTGTTAATTTATGTATCATTGTTAATGTCATTTTGCTACCTATTTTGACACTGGACTCTGACTTCTTTTAAACTGAGTTTTACTGTGGGAATTGCTGTGTGTTTGTTTATTCTTTATTGGTTAGAGGTAAAGGGGGAGGGTTGAGAGCTCACAAAACATGTTTAACATTGCCACATTATTGCGCCTGTCCCAAGTATGAATAATTTTAGTTCAGTATATATATATGTTTTGGAGTTTAGTGTGACGTGCATTCTCACTGAACTACATGTAGTACATATTTGTGTTTAGGGGCCATCTAAGTCCCCCCCACCTTTACACAGAATTTGCTTCTAAAAATATTTATTTTCTTTATTCTTGTTGTTCTTGTTACTTTCGTTATAACTTATTTATGGATAAAAGAACTTGAAGAACGTCAATGTTCATTTCTTTTTACATTCAAATAAAGATAAATTAGCATTTTAAAACATGCATGAAAGCTATTTAAAAACATATTTATTTCTTATGTGATGTATATATATATATGTAAATAATAATTTACAGTTCATTGAAGTTTATTGATGTTAATATGATAATTTTAATAGAAAGAAGTTTATCCAGGATAAGCAATCATTTCAAACATTGTGCATGTTGTGTCAACATGGTCAAAAGGAAATACATTAATATTACCGTGAGAATTTTGTTTTGTTTTTTTAGAGTTAAGTCATTGCCATAGACTATTTAACTTTAATATTTATATATAGAAGCTTCAATAAATCAGAATATTTTAAATTACCATATAAAAAAAAAGATGTGGTATGATTGCCAATGAGACAACCGTCCACAAGAGACAAAAATGACACAGAAATTAACAACTATAGGTCACTGTACGGCCTTCAACAATGAGCAAAGCCTATACCACATAGCCTTTTTGATGGTGCCATCTTAAGCTAACTTTATCCAATAACTGTATAGGTGTAAATTTTCAAAAACTCAAAGTTATAAATCCCTCAAGTCTAAAATTTATTTTAGTAAGGGTGGAGAGAGGTATTTGTAGCAAAACCTATTTCTAATACAATTTCTATGCTTATCAATGTTATTTTTCTTACTGCTTAATATACATGTATTCGCTATATATGCCCTGGTGGGCCCTTAATAATAAGAAAAAGACGTGGTAATTTGATTGCCAATGAGACAACTCTCCACAATAGATCAAAATGACACAGAAATTAACAACTCTAGGGCACCGTACCGCCTTCAACAATGAGCAAAGCCCATACCGCATTGTCAGCTATAAAAGGTTATAAGTTATATGTCACTGGTGGGCCCTTAGTTGGTAGTTATTAACATGATATATGTTCTTCTGTTCTTCTTCTTCATTGTTTCTAGTATTAAAAGTGGAAGTTTTAAAATTATTCTATTTCATCTTATTAAATACTTGTAGTCTGCACCCTGCAATAATAGACTAGTAAATTTTTGAAACTTTTTTTTAAACATGTAAGGAAAATGTCGAAATAGTTGGATTTTTTTTTGGTGCAGACTGTTTTGTTAATTGTTTAGAGATGAAAATATGGTGTATATATAATATATATAGATATAAGAAGATGTGGTATGATTAGGTGGCAATTATTAATTTAAAGGTAACACATCAACTGTAGTTTATATATATACCATGTATTGGGCCACATTTAAAAATATTTTGGTTTGCCCAAACCCTACCCAAAGGTTGAGACAGTGGGTAGGTAAGTAGGCATTTTCTTTTTCTTTTTAAAAAAAAAAGAAATTGAAGTACCAAATGTTTATTAGTCTTCATGCCTATTTGATTAAAAAAAACTTCTTCAAATCAGGACAATAAAAGAATTTGAGTAGGCAGCTTTTTTCTGGGTAGGTAGCGTTTGGGCAAACAAACCTATTATTTATTATGGCCTTGTTGGTGACCTTCTACTGTTGTTTTTTTCTATGGTCGGGTTGTTGTCTCTTTGACACATTCCCCATTTCTATTCTCAATTTTATTTATACTTAATGTATTACACATTGACTTTTATATTTAATGTCAAATGTTTTATAGTCTTCATCTTAAGGTATTTTTTTTAAAGTAGGTTTTTACCTTCATTTGGACCTGGTTGATTCAAGTTTTTACATCATACACATCTAAACATAAGAATCAGATAAAATTTCAATACATATCTATATAAATACTAAAATAACGAGGTCCAAGAAGTTCCGGGTCGAATCAGATACCGATACCAATAGTATATTCACATGTTACCTATTACCTTATCTGTACGTTCTGACAGGCGCACCACCAAACGCTGTATTTAGGATTTTGCTATATACACGGGTCGTAATCACAGGGTTGACACTACTAAATTCAATCATTGTCACATTGTTCCCAATTGTAGTATTTTAATCAGTATGACTTTCTAAGATGAGAATACGAATAATAAAAATCTGAACTTAAAATAAGGCGTATAGCTACAACATGTACAGTTTTCAATTTGTTAGCCGGAATGACGTAAAACAGCGAATCAAAGAATTCAACTTTATTTATAACTCATAAAGGACAATACTGTTGATTAAAAAACACTCCTTTCCAGGCCCTTTTGTTTTCCAAATAAAATTAATAATACCAATAATTGATAAGTTCCAGGTCGACGGGTTCAAACAGAAAGATGTTGAAAGCAGAGAAAACTGTGTATCATTTAATCAGCATGACTTTATCAGATGACAATACCAATACTAAAATAAGGCTTATGCATTGTTATATTCTTTAATTCAGTCACAGACCCGCGATATCACGGGTGTGTTCTGGTATATAATATATACATCATGTACAATTTAATTCCTTTGCATTTTTTGATCATTTGATATTTGTGGTTGTTCAACCAAACTTTGACAAACTTGAATTATTTTGTTTGAACAAAACACCTACGAGGCTATGACATTTGATATACGTCACTTACTTATCTAGAAGTGCACCTGTTAGGAAGTATATATTGAAATTGACAATTTGACAATTTCAAACTTCATGAAATATATAAACAGCTTCATTGAAATTAATTTAAATGTAAATTGACAAACGTGCTTTGAAATACATTTGGTTGGATTAATTTGTTAGACTTGAAACTGCTAATACCTGTAATATATACATGATATAATTGATTATAACCATTTATAGTTTTAAAAAATATGAAATTGACATGATAGAGAAAAAAACTGATTTTTTTTTTAATTTCTATACTTTTTTGAGTTGATGTGATAACATTACCCACATTTGACAGCTAATAATACACTGCAGTCTTAGACAAGCCATGTATGTCTTTTTAAAGTTTGATTTTATATGACCGCAAAAATTAAAACAATAATTTTGGTCGTATATTGGTATCACGTCGTCGTCAACGTCATCTGAAGACAGATTGTTTCCAGATCTATAATAACTTTTGAATAAGTAAAAAGAAATCAATAAAATTTTACCACACTGTTTTATAACCACAAAAGGATGCTTGGGATTGATTTTGGGAGTTATGATCCCAAAGGTTTAATATCATTTGTAGAAGGTTGGGATTTATTTTAAGGGGTTATTGGGCAAACAGTCTAGGTGTTAAGGGCCAAAAACAAGCATTTTTCTAGTTTCAAGACAATAACTAGTGTTTGTATGGATCTCTCTGACATTGTACCACAAGTTTCCATATAACACAGGGAAGGCTGGGATTCAGTTTGGGGTTAATTTTCCCGAATATGTAGGAATATAAGGGGCAAAAAAAGAAGCATTTTTCTAGTTTACAGACAATAACTTGAGTTTTAGTGTATGGATCTCTATAAATTTTTACAAGAATGTTCAATACCACTAAAGGAAGGTTGGGATTGATTATGGGGGTTATGGTCCTAATAGTTTAGTAATAAGGGGCCAAAAAGGGGGCCCAAAATAATAATTTTTGTAGTTTTCAAACAATAAAATTGAGAATGGAAATGGGGAATGTATCAAAGAGACAACAACCCGACCATAGAAAAAACAACAGCAGAAGGTCACCAACAGGTAACTTGTGTTTATGTGTATGAATCTCTCTGAAATTAAACCCGCAAGTTTCCATATCATGAAGGGATGGTTAGTATTGACTTTGGGGGGTTATGGCTTAAAATGTTTCGGAATTCGGGGCAAAAAAGGAGAAAAACTAGGTATTTCTGGTCAATTGACAATATAGACGATTTAATAGCAGTGAAAGGGAGGTAATTCTAAAACATTTAGCATACAATGTTGGGTATATTCGGATTTACCTCCCTAACACTACTTGTATATTTATGTATAAAGAAATGTCAGGTTTTGGACTTTGGATTTAAGAATTTTTGGATAGTCTATTTCTGGTTTCAAGTATACATAAAAGTTATATGCATGAAAAATACCTTAAGGGGTGTTAAACACTGACAATCATACATACCAATAATATAACAAATTGGCATTGGTCTGTCGTCGGTCTCATAGTCATAAACTATTTCAAGAATTGTTTCCCTTGAAACTACAGGGCCAAATACCTTCAAACTTCAAATAAATGTCCCTTAGGGAAGCTGGTTTATAAATTGTATCAGAAGTTTTCTTGGTTTTACAAATGTTTTTGGTTATTATCCTTAATGTTATGATAGATAAAGAGAAAGTCAAAATGACAAAAATGTTTAGCAAAGTAAGATCTGCAAACAGGTGGAATGCCTGAAACTGAAATTACAGGTGAGCGATATCAGGCGCTTATGAGCCTCTTGTTTCATTTTATTTGTTTGCACTAATTTAATATTTTAGACAAGTCTTCATGCAGATATAGCTTGTTATAAATGATAATTGAAACAATTCATGTTACAGGATGATGGAAGAAACACAAGTCAGTGTTAACGATGAAAGTTATGACTACGACAGCTTTGATAAAAACAGTGAAGAAAGACCTACAGAACGTTGGGCTCCCTTAGGTGCTGCTGCTGTCAGCCCAGCTCCATCTCAGACAGAAACTAGGTATGTATTGTAAGAGTTATTACCCCTTCAGAATGTCATTTATTTGAAGAGTAATGTCCCTTTTTTTTTTGAAAAATTGTAAATCAAATGTAAATATACTGCCAACATGAAATTCCTTATTCAAAAACAGATTATTGTTTAGATGATTGCAATTATCTCAATAAAAAAATACTAGAAATATATATTTATAAATTTTTCAGCCATCATGCACAGAACGATCAGTTACAACAGTTAGAAGAAGAGCAAGAACAGCTAAATTCATCACTACTAGCCCTGACCACACATTTTGCCCATGTCCAATTTAGATTAAAACAGATTGTTAGTGCTCCTCCTGATGATAAAGAGGTAAAATCAGAACAATTTAAAATTAATGAAGATAGATGGCTGCTTAATGTCCAGGGGCAAATTAATATGCATACTGTAAACTAACCAATTTTTGAGAACAATTTATTTTTGTGAACGATTTATTCTCACAACTTTCGCGAGAATGAAAAAACATGAACACAAATTGTTGTGAAATTTTAAAACCTCTGTCTTTCCTTGTCTAACTAGATCAAGTAAATTTAAAAATAGTGAAATTAAATCGCTGCACTTTTGGATAGACACATAGAAAAGGCTCAAATGAAATAAAGCATCCACAAAAAAAAGTTTGTTAACAGTACTAGTTATTAGGACATGAACATCTTCACTTTGATTTGAATAATAACCCTGCTTTGTACTAGACTGATACCCTGAGCCAGACATGTCACATTATTCTGACTTCAAGGCAACCAGTCTTTTCTAAGTGCTTAGCCAGTCAGGGGTACTACTTAAACAAGTTAATTTTATTTACTTGAACAAGTAAAAAAATATGTACACATATAAGTAAATTTGTAGGATACTTATACAAGTGAATTTTATTTACTTGTACATGTATAGGTAAAAAAGTCATCCTTTCTTCTTTTCTTGAATTCTTAAGATTTCTTTGCTCTAATAGAATTTTAACTTGTGTCTTTACTAATGATTTAAGTGTAATTTCATGGACAATGAAAATCCCATTTGTCTGTTATCTTTATAACACTGCTTATTTACAAGCCCCAAAGGAGCAATTTTTGAAGGCCTTGCGCAATATACAAAATCTTTGCTCAATAAGTTTCTTTGATGAATTAATGAGATGAAACATTGAACTTTAATGAAAAAATTTGTGCAAGCCTGAGAAAAATCTTAAAGGCATGATTTTACATCTCAAAACTTGAGGATTTTTTGTGGGATTGTAAGAAAAATTTACTTATAATACAAGTAAATTTTGGAGAAAATTATAGGGAGATTATTCAAACATTATTTATTTACTTATATGTGTATATTTTTTTTTTGCTTGTTCAAGTAAATAAAATTAACTAGTTTAAGTAGTACCCCTGACTGTTAGCAGAGAAGCAGCAACTTCCAATTGTAAAGTCTTTGGTTTGAACGGGCTGTGGTGTTTGACGATAAAATGTACACTTTCTTTTAAACAATAACAACAAATTACGTTAATGTTTTTCCAATGACGATAACGATAATTATTTCAGACCTCTGACGAATCACGAGAAGAATAATTTGACTATCACAGTAAAATTTTAACCAATTTAACGCTAACAGTAGCCGAAAATGACTGTTTGTCGCCTGACGTTAATGGAATTACTACCCTCTTTAAGCTGACCGGCCATTGCTTTCCAGGAGAAAATGATGAAATGCACATGAGCTATCTTGTAACTTATAGGCAATACTGTGTATAGAACATAAATTTACAAGTTATAAAAAATCTCCTTAACAAATATTGACCATTCATTAAATGCTATTTTACTCCTGTAGACATTATTACAAGAATTGGAAGAGTTTGCCTTTAAAGGTATTCCTGATGCAAGATTATGTTTAGACAAAAAGTTAGAGGAGGTTCAAGAGGAAATGGTAAGTCCACATTAAAAAATAATTTAATTTTGAATGTAACACATCGTCTGATTGGCTGACATCGTTTTGTTTATCAGCTCATAGACAAAAAGTTAGAGGAGGTTCAGTAGGAAATGGTAAGTCCACATTTTAAAATGTTTTTTGAACACATTTTAAAACCAAAGTCGAAATATGAAAAATTGAAACCTGAGAAAAATTACAATTTTGAGACAGAACTTCTAAAAACAAACTCAATCTACAGGTATATAATTAATACTGGGGATGGAAGGACTTATAGACACCAACCACTCATTATATAATTAATACTGGGGATTGGAGGACTTATTATAGACACCAACCACTCATTATAGAATTAATACTGGGGATGAGAGGACTTATTATAGACACCAACCACTCATTATATAATTAATACTGGGGATGGGAGGACTTATCATAGACACCAACCACTCATTATATAATTAATACTGGGGATGGGAGGACTTATCATAGACACCAACCACTCATTATATAATTAATACTGGGGATGGGAGGACTTATCATAGACACCAACCACTCATTATATAATTAATACTGGGGATTGGAGGACTTATTATAGACACCAACCACTCATTATAGAATTAATACTGGGGATGGGAGGACTTATTATAGACACCAACCACTCATTATATAATTAATACTGGGGATGGAAGGACTTATAGACACCAACCACTCATTATAGAATTAATACTGGGGATGGGAGGACTTATTATAGACACCAACCACTCATTATAGAATTAATACTGGGGATGGGAGGACTTATTATAGACACCAACCACTCATTATAGAATTAATACTGGGGATGGAAGGACTTATAGACACCAACCACTCATTATATAATTAATACTGGGGATTGGAGGACTTATTATAGACACCAACCACTCATTATATAATTAATACTGGGGATTGGAGGACTTATTATAGACACCAACCACTCATTATATAATTAATACTGGGGATTGGAGGACTTATTATAGACACCAACCACTCATTATATAATTAATACTGGGGATGGGAGGACTTATTATAGACACCAACCACTCATTATATAATTAATACTGGGGATGGGAGGACTTATTATAGACACCAACCACTCATTATAGAATTAATACTGGGGATGGGAGGACTTATTATAGACACCAACCACTCATTATAGAATTAATACTGGGGATGGAAGGACTTATTATAGACACCAACCACTCATTATATAATTAATACTGGGGATGGGAGGACTTATTATAGACACCAACCACTCATTATATAATTAATACTGGGGATGGGAGGACTTATTATAGACACCAACCACTCATTATAGAATTAATACTGGGGATTGGAGGACTTATTATAGACACCAACCACTCATTATAGAATTAATACTGGGGATGGAAGGACTTATAGACACCAACCACTCATTATAGAATTAATACTGGGGATTGGAGGACTTATTATAGACAACAACCACTCATTATATAATTAATACTGGGGATGGGAGGACTTATTATAGACACCAACCACTCATTATAGAATTAATACTGGGGATTGGAGGACTTATTATAGACACCAACCACTCATTATATAATTAATACTGGGGATGGGAGGACTTATTATAGACACCAACCACTCATTATATAATTAATACTGGGGATGGGAGGACTTATTATAGACACCAACCACTCATTATAGAATTAATACTGGGGATGGAAGGACTTATAGACACCAACCACTCATTATATAATTAATACTGGGGATTGGAGGACTTATTATAGACACCAACAACTCATTATAGAATTAATACTGGGGATGGAAGGACTTATAGACACCAACCACTCATTATAGAATTAATACTGGGGATGGAAGGACTTATAGACACCAACCACTCATTATAGAATTAAAACTGGGGATGGGAGGACTTATAGACACCAACCACTCATTATATAATTAATACTGGGGATTGGAGGACTTATTATAGACACCAACCACTCATTATATAATTAATACTGGGGATGGGAGGACTTATTATAGACACCAACCACTCATTATAGAATTAATACTGGGGATGGAAGGACTTATAGACACCAACCACTCATTATATAATTAATACTGGGGATGGGAGGACTTATTATAGACACCAACCACTAATTATATAATTAATACTGAGGATGGGAGGACTTATTATAGACACCAACCACTCATTATATAATTAATACTGGGGATTGGAGGACTTATTATAGACACCAACCACTCATTATATAATTAATACTGGGGATTGGAGGACTTATTATAGACACCAACCACTCATTATAGAATTAAAACTGGGGATGGGAGGACTTATAGACACCAACCACTCATTATATAATTAATACTGGGGATTGGAGGACTTATTATAGACACCAACCACTCATTATATAATTAATACTGGGGATGGGAGGACTTATTATAGACACCAACCACTCATTATATAATTAATACTGGGGATGGGAGGACTTATTATAGACACCAACCACTCATTATAGAATTAATACTGGGGATGGAAGGACTTATAGACACCAACCACTCATTATATAATTAATACTGGGGATGGGAGGACTTATTATAGACACCAACCACTCATTATATAATTAATACTGAGGATGGGAGGACTTATTATAGACACCAACCACTCATTATATAATTAATACTGGGGATTGGAGGACTTATTATAGACACCAACCACTCATTATATAATTAATACTGGGGATTGGAGGACTTATTATAGACACCAACCACTCATTATAGAATTAATACTGGGGATGGGAGGACTTATTATAGACACCAACCACTCATTATATAATTAATACTGGGGATGGAAGGACTTATAGACACCAACCACTCATTATAGAATTAATACTGGGGATGGGAGGACTTATAGACACCAACCACTCATTATATAATTAATACTGGGGATTGGAGGACTTATTATAGACACCAACCACTCATTATATAATTAATACTGGGGATGGGACGACTTATTATAGACACCAACCACTCATTATATAATTAATACTGGGGATTGGAGGACTTATTATAGACACCAACCACTCATTATAGAATTAATACTGGGGATGGGAGGACTTATAGACACCAACCACTCATTATATAATTAATACTGGGGATGGAAGGACTTATAGACACCAACCACTCATTATAGAATTAATACTGGGGATGGGAGGACTTATTATAGACACCAACCACTCATTATATAATTAATACTGGGGATGGGAGGACTTATTATAGACACCAACCACTCATTATATAATTAATACTGGGGATGGGAGGACTTATTATAGACACCAACCACTCATTATAGAATTAATACTGGGGATGGGAGGACTTATAGACACCAACCACTCATTATATAATTAATACTTGGGATGGAAGGACTTATAGACACCAACCACTCATTATAGAATTAATACTGGGGATGGGAGGACTTATAGACACCAACCACTCATTATATAATTAATACTGGGGATGGAAGGACTTATAGACACCAACCACTCATTATAGAATTAATACTGGGGATTGGAGGACTTATTATAGACACCAACCACTCATTATATAATTAATACTGGGGATGGGAGGACTTATTATAGACACCGACCACTCATTATATAATTAATACTGGGGATGGGAGGACTTATAGACACCAACCACTCATTATATAATTAATACTGGGGATGGGAGGACTTATTATAGACACCAACCACTCATTATAGAATTAATACTGGGGATGGGAGGACTTATAGACACCAACCACTCATTATATAATTAATACTGGGGATGGAAGGACTTATAGACACCAACCACTCATTATAGAATTAATACTGGGGATGGGAGGACTTATTATAGACACCAACCACTCATTATAGAATTAATACTGGGGATGGGAGGACTTATTATAGACACCAACCACTCATTATATAATTAATACTGGGGATGGGAGGACTTATTGTAGACACCAACCACTCATTATAGAATTAATACTGGGGATGGGAGGACTTATAGACACCAACCACTCATTATATAATTAATACTGAGGATGGAAGGACTTATAGACACCAACCACTCATTATAGAATTAATACTGGGGATGGGAGGACTTATAGACACCAACCACTCATTATATAATTAATACTGGGGATGGAAGGACTTATAGACACCAACCACTCATTATAGAATTAATACTGGGGATGGGAGGACTTATTGAAGACACCAACCACTCATTATAGAATTAATACTGGGGATGGGAGGACTTATAGACACCAACCACTCATTATATAATTAATACTGAGGATGGAAGGACTTATAGACACCAACCACTCATTATAGAATTAATACTGGGGATGGGAGGACTTATAGACACCAACCACTCATTATATAATTAATACTGGGGATGGAAGGACTTATAGACACCAACCACTCATTATAGAATTAATACTGGGGATTGGAGGACTTATTATAGACACCAACCACTCATTATATAATTAATACTGGGGATGGGAGGACTTATTATAGACACCAACCACTCATTATATAATTAATACTTGGGATGGGAGGACTTATAGACACCAACAACTCATTATATAATTAATACTGGGGATGGGAGGACTTATTATAGACACCAACCACTCATTATAGAATTAATACTGGGGATGGGAGGACTTATAGACACCAACCACTCATTATATAATTAATACTGGGGATGGGAGGACTTATTATAGACACCAACCACTCATTATATAATTAATACTGGGGATGGGAGGACTTATTATAGACACCAACCACTCATTATAGAATTAATACTGGGGATGGGAGGACTTATAGACACCAACCACTCATTATATAATTAATACTGGGGATGGAAGGACTTATAGACACCAACCACTCATTATAGAATTAATACTGGGGATGGGAGGACTTATAGACACCAACCACTCATTATATAATTAATACTGGGGATGGAAGGACTTATAGACACCAACCACTCATTATAGAATTAATACTGGGGATTGGAGGACTTATTATAGACACCAACCACTGATTATATAATTAATACTGGGGATGGGAGGACTTATTATAGACACCAACCACTCATTATATAATTAATACTGGGGATGGGAGGACTTATAGACACCAACCACTCATTATATAATTAATACTGGGGATGGGAGGACTTATTATAGACACCAACCACTCATTATAGAATTAATACTGGGGATGGGAGGACTTATAGACACCAACCACTCATTATATAATTAATACTGGGGATGGAAGGACTTATAGACACCAACCACTCATTATAGAATTAATACTGGGGATGGGAGGACTTATTATAGACACCAACCACTCATTATAGAATTAATACTGGGGATGGGAGGACTTATTATAGACACCAACCACTCATTATATAATTAATACTGGGGATGGGAGGACTTATTGTAGACACCAACCACTCATTATAGAATTAATACTGGGGATGGGAGGACTTATAGACACCAACCACTCATTATATAATTAATACTGAGGATGGAAGGACTTATAGACACCAACCACTCATTTTAAGAATTAATACTGGGGATGGGAGGACTTATAGACACCAACCACTCATTATATAATTAATACTGGGGATGGAAGGACTTATAGACACCAACCACTCATTATAGAATTAATACTGGGGATTGGAGGACTTATTATAGACACCAACCACTCATTATATAATTAATACTGGGGATGGGAGGACTTATTATAGACACCAACCACTCATTATATAATTAATACTTGGGATGGGAGGACTTATAGACACCAACAACTCATTATATAATTAATACTGGGGATGGGAGGACTAATTATAGACACCAACCACTCATTATAGAATTAATACTGGGGATGGGAGGACTTATAGACACCAACCACTCATTATATAATTAATACTTGGGATGGAAGGACTTATAGACACCAACCACTCATTATAGAATTAATACTGGGGATTGGAGGACTTATTATAGACACCAACCACTCATTATATAATTAATACTGGGGATGGGAGGACTTATTATAGACACCAACCACTCATTATAGAATTAATACTGGGGATGGGAGGACTTATTATAGACACCAACCACTCATTATATAATTAATACTGGGGATGGGAGGACTTATTATAGACACCAACCACTCATTATAGAATTAATACTGGGGATGGAAGGACTTATAGACACCAACCACTCATTATAGAATTAATACTGGGGATTGGAGGACTTATTATAGACACCAACCACTCATTATATAATTAATACTGGGGATGGGAGGACTTATTATAGACACCAACCACTCATTATATAATTAATACTGGGGATGGGAGGACTTATTATAGACACCAACCACTCATTATAGAATTAATACTGGGGATGGGAGGACTTATAGACACCAACCACTCATTATAGAATTAATACTGGGGATGGAAGGACTTATTATAGACACCAACCACTCATTATATAATTAATACTGGGGATGGGAGGACTTATAATAGACACCAACCACTCATTATATAATTAATACTGGGGATGGGAGGACTTATTATAGACACCAACCACTCATTATATAATTAATACTGGGGATGGGAGGACTTATAGACACCAACCACTCATTATATAATTAATACTGGGGATGGGAGGACTTATTATAGACACCAACCACTCATTATATAATTAATACTGGGGATGGGAGGACTTATTATAGACACCAACCACTCATTATATAATTAATACTGGGAATGGGAGGACTTATCATAGACACCAACCACTCATTATATAATTAATACTGGGGATGGGAGGACTTATTATAGACACCAACCACTCATTATATAATTAATACTGGGGATGGGAGGACTTATAGACACCAACCACTCATTATATAATTAATACTGGGGATGGGAGGACTTATTATAGACACCAACCACTCATTATATAATTAATACTGGGGATGGGAGGACTTATTATAGACACCAACCACTCATTATATAATTAATACTGGGGATGGGAGGACTTATTATAGACACCAACCACTCATTATATAATTAATACTGGGGATTGGAGGACTTATTATAGACACCAACCACTCATTATATAATTAATACTGGGGATGGGAGGACTTATTATAGACACCAACCACTCATTATATAATTAATACTGGGGATGGGAGGACTTATTATAGACACCAACCACTCATTATATAATTCATACTGGGGATGGGAGGACTTATAGACACCAACCACTCATTATATAATTAATACTGGGGATGGGAGGACTTATTATAGACACCAACCACTCATTATATAATTAATACTGGGGATGGGAGGACTTATTATAGACACCAACCACTCATTATATAATTAATACTGGGGATGGGAGGACTTATTATAGACACCAACCACTCATTATATAATTAATACTGGGGATAGGAGGACTTATTATAGGCACCAACCACTCATTATATAATTAATACTGGGGATTGGAGGACTTATTATAGACACCAACCACTCATTATATAATTAATACTGGGGATGGGAGGACTTATTATAGACACCAACCACTCATTATATAATTAATAATGGGGATTGGAGGACTTATTATAGACACCAACCACTCATTATATAATTAATACTGGGGATGGGAGGACTTATTATAGACACCAACCACTCATTATATAATTAATACTGGGGATGGGAGGACTTATTATAGACACCAACCACTCATTATATAATTAATACTGGGGATTGGAGGACTTATTATAGACACCAACCACTCATTATATAATTAATACTGGGGATGGGAGGACTTATTATAGACACCAACCACTCATTATAGAATTAATACTGGGGATGGGAGGACTTATAGACACCAACCACTCATTATATAATTAATACTGGGGATTGGAGGACTTATTATAGACACCAACCACTCATATAACTAATACTGGGGATTGGAGGACTTATTATAGACACCAACCACTCATTATATAAAATAAAATTGAGAATGGAAAATGGGGAATGTGTCAAAGAGACAAAACTGACCAAAGACAAATGAAAGATCAGAAAACAGCGAGAAAATACTGCACCGGAATGCAATGTTTGTTTTACTTTACAAAAAAAAACCCACCCACAACTTATTTATTTGAGTGTCTCCCATCCTGCATCCCCCATACATTTATACAGTTAACTCTTGTTGTCTTGAACTCGGTCGACTCGAAATTGCTGATGAGTCAAAGTTTTCACATGGTCCCGAACTTTGTTTCATATAAATGTATGTATTTCGACTCCTGATGAGTCGAAATTTTGGTTTAGTCAAACTAAATTTTTGATCCCAAGGTTAACAAAAGCATTCACAATTCATTATTTATCTTGAACTGATACACACATATGTCAAAAACATGACCACCAGGATTTATGGATTGAAGAGTTAATTTGACAAAACATGTGTAATTAAATTTCTGGTCACTGACCACTGTATTGATTAATGACATGCTATTTCTACGAGTGTTTACCTAAGATTATCTTTTTTATAAATAATTAGTGATACATTGTAAATGTTCATGAAAAAGTATTTAAAGTGTTTACAAAAACAGTTATTAATGATTTACACTGATGAGCTTGGATGTGTATAAATTAAAGGGGAGATAACAAAAACTACTCAATCAGCTTCTTTAATCTTGTTGTATTTTCTTTTGAAAAGAAAGAGTGAGATAAAAGAAAAAGAAGAGAAATCTAGATTTTCTAAAATCTCTTGTATCTGAGGATATACAATTTTGTCAACTTTAAACGACCTTTATAATGTTTATAATAGTTTAGGGGCCAGCTGAAGGACAACTCCGGGTGCGGGAATTTCTCGCTGCATTGAAGACCTATTGGTGACCTTCTGCTGTTGTCTGTTCTATGGTCGGGTTGTTGTCCCTTTGGCACATTCCCCATTTCCATTCTCAATTTTAATAATGCTAAGATGGATTGTATATTACTCTCTCGAATAAAAAAAGCCATAGGAAAAAATTGTAACTGAAACAATTCAATTGAATAAGTAAAAATAAATTTACTATAATAATGAAAGACCATGACATACAAGTACATTGATCTGATACAAGTATATCGATCCCCTTCTTCTCACATTCATCTGGACTTATTTTAGCTTTACCAAGCTAAGGAAGAGTTGTGTCCCTTGGTCTTTTAAATTCCGGGTTTTTATTGAGTCTAACTATGTTAATCTCGAAATATTTCTCTGGCCTGACTGACTTCGAGATAACGAGAGTAGACTGTATTTGGAACAGCTCTTAACATTTTTCTACCTTTTATTACAGAGTGATCAGGAGCATGAACAGAAACTAATAGAGCAAAGAGAGAAACAGAGGGAGTTAATAGAACAGCTGAAGAAACAACTGGAAGAATTAGAAACTTATGCTTATGAGGTTTGTAGAAAATTTTTCCTACACCCTCTCCCCAAAAAAGTAGGTAACACAGTTCTCAAGCTTAACATGAGTCTTTCAGCAAAAACTAACAAAATACCAGTCAACAGTTCACAAAACATGACATAAAAAAAATAAAAGGGAGAAACATGAACTCCACCAAAAACCAGGGGTGAATTCTGGTGTTCAGATCCTGCTCCAAATGTGGCATCCATCAATCTGACAAATGATACTGTTAAAAATCTGGATGTTTTCTGGTAATGATTATGTTTAATAAAATTATTTTCATGTTAATATACATGTATATATATATATATATTTGTACATATAATGGTCTACAATAAATTTCTTATACATATTTTCTATAGACTGGCGATGCTGATGTGGTACCTACATCCAAAGTGATGGAGAAACAAAAAGTTGTCATCGATGAACTGAAACATAAACTGGATCTTAATCTGGAAGGCTTTGACAGTCTCAGGTAAATAGGGGGATGTTATAAACTGATGTACAATGTAAATCAGTAAAGCTTGCATTGGGTCTTTTTGGTCTAGTTGTCAGTTATCTAACTATATAAATCACTACAACTACTAGCTTGAACTTGACCAACTTGTGTTTAACCAGTTTGTGTTTGACTCCAATCCTATTTGACAAGGTTCATGATTCTATCAGTATCAGGGTTCTCCACTTTTCTCAACAAATAAAAAAAGTTGTATAGCCAAGTCTGATGAAAGGGGTGTTTAATACCAACAGAAAACGATGTATCATTTTCACAACAATAAAAAACATTTCTAAAGGTTATTTATTATTTTAAAGATTTCACAGTCTTACCCTTCGTTATCTTGGTCATGTGTATTAATAAACTTTTGGCATCAGAAATTTTTTTACTAAAACAGACAACATATCCAAACAATAGCATACCACAACTAACCTGCTTATGTAAAATTCCACACAAAACCAACTTAAAAATTCCAAACAACGGCACATCACAACAAGTAAAACTGAAATTAAATAAATTCAAACACAAACTAAAAAAAGTCCATTACAAATTGAATAAAACTATTAACCTTCAATACTATTAAAAATTCTTTGTCAGTTGAAAACTCAAAATAAAAATGCAATAATTTTATTTTTCGGCATTTTCTAGAAAGTTTTATTTATATAGAGTATTGCAATAACAAGAATTTGTATTCAAATAAATATTCATGAAGAAAACTCAATAATGTCAAAATTGCAAAAATAAATTCTGTCAATGATGTCTGAATTTACAGTAATAATTATCAACAATTTATTAGTTATGACTATTTAATGTTATCAATGTCTGTATTTTACAGCACGGATCAGTTAAAACAGATTGTTGATCATGCTGTTGGAGAGGTAATTATCTTGTGCCTTCATTTTTAGCTCACCTGGCCCAAAGGGCCAAGTGAGCTTTTCCCATCACTTTGCGTCCGGCGTCTGTCGTCGTCGTCCGTCGTCGTTAACTTTTACAAAAATCTTCTCTGAAACTACTGGGCCAAATTAAACCAAACTTAGCCACAATCATCATTGAGGTATCTAGTTTAAAAAATGTGTGGCGTGACCCCGCCAACCAACCAAGATGGCCGCCATGGCTAAAAATAGAACATAGGGGTAAAATGCAGTTTTTGGCTTATAACTCAAAAACCAAAGCATTTAGAGCAAATTTTTTGACATGGGGTAAAATTGTTTATCAGGTCAAGATCTATCTGCCCTGAAATTTTCAGATGAATCGGTCAACCCGTTGTTGGGTTGCTGCCCCTGAATTGGTAATTTTGAGGAAATTTTGCTGTTTTTGGTTATTATCTTGAATATTATTATAGATAGAGATAAACTGTAAACAGCAATAATGTTCAGCAAAGTTAGATTTACAAATAAGTCAACATGACCGAAATGGTCAGTTGACCCCTTTAGGAGTTATTGCCCTTTATAGTCAATTTTTAACCATTTTTCATAAATTTAAGTAATCTTTTACAAAAATCTTCTCCTCTGAAACTACTGCGCCAAATTATTTCAAACTTGGCCACAATCATCTTTAGGGTATCTAGTTTAAAAATGTGTGGCTTGACCCGGTCAATCAACCAAGATGGCCGCCACGGCTAAAAATAGAACATAGGGGTAAAATGCAGTTTTTGGCTTATAACTCAAAAACCAAAACATTTAGAGGAACTCTGACATGTAGTAAAATGTTTATCAGGTCAAGATCTATCTGCCCTGAAATTTTCAGATGAATCGGACAAGCCGTTGTTGGGTTGCTGCCCCTCAATTGGTAATTTTAAGGAAATTTTACTGTTTTTGGTTATTATCTTGAATATTATTATAGATAGAGATAAACTGTAAACAGCAATAATGTTCAGCAAAGTAAGATTTACAAATAATTCAACATGACCGAAATGGTCAGTTGACCCCTTTAGGAGTTATTGCCCTTTATAGTCAATTTTTAACCATTTTTCGTAAATCTTAGTAATCTTTTACAAAAATCTTCTCCTCTGAAACTACTGGGCCAAATTAATCCAAACTTGGCCACAATCATTTTTGGGGTATCTTGTTTAAAAAATGTGTCCGGTGACCCAGCCATCCAACCAAGATGGTCGCCACGGGTAAAAACAGAACATAGGGGTAAAATGCAGTTTTTGGATTATAACTCAAAAACCAAAGCATTTAGAGCAAATCTGTCATGGGGTAAAATTGTTCATCAGGTCAAGATCTATCTACCCTGTAATTTTCAGATGAATCAGACAACCTGTTGTTGGGTTGCTGCCCCTAAATTGGTAATTTTAAGGAAATTTTACTGTTTTTGGTTTATATTATCTTAAATATTATTATAGATAAAGATAAACTGTAAACAGCAATAATGTTCAACAAAGTAATATTTACAAATAAGTCAACATGACTGAAATGGTCAATTGACCCCCTGAGGAGTTATTGCCCTTTATAGTCAATTTTTAACAATTTTCATAAAATTTGTAAATTTTCACTAACATTTTTCACTGAAACTACTGGGCCAAGTTTATTATAGATAGAGATAATTGTAAGCAGCAAGAATGTTTAGTAAAGTAAGATCTACAAACACATCACCATCACCATAACACAATTTTGTCATGAATCCATCTCTTGCTATGTTTAATATTCACAGACACCAAGGTGAGCGACACAGGCTCTTTAGGCCAGGATTTTTTAATTTGTTGGTTTACGGATCCGCCGACCTGATTTTTCCCATTTCCAGAATAAAAATAAAATTGACTTTTCATGCTTTTTTATTCCCGCCGACCCTAACAAATGCATTATCCCTGAAAAATAATTAAATAATTTTTTTTTATGAAATGAAATGCATTTATCACTAACAAAATTGATAACACTTTCTGTTGTGAAAAAATAAAACTTCTAGTTTACGTTTCTAAAAATAGACAAATCAATTATAACTGACCTTGAAATGTCGTTTGCGCAAATAATATTGCGGAACGAAACTTGTTTTTAAAACCAATTACACAATAAGTTTGTTTCCCTTATTTGTCATCAGTCTGTAAGATCATCATCTCATAGAAATAGACTTGTCCAAATGTGGACAGGGTAAAGGCATCAAGTTGAAGTACTGAATATTAACAAATCATTTGGAATTTTCTTGTTTCATAGATAATAAAAAAATTATCGTCCATTTGGATAAAAAACGGGAATGCATGACAACAAATTAACCTGATAGTCTTGTTTTCCAGTGGAGGAGTCTATTAGGTTTTTAACACGTGTGTTGAAACTTATTTTCGTACGACGTTTTTACATTTTTTTCTTTATCAGTTTTCGTGCTTGAAGATCATTATTCACCAAGTTTTCTGGAATTGATAAACAGCTACGCGAATTTATTTTTCTTGTTTCTGATATGACGATTTAATTTCGTCTTTGTCCGTGCACCCCCCTTTTTTTACTGTAATTTATTAGACAATGTCATGCGATGTTTATAACTTTTGAGCAATAATATTTCATCGAACTAAAATTTAAGAAATGATGATAAAATAGCATAACAAACATATTGTTAGAAAGGTGAAATATATATTGATTTTGCATATTTTTCTGTCTTTAAAGATGATTTTTTTTCTTTTTTTTTCCCCGACCGACCGACCGACCCGACTTTTTCATGGGGAAAATCCGTAAACCATCAAATTAAAAAACCGTGGCCTTAGAGCCTCTAGTTTGTTATTATCTTGAATATTATTATAGATAGAGATAAACTGTAAACAGCAATAATGTACAGCAAAGTAAGAACTAAAAATAAGTCAGTATGACCAAAATAGTCAATTGACCCCTTAAGGAGTTATTGCCCTTCATAGTAAATTTTTAACAATTTTCTTAAAATTTGAAGATTTTCAATAACATTTTCCACAGAAAGTACTGTTATAGATAGAGATAATTGTAAGCAGCAAGAATGTTTAGTAAAGTAAGATCTACAAACACATCACCATCACCAAAACACAATTTTGTCATGAATCCATCTGTGTCCATTGTTTAATATTCACATAGACCAAGGTGAGCGACACAGGCTCTTTAGAGCCTCTAGTTTATATGCCGTACTAAGTGGTCCGGGCATATATTGTTACTTATATATGTGTATCATTCTTTTGTTCAGATATTCTGATAAGAAACAGTTGTCCTGACATATTTTCATTATTTTGGTTTTTTTTGGCAAGATTACAGTTCTTGGACTTGAAAATCAACTTGTTAGAACTTTTTTTAACATTCAAGATTTTGAGAGGATTTTTGGTACATAAGCATGATAAGGGCAACATCAACAAAAACAAAATCTTTTTCTGGTTTAAGCTTGGAATCTAACCCTAAAAAGATTTCATGCCATTTCAGATAACAATGTGTCATTTGAGTACACCAAAAATCCCTTTAAAGGTGGATTGTTCAAAGTCAAATCATTTGCAAATTGGCAGTTGATATTTTTAAGGGTTTTTGTTAAATCTTTGATGATCCTTGCCCTTATGAAATTTAAATACTGTAAATTCAGAAATTATTGGGATGTTTTTATAATGGAGAAAGATTCGACAGGGTTATAATTGCAATAATTTAAACTTGCATTTTGATTTTGTTTATATGAATTAAACAGGAATTTTCTCTATATCGCAAAAATTGAAATCTCACTTTAGTCAAAAATGACAAAATGGCAAAAATAAATGCACAATAATTTCTGAATTCACAGTACATGAAAACCGGTAAAATTTATCTACATGTAGTAATTTAATGAATTTTCTTTCTTTTACAGATAGTTAACCCAGGCAAGGTTAAAGAAAAGCTGATTCAGCAGTTATCTACACAGATAACTGATTTAGAAAGATTTATACAGTTTTTACAAGGTGATGGACTGGGTCAAAACTTCTTTTGCTTGTGGCACTGGTTAATTTTTTGTTCGGTACTTTCAATGTTGACAAGATTTTAGATAATGCCAAATTTTTCAATAGCAAAAAATTATTTTCTAATAACAGACGGAATTGAAGTTTTCTGACTGCTAAATTTTTAATCTGATAATTTTCTAAATTGTATATAAAAATCTTGTTTTTGGTACTTAAGTTCCCTATGAATGGGTTACAAAAACTCTTTCATTGCAACCCAAAGATTTTATTTTTTATCGTATAATTAATTTGATTACTCACCAAAATCTTTGGTGTTTTTAATGAAATTTTGACCTGGTAATGCTTTTAATTCCTTAGTTGAGGGATTTTCCTTCCCAACTTAGAAATAACATAGTTGCTATTTTTCTGAATTATTTTATCATATTTTCCCTTCTTTTATCACACTAACAATTAATGACCCATCAAATAATGTAAGCAGCCATTTATTTAATATTAATTTGCTTAAAATTAGAATTACTGAATCTGAAATTTGTAAGGAGAAATAACTCAAATGATTTCAGAAAGGTTACTTGTTTTGTTAGGGATCATAGATTTATTATTACAAGTAAGCTCTTAGCATAATTGAAGCATGCTTGGAGCTTTATAAGTAGGCTCTCTTCGGCAGTTCATATGACAATAGTTATCATAATCTATTAGGATGTCAGTCAGATCTTTAGCATTTCTATACAAAGGAAAGTACTACTCAGAAGAGCCTACTTAAAAAGCTCTGAGCATCCTAGGGTTATTGCCCTTTAATGACAAGTCATCCCCATTAGAAATTTTTTAACAGAAACTATAGTAAACAGAGAAAAACTGTGACTAGCAAACATATGAGCCAAATTAGATCAAAAATAGATTAAAGACTCCACATGAGAATACGTCTGGAATAGCTTTGAATTTTGTCATTGCCAACTGTCCATAGTAAGATTTGATCTATATGGTTGCTTGTGGCAACCTTATAGAGTTCACATGCCATTAATGTTCTTTCATAGTGATGCAGCACATGCAAAACTTACAATATTTTTGTACTAATTCTAAAATGAATTTAAAGTAAGGAGAGCAGCGTGTCTGTCCATGGTGGACAGGTGATCATGTCAAAATCTGTCTGTTTATACATTGTTATAGTGGACAGGTGGTAATTGCTAAATCCATGAGAGCTGTTATGTACCTTCAAGTGGATCAAATTAATGACAATTATAATTTCAGCCATCTTAAAATGAAATTATCTCTGTTTTGATTTAGTTTTATATTCTTTTTTAACATTTATACGCTTCATCCAAAACCTGCTTTTATCATATGCATATATATATATACTTAGTGCTCCCTTTGTCACCTTCAAGTTTAGCAATACTAATAAAATAAATATATATAACAATAGATAGATCTAACAAGAACCATCAAATAGTGGGTCTCATTGGGGTATAAGCGTGACGCAGGATTGCCGATTTTTTGTAAGTGTGACATGTGAAAGTCAAATTATTGTGTCGTGAAAACGGGAAATGAGGTCTTGCGGGACCCGGGAAATGACAAAATAAATGAGAATTGCTTATGTAATAGTGTAAGCGGGATACGGGAATCTGACAAAACAGTAAGCGGGATCGGGGATCAGAACCCCCCAAATATATGATATTGTTCAACCATAAGCTGTTTCTGAATTGATTGCATTGGGGTAGAAAGGTACTTCTATTCAACTTTGATGAGTTACAACTATTTTAATTAAATTTATTTTCATTTGATTTGATACATATGCATGTGCTAGGAGCTGTCTGAAAATTGCAGTGAGGTGAGAGGTTTTGTTATGCACCCTGTTGAAGACCTCATTGTGACTTGTGAGGTGAGAGGTTTTGTTTTGCACCCTGTTGAAGACTTCATTGTGACTTTAAGATGAAGAACAGCAACAAAAGTTGTTTTACTTTGTGTGTGTTCTAATTTTGTGTTATCGATGGAAACCCCATAACCTTTGTTTACAAATATGACAGTTTGTAAAAAGGACCCAACTCATCTTTGATCTTAGAATTACCAAAATTGTGAGAAAAAAAAATCAATACCCTTGCATCTTATACTACTTGGTAATGTACTCATGAGCTGTAAAGTTGGTATGAGTAATGTATTGCTCATGAGATGTTAAGTTGGTATGAGTAATGTATTGCTCATGAGATGTTTAGTTGGTATGAGTAATGTATTGCTCATGAGATGTTAAGTTGGTATGAGTAATGTATTGCTCATGAGATGTTAAGTTGGTGTAAGTAATGTATTGCTCATGGGATGTTAAGTTGGTATGAGTAATATATTGCTCATGAGATGTTTAGTTGGTATGAGTAATGTATTGCTCATGAGATGTTAAGTTGGTATGAGTAATGTATTGCTCATGAGATGTTTAGTTGGTATGAGTAATGTATTGCTCATGAGCTGTTAAGTTGGTATGAGTAATGTATTGCTCATGAGCTGTTAAGTTGGTATGAGTAATGTATTGCTCATGAGATGTTAAGTTGGTATGAGTAACGTATTGCTCATGAGATGTTAAGTTGGTGTAAGTAATGTATTGTTCATAAGATGTTTAGTTGGTATGAGTGATGTATTGCTCATGAGATGTTAAGTTGGTATGAGTAATGTATTGTTCATGAGATGTTAAGTTGGTATGAGTGATGTATTGCTCATGAGATGTTAAGTTGGTGTAAGTAATGTATTGCTCATGAGATGTTAAGTTGGTATATATAAGTAATGTATTGATCATGAGCTGTAAAGTTGGTATGAGTAATGTATTGCTCATGATCAGGGTTGGACACTCACAACCATGAGTGTTGACTAACTAATGATATAATAGATGAACTTCTTAGACCACTCGTCACAGAAAGCTTCTTACTTATTTTAAGTGCATTCTGTATATATGATCATTTCTAAAACAGTATTATTGATTTGTCATTAGTGTATTTCATTTTTGAAGAACATAAAATGTCTTTTTCAGGGGAGGCAACAAGTCCTGGGCCGTTAGGAAAGGAGAGATGCACATGTACAGTTCATAAGGTTTGTCAGATTTAAATGTGTCAATATTTTTTGCATCAGTGAGTTATTAATTTTAACGGAGTTATGCCCTTTGGAAAATAAACATTATATGAAAATGTGCATTGCTAGCTCTCTCATGTGTACAATGCTTGTCTGATTTTTATGAAATATATATCATAGGTTTACATCAGCAATGTCTCAGAAAGTTTAAAAATAAGTTCCGATTAATTAATTTTAATAGAGTTATGTCCTTTGGAAACATTAATTATAGTGGAAATTACATTGCATTTGCTCTCAAACGTTCATTTCTTCAAGATATTTATGATATAAAAAGATTGTTTTAAAGTTATTGCACTGGCACTTCTATTAAATTACAGACGTGTAACTGTAATGTAATTTTTTTAAGGAAAAATTAAAAAAAATTGGCAAAAAATAATTTATAGCTTAAAAAAAAAGGCCAGAAGTGTCATGATTTTTAAGGAATTTGAAAATAGAGAAAGGGAAGGTTGTTATAAACCATTTATAAATTGTATAAACCTTGTATTTTCTTTTAGTTTCCTTCTGGTGATTGTTCAGATACCTCTTCAAAAGATTGTAAAGTACGAGACAGAAATACCAACAAGCACAATAAAAAGGTAAATATACGATTAATCAGGAGACTGTATAGATTTGTAGCGGGCCATAGCTGGATTAGACACAACTTTTCATAATTTTTGGTATTTAACACTATTTTTTTTTTCATGTATCTTGACACGATTTTAAATAATTCTTTCTTTCTATAGTTGATACTTAATGTTAATTTTTTCATGAAGTACATTTCTCTAATTCTTAGCAGATGCATTCTTTTCATGACCTGTTGAATATGTTTGTTCATAAACATGTGGTCTGTAAGATCTTAGTTCTTCAAGGATCAAAATTCAATAAGGCTGAACAAAAAAGTATGTGTGTTTACTGTACCCCTACCTACCCTAATTTTTATCACCTACCCTAAAGGTTTTTTCACCATTTTTGATTAAGCACTGTTTAAGTTATAATGTTGCTCCCATAGACTCAATATAAAAAAAATATTAATTTTTTTAAAATCTCTACGTACCTACGTTTTTTTAACTCACCTGGCCGAAAGGCCAAGTGAGCTTTTCTCATCACTTGGCGTCCGGCGTCCAACGTCGTCCGTCGTCGTCGTCCTGCGTTAACTTTTACAAAAATCTTCTCCTCTGAAACTACTGGGCCAAATTTAACCAAACTTGGCCACAATCATCATTGGAGTATCTAGTTTAAAAAATGTGTCCGGTGACCCGGCCAACCAACCAAGATGGCCACCATGGCTAAAAATAGAACATAGGGGTAAAATGCAGTTTTTGGCTTATAACTCAAAAACCAAAGCATTTAGAGCAAATCTGACATGGGGGTAATATTGTTCATCAGGTCAAGATCTATCGGCCCTGAAATTTTCAGATGAATCGGACATTTTGTTGTTGGGTTGCTGCCCCTGAAATGGTAATTTTAAGGAAATTTTGCTGTTTTTGGTTATTATCTTGAATATTATTATAGATAGAGATAAACTGTAAAGAGCAATAATGTTCAGCAAAGTAAGATCTACAAATAAGTCAACATGACCAAAATGGTCAGTTGACCACTTTAGGAGTTATTGCCCTTTATAGTCAATTTTTAACCATTTTTCGTAAATCTTAGTAATCTTTTAGAAAAATCTTCTCCTCTGAAACTACTGGGCCAAATTTAACCAAACTTGGCCACAATCATCATTGGGAAATCTAGTTTTAAAAATGTGTCCGGTGACCCGGCCGACCAACCAAGATGGCCGCCATGGCTAAAAATAGAACATAGGGATAAAATGCAGTTTTTGGCTTGTAACTCAAAAACCAAAGCATTTAGAGCAAATCTGACAGGGGTAAAATTGTTCATCAGGTCAAGATCTATCTGCCCTGAAATTGTCAGATGAATCGGACATTTCGTTGTTGGGTTGCTGCCCCTGAAATGGTAATTTTAAGGAAATTTTGCTGTTTTTGGTTATTATCTTGAAAATTATTATAGATAGAGATAAACTGTAAACAGCAATAATGTTCAGCAAAGTAAGATCTACAAATAAGTCATCATGACCAAAATGGTCAGTTGACTACTTTAGGAGTTATTGCCCTTTATAGTCAATTTTTAACCATTTTTCGTAAATCTTAGTAATCTTTTAGAAAAATCTTCTCCTCTGAAACTACTGGGCCAAATTTAACCAAACTTAGCCATAATCATCATTGGGGTATTTAGTTAAAAATATGTGTCCAGTAACTCGCCAACAAACCAAGATGGCCACCATGGCTAAAAATAGAACATGGGGGTAAAATGCAGTTTTTGGCTTATAACTCAAAAACCAAAGCATTAAGAGCAAATCTGACAGGAAGTAAAATTGTTGATCAGGTCACGATCTATCTGCCCTGGAATTTTCAGATGAATCGGATAATCGGTTGTTAGGTTGCTGCCCCTGAATTGGTAATTTTGAGGAAATTTTGCTGTTTTTTTGTTATCTTGAATATTATTATAGATAGAGATAAACTGTAAACAGCAATAATGTACAGCAAAGTAAGAACTAAAAATAAGTCACTATGACCAAAATAGTCAATTGACCCCCTAAGGAGTTATTGCCCTTCATAGTCAATTTTTAACAATTTTCTTAAAATTTGAAGATTTTCAATAACATTTTCCACAGAAAGTACTGTTTTAGATAGAGATAATTGTAAGCAGCAAGAATGTGTCATGAATCCATCTGTGTCCATTGTTTACCAAGGTGAGCGACACAGGCTCTTTAGAGCCTCTAGTTTCAGAATGTGACAGTAAACACACATACTTTTTTGTTTTGCCTTATGGCATCAACATTTTCTTTCCTCTGCATTTCCTGTTGTGAAGTCACAAAAAAAGTGATCATGCTTGATGAAATCACATAGAAAAAAAAACCCATCTTTTTGCAGACCTTTGGAAAAGAAGTATCAAGTTTATGTGAATATTTTCAATAAATCATTACAGAAACAGACTTAACGACCAAATCTTTTACATTACAATATTTCTTCACTCAAAAGTTAAACTTTAAATATTTTTAAAAAGACTTGGCTAGCTTTCTTTTTAATTTTGAAAATTCAGCTGTCTTCAGTAAAGAAATGTTGTATCAAGCTTTAAGTAGTGGTTACCGTAGAACAATCCTGTAAAAGCATGTATTTATTATTGCGGTTTCAAGAAAATCTGCTTTATACAGACATATGTACCAGAGATCAGAGTACGAGTTCTTATTGCGAAACTCACCCAGTTGCATTATTCGCATTAATAAAAATCACACTAATTTCTGTATTTACAGTATGTACACATAATTATGCAGCTCTTTTAATATATCTGATTTCTACAGAATGTGAAAGAAACGAGAGCATTTATAAAGAAAAGTATCGAGTTACTACAGATGTTCCTCATTAGTCAGTTTGGATGTGGTGGGAGGGACTTCCAGAGAAACTTACTGAAGAAAACAACAAAAGGCAATCATTGGGGGTAGGTATTTAGTCAGTTTGGATGTGGTGGGAGGGACTTCCAGAGAAACTTACTGAAGAAAACAACAAAAGGCAATCATTGAGGGTAGGTATTTAGTCAGTTTGGATGTGGTGGGAGGGACTTCCAGAGAAACTTACTGAAGAAAACAACAAAAGGCAATCATTGGGGGTAGGTATTTAGTCAGTTTGGATGTGGTGGGAGGGACTTCCAGAGAAACTTACTGAAGAAAACAACAAAAGGCAATCATTGGGGGTAGGTATTTAGTCAGTTTGGATGTGGTGGGAGGGACTTCCAAAGAAACTTACTGAAGAAAACAACAAAAGGCAATCATTGGGGGTAGGTATTTAGTCAGTTTGGATGGGGTGGGAGGGACTTCCAGAGAAACTTACTGAAGAAAACAACAAAAGGCAATCATTGGGGGTAGGTATTTAGTCAGTTTGGATGGGGTGGGAGGGACTTCCAAAGAAACTTACTGAAGAAAACAACAAAAGGCAATCATTGGGGGTAGGTATTTAGTCAGTTTGGATGGGGTGGGAGGGACTTCCAAAGAAACTTACTGAAGAAAACAACAAAAGGCAATCATTGGGGGTAGGTATTTAGTCAGTTTGGATGGGGTGGGAGGGACTTCCAAAGAAACTTACTGAAGAAAACAACAAAAGGCAATCATTGGGGGTAGGTATTTAGTCAGTTTGGATGGGGTGGGAGGGACTTCCAGAGAAACTTACTGAAGAAAACAACAAAAGGCAATCATTGGGGGTAGGTATTTAATCAGTTTGGATGTGGTGGGAGGGACTTCCAGAGAAACTTACTGAAGAAAACAACAAAAGGCAATCATTGGGGGTAGGTATTTAGTCAGTTTGGATGTGGTGGGAGGGACTTCCAGAGAAACTTACTGAAGAAAACGACAAAAGGCAATCATTGGGGGTAGGTATTTAGTCAGTTTGGATGTGGTGGGAGGGACTTCCAGAGAAACTTACTGAAGAAAACAACAAAAGGCAATCATTGGGGGTAGGTATTTAGTCAGTTTGGATGTGGTGGGAGGGACTTCCAGAGAAACTTACTGAAGAAAACAACAAAAGGCAATCATTGGGGGTAGGTATTTAGTCAGTTTGGATGTGGTGGGAGGGACTTCCAGAGAAACTTACTGAAGAAAACAACAAAAGGCAATCATTGAGGGTAGGTATTTAGTCAGTTTGGATGTGGTGGGGGGGACTTCCAGAGAAACTTACTGAAGAAAACAACAAAAGGCAATCATTGGGGGTAGGTATTTAGTCAGTTTGGATGTGGTGGGGGGGACTTCCAGAGAAACTTACTGAAGAAAACCACAAAAGGCAATCATTGGGGGTAGGTATTTAGTCAGTTTGGATGTAGTGGGAGGGACTTCCAGAGAAACTTACTGAAGAAAACCACAAAAGGCAATCATTGGGGGTAGGTATTTAGTCAGTTTGGATGTGGTGGGGGGGACTTCCAGAGAAACTTACTGAAGAAAACCACAAAAGGCAATCATTGGGGGTAGGTATTTAGTCAGTTTGGATGTGGTGGGAGGGACTTCCAGAGAAACTTACTGAAGAAAACAACAAAAGGCAATCATTGGGGGTAGGTATTTAGTCAGTTTGGATGTGGTGGGAGGGACTTCCAGAGAAACTTACTGAAGAAAACGACAAAAGGCAATCATTGGGGGTAGGTATTTAGTCAGTTTGGATGTGGTGGGAGGGACTTCCAGAGAAACTTACTGAAGAAAACAACAAAAGGCAATCATTGGGGGTAGGTATTTAGTCAGTTTGGATGTGGTGGGAGGGACTTCCAGAGAAACTTACTGAAGAAAACAACAAAAGGCAATCATTGGGGGTAGGTATTTAGTCAGTTTGGATGTGGTGGGAGGGACTTCCAGAGAAACTTACTGAAGAAAACAACAAAAGGCAATCATTGGGGGTAGGTATTTAGTCAGTTTGGATGTGGTGGGAGGGACTTCCAGAGAAACTTACTGAAGAAAACAACAAAAGGCAATCATTGAGGGTAGGTATTTAGTCAGTTTGGATGTGGTGGGGGGGACTTCCAGAGAAACTTACTGAAGAAAACAACAAAAGGCAATCATTGGGGGTAGGTATTTAGTCAGTTTGGATGTGGTGGGAGGGACTTCCAGAGAAACTTACTGAAGAAAACAACAAAAGGCAATCATTGAGGGTAGGTATTTAGTCAGTTTGGATGTGGTGGGAGAGACTTCCAGAGAAACTTACTGAAGAAAACAACAAAAGGCAATCATTGGGGGTAGGTATTTAGTCAGTTTGGATGTGGTGGGAGGGACTTCCAGAGAAACTTACTGAAGAAAACAACAAAAGGCAATCATTGGGGGTAGGTATTTAGTCAGTTTGGATGTGGTGGGAGGGACTTCCAGAGAAACTTACTGAAGAAAACAACAAAAGGCAATCATTGGGGGTAGGTATTTAGTCAGTTTGAATGTGGTGGGAGGGACTCCCAGAGAAACTTACTGAAGAAAACAACAAAAGGCAATCATTGGGGGTAGGTATTTAGTCAGTTTGGATGTGGTGGGAGGGACTTCCAGAGAAACTTACTGAAGAAAACAACAAAAGGCAATCATTGGGGGTAGGTATTTAGTCAGTTTGGATGTGGTGGGAGAGACTTCCAGAGAAACTTACTGAAGAAAACAACAAAAGGCAATCATTGGGGGTAAGTATTTAGTCAGTTTGGATGTGGTGGGAGGGACTTCCAGAGAAACTTACTGAAGAAAACAACAAAAGGCAATCATTGGGGGTAGGTATTTAGTCAGTTTGGATGTGGTGGGAGAGACTTCCAGAGAAACTTACTGAAGAAAACAACAAAAGGCAATCATTGGGGGTAGGTATTTAGTCAGTTTGGATGTGGTGGGAGGGACTTCCAGAGAAACTTACTGAAGAAAACAACAAAAGGCAATCATTGGGGGTAGGTATTTAGTCAGTTTGGATGTGGTGGGAGGGACTTCCAGAGAAACTTACTGAAGAAAACAACAAAAGGCAATCATTGGGGGAGGTATTTAGTCAGTTTGGATGTGGTGGGAGGGACTTCCAGAGAAACTTACTGAAGAAAACAACAAAAGGCAATCATAAGGGGTAGGTATTTAGTCAGTTTGGATGTGGTGGGAGGGACTTCCAGAGAACATTACTGAAGAAAACAACCAAAGGCAATCATTGGGGGTAGGTATTTAGTCAGTTTGGATGTGGTGGGAGGGACTTCCAGAGAAACTTACTGAAGAAAACAACAAAAGGCAATCATTGGGGGTAGGTATTTAGTCAGTTTGGATGTGGTGGGAGGGACTTCCAGAGAAACTTACTGAAGAAAACAACAAAAGGCAATCATTGGGGGTAGGTATTTAGTCAGTTTGGATGTGGTGGGAGGGACTTCCAGAGAAACTTACTGAAGAAAACAACAAAAGGCAATCATTGAGGGTAGGTATTTAGTCAGTTTGGATGTGGTGGGGGGGACTTCCAGAGAAACTTACTGAAGAAAACAACAAAAGGCAATCATTGGGGGTAGGTATTTAGTCAGTTTGGATGTGGTGGGAGGGACTTCCAGAGAAACTTACTGAAGAAAACAACAAAAGGCAATCATTGGGGGTAGGTATTTAGTCAGTTTGGATGTGGTGGGAGGGACTTCCAGAGAAACTTACTGAAGAAAACAACAAAAGGCAATCATTGGGGGTAGGTATTTAGTCAGTTTGGATGTGGTGGGAGGGACTTCCAGAGAAACTTACTGAAGAAAACAACAAAAGGCAATCATTGGGGGTAGGTATTTAGTCAGTTTGGATGTGGTGGGAGGGACTTCCAGAGAAACTTACTGAAGAAAACAACAAAAGGCAATCATTGAGGGTAGGTATTTAGTCAGTTTGGATGTGGTGGGGGGGACTTCCAGAGAAACTTACTGAAGAAAACAACAAAAGGCAATCATTGGGGGTAGGTATTTAGTCAGTTTGGATGTGGTGGGAGGGACTTCCAGAGAAACTTACTGAAGAAAACAACAAGAGGCAATCATTGGGGGTAGGTATTTAGTCAGTTTGGATGTGGTGGGAGGGACTTCCAGAGAAACTTACTGAAGAAAACAACAAAAGGCAATCATTGGGGGTAGGTATTTAGTCAGTTTGGATGTGGTGGGAGGGACTTCCAGAGAAACTTACTGAAGAAAACAACAAAAGGCAATCATTGGGGGTAGGTATTTAGTCAGTTTGTATGTGGTGGGAGGGACTCCCAGAGAAACTTACTGAAGAAAACAACAAAAGGCAATCATTGGGGGTAGGTATTTAGTCAGTTTGGATGTGGTGGGAGGGACTTCCAGAGAAACTTACTGAAGAAAACAACAAAAGGCAATCATTGGGGGTAGGTATTTAGTCAGTTTGGATGTGGTGGGAGGGACTTCCAGAGAAACTTACTGAAGAAAACAACAAGAGGCAATCATTGGGGGTAGGTATTTAGTCAGTTTGGATGTGGTGGGAGGGACTTCCAGAGAAACTTACTGAAGAAAACAACAAAAGGCAATCATTGGGGGTAGGTATTTAGTCAGTTTGGATGTGGTGGGAGGGACTTCCAAAAAACTTACTGAAGAAAACAACAAGAGGCAATCATTGGGGGTAGGTATTTAGTCAGTTTGGATGTGGTGGGAGGGACTTCCAGAGAAACTTACTGAAGAAAACAACAAAAGGCAATCATTGGGGGTAAGTATTAAAGGAAGTAAACACAAAAATCCACTCGAAATCCACTCAAATCCTCTCTAAATCCTCTTGAAATCTCTCAAAGGATCTATAATATGTAGATATATAAAAATGTTTATTGTCGAGCCTTTGACTTTAGTCGAAAAAGTGAGACATAGCGATCCTACATTCCGTCAGCGGCGTCCACAAATATTCTCTCTGTGGTTAAAGTTTTTGAAATTTTAATAACTTTCTTAACTATCCTTGAATTGTACGAAACTTGGACAGAAGCTTGTTTATGTTCTGACATAAGATAGTATCCAGAAGTAAATTTTGTAAAAATAAAATTCCATTTTTTCCGTATTTTACTTATAAATGGACTTAGTTTTTTTCTGCCAGGAAACATTACATTCACTCTGTGGTTAAAGTTTTTAAAATTTTGATAACTTTCTTAAACTATCCTGGAATTGTAAGAAACTTGGCCAGAAGCTTGTTTATGATCAGAAGATAGTATTCAGAAGTAAATTTTGTAAAAATAAAATTCCATTTTTCCCGTATTTTACTTATAAATGGACTTAGTTTTTCTTCCAGTTAACATTACATACAGTCTGCAGTTAAAGTATTTAAAACATTTTTAAGATTCTTAAACTAACCTGGATTTTTACCAAACTTGGACAGAAGCTTCTGACAATCAAAAGATAGTATCGAGAGGAATAATTTTATTGATTTTTTTCATCATTTTTGATGAGTGTGTGATAAACAGCAAAAGTAGGCGAGACACTGGCCCGTACAGAAATTGCTAACAAAAGCACATAAGTTTCACATGTGAAGCACATGAGATGCAAGTAAGAATTGTATGCAAATCAGGTTGCTCATATGTGAAGTTTGGTAGTTCATATGTGCCCACAAAAATCTAACATAATGCTCACATGTGCATTTCAAACCTCAGGTGAGCTTTTATCATCCATGTTAGTTTTATGTTAGTTTTGTACTTTGAAAAGTTTTTCCATTCTTCTAACCATTCAAAACTAACCTACATCATTGCTCATATGAGCTTTTTCAAAATGACATGCCCAGTCATGTACTTCCTGTAAATTCAAATTCATGAAAAGCATGCAATAAATGGAGGTAGATGGATATGGAAAATGTTAAGTCCTATATTGTGCTATTTGAAGAAAGGCATTGTTGAAATCTGATAAAACCAGTGTGGCTGTGGTTAATTATTTGTAAGTTATCATTTCTATTTCATTATTTTCATTTTTGTGTCAGATTTTGAAATATATTACAATTTTAAGTCCTTTATGGGAATATATATACAGGTTGCTTCAAAATAAGTACTACATGTATAAAGATTTTTCCTTTTTAAACTTTTTGAAATACAGTACTTATTAATCAAAGACATTCATTGTGTACTAAACTTGCAAGTCCCTCTATTTAGTTTTATAATGTAATGTTATGTTTTTAGTCATGATCATGATTATTGTTTAAATAAAAAAATAAAAAAAATGATATGAAAATCATAATTAACTGACAATAATTAAAGAATAACTCTTTTAACATGATGTATCAGTTATTTTATTTTCAACTAAATTATTTAAGATTTTCATTTAAATTTGAAAAATATTCCTTTTTTAAAGCAGCCATTTTGTTTTGGTCAACTATAATATTCACGTGTGCAACATGTGAGCAATCTAATAAAATGCACATGTGAAAAAAAGCTCATATGAGCAGTTGCACGTGAGGTTTTTAACATGCAAATTAGGTTAGTTTCATATGTGCAATTTTTTGGCTCACAAAATGCTCACCTAATTTGCATGTTAAAAAACTCGTGTGCAATCATGTTAGTTTCTAACGTGAGCATCTTATGTGCAACTTATGTGCAACATGTTAGCACTTTTTGGTAAGGGGGGTTCCGCGGAACCTTTACAAATTTTTTTACTGATAAGGTTTGTAATAGATGAAAAAAAAACCAATTTGTAGATTATGATTTAAAACTCCTCGTGTAAGAGCCAACTTGAGTTATTGATAATGAAAACAAATGTTTAAAGAATATGTATGAGTAAACTTATAACCAAGTCAATACTTCTTAATCAAGCATTATGAAAAAAATCTACAGAACAGAGAAATATGGACTTGATTTTAGCTTGATGTTTCTATTTGTAGAGACTTACGAGCTAGGTTAGAGGTTGCTATAAACAAAGTATTAGAGGCAGCCGTAGAGGAGGAAAAAATCAGGAGAAAGACGACAGGTTCAGTGAATATGGCAGCGATTCAGTGGAGGTAAGAATGAATAAACTGACCTATAATTATTAATTATCATTGGTCATCTCCACTACGATTGATTTTCTCACTAGACTGGGCACAGCAAGAGTGATAAGAGCATTTGAGTTGCAATGACCAATGATAATCTGTTATTTGGCTATTTTACCTATGGCGATGTTAATTTCATCGGCAACGGCCATGTGCACCCATAGTTTCTAGCGATAATTTGTCATATCTCTCGACTGTGCTGAGAATAGAAATTATCAGTCTGAAGATTTTGTAAATGTGTTGAATTAGTAAAATAATATTTTATCCCATTTTATGTATAGCTTAATGTGAAGTATACATTTGCAAAAAAAATTGTTTGTAAATACTTCACATCCACTGCACAAAACATTTAAATGAATATAAAATTTTAACAAAATGATCTTTGAAGCAAAGTGTGAAATGTTAACCAGTATACATAATTAAGCCCCCCCCCAACACCTTACATTTATTTCTGGAATAACCCTTATATCAGTTAGCTTATTTATCTTGTTTATTTTACCAACCATGCAAAGACTGTATAGTCAGACAAGGTCATTAAAAACTTTCATTTGTTTTTTATTGTACAGTGTCAAGAACAAAGCAGTGCTTTGCTTACCCAGACTGTGAGAAGAGATCTTTCAATGGTCATTAGAGATTTGATAGAACATGGACTTATGGAGGTATGTAACAGGTTGTTCTTGGTAAAGGGTAGGAGCCTTGGTAGCTAAGTGGTCTAAATAGTTACTGGGTAAACATTTACAATTAATTCTCCATAGGCGGTAATGGTAACGTTTTCCTCTGTTGCTCAGTCCATATCCGTTTCTTGAACATGTATGATGGCTCATTCATATCAAAGCTGATACATTTATACATGTCTGGTTAAATTTTCGGGGTGGCAAGTGAGATTACTTTTTTCGTAAATTGCTGGACCCTGGAAGATGGTGTAAAATGTCATTCTCCTCATGAAATAATCCTAAAATTCTGATCATAAAATTCAATAAAAAAATTGTCCTTTCTAATAATTTATTTCAGGTCAAATCTACATATTTCTTTTCTCATCACATCAGCTCTATAAACATGATAAATCAGTTCTTATTGTTCATTTATGTCCATTTTTAAAATCACAGCATCCACAATTGTATGGCGGACTAATATTTTTTTTAATTACGTCATCTGAGTTCCTCATCTCAAGGTCCATTAGGGACTGTAATCACTAGCCAGTCAACACTATTTGTGAGTTCTTGTTAATCCATAAAATATAGAAATAAAGTGTTTCTGAAAATGTCATTTTCATCATTTTTCTGCATGAACTGCATTTTGTCATGCTTTCTCCAAATCTGAAATAAAAAAAATATATGTCACCATGCTAGATTCTATGGTAAACACGATTTATCCTAAAAATTGCGTCCCCCCTTTGTAACCTCAACGTTAGCGCTATAGTGCACGACGTCGATGGCAGACTTTTTAGACGTAATCGTTTCAAATTACCGGCGAAATTTTTCAGATGTATAAAATAAATTATATATAAATATACTAAATAAATAAATGATTTGGAAAATACGTTGAAGGTATAAAAAGTCTTGAGAATTCTGAATGCAATTGGGTTCAACCCGTGCACTCTGATTCTAAACCTTGTTTTTTTTTTGGTTCTGAACCTTGGTTCTTTGGTTCGAAACCATGGCAACTGGTTCAACATCCGGGTTGTTTGGTTCTAGCAACCCGACTTCTTGGTTCCATCTGGGTTCTTTTCTAGAACATTCTTATTTTCCCGTTCAACTTTGAGAAGATTATCCGCAAGTATCCGAATAAAAAGATAAAGTAGGTCAAAGACGCTAAACTTATTTTATAACCTTAAACAGAATATTTCATTCATAAATACATTTAGCATCGTGGAAATATGAAGCTTATAATAATAAGGTAAATACTTTTTATTTTTATAATTTTACATTGGAAACTGGCCAAATTATAACAATTGGTTCCATCTGGGTTCTATTCTAGATCATTCTAATGTTCCTGTTGAACATAACAGAAGATAACCGCAAGTCTCCGTATAAAAAGGTAAAGTAGGTCAAAGACGCTAAAATTATTTTATAACATTAAATATTTTAGCATCGACGGTAAAGGAAGCTATAAGGTATTTATCTTCTCATTTTAATTATTTTGATAAGAAAACTAGATAAAAATAAAGCATCGTATAGATTTTTAAAACAAAGCGAAGTATACAGTACATCAAACATCCTTTTATTTAATTCAGTCGTTTTTTTGTTGTTTTTTTCCTTTACTCATCCCTTATTTACGTAAATATGTCTAGACAGTGGCGGATCCAGAACTTTTCCTACGGGAGGCCCGCTCCAGTCATGCTTCAATGATTCCCTATATAATCAACCAAAAAAAAAAACCTGGATCCGCCTTTGCTAGAGGTTTTAAAACGACCCAATTAGGACATGTTGTTTATATGGCTTACGGTATGTGCATCTTGCCACTTGACCAGTTGACGACTCGCATATATATTTGATTGCACATTAATTATCAAGTTCGACTTAATTTTATTTAATGGCTTTTTAATAATGTCAGATTTGAAAGAAATACATGTGAAGTTTATCATACAAATCTTTTTGTTCAAAACAGAATGTTAAAAGACATATAAAGGAAAGTGATGATCAATAAGTTGGTAAGCTTTAATTAGTTGGAAAAAAAGTTATAAAATATAATAAAATGTATAATTATGTACAATAAATTTGTCAAATTTGATACTCATTCAGTCATTGTGAAGGGCATGCATATAATCATTCGGCCAAAAATAAATCAAAATTAAGATTAATTATTTTTATAATAAAATTATGTGTACATGTGTTAATGACAGTGCTAGCTATATATATATATAGTGGGATGTGTATCACCAGCACAATAGTCAGAACTTCTGTGTTGGCGCCATGATTTAGGGGCATAAAGAGTTACACTAGTCCGTCTGTCCCGAACGTCCCATAAAAACGGGTTCCGCTCTCCTAACTTTAGTTTGCCTCAACCAAATACTATAAAACTTATACACACTATATAAAAGAAGCTGGTGCATGAGTGCCAATGAGAACTCTCCACTAGAGACTAAATGACACAGAAATTAACAATTATACAATGTAGCCTAGGTCACCACACGGTCTTCAACAATGAGCAAGGTTCATACCGCAAAGTCAGCTATTAAAGGCCCCGACATGACAATGTAAAACAATTCAAACGAGAAAACAAACGGTCTAATTTATGTACAAAAAATAAACGAAAAACAAAATAGGCACGTGCATATAAAATAAGGCGGGGTTAAACATGTTAGCGGGATCCCAACCCTCCCCCTTATGTGGCATGAGTGCCAATGAGAACTCTCCACAAAAGACCAGATGACACAAACACTAACAACTATAGGTCATATACAAAGTCAATACCGCATATAGTCAGCAATAAAAGGCACTGAAATGACATTGTAAAACAATATTCAAACGAGAAAATAAACGAACAAATTTATGTACAAAAAATGAACGAAAAACAAGTATGTAACAAATAAAAAACGGCATTCATTGAATTACAGGCTCCTGTATGGAACGCCAACACTGTCTTATTATGCCCATTTTTCATTATATGTTGTGCATTTACCTTTATATGATGTGCATTTATCTTTATATGATGTGCATTTACCTTTATATGATGTGCACTTGTCATCATATGATGTGCAAATATCCTTATATGATGTGCAAACATCATTATATGATGTGCAAACATCATTATATGATGTGCAAACATCATTATATGATGTGCAAACATCATTATATGATGTGCATACATACTTATATGATGCGCATATATACTTATATGATGTGCAAATATACTTATATGATGTGCAAATGTACTTATATGATGTGCAAACATTCTTATGTGATGTGAAAATATGCTTATATTATGTTGTAAGATCCTTATATGATGTGCAAATATACTTATATGCTGTGCAAATATACTTATGTGCTGTGCAAATATACTTATATGATGTGTACATATCATTATATGATGTGCAGTTTCCCTTATATTACGTGCAAACATCTTTATATGATGTGGTTGTGTCATTATATTATGTGCTTGTAATCTTATATTATGTGGTTAGGTTTACTTCATTATATGATGTCGAAACGTCATTATATGATGTGCTTTCATCGTCGTTATGGTCAATGAACATGATTACGATTAGAATGATTACTGTCTACGTCATAACTGATTCCGATCTGCGTCTGCGGAGTAACCGTTACTACTAATTAGGATCAAATCTGTTGCTACCGTTTGGAAAATGGTTGAGACTTGAGATAAACCTTAGCATGTTAGTACCTCGTTTTAAGATGCAAAAAAATCACATCTGATATTGTTGGAAAATTGTAAAAAATATATATGAATTGCAAAGTTTTGTTTAAATCGCAAATCTTTAATAATAAACATACGGAGTCTTCAATACGGTTAAGGTTATTGAATTGAATAAATAATTCTTTTATGTCATGCTATATGATCGTTTTAACGAGGGAAGGCATTATATTTGTCAATTTCGGTATACCTAACGTTAGCAATTTTTCTATAAGAAGATAATACACGAAGTTTAGTATTTTCATTTATGTAAATATTGCCTTTCTGATCATGGTTAGCTGTTAGAGTTTCTCTTTATATATTCTCAAGATAGACACAAACAATTGGGAATAAATCGGACTCTGATAGAGTAATGGCTCATATAAGGAACCGGTCATTTGTAACAAAAAAAAGAGGGGATAGGACAAGTGGCATTCAGTTTTATACAGTTATAAATTTGCCGCGGTATAATGTTATGGCGAATTCTTCGTCAACCGTAGGCATCAATCTTTACGCCTCTTTTCGCTCATCTGAATTTTTAAAACCTGAAAATTAAGTTTCAACAATTTCTTCTAGCAGAGAATTTTTCATCTGATGCTATTATTGAATGAAGGTGTGGTAAATATTAATGAAACCACAAACGGCAAATCCAAACTAATATAAAAAAGAAGATGTGATATGATTGCCAATGAGACAACTATCCACAAAAGACCAAAATGACACAAACATTAACAACTATAGGTCATCGTACGGCCTTCAACAATGAGCAAAGCCCATACCGCATAGTCAGCTATAAAAGGCCCCGATAAGAAAATGTAAAACAATTCAAACGAGAAAGCTAACGGCCTTATTTATGTAAAAAAAAATGAACGAAAAACAAATATGTAACACAAAAACAAACGACAACCACTGAATTACAGGCTCCTGACTTGGGACAGGCACATACATAAATAATGTGGCGGGGTAAAACATGTTAGCGGGATCCACCCCCCTAACCTGGAAAGTGGTATAACAGTGCAACATAAGAATAAACTAGTTCCCTGAAGTCGCAAACGATTTTCATACTTCAGTACTTTGATTATATATGTTCTTGTCTATACCTTACAAGAAAAGATTTCTCTATTATTAGTTATCAAGATAATAGCCAATAAAACAACAAAACTCTGAAAAACCAAAACTACCCAAAAAGTACCTTTACTATAGAGCATATTCAGACACATTGCACTATTTGTTTTTTTTAAATCTATTATGTTTCCAGGATAAACGCAAAATATTAAAAGCCGCTCCCGTAAATCTTCACTTTGAAAATTCAAAACACCACTCTCTATATGTAAGAGAACAACAGGTCTCAGTAAAAAATAAATAAATGCAGACTGAGTGTTTTAAGTTCATTAAGACACCAGATTAAAAACGCTCAATTCTCTGGTTTTGTTGGATTGATACACACCTTCAAAAATTTGAAGGCTGAAATGTCATTGGCTGATGTAATATATACAAGGACAGAAAATAAAATGACGTGTTGTCAGATCCTTGTATCCAAAGCTGAAACAGATGATCTGTACATTATATATTAATAAATAAATGTGTTAGACACCGACTCTAGTTTGAGGGAAGGAGCACGTGTATTTCCTTTCTCGAAATTAAAAAAAACAACAAAAAACATGGTTTATTTTTTTTTTTAAGTTTCATCATTGTTTTATTTTTTCCTCATTTTGAATAGAAACAAACTATTTCGCTTCCCTTCTGAAATAGATAAAATCTCTTTCAAGAAATTTAGAATCAAACGTTTAAAAAACAACTTGCCCCCCACCCTCACATAAAAATATCAATGGTCGGTAAGTTAGCCCTGTTTAATTGAGTCTAGAGGTGAATACTAGTATATGAGCGGCTTCCCACGAAACCTTTTATATTGCGGGTTACTGCATGTCTAGTGGTGGTACTTTCGTCGTAGTATGTTCGCCTTGAGTGAGAGAGGTCGTGGGTTCGAACCCCGGCCGGGTCAAAACCAAAGACTTTTAGAAAAATGTGTCCGGGTAAGGTGAAATACATGTCTTCCTTCGGAATGCTTCCTTTTGAACTAGCATGTTAAAAAGTCCGGCTCAGGGTGTCGGTCTAGTACAAAACAGGGTTAATATTCATACCACATTAAAATTGAGAATGGAAATGGGGAATGTGTCAAAGAGACAACAACCCGACCAAATAAAAAAACAACAGCAGAAGGTCACCAACAGGTCTTCAATGTAGCGAGAAATTTCCGCACCCGGAGGCGTCCTTCAGCTGGCCCCTAAACAAATATATACTAGTTCAGTGATAATGAACGCCATACTAATTTCCAAATTGTACACAAGAAACTAAAATTAAAATAATACAAGACTAACAAAGGCCAGAGGCTCCTGACTTGGGACAGGCGCAAAAATGTGGCGGGGTTAAACATGTTCTTGTACGAATATGCATATATCAATTTGCTCAGGAACATATATATTAGATATACTGTTCCCAGATTTGCTGTTGGACCTCAAGAATACACCCATAATCATCTATAGTTGAAACTGTGAAATATATGCACAAAAAACATGATAAAAAGCTGCACGTTAATGTAATACACCGAGTTCAGGTTCATTCCATATCTCCTTTCATCCATTTCGGGTGAAAGTGATGGGCGCTGGGTGGTCGAGTGGTTACATTGTCATTTCGTGGCCTTTTATAGCTGAATATGCGGTATGGGCTTTGATCATTGTTGTAGGCCGTACGGTGACCTTTACTTGTTAATTTCTGTGTCATTTTGACCTCTTGTGGAGAGTTGTCTCTTTAGCAGTCATACCACTTCTTCTTTTTTATAAGTAGTCGAACTGCTATATCACTAGCATGTCAACCCTTAGGTGTGCGATTTCAAATCCCGCACGTGGCAGGTAAGCTCGATTCCAATCTTAATTGACTAGAATTGTATGTTTTCCAAACGAAGGTCAGGGGGTCTCTCCGGGCACTTCTGCTTTCTCCACCAATATAAACTCACCGCCACGAAATAGCATGAAAGTGTTGAAAGTTGCGCGAAATAACAGTCAATCAATCATCCATACCGGTATACTTATGGCCTCTAAATCTATATAATAGCAATGTCAATGTATGACATCAGTATACAGAGATAAAAATAATAACTATTTACAGTATATACAAAACAAGAGAGAGAGAGGTTTCAAAATTACTAAGCCAGCTGGAGGACAAACGCACGTGTTTATATATTTTTTATAAACGAACAAGCTGAAGTTGACATTTTACAGAAATCTTATACATCCTTCCTGTTTTCAAGTTTTCGTACATGGCTTAAAGCCTTATCGGATAAATGTTTTTTGTCATATTGAAATTTCCCGTTTTAGTAACAACAATACCCAAATAGTTATATTGTTTTATCATCTCAATGTTAGTATCATTGTAAGAAAATCGGAGATTTTTTGGCATCCGTCCAAAAAAAAAACTCACTAAGACTTTAATTTTGACAACTTTCCTTTCAAGTTCCAAGCCTTACAATAATCATGGAAAGCATTGAGTTGAGTCTGCAGGTCCTGTGCTGTTTCAGCCAACAACACCGTGTCATCTGCAAACAATATAACAAAACACTTAAGATATATTTCTAATTCTCTTTCCAGATCTTCTGGTATAGTTCTGTTAAGTCATGTAATATTTCTAGTCACTAAGAAATTATTTTAGTCAATCAAAAGTAAATAAAATAGGAAAGGTGATAAGTTTTCTCCTTGTCGAACACCATTGTCACAAGCAAGCAAAGTATTCCGAATTATAATTACTATCGTGTATCATCGGTACAGCGGATATAGCTTTGTAGGTACTTCGAAGCATGAAAAACTATATACCGTACATTCATTTAACTATGCACCGTACAGAACGATTCATGTGGTCAGCTATACACAACGCTTCTTGTCGGAATAAAATATCGAAAAATAACATATGTACAAAATATTTCAATGCCAATTATTGAAACAGCTATACTTATTACGCACAAACAGTGGCCTTCTATCAGAAAAAGAGTTGCAATAAATATAGAATCATATCGGATGAGACGAGCGCCAACTTCTTTGACAAGTATTTGCACATGTTTTTAGTAAGGATTCTTGTTTTGGGCAAATAGTGAGACTAATCACCAACCTACGACCAAAACATTTCTTAAAACAACAAATATGTTTAGATTGAAGTACACATTGATATAATGTAAACAAAACAAAGATTTTCGTACCGTGTCAGAAGAAAAATCGATCACGACCCCTTGGTTAGTACCTATATCCGCTGTACCGATGATACAAGGAGACGCCAGCGAGTGGGCAAGTGTTGAAACAAAGAATGATGATACAGTAATAAGGTGGACACAGTAATGACAAAGTTAATGCTTTTTATTCTATTTTTTGTTAAAGAGACGAAAAAGAGGAACAAAATGCGAAAGACGGGCGTCACCCCATTCATCTCGGTTGGAAAATAAAAATATTAAATACCCTAAATTGGAAAAAGTGTGGCAAAGTGTGATTTTCAGTGTTTTTCCCCCCTTTTAACTCAATAACTGTATCGTCTACGTAAAATCCGTTGCCATTACCGAAAAGGATCAAAATAAGTACCACAAAGGTAAAATCCGATCTAATTGGACGAAAAATTAAATCTAAAACACTTCATCAGGAATCAACCCCTTATATCTCAGAAATCGTTAACGCTACTCCAAATCTGTTGACATACTAGTACTAATGTTTCAGAATTTTATTAGCAATTAAAAAAATCTTTATTAAAATAAGTTGAAAATAAACAATCTGTATAAGCCAATATGTGCTCATTGTTGAATACCGTATGGTGACCTATAGTCATTAGTTTCTGTGTAATTTGGTCTGTTGTGGAGAGTTGTCTCATTAGCAAAGATACCACTTTTTCATTTTTTATAATTTCCCACATAGCCATTTCGCATTTTCTGGGCACTACGTCGACTAAGCTTGCAGTCTTCGAAATTGGGTATTTTCTCACATAATTGGCGTTTTCTGTGGAAAAAAGATTGGTTCAAAGACAAATTAAAAGTCCTATCACACATATTTCCGACTTGGTATGGTTGTAGAGGAGTTGCGACTCAATGAAATCGGTCTACTCCTTTAGTAGCACAGATTATATGATATACTAGATGTAATATCATTGTACATATTCAATACTACATTATACATCTTACCATTTACAGATTAATATTATTCAATAACATTTTATAAAACAAACCATCTCGCCATAGTATGCATCAGTAGATAATTGTATAGCTATTGTTATGAAATATTTTTGAAACAGACTGTGATTTCAATGGTGTCTTTTGCAATAAATAGAAATAAGCAGATGTGGTATGAGAGCCACTGAGACAACTCTCCATCCAAGTCATAATTTGTAAGAGGAAACAATTATAGGTCATAGTACGACCTTCAACACGGAGCCTATGCTTAAACCGAATAGCAAGTTATAAAAGGCTCTTATTTGTTATCATTTTCTCCACAGCCGGAGATTTCTTCAACTAGATCCTGTATCAACTGATTTTAATCTTCAACCGAAATGTTTGAAACGTTGATTTTGTTAAATTGCTTTGTCTCATTTTCCCTATCAATTGCACTTTCGCTAGCGATAGACACATATTTGAGCCGGGTTAATAATTTACAGAAGCAGATCGGAATCAGTTATGACGTAGACAGTAATCATTCTAATCGTAATCATGTTCATTGACCATAACGACGATGAAAGCACATCATATAATGACGTTTCGACATCATATAATGAAGTAAACCTAACCACATAATATAAGATTACAAGCACATAATATAATGACACAACCACATCATATAAAGATGTTTGCACGTAATATAAGGGAAACTGCACATCATATAAGTATATGTACACACCATATAAGGATCTTTGCACATCATATAAGTATATTTGCACATCATATAAGGATCTTTGCACATAATATAAGTACATTTGCACATCATGTAATAATGTTTGCACATCATATAAGAATGTTTGCACATCATATAAGAATGTTTGCACATCATATAAGTATATTTGCACATCATATAAGTATATTTGCACATCATATGAGTATGTATGCACATCATATAAGTATGTTTGCACATACTATAATGATGTTTGCACATCATATAAGGATATTTGCACATCATATAAGGATATTTGCACATCATATAAAGGTGTTTGCACATCATATAATGACAAGTGCACATAATATAATGACAAGTGCACATCATATAAAGGTAAAAACACAGCATATAAAGGTAAATGCACATCATATAAAGGTAAATGCACATCATATAATGAAAATGGTCATAACAAGACAGTTTTGGCGTTCCATACTCCTGACTTACCAGGCACATACATACCGAATAAGGCGGGGTTGAACATATAAGCGGGATCCCCATGCACCTCAATACAAAATCAAATTTAAAATTTTTAAGTGTCACTTTTTTAGAGTTAGCATGCCCCTTTAAAAACATAAGAAGTGCTGACTCTTTCGTTTCCTTTCTCTTAAATAAGTCTGACTCAATCAAATGTTAGGAACCTTATACGCGATTCACATTACCCCATAACACAGATCTATTAAGTTCGATATTGGGTCCCGATGGCGTCACTGTTCATGAGTTTTTAGATGTAAAAAGTTGTGGTACGAGTACCAATGATACAAATGTCAACCTGGAGCCTTGAGTTAGGAAAACTGCTAAATCTATTGTTTCCGTTCTTTAACTTTAATTTGCCTCAACCAAATGTTTTGAAACTTATTCACAATGCTTATGATCACAAAACGGTCAAAATAACGCGAATCCTGCATCTATATGTGGAAGTTTACTCATTTTTTTAGCTCACCTGGCCGAAAGGCCAAGTGAGCTTTTCTCATCCCTTGGCGTCCGGCGTCCGTCGTCGTCGTCCGTCGTCGTCCTGCGTTAACTTTTACAAAAATCTTCTCCTCTGAAACTACTGAGCCATATTTAACCAAACTTGGCCACAATCATCATTGGGGTATCTAGTTTAAAAAATGTGTCCGGTGACCCGGCCAACCAACCAAGATGGCCGCCATGGCTAAAAATAGAACAATGGGGTAAAATGCAGTTTTTGGCTTATAACTCAAAAACCAAAGCATTTAGAGCAAATCTGATATGGGTAAAATTGTTCATCAGGTCAAGATCTATCTGCCCTGAAATTTTCAGATGAATCGGACATTCCGTTGTTGGGTTGCTGCCCCTGAAATGGTAATTTTAAGGAAATTTTGCTGTTTTTAGTTATTATCTTGAATATTATTATAGATAGAGATAAACTGGGAACAGCAATAATGTTCAGCAAAGTAAGATATACAAATAAGTCAACATGACCAAAATGGTCAGTTGACTACTTTAGGAGTTATTGCCCTTTATAGTCAATTTTTAACCATTTTTCGTAAATCTTAGTAATCTTTTGGAAAAATCTTCTCCTCTTAAACTACTGGGCCAAATTTAACCAAACTTGGCCATAATCATCATTGGGGTATATAGTTTAAAAAATGTGTCCGGTGACCCGCCCAAACAACCAAGATGGCCGCCATGGCTAAAAATAGAACATAGGGGTAAAATGCAGTTTTTGGCTTATAACTCAAAAACCAAAGCATTTAGAGCAAATCTGAATGGGGTAAAATTGTTCATCAGGTCAAGATCTATCTGCCCTGAAATTTTCAGATGAATCGGACATTCCGTTGTTGGGTTGCTGCCCCTGAAATGGTAATTTTAAGGAAATTTTGCTGTTTTTGGTTATTATCTTGAATATTATTATAGATAGAGATAAACTGTAGTGAGCAATAATGTTCAGCAAAGTAAGATCTACAAATAAGTCAACATGACCAAAATGGTCAGTTGACCACTTTAGGAGTTATTGCCCTTTATAGTCAATTTTTAACCATTTTTCGTAAATCTTAGTAATCTTTTAGAAAAATCTTCTCCTCTGAAACTACTGGGCCAAATTTAACCAAACTTAGCCATAATCATCATTGGGGTATCTAGTTAAAAAAATGTGTCCGGTAACTCGGCCAACAAACCAAGATGGCCGCCATGGCTAAAAATAGAACATGGGGGTAAAATGCAGTTTTTGGCTTATAACTCAAAAACCAAAACATTAAGAGCAAATCTGACAGGAAGTAAAATTGTTGATCAGGTCAAGATCTATCTGCCCTGGAATTTTCAGATGAATCGGATAATCGGTTGTTAGGTTGCTGCCCCTGAATTGGTGATTTTGAGGAAATTTTGCTGTTTTTTAGTTATTATCTTGAATATTATTATAGATAGAGATAAACTGTAAACAGCAATAATGTACAGCAAAGTAAGAACTAAAAATAAGTCAGGATGACCAAAATAGTGAATTGACCCCCTAAGGAGTTATTGCCCTTCATAGTCAATTTTTAACAATTTTCTTAAAATTTTAAGATTTTCAATAACATTTTCCACAGAAAGTACTGTTATAGATAGAGATAATTGTAAGCAGCAAGAATGTTTAGTAAAGTAAGATCTACAAACACATCACCATCACCAAAACACAATTTTTTCATGAATCCATCTGTGCCCATTGTTTAATATTCACATAGACCAAGGTGAGCGACACAGGCTCTTTAGAGCCTCTAGTTTTCACAAGCAGGGGCATCTGTGGTTAATAGACATATTCTACATTTATTTCAGTAATCAGCTTATTACTTCCATTAGATTCTTGAAGTTCTTTAAATAGACCTAACTTGCACATTTTTTTTCAGGATCTTGGTGCAGTTTAGTAACAAACAGTGATATTTCAAGTTAAATTTGACCAACTTAACAAAGTGTTTCACTAGATTGAGCTCTCTGTCTAAGTGTACTTTATAGGTTCTTAGCATTGAGTTCAGTTTATTGATATGCGTATACCTTCTGTGTGAATTTTTATGATGTAAAAGCAGACTATCCATACCTACATGTCCATGAAATGAAATCTAAGGTAAAATGATTGAAACATTTTGCATTATCTATCACAACTGTCAGCACACGATGCTACTGAATCAGTAAATTTTCTTACTTTTTATTCACGGAAATTAAAGGATTTCGTTTCATCTGAACCAAACATTCTTAAAAATTGAGAATGGAAATGTGGAATGTGTAAAACAGACAGTAACCATGTCAAAAGAGCAGAAATCAGTCAAAGGCCACTAATGGGTCCTCATAGCTGACTATGCGGTATGGGCTTTGCTCATTTTTGAAGGCCGTACGGTGACCTATAGTTGTCAATGTCTGTGTCATTTTGGTCTTTTGTGGATAGTTGTCTCATTGGCAATCATACCACATCTTTTTTTATATCTTCAACAAAGCGAGAAAATCCCTTCAGATGGCCCTTAACAAAATGTGTACCAGTTCAAACTCCAAATCATAAAATAAACTTACAATTAAAAACATACAAGACTAACAAAAACCAGAGACTCCTGACTTGACGTCAAGGTAATCATACCAAGAGACACATCCAATATGCAAAAGTCAAGAGTCAAAAAGTCATAGTCTGGTCAAAAAAACACACAAAGCGGATTTTGAGAAAAGGGTCATTGTGGTACACAAAACTAACAATATATCTAAGAAGATGTGGTACGAGTGCCAATCATACAGTTAATTCTCCATTTAATTCAAACAAAAAATACAAGTTTTACCTTAAGGGCAAAGGTCAAGCTCACATGAAGTTTCTCGTGCCAATAGACTCATCATCTTATGACAATACATCTTCATGCCAAATATTCAGAAGCAAGGTCTATTGAAAATTATATTTTGAGGTGAAGGAAATATACCGAGGAACACACTGCAACATGATGACACACCCAACGTGCATACATGTAGGTCAGGAGTCAAAAAGTCAAAGTCTGATCAAATGTTCCATGTAAAAAAATACACACAGCAGTCTTGCACGAAAGCTCATCATGGTACACGTAACAATGTCTTGTCATGATGCACTACACATGCAAAATATAGAAAGCCTAGGACTGAGACAGAAACACAAGACATATAACTAAACTCAATTGAATGGTACTTGTATTGCAGGTCACTACAATTGCCTTCAACAAAGAATATATATACTCTCGCAACAATGCAAAGTTAAACCCGTCTTTCACTAAAGTTTGAGCAGGATTCTTTGCAACGATTATCTTACCACATATAATTGAGAATCGAGTCGTGCAGTTATGTCAATAAATTAAAACGGTAAGATTAGACATTAAAACACTAAAAACTAGGGTTTACCATTAATTTTTAACCCAACCATGTGATAGTACTATGGTAAACTTATGGAAACACATGATACAGTCATGAAATTAAATATTTGAAATAGTACGACCAGAACAATACAAGAGTTGTAAACAAAAGAAAGTAATGATACATATCGAATTTTTAATCCCAATGCACAAATTAGGAACCGTAGTTTTCATTCAATTTATTTATCTAAAATGTACGCTTGGGTTAAACAATGGAAATTAACACTGTATATTTATATAAACGATCAATCTTGTAAAATAGATAAATAAATAAATAATCTTTATTTCAAGAGGATGATCCAACTAATCTTCCTGAGAGTCCTCAAAATAATAATAACATATTTATAAGTACATAGAGTATTATAAAGTTATATTATACACAATATACAATTGTATTTAAATAATAATGAAAAAGCATATTAATTTGCACAATTGATGAAAAATTTGTAACATTTTGTTTTAAAAGATACATGTGTATTACTCTTTTTTATTTCATTTGGTAAACTGTTCCATAAATATTGCTTGTAAAGAGCTAACTAAAAATTGGTAATAGTGTTTTCGGAAATAAAATCATGTGAATCATAAATACGTCTCTTTCTAAGTGAGAAACATCCCAAGAAAAGTGATTACGGACTGCTTTTTACGGCTTTTAAAATTAAAGACTCTGCAATTTAAAACTTGACATACAGGTTACATGTACTGTACACACTCGTGCATTAATTTATGTATTAATTTATAGCATATGTTGACCTCTAGATGTTGTTTTTTTTTTTTTTTTTGGTTGGCTGCTATTTCATTACAATACTCCTTTAAATCCTTCTATTCACGTTTTAATCACTTTTTAGAATTTCGCATTTATTCATAAAATTAAACTTTTATTCTGGTCAATGATTACAATTGAATAAAAAACTCCTAAATATTTTTAAGTTCACAGTTTTTATAGTTGACTATGAGGTATGGGCATTGCTCATTTTTTGAAGACCGTATGGTGACCTATAGTTGTTAATTTCTGTGGCATGTTTGTCTCTTGTTGAGAGTTGTCTTATTGGACTGAATTATACCATATCTTCTGTTTTATGTTGTCAGAAAACAAAAACAAAATCTTATCAAGGAATATGCTAAAGGATGCTTTTGTCCAGAGAGAGAAACTAGACCATATTTTGAAATTTTTGGATTTCGCAAAAAACGTTGAATTAATAGCGAGAGGACTGGACATATTACCTATGCGTAATTTCATTGGTAAATAACTATATATATATTTTCACCAAAGCGCGACGCATTGCGGGGTACATAAAATATTGCACGTTCATTCCTCTGTCTGTCCTTTCGGTCCTTATGGTTAATTAGATTTTTCAAGTGTACCATTCTTGCCAAATTTCTATAAAACTGATATCGTATAGACACGTTCAAAAACCAGTGCATATCAACTATTCTTTAAAAGAGTTATGCCATTTGGAAATATTAATTATATTGGAAATTGCATTGTATTTGTTGTCATTCCATCATTTCTCTTAATACATTTGTAATTTTTTTTTTTTTAAAACCAAAATAAACAACTGCGCTAGGAGCACATGATATATACGCCCGTCGTCTTATGAAAAAAAACCCATAATACATGTTTTTGAAATAACCCGGGGCTTGTACAGGAAGTCATGCTAAGTATACCCTGACTCATTTGTTATTCTTGCTCAAAAGGAAGTTTATAATGACTATGATATCAAATTGAAGCTCAATAAAAATTCAAGAACTAAAAAATGAATTAAAGAATCATCACGAAACAGTATACAGATCTTTAAGAATAATTTAACTAACAAGTATATGAAATTTTATGCAAGAATTATTAATATTTTCTTAGATACGACTCGACATGTGAAAACCCCCTCTTTTTTCATAAACTCAATAACTCTAAAATAAAAGAATCATCCTCAAAAAGTATACAGATCGTTTGACCATCATGAAAAAAACAACCATATTCAGTTTAATGACTTTAGGATAATATGCTGTACCATTTTACGACGTACAGACGGACACCGCACATTTGTATACATGTACCATAATACGTCCTGTCAAAATTTGTACAGGCATATAAAAATATTGTTGGCTATTGCCTTTTGAATTTTCCGCGGAGTTCAGTATTTTTTGTCGTTTTACTTTTTGTTAGATAAAATACGTGTTACGTGGAGGTAATAGGAACTTTATTAAAGTTGTATCATTGTTGATATTAGCGGAATGCCGTTATTTATCTAACATAAATAAATTGTTCAGTTAGGAAATTTACTTCTTCTTGTACTTAAATTTTTGGTTCTAGTTTTAAAATATCATTGTTGGTTTTCTGTGCTGTAAAAAAATGACTGAAAATCGGAGCGGGACTAAATTGTGGATGATGAATGATAATAAAAATGTCCTATGCTTGAATTTTTTTCTCCATCAATTTGGGAATCAGAATATGTTTTCAAGACAAATACAACTAGTAGTCCAAATAATTATGACAGTAAGGAAGGGTATATTAAATATTTGCTTTGACGTCCTGCCTTCCTGTGACGTGTGAAAGAAAAAAATTATAATAGACTTTCAAGACGTTTAGACTAGTAAAAAACCATACCTCCTCCAACCTTTTGAACTGAAGTGCAATGATCGTTCCATAAATATTTTCCATCTGAATTTATTTTTTTATTTTAGACAAAAACTATATCATATATAGGACATACGTCCTGAACATGCATGAAATATTTGCCACTGGACGTTAAGCAAACAACAGTCAATCAATTTATTGGACATAGTCTGGCTATAAAGCTGGAATTTAAGGTAGCACCTTCCTCATATTAAAAATGATAATTGACATGCATTATATTAGTAACATTAAAAGGGTCAGTCATCTTGAGATTGCTAACTATACGATATTTAAATTTGTTGAAGATCTCACAGAAACAGTAAGGCAGCAACCATTTGATTTTCTGGGGGGGCTATGGTTTTTTTTGGAGAAAAAAAGTTTGTTTCCAGTTTTTGGAGAAAAAAATAATTTGTTTTTGATTCTGATAAAAAAAAATTGTTTGTTTTACCCTCAGCTGCCACTATCTGTAATGTTAAAATTGAAAGAAAAAATTTGTTTTCGATTTGTCGCGAAAAAAATAGATTGCTTTTCGCCGCAGTCGAAAAAAATATTTGTCCAGAAAAAAAAACCATAGCCCCCCCCAGAAAATCAAATGGTTGCTGCCTAATGTGTTTTATTTCTTATGATTTTATTAGACTGTTATCCTTTTAAAATCAAATGCACTAATATAATGGTGTAGAAGTTAGCATGCGGGAGAAACAGAAATTGGAGCATCGGAAAATCCACATTACGTTTCTTATTACAGAAAATTACACGCATTACATCCCGATAAAAGGAATGTTTTGGGGGAATTCAAACGCTTTACGTCGCGCCAAGAGTTAACTCCCTTGAAACTGTATCGGATGCCCTTAAGCAACCTCGTTAACAGTTTAGATTTATATCAAATCGGATGAGAATCCAGGATTTTTAAAGGGGGAGGGGTCTAGCAAGTCAACATTAAGGTAAAACTATATTTAAAAAAAGGACTACGCATCTACCATACATGAAGCTCCTTGAAAAGGGCGTGCCTTCAGCTCCCTCCTCCCCAAAAAATCTGCCTCAGCAATTTTAAACCCTTTTATGCTGTATATTCATGAAGCTGTACAGTGAAGCCTATGGGACTACAATCTAAGTAGTCATCTGAATCACCGAAAATCAACCTATATTTTTTCATGTATAACTTGATAATTAAAGGAGTAGGTCCGGTAAGACCCCTTTTTGGCCCCAAAATATAACAGTTTTACAAAATTGTTAAAATGTAGTTTAGTTATTTATTGGACAGTTGAATGCTTCTGCTACATAAATATGGGCTGTTTTTGACAATACAATGCACATATATCGGGTTGTAGCACCATTAAATCATGCTAAATTACTGAAATATTTTGGCCACGAGCATCACTGAAGAGACATGTATTGTCGAAATGCACATCTGGTGCAAGACAATTGGTACCGTTAATTTTATTACAGGCTTCATACCTCAAGGACCGACACATTCATATGGTAGTTGTGTTCTATATGTATGGTGCAAAATTTTCTCATTGCTAAAACCAGTGGTATCCAAAGTACTAAATCCAGAACAAAGTAAAAAAAGACTAACAGTTGAAAAACTATCCAGATGTTGTGAAAGTCAATTACAAAAATACCATCATTAGCGAAAGGTTATCTACATATAAAACATTGTAATATTTACAATGAACCATTTTAAAATAATTAGAAAACAGAACCTACAATGTACATGTATAGCTGCTGATTTAAAAAAAAATATAATGGATTTATATAAATGATTGACTGTGTTACAATAAAACCAAGATAACTCAGTGAAGCTATTTATGAACATTTGAAAAGTTTGTGTTGACTGCAACAAAAATCTAGAATAAGAGATAGTAATCTTGCTGTGTTAACATCCATTTAATTAGCAATTGATCCAAAAGCTAAATGTTTCAGAAAATAGAAGACCTGGATACTACATGTATGATGTACAAACATTGTTAATAAATGCCATTTGTAGAACAGAATCTGCTTACCCATCCGGAGCACCTGAGATCACCCCCAAGTTTTGGTGGGGTTTGTGTTGCTCAGTCTTTAGTTTTCTATGTTGTTTCTAGTGTACTTTTATTTGTCTGCATGTCTTTTTCAGTTTTAGTCATGGAATTGTAAGTTTAGTTTCGATTTATGAGTTTGCTGTTCATCTGGTATCTTTAGCCCCAATATTGCAATTTATCTGTTTTAATATGATTGTCGATCTTGAACCTCTTTTTCATAGTTCAGTGAGTGACTTTATATCTACTCGAAGAATTGTTTGCTATGTTGATTCTTTATTATAAGTTATACGCTAACGATTTTTGTATGTGTGCAACTATATGGTCATAATGCCAATCTAACAGTTCTCATTTGACCACGTAATCATTGATTATTCACAAAGCTAAGTTTCCTAGTTCAAGTCAGTATCTCAGATATGATAGCAAATAATATTATTTGTACTAAATTGTAAGGTGAACATATCTGTCTGGCAGATATAATATAAATACCTGTCATTTATCAATAATTCAACATAACTTGAGGTCCTCTGATGTTCAGTACTTCAGTACTTTGATTATAGCTTGTATTCATTATGGTTTTTGCTCGTTGTTAAGTTCACACTTTGAATTGCAATCGTTCATATCTTGTTCCATTCTAGTTAAGTTTTTATCAGTCATATTTGAAAAGCAAGTCTAAGTCATTTTTTTATCCAGTAGACATTTATTGGAGACAGTGTATTTATAAAGGAAGAAATTAGAGGTACCAGTAAGTTAGATCGTCTTACCTCGTATATTTAACTGAAATAAAGCAGTCAAACCTTTATTGTCATTATACATGTCGCTTTACTTTAAGCACCTTTTAAAACATGTTATGTAGAGAGTCTTCAATTTTAGGGCATTTAATATCTTAAATAAAACTATTCTAATTAGATATATTTTCATCTGATATTGGACGGAAGATTGTTGGCCTTTTATGTAACATAAGTGACGATTATTTGAAAACGCTTATTAAACAGCCAAATGGATGCACAAAAGTAAAAATATGAGTCACAGATCCGATTGAATACAATTATCTGCCAAATTTTATTGATTTTGTAACATTTGTTTCAAATATGACCAACTTTTTACCCAAATCACCAGCACCGTATCAGGACCCACCAGCACATGTACAGTATCAGGACATAAATAAACTGAGAAAATGTAAAATTTTCTTAAATTGCACGGGTTTTTCACAAAATAATTTTGTCTTTTGGATTTGAGTATAGAAAGCGGACTTCATGAGCATTTTTGTTTTATTTTTCCAGTTCTAGATTTTCTGAAAATGAGCACTTTTGTGTTACGCTTACTGAAACAGTTTATAGGTTTTTTTTAATGGTTTGCTTATGAACCCATAAGAAACAAAATTGAAAAATCTCAACTGCTTCCTTCCATTTTTATGAGAGAAAACGTCAAAAATCATCATTTTCGTCTTTGTTTACATTTTTTCAATGATCACCAGCACCAGTCAGGACCAAATCACCAGCACAGAACGTTTTCTCGCAGGACAACCTTACCCACCGTGAGACAAATAGAATTGAAGATTACATTTTGACGGATGGAAGAGGTGTGTGTACATATGAAATATTTAAAAAAAAAAAAAAAAAAAAAAACCGCCAAGTTATAACGTGTTGTCTGTTTTATATATATTTGTGTCGCCGTGACAATTTATAGTTCAGGCGACAAATACATTTTATAATTAACACTTCTGTCGTATTGCGCTTATTTGTATCCCTTTCTTAACCAACAGCTCACTGAAATCGACTTTTCAAATTAAGTAGACTAGTGATTTCCTGCACAAAATTTTTACAATTGCATTAAAATAAATGCAGCATTTATACCAGCAATTGGTGATTCGCAAAAAAATAAATGCATCAACTTATTTCTGTATTTACAATATTTAAAAAAAAGAGGCAACAGATACCAGAGGGACATTCAAACTCATAAGTCGAAAATAAACTGACAACGCCATGGCTAAAAAGAAAAAGATAAACAGACAAACAATAATACACAAACCACAACATAGAAAACTAAAGCCTGAGCAACACAAACCCCACCAAAAACTGGGGGTGATCTCAGGTGCACTGGAAGGGTAAGCAGATCCTGCTCTTATGTGGCACCCGTCGTGTTGCTCATGTTAGTATAAACCCGGTAATAAGTATGATTCGATATGTCTCATTCGGGAAAAGTCGACGAGATTGTAATTACGACATAAGGAACATATCCGATATCATCTGTGAAACGGATATTTCATAACTGTCAACCAACTCGTGATGGCGTCCGTAAAACTAACGTAGTGATAATTTCAACTTCACCACTTGGAACTCTTGGTTTAATAGCTTCCTTGTGAGCAGCAACCCTCTATCAAGGAAATCAAGATGGGAAATGAAAGCCATGGAGTATCGTATCAACTGGGAGATGCATACTCCGTATGCAGACGCTGCTGGAATGTTGCTACATAGAAATGGAAAGTTCACAATTGAGAAGCTGAAATCATCTCTTTTGTCGTAAAGTTTTGTTTTCAACCGAGCCTCATTGTCAATTTCTAGATGTAAATTAAGATATGTGGCAGACTTAACTGTATCTGTTGTGTCCTTTATCTCAAGTTCGATGGGATAGATGCATTCAAAAAAGGCACTAAATTTTGAATTATTTAGTGAGAGAAAATCATCTATATAGCGGAAAGTAAAGTTAAAGGAAATTGCTTACTTCTTTTCTTTCTGACTAAGAAGTTCCTGTATGAAGTCAGCTTCATAAGAACAAAGAAACAAGTCGGCAAAAAGAGGGGCACAGTTTGTTCCCATTAGAATGCCGATTGTTTTTTGGAAAAAAAAACGTCCTCCAAACGTAACAAATATGTTGTCAATCAAGAAATCAAGCATATTCATTGATAATGTCAGGTAAAGAGAATTTTTTGTTTGAATCAGAGTGATTTTTAACAAAGTAGGATTTATCCCTCTCTAAGTACAAGATACTTGTATCTACGTTGGTCATTCTTTTTAATGAAACAAAGCAGGACCAACTCTTTCAATTTGTCTTTTAGTTTCGAATGGGGAATACTTGTGCAAAGTGTTGAAGAGTCAAATGTTTTAATACTATTGCAAGATGAAAGAGTCTTGGATTGCATGTACTCTAAGAGATGCTTGGAGTTTTTTTAGATTCACGCCACCTCCAGAATAGTCAGTTTCACAATAACGTTGAAGACCGGCTTTGATTGCTGATAAAATTGATGTTATTAATTTAGAAAGAAGTTCGTGGAGCACTTGGACTACCCAGCAATATACCGTTGTTTGTAAGGACACTTATGTAGTTTAGGTATCCAATACAGTGATGGAAGATCCAGTTCTTCATCTTTGGTTGAAATTCCAAAGGAACATAGAACAGACCTATGAGTATCCAGAATTTCCTCTTTAGTTAGTGTCGTGGGGGTATATGTTGAGTTCCCAAGTGAATTGTCAACACCTAATTGCGAGAACCCCTGAGGGTTCACGCATATATATTAATTGATGTTGTTGTCTTTCGGAATACTGGAAATGTCTATTGTCTTTTCGGAAAACATCTGTTCTTTTATGTGGGCACCTGCGTAATAGGTAATTAATTGACCTTATGAATATTATTAGCGTCTTACAGTTGTTATAGAGATAAGTGTTATTCGAGACTGATTGATATTTTACATCAGTAGTTAATTAAGTTATAGTCGCAAATGTTAAACATTGGACATTAGATTATAAGCGAAAAAATTACCGTGAATGGTTAGGCGTTTTTAAGATTTTAAAACAAAACCATTTTAGCAAAATTAAAAAAGAGCTAAGTCCTTTATGCAGTAATTAAGGAGTTTTTAAAAATTGTTCCTATTTTAATTAAAATAAAAAAAAAAGAAATTATCATAATCATTTTATTTAGTTGGTAAAATAATGGAACAACATATTTTTTATCGTTATCAAAATACAAATTGAAATGAAAAGAAAATAAATTGAAAGAAAAACTAACTGAACCTTAAATAATCGTTGAGATGTGTAAAATGCAGATATGAGATGCTACAACGAAACATTTCATATTTTAATAAACATTCAACTTATTAAATATTTTTAGCGGTATGATGATGATTCTGAAAGAATAATTAAATATTAGGACTTGATGTCTGAGATGACGAATAATAGAAAAGTTGATTATACATAAATTATGCAATAGCAGGAGTGAAATACTAATGCAGGGTAAATAGCGATTGTCTTTTATAGGGACTGAGTGATGATAGATACAGTCAGAGATAAGATAATGAATTTACATTGATATGATTATTATTACGGTTCTATATTTGTATCAAAATATAAATAAGGGAAAAAAAGCATTAAATAGAATAAAAGACAACGCAATGAAATCAGGCAGTTAGTTTTCTCGTATGAATTGTTTTACATTTGTCATTTCGAGGTATTTTGTAGTTTACTATGCGGTATGGGGTTTGTTCATTGTTAAAGGCCATACGGTGAAAATAATTGTTAACTTCTACGTCACTTGGTCTCTGGTAGAGATTTGTCTCATTGACAATCATACCAGATCTTCTTATTTTTATATGAAGTAAACAAAAATGAGGTCTGATCTATCCCTCGATGTTTGGATTGAAAACTATTATACAAATGTACTTAAGTTACTAACGGTTTGGGATCGCGAAAATTTATTAGCAATTGTCCAAAGAATTATAATAACAGGAAGAAGAATATTATCTATGCCAGATTATTTTATAAAAATGGAGATGCGTATGTTAATTTTTTATAGGAAAATCTGTGAGTTTTCCAAAGCACGTGTGTTGACTACTCTCTCCAAAAAATATAGTTATAAAATTAATGACATAGTCAATTCTTTTGTTTTTGGTATGTGACCCCCCCCCCCTCCCCCCTAAAAAAAAATCAGATTTAAAATTGAAGTAGCTGGTGCACAACTTCATGTCCACCGTAAGAAGAATCAGTGCAAGTTTCTGGGAAATCCGTCAATCTGTATTCATAAGCGAATTTAGAGGGTCTAGATGACAAAGGCTTAGACCGTTTCTGGCGACACTATAGGACATAACATAACAAATTAGAATTGTATTCATAAATGAATTTAGAGGGTCTAGATGACAAAGGCTTAGAGCGTTTCTGGCGACACAATAGGACATAACATAACAAATTAGAATTGTATTCATAAGTGAATTTAGAGGGTCTAGATGACAAAGGCTTAGACCGTTTCTGGCGACACTATAGGACATAACATAACAAATTAGAATTGTATTCATAAATGAATTTAGAGGGTCTAGATGACAAAGGCTTAGAGCGTTTCTGGCGACACAATAGGACATAACATAACAAATTAGAATTGTATTCATAAGTGAATTTAGAGGGTCTAGATGACAAAGGCTTAGACCGTTTCTGGCCACAATAGGACATAACATAACAAATTAGAATTGTATTCATAAATGAATTTAGAGGGTCTAGATGACAAAGGCTTAGAGCGTTTCTGGCGACACAATAGGACATAACATAACAAATTAGAATTGTATTCATAAGTGAATTTAGAGGGTCTAGATGACAAAGGCTTAGACCGTTTCTGGCGACACTATAGGACATAACATAACAAATTAGAATTGTGTTCATAAGAGAATTTAGAGGGTCTAGATGACAAAGGCTTAGAGCGTTTCTGGCGACACAATAGGACATAACATAACAAATTAGAATTGTATTCATAAGAGAATTTAGAGGGTCTAGATGACAAAGGCTTAGAGCGTTTCTGGCCACAATAGGACATAACATAACATATTAGAATTGTATCCATAAGCGAATTTAGAGCGTCTAGATGACAAAGGCTTAGAGCGTTTCTGGCGACACAATAGGACATAACATAACAAATTAGAATTGTATTCATAAGAGAATTTAGAGCGTCTAGATGACAAAGGCTTAGAGCGTTTCTGGCGACACAATAGGACATAACATAACAAATTAGAATTGTATTCATAAGAGAATTTAGAGGGTCTAGATGACAAAGGCTTAGAGTGTTTCTGGCGACACAATAGGACATAACATAACAAATTAGAATTGTATTAGAGGGTCTAGATGACAAAGGCTTAGAGCGTTTCTGGCCACAATAGGACATAACATAACAAATTAGAATTGTATTCATAAGTGAATTTAGAGGGTCTAGATGACAAAGGCTTAGACCGTTTCTGGCCACAATAGGACATAACATAACAAATTAGAATTGTATTCATAAGTGAATTTAGAGGGTCTAGATGACAAAGACTTAGAGCGTTTCTGGCCACAATAGGACATAACATAACAAATTAGAATTGTATTCATAAGTGAATTTAGAGGGTCTAGATGACAAAGGCTTAGACCGTTTCTGGCGACATAACATAACAAATTAGAATTGTATTCATAAGTGAATTTAGAGGGTCTAGATGACAAAGGCTTAGCGCGTTTCTGGCGACACAATAGGACATAACATAACAAATTAGAATTGTATTCATAAGAGAATTTAGAGCGTCTAGATGACAAAGACTTAGAGCGTTTCTGGCCACAATAGGACATAACATAACAAATTAGAATTGTATTCATAAGTGAATTTAGAGCGTCTAGATGACAAAGACTTAGAGCGTTTCTGGCCACAATAGGACATAACATAACAAATTAGAATTGTATTCATCAGTGAATTTAGAGGGTCTAGATGACAAAGGCTTAGAGCGTTTCTGGCGACACAATAGAACATAACATAACAAATTAGAATTGTATTCATAAAAAAAAATAGCACATCTAACTAACATATAATTTTTTCTTAAAATCACTATCCGTATTCAACGGACATGCGATTGCAAAAACATGATTTTTAAATTGCGTACTGGACATGAGCTATACTGAATTGGCACTGTTATTTCTGCTTCTATCTGTCTGTCACACACTCGTATAAAAACAACAAATCAATAACTTCATTATATTTTGGCTAATTTACAAAAGGACAAGTTATGAAATTAAAAAGTGAGATTTGTTTGAACCATGGAAGTAAAGCTGGTTTAGGTTTCAAAATGTTCCTACTTTAAATACCTCATTTGAGTTTGTTGCCTGGGTAACTAATAAATTGAGATCAGGCATATCTTGAATATAATAGCCAATGACGAAACCATGGGAGAGAGACAAATCGTTTCTTTAACAAGAAAGTTATGCCCAACATAGAACATCAGTTTCATTAAGAATCCATGTCGGTTAATCTACATCTTATAAGAGTTATTACATTTTACTATGAGAGACCATGTACTTTTAAATTAGTACAACTGTTATCTGTAAGAAATGTCAAAGAGCTAAACAACCTGGGAAAATATTTATTTTCTGCAGAAAAAGCACGTAATGGTTAATTATTCAAATGCTTATTTTTAGTTTATTATGTCTATATGTCATACTCCGCTTAATTCTTTCATTGATTTGTATAATTTGTGTATAAATGTTTTATTATGCTGTATATTATCTATTGGATATTTATATTGTGTAAATCCAATAAGCTGCATTTGCTTTCGGAAATTAAGTATTATTATATATATATAAAAAAAGAAATGAGGTGAAATCATGCATCTTTATAAATCAATTATTTGATCTTTCATTCCAAACGTGCATTTAGGTTCACGATTGCATTTCTTTTTTTAAAGAAAGCAACTTGCATTGTCCATTTATAAAGCAGTATATGTAATCTGATTTACACACAACAACGATGTAATTAATCCATGATAACATGTTCGATAAAGTATTTAACAAGTCTCGTTGGGTTGCTGTCTCACTGGTGTATATATGCTTCACGTTTCATTTTATTAAAGATATATTCATTAAATTGGGCAATTGAAGAAATCTATAAATATATTTTTATTTCAATCAAATGCGTAAAAAGGAGTTAACAGCAAACGTTTTATATTTATGGAATCGTGCACTAAATCTTCGCGTTCGATACTATCAGATTATTACATGGCATCATTATCAGCCCAAGATTCGAAGGCTCGAGCACTGATATTGGCCCAAACGAAGGCTGATAATATATCCGATATGAAAAATGACATGTTATGATCTTTTTTTATGCTTCAACAATGGAGTAAAATAACAGTTTAATATATTGGTCCGTTTAAGTGGTTCCCAAGTAGAAGTTCAAAAAGTGAAAAATTTACGGACGACGGACGCCAAATGTAAATGAAAAAAAAACACACGATATGAATGATATGAAAAATGTCATGCGATGATCTTTTTATTATATACTTCAGGATAAGAAACACAGACAAGAGCTATTTTTAAAACTATGCATTTATTGTATCATTAGTTTGCATTTTACACACAATATTTCCATGTTTCCTTATATTTGTTTTGTATCCTACTAAGTAATTTTTTTCACTGAAAACGTACCGTTGAGGTGTATTTTCCGAAAATTGTCGAGTGACGTCCCATCGCTGTTGACAAGCGGATGATGGTAACTGAAGTTACCACGATCCCAATATGGCGGAGAGGAATCCCCGTAAGATATTTCCCTCTTTATTTCTTTGTTTTTAAATAAATGTGACTAAAAAAGAAAAGTACACATACTTCACAGTAGATTCAGACTTTTACAGGATATGAACAAATATATGAGTTGCCTCGGATAGAAATCGACCTTGTGCAAATGAATATCAATACATCTGCTAACATATTTTGGGTTTAAAATAATCTCCATGCCAATTCTGTAACTGTTTTGTAAATTTAGCAATATAAAGAACTCTGAAACACAGACCAAAGTTCATCTATTACTGTATGTTCCAAACTTAGTCATCATCTTATACACGTACACGTTCGAATGTCGATTTCTACCCGAAGCAGCTCATTTGACATGATTCTCGGTTGAAAAGAAAATTTCGTCCTCTTATTCGAAATTCATTGAAGAAAGAAGTAAAAGGCTAATGTGTATTTTTCCAGTTATTTATAATTCTTTTTAGATTATAATTTATTTTATCAAAATTCAAGTGTGCACCCCGGAGTTTTGACGTAAACGTAGCTACGCGCCTGGTAAATGTTTCCAAATTTATAATTTATTAAGTATTAGTAAAATGTTTTTGTTTTCCATAATTAATATTTTTGTTATGTTATATATTTGTTATATTTGTTATCAATTTTTACAATTTTTCTTTGTTTTTGGATTTTTCGTTTTTATTTAATTTTTCTAATATATTTAATTTTTATTTAATTTTTATTTAATTTTTCTAATATATTTTGTTTTTATTTAATTTTTCTAATATATTTTGTTTTTATTTTACTTTTGATTTAAGATAAAAACATGATTGCCTGTTTACTTCAGGTGTGGATAGGTATCAAGGAGCACATCGTGAGTGGGTATATCCTTGAAGGTTTCTGTAGTGGTGTTTTAAGTTATGTCGGAGGATAATTTGTTCCAGTCTTTAATGGTTTGAAGCTTGATGCAGTCGTTTTGAGATTAAATTTGTGTGTAAATTATACTGTCATCTGTGAAGAGTCTGATGTTGCTATTTTGGATGTATTCTGGAAGGTCATTTATGTAAATAAGGAAAAATATAGGTCCTAGCAATGTAACCTGTGGGACACCCGATATGACTGGTATTTTTGAAGATGACAAAGTCATGTTTTCTAAAAGTACTGTTCGAGTTCTGTTTGAAAGAAAGGATTCGTCCCAGTTTATGATTTGTTCTGATATGCCAAAGTATTCCATTTTGTATAGTAATCTTTTGTGTGGAGCTTTGTCAAAAGCTTGAGCAAAATCCATGATTATGAGATCTGTTTGTATGTTCTTGTCATTTTTTTTGTGATAATTCATGAATCAGAAAGATAACTTGGACTCACATGATCGTTTTGCCCTAAATCCATGTTGTAATTTATAAAGTGTGTTATTGATTTCTAGATGTTGCATCATGCTGCTTACAAGAATACGTACGTTCAAGTAATTTGCAAGCTATGCATGTTAAGGATATAGGTCTGTAGTTATGTTTATCCCCTTTTATAATACAGGTGTGACGCGGTTTGCGTGGTTCCAGTCAGATGATACCGTTTGCCTGTTTCTAATGATCCCCCAATTCCAGACCCTCACTCACGGAGGTGGCAAAGTAAAAGATCCTCCTGTTGGGGGGATTGCAGCAATCAGTCAATATTCATTGTCAAATCTAGTGAATCAATGGTTCCGTTTGGCATATCTTTTTATAATACTGATTAATAATATAATAATTAATAATAATAATTTATGTACATGTAATAAACGAAATGAGTGGAGATACACGATTCTGACTGATTTAACTCGTTTGTTCTCATTTCATTCCATTCGCGTGTTCGTTCCGTGTTCGTTCCGTGTAAGAGGGAACGTTGAGTGGTTTAGTAGCTGTATAGACATTTATGGATGTTATTAAAAAGTTTGGGGGGAAGTGGCGTTTCCAATTTTTTTTTAAAAGGGTTCATATTTTTTTTCAAAATTTTCAAAATTTCAAATCTTTGAAAAGTTTCAAGAAGAAATCTTCAATTGCACAGTATTGTGCATTAGATTTGTAAAATCTTTAACCACATTTATTTTGTGTCAGAAACCTATATTATGTCAAAAATTTGATCACAATCCAAATTCAGATAGTATCAAGCTTGAATATTGTGTCCAAATTTGCCCCAACTGTTGAGGGTTCGACCACTGTGGTCGTATAAGGCTGCGCTCAGCGAGGCATTTTATTCTCATTGTTGAAGGTCGTACGATTGCCTATAATTGATTACATTTAAATCATATGAACTTTGGTGAATAGTTGTCTGATTGGCAATCATACCACATCTCCTTATTGTTGAGCCTGCGACTTTTGTTGCAGAAAGCTCGATATAGGGATAGTAATCCGGCGGCGGTCTTAGCTAACTTCTTAAAAGCTTTATATTTTAGACGATGGAAGACCTTGATGCTTCATACTTTGTATATAGATGCCTTATGTTACGAAGTTTCCGTCTGTGACATGTCCATTGTCCTCGACCTCATTTTCATGGTTCAGTGACTACTTGAAAAAAAATAGAAATTTTTTGTAATGTTAGTTTCTCTCTTATTATGAGTAATACCATAACTATATTTGGTATGTGCGTACCTTGCAAGGTCCTCATGCCCGTCAAACAGTTTTCCTTTGACCTCGACCTCATTTCAGGGATCAGTAAACAAGGTTAAGTTTTAGTGGTCAAGATCATATCTCAGATACTATAAGCAATAGGTCTAGTATATTTGGTGTATAGAAGGATTGTATCATGTCCAACGATATTCCCGTGCTTGCATTTCATATAATGATTTTCTTGATAAAGGGTTACTGCTCACAAGGAAGCTATTAAACCAAGAGTTCCCTTGGTAAATTTTACGGACGCCATCACGAGTTGGTTGACCGTTATGGAATAACCGTTTCACAAATGATATCAGATATGTTCCTTACGTTGTAACTACAATCCCCTTCCCTTTCATGAATTTGACCTACCGAATTAGACTATTTACCGGATTTGTAATCACATAAGCAACACGACGGGTGCCGCATGTGGAGCAGGATCTGCTTACCCTTCTGGAGCACCTGAAATCACCCCTAGTTTTTGGTGGGGTTCGTGTTGTTTATTCTTTAGTTTTCTATGTTATGTCATGTGTACTATTGTTTTCTGTTTGTCTTTTTCATTTTTAGCCATGGCGTTGTCAGTTTGTTTTAGATTTACGAGTTTGACTGTCCCTTTGGTATCTTTTGTCCCTCTTTTGTCTTCTGACCTTGGCCTCATTTTCATAGTTCAGTGGTTATAGTTAAGTTTTTGTGTTTTGGTCCGTTTTTCTTATACTTTATGCAATATGTCTACTATATTTGGTGTATGGAATGATTGTAAGGTGTACATGTCCAACTGCCAGGTGTCATCTAACTTTGACCTCATTTTCATGGTTCAGTGGTCTAAGTTAAGTTTTTGAGTTTTGGTCTTTTTTCTAATACTATATGCAGTAAGTCAACTATATTTGGTGTATGGACATATTTTATGATGTACATGTCAGTCTCACAGGTTTTATTTGACCTTGACCTCATTTTCACGGTTCATTGCTCAGTGTTAAGTTTATGTTTTTCGGTCTGTTTTTCTAAAATTATAAGCAATAGGTCAACTTTATTTGTTGTATGGAAGGATTGTAAGCTGTTCATGTCTGCCTGGCATGGTTCATCTGACCTTGACCTCATTTTCACGATTCATTGGTCAATGTTTAGTTTTCGTGGTTAAGTCTGTTTCTTAGTAACTATAAGCAATAGGTCAACTATATTTAGTGTATTGAATGATTGTAAGGTGTTCATGTATTTCTTGTTTGGTTTATATGACCTTGACTTCATTTTCTTGGATCATGTTAGGTTTATGTAATAGTTGTAGTAAAGCTTTCATTTAGGACTATCAACATAATATCAATGGTTAGTAAAGAAGGCGAGACATTTCAGCATGTGCACTCTTGTTTTTATGCTACTATCTGATTCACGCATACCTGCTATTTATGGTTATTATTTTGTATTTAGGGGTGCATCCAGTTGCATCATTTTATCAAAAAGATATTTACCCGACATAACTTAAAGAGAGTCTTTACTTAACTTTTTTTGTATACAAATTATGAAACATCTTCTCGCAATTTTTACTAAGAGTAATTAATCTTCATATTTAGCAAAATATGGCCTTGAATCTTAACTGTATTATAAATATGAAATAAGCCACAATTTGTTTATTAAAATGCTTCTTAGTCAAACACCCAAATAGTAGGTAAAATCAGTCTCCAGATATAGACTCGATCTAAGGCAGCACATTTTAAAGATTCTGCATTCTGCTTTTGCATTGTTTGGGCATAAAACACAAGTAAATCTAAAAACACATATAAAAATAAGGAGATGTGGTATGATCTCTCGCAGACATGGGGTCAATTACATTTGAAAGTAATTAATTACATTCAATTACAATTACAAAATCTTCAATTAAATTACACATTACATTTGACTTTTCTTACCAATGTAATTAATTACATTCCAATTACTTGGCAAATGTAATTAATTACTTCAATTACATTTGAAAGGAAATTTAAGATAAAACATTGAAAACATGCATTTATTCTATGATATGTACATAAGTATTATACATCATTTGTCTACTAGACCAGAGATCAATGGTTAAACACACACTTTCAGCTCTTTTAAGAGTATTTACAAGGTTATTTTTTATTTCAACCGATTTTTCATGTAGAAGTTTCGAAGATAAATGCTTTCTGCTAGGCACTTGATACTTAGTGTCAGCTTTTTCCATCAAGTTTTTAAATTCTTCACTTTCGACAATAGAGAGTGGTAAAAGATCCCCAGCTATGAACATTATAAGAGCATTTGTCATTTCTAACTGTTTTGGATCAGACGGTGAATATTTTACACTTTTTTTTATGCATTGTGTCAATGTTGGTTGAATTTCTTTATTCTCAGAATGCAGAATGTACAAATCTCTGTGTTTTCTCTGAAAATTACAAAAGGCCTTATTTAATATCTTGAAAATATTAAATTGTTTTAATTTACCTATTGAAATTTTACATTTATTTAAATTTATTTGATTGTAAATGATACAAAAAAAGAGCACTATTTTTTATTTTTTGAAAAGATTTTCATTTTTATCCCAGCTTATTCAAATTATTTACCTTAAATAAGTGATTTAGAAATCTGACTTCTTAAAACAAAAATAAACTTTAGTTTTAATCACAACTAATTAATTTAATAAACAAAATATTTTCCAAATTTAAATGTAAGCTATTAGAGGATATAAGATAAATGAAATCTGATTAGAAATGAAAAAGAAGCATTATGAATTTATTAATTTTTAAAATTCTTATATAGTATTACCTTCATATGTGTAACAAAGTTGGATGTAACTTTATAACTTCCACTAATGAGGGTGCCACAATGCATACATTTTCCTTTGAAAGTATTTCCATTTTGGAAGTCATCAGGAACAGTAAAATGTTCCAGTACACTCTTGGAGCTCATTTTTAAATCTGATAAAATGTTTTCTTTCAACATTCATATATATAGTGAACAAATTTTGCAAGTGAGATTTTGTCATATGCATTATCCCTTCAAGAATTTAAACATGTACCTATAGGCCCTAGGGGTATATTTATCTCTCTCTAATTAGCCTTATATCTGTTTAACATAACTGTTATAAAAACAGTCATTATATAGTTTGTAATAAAACAAATAGCCAGAGGTTATATTTATTGGTTATTTAAGTCCTTGAATAAAGTTAATTATGTTAAATCAATGTCTTAAAATATCTATCTAAATCTACTAATTAAGGTCAAGACAGTGACTTCCTAGTGGTTTCTTTTAAAATTATGGCATGTGTCTACATTTTTTTTATCATTCAATACAAAATGAAGAATCTACCATGGTTGTGTTAATACAGAAAGTATACTGTGAAGGCTTTTCTTTGTCAGCTTACAACATTTGTTAAGATTATTGCTTTTAATAATTTTTTGAGAAAACACAAGATTTAATCTTTTGATCCAAAATTTCAAATGTAATTGACTTGTAATTGAAAAGTAATTGTCAATTACAGGCAATTTTGGCTATGTAATTAATTACATTCAATTACATGTAATTGAAAAAATGCTCAATTACACATTACATTCAATTACATGATAAATTGTAATTAATTACAGTCAATTACAATTACATATTTCAATTACCCCATGTCTGATCTCTCGTCAAGAGACCAAATGACACAGAAATTAACAACTAAGCATTCGTGTTGTCAGATTAAAATATCTTTAACACCCCAGTCCAGAGATACATTATACAGAATTTACCATATCCGTACTTATTGCGTTATAAGACATGTGTCCAGGTAAACAGGCTAACAACAAGTACTTGGTATTTCAAGTAGAAATACATTCCTAATGAATAAAATGGACCGATTTGAGTTGGGATAATACTAATTTAGTTTGAATTTTAGATTTGGATTCCGCCTGGGTTCCTGCTATTTTTAAGCGGAATCCTCCTAATATTCTCATACGGGAATTAAGTCTGCTACCAATAGTTATGCACACGTTTTAGAATTTCGTTTTTGTACCTTTTTGCATGGACTGGCTCATATATATATGTCTATTTTTTGCATGAAATTATTTTAAAAATTTTAATTCGCATCGCTCGACTGTATATTTTCACTTTTAGGGAATTACGTCCCCTTCAAAAATCCTGGATCATCCCTGTGTTGTTCTGCTTTTGGGGCATATTATAAAAATTATAGAATATTGTATTAACCTTAACTCAGGACATGGACCGTGGCAACTTTGGATTTTGTTTGATATCGTCGAATTCAGAAATACTAATTGTTTACCTTTTCCTCTGGACCAAATCACTTCTTTACTTTAAAATTTACCCCAATATATTTACAAAGTAATTTCATCCCCTTTCTAGCTTTTTGAGTCTAAAACATGTAGTTAACGTACGATTTTAATTTTTTCTAAGGGGGAATGGGGGGATGAAATAAGTCTTTATTGTCATATATACATGTAAGTATACATTGAAAATCAACCATATATTTGTGACAAATACAACAGGCTTTTTATCTCGCCTTGACGGAGGCAGGCAAAAAGCGAGACATAGGTATGCTGTTTCCGGCGGCGGCGGCGGTGCGATGGCGGCGTCAACAATGTATTAGTTTGTGATTAGGTCTAGTTCATGGTGATACAGTTGTATTAGCATTGGCACATCTCATTACCATATAGGTTATTTGGCCCCGCCCCCTCAGTCAAGGTCTGTTGACTTTGAAACTTTTGATAGTTTACATGTATTAGTTTGTGATTAAGTCAATTTATGGGGAACCACTAGTGGTAGGTGAATTATATTTGGTATGCAGTTGTGTAAGCATTGGCATATCTTATTTCCATGGAGATTATCTGTCTCCGCTCCCTTAGTCATGGTCTATAGACTTTGCAAATTTTGCTAAGTTAACGTGTTCAGTTGTATAAGCATTAGCACATCTCATTTCCATGGAGAATATTTGGCCCCGCCCCCTCAGTCATGGTCTATTGACTTTGAAACTTTTGTTTAGTTTACATGTATTTGTTTGTGATTAGATCAGTTTAAGATGAACTGCTAATGTTAAGTCAATGATATTTGGTATGCAAATGTATTGGCATTTGAAAGTATCGTTTCCATGGAGATTATATAGCCCCACCCCTGATCATGGTTCATTGACTTTGAAACTTTTACATATAGTTTACAAGTTAATGTTTGTGTTTAGGTTTGTTTAAAGGGAACGACTTATATTAAGTCAATGGTATTTGGTATGCAATTGTATTAGCATTGGCACATCTTATTCCATGGAGATTGTTTAGCCATGTACCTTCAGTCATGGTTCATCGACTTTGAATATTTGCATAACTTACATGTTAGATTATTGCTATTTTAATTTCAACATTTGCATTATGAAAATTACAAAAAGGCGATACATATCTCTGTGATAACAGTTTATTTATGCTTGTATTTTATTCTAATATAGTCAGGGACGGACCCAGAACCTTGATGTCTGGGGGGGGGGGGGTGTCACCATGAAACCAAAATTAAATATATATTTAGAGATGTATGTATGCGAGTGTAATGGTGGTGGGGGAAGAGGTGTCAGTTTCTATAGTATCTTTGAATTTTTTGCCATTTCACTCTATTCTTTATTCTTCTGCCAATTGGTCTCTATTATATTCGTCCTTAACATGCATGACATATTTGCCACTTGACGTGAAGCAACCAACAATCAATCAATCTATTTTTTATATTTCATCACCTCTTTATTCTGTTATTTATTTTTTATCCCATTATTTTCTTTTCAGTACACCCATTCATATCCTCATAAATGGTGGCGCATTCATAGCCTCATACATGTTCATGTACATGGTAATTGAAACAGGAAAAATATACCATCATATATTATTGTATGCTTGGACTAATGAATAAGTGTTTTAGTCCCAGATTATGTTCTCAAATTGTATGTCTTATAAAAATAAAATGGCATTTCATTGATGATTATATATTAGACAATGCCAACCCAATCCACTTTTTGTGGAAAAGGGGGGAGGGGAGGTTTTTTTTAACATAGCATTTGTTAGTTTCCTTTGAAAATTGGAGGGAAAAGAAAATACGACATTCAGTCTTAAAACAAATCTTGCATGAACAAAATTTTTATTTTTGAATAAAGTCAAAAGAAGACAATTTTGAAAATAAAAAATCACAAGAAATGGTAATGTTAGAATTTTGTTAAGAAGACATATGCCATATATCGATACTAACATTCTTGGCACTAAACAATGTATTTGTAAAGTTTGTATAAAACACGTGCCCCCCTGTGGCCCCGGTAAATCCGCCACTAATATTAGTATTGTTCATCAGTAGAAAGCAATTATGCTTTTCGAAAAAGACAGTTTTGTTGTGTGTGAAGAATCAGAAAAGTGTATATTTCTAAATTCTTTTTGTTAACGTGGACTTCGTAGAGAAACTCGGTTTGAATTTTACAATATTGAGTATCCTATTGAAACATGAACGCGGACTTCAATGAGAACACCTTGATTGAAAGTTTGCAAACGTTTTGACCAATGAAATTTATTTGAATATGCAACACGGACTTCAACACCTGGATGAAATATTTTCTTTAGATCAGCCAATGAAATAAGTTTTTAGTGATTACCGCTAAAATATAGTTCATTAAAATTACAGCAACTTTGCGGAAATGTTTAATTTCTATTCTTGTTTTAAAATGTTTGTCAACTTTTGGTCTGTATAATTATATCAAATGTCACAAACGTAAAAGTAAGTTATTTAAGTGCATCAAAAGGCGTAAGCCAGGACCGACCGTGTAAGGGCTAAATAGCCAGTAACCATCATTATCACAGACTGAAATTTATCTTATATTTTCCATAATCTATGTTCATTTATTGCAAGAATTCTTGTACGTGCAGACAGCATGATAATTCCGTAACACAATCGTAACCACGCTTCAATTTTCGTTTGATATTCACTGCTTTTCCACAATTAATGCACGTTTTCCACCATTGACCGGTATTACAATTTACATAGTTTGAAAAGTTCATTGAGCTGTTACTTTATTTACAACTTTTAGCAAGACTAAACTGTTTACTCAATGAATTCAACAAATGTCAACATTATCTATATCAATTTTTATACGATCGCAAAATTTTGCGGTCATATATTGGTATGACGTTGGCGTCGTCGTCGTTGTCGTCCGAAGTCATATTGGTTTTCGCACTCTGACTTTAGTTAAAGTGAATGGATCTCTATGAAATTTCACCATAAGGTTCAATATCACAAAGGAAGGTTGGGATTGATTTTGGGGGTTATGGTACCAACAGTTAAGGAATTAGGGGCTAAAAAGGAGCCAAACATAAGCATTTTTGTAACTTCCAGACATAACTTGTGTGTTAGTGTATGGATCTCTCTGACATTGTACCACAAGGTTCCATATCACAAAGGAAATGCTGGGATTGATTTTGGGGGTTATTGACTCCAAATTTTAGGAATTAGGGGCAACAAAAGGGGCAAAAAACAAGCATCCGGCGTCAAGATCTATCTGCCCTGAAATTTTTAGACGAATCGGACAACCTGTTGTTGGGTTGCTGCCCCTGAATTGGTCATTTTAAGGAAATTTTGTAGGTTTTTGGTTATTATCTTGAATACTGTTATACATAGAGATAAACTGTAAAAAGCAATAATGTTCAGGAAAGTAAGACCTACAAATAAGTCAAATGACCAAAATTGTCAGTCAACCCCTTAAGGAGTTATTGCCCTTTATAGTCAATTTTTAACAACTGTTCGTAATTTTTTGTAACTTGTACAAAAATCTTCTTCTCTGAAACTACTTGGCCAAATTTAAACAAACTTGGCCACAATTATCATTGTGGTATATAGTTTAAACAATCTGTCCAATGACCCTGCTTACCAAACAAAATGGCCGACATGGCTGAAATTAGAACATAGTGGTGAAATGCAGTTTTTGCTTTATATCTTTGAAACTAAGACATTTAGGGCAAATCTTTCAAGATTTAAACATGTTAAATGTCCATCAGAAAGACGCCACGCTTGTTGGCGAAACATGTAGACCACAATAAATTAATCACCATGCGGTAATTGATGGGTGTTGTTGTCTTTAATATCGTTTATTTGCTTTTATAGTGAAAAACAACTGTGAATACCGCGTGGTATCCACCCGCTATTACCCAACCGCTCGATAACCACTTCAGGTGTTGGTTCATCATTTTTTAAGTTGATTTTTGTAACTTGTACAAAAATCTTCTTTTCTAATACTATGGGCCAAATTTAATCAAACTTGGCCACAATCATAACTAGGGTATCTATTTAAAAAAAAGTGTATAATGACCCCACCTACCACCCAAGATGGCCGACATCAGTAAATACAGTAACAGGTGAGCGACACAGGCTCTTGAGAGCCTCTAGTTCTTGTTTCACGACAATAACTTGTGTGTAAGTGCATGGATCTTTATGAAATTGTACTGCAAGGTACCATATCACAAAGGGAAAGCTGGGTTTGAGTTTGGAGGTAATTGCTCTAAAGGTTAAGGAATTTGGGGCCAAAAAACAAGCATTTTTATACGACCGCAAATTTTGAAAAAATTTTCGTCGTATATTGCTATCACGTTGGCGTCGTCGTCGTCGTCGTCGTCGTCCGAATACTTTTAGTTTTCGCACTCTAACTTTAGTAAAAGTGAATATAAATCTATAAAATTTTATCACAAGGTTTATGACCACAAAAGGAAGGTTGGTATTGATTTTGGGAGTTTTGGTCCCAACATTTTAGGAATTAGGGGCCAAAAAGGGCCCAAATAAGCATTTTCTTGGTTTTCGCACTATAACTTTAGTTTAAGTTAATAGAAATCTATGAAATTTTGACACAAGGTTTATGACCACAAAAGAAAGGTTGGGATTGATTTTGGGAGTTTTGGTTTCAACAGTGTAGGAATTAGGGGCCACAAAAGGGCCCAAATAAGCATTATTCTTGGTTTTCGCACAATAACTTTAGTTTAAGTAAATAGAAAATAATGAAATTTAAACACAATGTTTATGACCACAAAAGGAAGGTTGGTATTGATTTTGGGAGTTTTGGTCACAATAGTTTAGGAATTAGGGGCCAAAAAGGGACCCAAATAAGCATTTTTCTTGGTTTTCGCACCATAACTTTAGTATAAGTAAATAGAAATCTATGAAATTTAAACACAGGGTTTATGACCATAAAAGGAAGGTTGGTAATGATTTTGGGAGTTTTGGTCCCAACAGTTTAGGAATAAGGGGCCCAAAGGGTCCAAAATTAAACTTTGTTTGATTTCATCAAAATTGAATAATTGGGGTTCTTTGATATGCCGAATCTAACTGTGTATGTAGATTTTTAACTTTTGTCCCTTTTTCAAATTGGTCTACATTTAAAATAAGGTCCAAAGGGTCCAAAATTAAACTTCGTTTGATTTTGACAAAAAAATAATCGTTTGGGTTCTTTGATATGCTGAATCTAAAAATGTACTTAGATTCTTGATTATCGGCCCAGTTTTCAAGTTGGTCCAAATCGGGGTCCAAAATTAAACTGTGTTTGATTTCATCAAAAATTGAATAAATGGGGTTCTTTGATATGCCAAATCTTACTGTGTATGTAGATTCCTCATTTTTGGTCTTGTTTTCAAATTGGTCTACATTAAAGTCCAAAGGGTCCAAAATTAAACTTAGTTTGATTTTAACAAAAATTGAAATCTTGGGGTTCTTTGATATGCTGAATCCAAACATGTACTTAGATTTTTGATTATGGGCCCAGTTTTCAAGTTGGTCCAAATCAGGATCTAAAATTATTATATTAAGTTTTGTGCAATAGCAAGTCTTTTCAATTGCACAGTATTGCGCAATGGCAAGAAATATCTTATTGCAAAATATTGTGAAATAGCAATTTTGTTTTTAATTAGAGTTATCTTTCTTTGTCCAGAATAGTAAGCTAGAAATATCTAATTGTAAGAATTTTTTTTATTTGGAGTTATCTTTCTTTGTCCAGAATCAACTTAAATCTTTGTTATATATACAATATACAATGTATATTCACTTTTTACTACCAACTGATAAATTAAAATAATCTTTACCATTCAGTGATAACAAGCAGTTTTTTTACATCTTAATATTTTATGATGTATTTAAATGAGTAGTTATTGTTGCAAACTCCCTTAGAAATTTTAATTGAGATTAGTTTTGGAATAAGGGAAAGGGGGATGTGATTAAAAAAATTGGGTTCAATGATCTCATTTGAAATTTCATAAATAAAAAGAAAATTACTTCAAAAATTTTATTGAGAGGATTAATATTCAACAGCATAGTGAATTGCTCTAAGAGAAAACAAAAAAAATAAGTTCATTAGAACACATTCATTCTGTTTCAGAAACCTATGCTGTGTCAACTATTTAATCACAATCCAAATTTAGAGCTGAATCCAGCTTGAATGTTGTGTCCATACTTGCCCCAACCGTTCAGGGTTCAACATCTGCGGTCGTATAAAGCTTCGCCCTGCGGAGCATCTGGTTCTAGTTTCCAGAAAATAACTTGTGTTCAAGTGTACGGATCGCTCTGAAATTGTACTGCATGGTACCATACCTCAAAGGGAAGGTTGGGATTGAGCTTGGGGTGATGAATCATAAGGGGGTCAAAAGAATTTGAGGGGATATTTTTTTTCAATTTTTTAGCTCACCTGGCCTACAAGGCCATGTGAGCTTTTCTCATCACTTGGCGTCCGTCGTCGTCGTCGTCTGTCGTCGTTAACAATTTTTCAAACATCTTCTCCTCTGAAACTACTGAATGGATTTGATTGAAACTTAACATGATTGTTCCTTAGTATATCCTGCACAAAATGTGCGCTTCGATTTTTGATCCGTCAAAAAACATGGCCGCCGTTACTTAAAATAGAACATAGGGGTCAAATGCAGTTTTTGGCTTATATCTCAAAAACGAAAGCATTTAGAGCAAATCTGACATGGGGTAAAAATGTTCATTAGGTCAAGATCTATCAGCCCTGAAATTTTCAGATGAATCAAACAAACCATTGTTGGGTTGCTGCCACTTAATTGGTAATTTTAAGGAAATTTTGCAGTTTTTGGTCATTATCTTGAATATTATTATAGATAAAGATAAACTGTAAACAGCAAAAAAGATCAGCAAAGTAAGATCTACAAATAAGTTAATATGACCAAAATTGTCAATTGACCCCTTAAGGGGTTATTGTCCTTTAATGACAATTTTTCACAATTTGTTCATCATATTTGCTAACTTTAAAAAATCTTCTCCTCTGAAACTACTGAATGGATTTGGTTAAAACTTAGCATGATTGTTCCTTAGATTATCCTGCACAAAGTGTGTGCTTTGATTTTTGATCCGTCAAAAAACATGGCCGCCGTTACTTAAAATAGAACATAGGGGTCAAATGCAGTTTTTGGCTTATATCTCAAAAACGAATGCATTTAGAGCAAATCTGACATGGAGTAAAAATGTTCATTAGGTCAAGATCTATCAGCCCTGAAATTTTCAGATGAATCAAACAAACGATTGTTGGGTTGCTGCCACTTAATTGGTAATTTTAAGGAAATTTTGCAGTTTTTGGTCATTATCTTGAATATTATTATAGATAAAGATAAACTGTAAACAGCAAAAAAGATCAGCAAAGTAAGATCTACAAATAAGTCAATTTGACCAAAATTGTCAATTGACCTCTTTAGGAGTTATTGCCCTTTAAAGACTTTTTTCACAATTTGTTCATCATGTTGACTTACTTTAAAAAATCTTCTCTTATGAAACTGCTGTATCAATTTCAGCCAAACTTAGGCTAAATGAGTTTCAGAGTTTCAGAGTATCTAGTATAAATTTTATATTTCATTTCCTTGTATGTCAAGAAACATAGCTCCTATGGCTAAAATAGAACATAGGAGAAAATGATTTTTTTTTGCTTTTGAAGAAAATAGGACGATTCAAAGAACATTTAAATAAATTGAAAAGCCAAAATAATCATTGATGAGAGATTAAACCAAAAAAATTCAGGTGAGCGATTCAGGCTCTTGAGAGCCTCTTGTTTCTTTTAAATTTTCCATTTTTAATTGGTTATTTCTGATTTATATATTATTAGCAAATAATAATGATATGGTTTGAAAAGGTAAATTAAATTTTTTTAAGTTCTTAGACCACATTCATTCTGTGTCAGAAACCTATGCTGTGTCAAATATTTAATCACAATCCAAATTCAGTGCTGTATCAAGCTTGAATTTTGTGTCCATACTTGCCCCAACTGTTCAGGGTTGGACCTCTGCGGTCGTATAAAGCTGCGCCCAGCGGAGCATTTTATATTATTTAACAAAAAAATGATTTTAATTACAGACTCTTTTAAATGTAGGTATAATTGTAAATGTTTTTTTTTACCGAAAATATAAGATGCATCGATTTAAATTATATAATAACAATGAATAATTTCTGTTCCGTTTACGATATTTTCAAAATCTAAATAACGAGTACAATATAGGAAAACAGAAAAAGAAAATGTAAATATACAGGAATACATTAATTCTACACATATAATAAGAATTGGTGGACGCCCTATAGTGATCAGTCTGTTCGTTCGTCTGTCCGTCTGTCTTTCCGTTCGTCCGTCCGTAACAAATTGTGTCTACTCTATATCTATGAACCGTTATCTTTTTAAAGTTTATACTTGACATGTATATTAACCAACACCAGAGGGTGTGTCATAATGTATGTACAAATTCCTAGGTCAAAGTTCAAGGTCAAAAACTTTAGTTTCAGTTGACAACCCCATGTCCTTTGGTAAAGATCGTGATCACTCTATATCTTGAGAACCGTTATGATTTCAAAGTTTATACTTGACATGTATATTAACCAACACCAGAAGGTGTGTCAAAAGTCAAGGTTAAAAACTTTGGTTTCAGTTGACAACTCCATGTCCTATGGTAAAGATACAATTTTTTTACCATACATTATTTCAGCGGGGCCCACAGACAGAGATGGCTCCCATCTCAATGATGTCTAGATTATTCATGCTCTTAAACAGTAAAATCTCAAATATTGTTCATGTATCTCTTTATTATGTCACTTCATATTTGTTGTTTGTTTAGGTTGACTGGTTTTATGTCAAGTATTGTATAGGTAAAATTAATACAACAATTGCCTATTATTAAAAGAAGATGTATATTTGTATGATTGATAAAAGAGTTTTTGATTGTATTTCAGGGTAAGACTCCTTATGATATGGTAACAATTAGAAGCAATGACTCTGAAGAGATAAAAAGGAAGAAGAAAGAAGTGATGGACTTCCTAAAGGTAAATATTCTGTCTTAATTAATAAGACATATTTACAAATATGACAGTTCTTGTCCATTCGTTTTTGATGTGTTTTGTTTTTTGATTTTGCCATGTGATTATGGACTTTCCAAATTGATTTTCCTCTGAGTTCAGTATTTTTGTGATTTTACTTTTGACAGATTGTTAGAGACACAACAGACTTGGTACATTGAAGTTACAATAAAACGGTTGCCTGTTGTTTTCAATGTCATTGTAGTATTTGTTGTCAGTTACCAATGTACCCGGTAAGTTGACAATTCCAAGCTTGTTGCCTAATATAGATGTTGGCATATGCGAAAGACAAATGTTTGAAATCAGTGTCTCATCTGTTGGATGTCTCTTATTTTTTGTGTCATCAGCTGGCTATCTCCTAGGTATATACATCACATCATCTCCTTTTATGTATACATAATGTGTATCTCTGTGCGGAAAAGTTGATTTACATGTTTATGCAAATATGTAATAATCATATACTAAAACAAAAAGCACATCTTAACAAAATGTTTAGTATGCTATCAACCTGTGTATAGATTTTAAAGCTTTCAGTATGTAGCGGGTAGACAAAGCCACCTACATAGATAAAACCTCTATGAAATGAGTAAACTCAGTAACGTTAACTCTCCTGCACATATTTTTTACATTACATACAAAAACAAATAAATCACATCATCATTAAATAGGCCGTGTGCAGTAAATTTTACTCACGTGTGATATGGCTTATAAGGAAAAACAATTACTGTGGCGATTAAACATGTGGTAAAGAGGTCAGACCACCAATTCATTCACTCCAATTTAGAATGTAAAGTTATATACTAAAGTAGTCCTTCTCTAAAAAAAAAGTGCTTTCGATGTCATTGTTTACTTAAACTAAACCAACAAATTTGCAGAAATGATTTTTTTTTGTGAAAGAGAAATATATTTAAACCATTTTTAGACATAATTTACTTGCCAATGAGTTTGCATTAAAAATTGAGGATTAATGCGCTCCATACTATATTTATTTAAGATTTCCAGAAAAACCAGGGGCTATGTTTAGTAGTTACCTTCGGTCATTGGTATTTTACTACAAGACATTAAACATGAATTATAATTGGCAGGTAGAAAGATTATACATGTACGATTCAGTATACTAACACCTACTTTCTATGAAGTTAAAAATATTATAAAGCTGTAAATGTTGAAAAAATTGTTGGAATAGACAGGCTCTGACAGGGATTTCGAATTAGTGATCTGACACCTTTAAAGAAATAAACATGGTATCACAAAAATCAGAATACAGCCTAACACCAGAATTTGTTCTTTCTTTTGCAATTAAACAATGGGAGAAATAAAAACAAATATACAATGATATAGTAACACATACTTTAAGAAATTATGTATTTTCTCCATTATGATTATGGTTGATAAAACTACTGTTTTTAACTTGGCAATAGCTGCTTCTGAAAGAAATCAAAATAAATGAATAAACATAATCCTAAACTATTTGAAAAAGAAAGAATATTACAAAATTTTAGTAAAATTTTATTTGTTGTTCCTTATTTTAGTTATTCAGATTGATGATTCCAATCGCTGTAACACAACCATGTCTGTGGTCTTTTATTCCCTCTTTCTCCATAAAGACTGGTTGTCAGAATAATTTGTCTGACGTGTGTATTTCTTGATCTTGTGCATTTCCAAACATTTTGGGCAAGTTTGAAATTGTTCTTACAATCTTTATTGTCAGTGGCAAAAATAGGACTTTAGGATACTGATATAAGATGTGGTATCGATTGGCAATGAGACAACTCTTCACAAGAGACCAAATGACCCAGAAATTAACAATGAAAGGTCACTCTACTAGTTTATTACATGTTTTTCTTTTTTAGACTGCCATGTCTAAGACATCCCCAGAATTGACTCCTGACAACCAATCACAGGAATCTGCAGCACCAGTAGTTGGAGGTAATCATCTAATATTAATTATTCAGATACTGGCTGAAATAATAATTACTTGTTTCTAATTACGGAGACCTTGATGTCTGCTAACAATGGCGGTACTATCATTCCTACTGGTTCATCACACAAGGCAATTGTCTATGTTAATTATTATATATACTGGCTGGAATGACATGAATGATGTATTGTTACTTATTTCTAATATATGGAAACCTTGATATCTGCATATAACCTGTATAATGTTAAAAAAAAAAAAAAAAAAAACATTAATAGGAAAATTAAAGTAGGCTATTGATGAAGATTGATTGATTACCAGATTAAAGATCATATTAACCTTAACATAAACTTCTCTCATTCTCATCTGATTTAGGGACTGTGGAATATTTATATGAGGGTGGGGCCGATTCTTTCCTCAACCTGTTGATTACAGATCACAATAACCTTAAATTCATTCTCACCTGATTTATATAACATTCTCAACTTGTTCAGTTGACAACCAAATCCAGCCATCGGCTCAACTGGATTTTACAGAATAAGTAGTTTTTGGCAAATTAATACATTGACACATAAACGGATAGACACATTGACCAGTTGACCTATTAACAAATGGAAATATTAATCAATTGACACATTGGCAGATCAGCATATCAAAATTGAGGTATCAAATTCAAACATTGACACATAAACATTTCGACACAATGACTAGTTGACACATTAACAAACTGACATATTGAGACAATGACAATTCTAAAGCTTTTTACACATTGACACATTGAGAGATCTACCCAAAAGCATACTCATACATTGTAGACTGCCATGTTGACACACTGACAGATCATATAAAAAACAAGATGTGGTATGATTGCCAATAAAACAACTCTTCATAAGAGACCAAATGACACAGAAATTAACAACTATAGATCACTGTACAACCTTCAACAATAAGCAAAGCCCATCCCGCATAGTCAGCTATAAAAGGCCCTGAAGTGACAAATGTAATTCAATTCAAACGAGAAAACTAACAGCCTAAATTATGTACAAAAAAATGAACGAAAAACAAATATGTAACACATCAACAAACGACAACCACTGAATTACAGGATCCTGACTTTGGACAGGCACATACATACAGCATATGGCAGGGTTAAACATATAAGCGGGGTCCCAAACCTCCCCAAACCTTGGACAGTTGTGTTACGGTACAACATAAGAACGAACTATAAAAATCAGTTGTAAAAGGCAACATATTACCAGATTTATACATCAACACATCACCACACTGACAGATCACCACATTAACAGACTTCTACATCATAACACTGACAGATCAACACATTAACAGACTTATACATCATTACACTGACAGATCAACACATTAACAGACTTATACATCATTACACTTACAGATCAATACATTAACAGTCTCATACATCAACACATAGACATATAGATTTAACTAATTGACATATTTAAACACTGACAGATAAACATCAACACATTTAAGGAATAACAGTACTGTAGTTGAAGAGTTGCCACCGTCAATTGTAGATTTGACGGTCGCAAATGCAGTTTTACTGGCGACGCGTAGCGGAGACAGTAAAACGGAGATTTGCGAACCTCAAATCAAAATTGACGGTGGCAACTCTTCAACTACAGTACTGTTATTCCGATTCTAATGCATTTCAAAAAGAAATAATACGATACAACGCAAAGACGTCATGGGTAAACGTGACGTCATAAAAATGAAAACTTACAAACTGGAGGTTATTACGTTACCTGTAATCTTCAAAATCGGATAAAATAAGTTTAAAATGACGAGTGTGAGGTAGATGTTGTTTTATTTTGGATTATATAGTAGTAATCGAACATTTGTTGATTCAATCATTTCAAAATGGTTGTCCCTCCTTAGTTACGCCTGGTCAACTGTAGATTTGAAGGCAACTTTTAGCCAATGAAAAAAATTGTTACATACAAATTGCATAAGAATAACATATTGACACACTGACAAATCCACACATTAACAGACTCAAACATCAACAAGTTGACATATCAACATATTGACAGATCAACACAATAACAGATTCATACATCAACACTTGACGTATCGACACACCAACAGATCAACACATTAACAGCCTCAACCATTCACACGTTGACATATAAACACATTTACAGACTCAAACATCAACACATTGACACATCGACACACTGACAAGTCAACATTTACACTCATACATCGACACACTGATAGATGAACATATTACCAGACCCATACATAAACACATTGAAATATTGACACATTAACAGATCTATACATTAACAGATCTATACATTGAAATAATGACACATTAACAGATCTATACATTGAAATGATGACACATTAACAGATCTATACATTGAAATAATGACACATTAACAGATCTATACATTGAAATGATGACACATTAACAGATCTATACATTAACAGATCTATACATTAACAGATCTATACATTAACATATCTATACATTAACAGATCTATACATTAACAGACTCAAAACTCAATGCATTGAAATATCGACACTATGACAGATCTACACAATAGTACATTGGCACACTAACATCAACATATTACAAGACTTTTACATTAACAGAATGACATATCAACACACTGACAGATCAACACATTAACAGATTCAAACATCAAGACATTAACACACTGACATATCAACACATTAACAGATTCAAACATCAAGGCATTAACACACTGACATACCAACACATTAACAGATTCAAGCATCAAGACATTAACACACTGACATATCAACACATTAACAAACGTATACATTAACACATGGACATATCAAAACATTTATAGACTGAGAAATCAACACATTGACATATCGACACTCTGACAGATCAAAACATTAACATACTCATTTATTAGCTCACCTGGCCCGAAGGGCCAAGTGAGCTTTTCTCATCACTTGGCGTCCGTCGTCCGTCGTCCGTCGTCGTCCGTCGTCGTCGTCGTCGGTCGTCGTTAACTTTTACAAAAATCTTCTCCTCTGAAACTACTGGGCCAAATCAAACCAAACATGGCCACAATCATCATTGGGGTATCTAGTTTAAAAAATGTGTGGCGTGACCCGGTCAACCAACCAAGATGGCCGCCACGGCTAAAAATAGAACATAGGGGTAAAATGCAGTTTTTGGCTTATAACTCAAAAACCATAGCATTTAGAGCAAATCTGACAACGGGTAAAAATGTTTATCAGGTCAAGATCTATCTGCCCTGAAATTTTCAGATGAATCGGTCAATCGGTTGTTGGGTTGCTGCCCCTGAATTGGTAATTTTGAAGAAATTTTGCTGTTTTTGGTTATTATCTTGAATATTATTATAGTTAGAGATAAACTGTAAACAGCAATAATGTTCAGCAAAGTAAGATCTACAAATAAGTCAACATGACCAAAATGGTCAGTTGACCCGTTTAGGAGTTATTGCCCTTTATAGTCAATTTTTAACCATTTTTCGTTAATTAAAGTAATCTTTTACAAAAATCTTCTCCTCTGAAACTACTTGGCCAAATTAATCCAAACTTGGCCACAATCATCTTTGGGGTATCTAGTTTAAAAAATGTGTGGCGTGACCTGGTCAACCAACCAAGATGGCCGCCACGGCTAAAAATAGAACAAAGGGGTAAAATGCAGTTTTTGGCTTATAACTCAAAAACCAAAGCATTTTGAGGAAATCTGACATGGGATAAAAATGTTTATCAGGTCAAGATCTATCTGCCCTAAAATTTTCAGATGAATCGGTCAATCGGTTGTTGGGTTGCTGCCCCTGAATTGGTAATTTTGAGGAAATTTTGCTGTTTTTGGTTATTATCTTGAATATTATTATAGATAGAGATAAACTGTAAACAGCAATAATGTTCAGCAAAGTAAGATCTACAAATAAGTTAACATGACCAAAATGGTCAGTTGACCCGTTTAGGAGTTATTGCCCTTTATAGTCAATTTTTAACCATTTTTCGTAAATTAAAGTAATCTTTTACAAAAATCTTCTCCTCTGAAACTACTTGGCCAAATTAATCCAAACTTGGCCACAATCATCTTTTGGGTATTTAGTTTAAAAATTGTGTGGCGTGACCTGGTCAATCAACCAAGATGGCCGCCACCGCTAAAAATAGAACATAGGGGTAAAATGCAGTTTTTGGCTTATAACTCAAAAACCAAAGCATTTTGAGGAAATCTGACATGGGGTAAAAATGTTTATCAGGTCAAGAACTATCTGCCCTGAAATTTTCAGATGAATCGGTCAATCGGTTGTTGGGTTGCTGCCCCTGAATTGGTAATTTTGAGGAAATTTTGCTGTTTTTGGTTATTATCTTGAATATTATTATAGATAGAGATAAATTGTAAACAGCAATAATGTTCAGCAAAGTAAGATCTACAAATAAGTCAACATGACCAAAATGGTCAGTTGACCCCTTTAGGAGTTCTTGCCCTTTATAGTCAATCTTTAACCATTTTTCATAAATCTTAGTAATCTTTTACAAAATCTCCACTGAAACTACTAGGCCACAATCATCTTTGGGGTATCTAGTTTGAAAAATGTGTGCGATGACCTGGCCATTCAACCAAGATGGCCGCCACGGCTAAAAATAGAACATAGGGGTAAAATGCAGTTTTTTGCTTATAACTATGAAACCAAAGCATCTAGAGCAAATCTGACAAGAAGTTAAATTGTTAATCAAGTCAATATCTATCTGCCCTGAATTTTTCAGATGAATTGGACAACTGGTTGTTGGGTTGCTGCCCTCCAATTGGTAATTTTTAAAGAAATTTTGCTGTTTTTGGTTATCTTGAATACTATTATAGATAGCGATAAACTGTAAACAGCAATAATGTTCAGCAAAGTAAGATCTACAAATAAGTCAACATGACCTAAATGGTCATTGACCCCTTAAGGAGTTATTGCCCTTTATAGTCAATTTTTAACAATTTTCATTAATTTGGTAAATTTATGTAAATTTTTACCAAATATAGTTCTCTGTTACTAATGGGCAAAGTTCATGATAGATATAATTGTAAGAAGCAAAATCGTTCAGTAAAGTAAGAACTTCAAACACATCAACATCACCAAAATACAATTTTGCCATGAATCCATTTGTGTCCTTTGTTTAATATGCACATAGACCAAGGTGAGCGACACAGGCTCTTTAGAGCCTCTAGTTATTTTAATGACAGAGAGAGCGCTGGCAGCAAACTTCTAATTAAGGATATTTAAAGACCACTGTGACTTTATAGGAAATATGTCAGAAGTCATTGCTGTAAATAACACATCTCCAGCATCATAAGAAACATATATCCTTGTCTAATAGTATTATTTAAGATAAATTTATTGAAACATTGTCCAGTGTCAGAGACAAAAAGTGGAGAAATTATCTTTGAGTGTGTGTATGCATACATTTTTTTCACAAACATGATGAAATTTAAACTTTCAAACTTTTTTTTTTTTTCAGATCCCATCGGAAAAGGGCAACAGTCTGCCATGTTAAATCGTTTATTAGGCAAGGGCAGCTATGAATCATTTGATATGAGATGCATGGTAACTGGCCAGTTTTCCGTTGGGAAGTCTACTCTTGTGAAGCTGTTAGCTGGTGATATTGTACTAGATGGTCGACAGCCGACTGACGGCATTTCTCTCGTAGAAGGTCGCTGTGGCCTCGACATTGAGACGAAAGAGTGGATTCTAATTGATCCAGGTGAGAAAATACACAAGTAGAAATATCTTACCACATGCTGTTGTGTGGACCTCCCTATCAGCAGACATGCTATAGCACTGATTTTAATCACATTACATTGTAGCCATATGTTTTGTGAGTTCTATTCAGGCACCAAGTTAATTCAAATTGAATTTTAATGTTAAAATTATGGAATAAGTTGACATTTATTTTCGATAATCAATAATGTCATCAATCCATCAGTTAAAACATGACTCTCTTTAAAATACATTTATAGCATTATGTGAATGTTAGTTACACTTGATAAGATTTAATTTTGATCTTAATTATGATTTTTCTTATATTCTTCACTTGGTTTTGACAGACTGTAGCTGTTTTGGATTTGATTTGCCTGATGTATTAAATTTAATTTCAGACTCTTATAACGCCCTGGATGTTGTGTACAACAAAGTGTTAATGACCTCTCTCAAAGAAGAGGAGAGTGAACTCACTGAAAAGTTCATCCAGGCTTCAGATACAAGTCCAACTGGTTATGCCAAAGCCACACTGTCCTCTTTGCCCTCAGAAAAGTCGGCAGCATTACAATCTCTACCACCTAAGAAATCCTCCAATGTGCCTCTTACGATAAAACAGATGGGAAAGAAAATGAGAACAAGAATGACTAAGGAGGAAATAAGAAGGAAAATGGAAAAAGTCCTCAAAAGTGGGAAGTATAAGATGAAAGTTGGGCGTCTTATCTTCTGGGACTTTGGTGGACAATATGTTTATCTAACAACACATCAGACCTTCATGACGTTCCGAGCGTTGTTTCTTGTAGTATTTGATGGAAGCAAAGATTTGCATGAACAGGTCCCTGATGTGATGTGTTTTCCAGGGCAGCACATGACACCAACGCCAGCAGGTAATATGCATATTAATTACACACAGATAATGCAAACAGGATACATTTTTATAACAGCAAGGTGATATCTTTTCTAAATATTTAAGCAAACCTCAATGTTTACATAATTTATTTACATTGTCACTTTTAGCTTGTCACAAACTACAATATTAACCTCAGTATGTTTCGCATTTTGCAGCATTGATATGAAGTACTGTGGATTCATTCTTATTCGTGATTTACCAATTTTCGTGGCTTTTGTGGGGTCACAGCGAACCTTGAATTTAAGAATTCAGCGAAAAATTATCACGTGAAATGTGTTTGGATTTGGATGTTTATTTCCGGTTATATTGTGCGATAAACATTTCAAATTAACACGTGTTTTATTGAAAGAAGATAAAGGTATTTTGTTCAATTATATATTATGAAAATAAATGCAAGTTGTTAATTACCGTGTCATAGATTGGTTTACTTTGATTAAAAGTTTACAGGATTAATTACGATAAAATTGTTTATTTTCACACCTTTTACTTATATGATTGTTCATTATACCGTGATGAGGGGAAATAAGCGTTCAATCATATATCAATCATACAGTTGAATGCCTCATAAAATTCTGACAAAAATTTATAAATTGTAAGACAAACAAACTATTAGTTGTCTCTGTCCACGATTGTAATTGAAGTTTTCAAGGAACACTATCACTTAGAATGGCCAAGTGAGGATTTTGACAATTCAAAACCTTTTCAATGATTTTTTATACGACCGCAAATTTTGAAAAAATTTTCGTCGTATATTGCTATCACGTTGTTGTCGTCGTCTGCGTCGTCGTCGTCGTCGTCGTCGTCGTCGTCGTCGGCGTCCGAATACTTTTAGTTTTCGCACTCTAACTTAAGTAATAGTGAATAGAAATCTATGAAATTTTAACACAAGGTATATGACCATAAAAGGAAGGTTGGTATTGATTTTAGGAGTTTTGGTCCCAACATTTTAGGAATTAGGGGCCAAAAAGGGCCCAAATAAGCATTTTCTTGGTTTTCGCACTATAACTTTAGTTTAAGTTAATAGAAATCTATGAAATTTTGACATAAGGTTCATGACCACAAAAGAAAAGTTGGGATTGATTTTGGGAGTTTTGGTTTCAACAGTTTAGGAATTAGGGGCCAAAAAAGGGCCCAAATAAGCATTATTCTTGGTTTTCGCACAATAACTTTGGTTTACGTAAATAGAAATCAATGAAATTTAAACACAATGTTTATGACCACAAAAGGAAGGTTGGTATTGATTTTGGGAGTTTAGGTCCCAACAGTTTATGAATTAGGGGCCAAAAAGGGACCCAAATAAGCATTTTTCTTGGTTTTCGCACCATAACGTTAGTATAAGTAAATAGAAATCTATGAAATTTAAACACAAGGTTTATGACCATAAAAGGAAGGTTGGTATTGATTTTGGGAGTTTTGGTCCCAACAGTTTAGGAAAAAGGGTCCCAAAGGGTCCAAAATTAAACTTTGTTTGATTTCATCAAAATTGAATAATTGGGGTTCTTTGATATGCCGAATCTAACTGTGTATGTAGATTCTTAACTTTTAGTCATGTTTTCAAATTGGTCTACATTAAGGTCCAAAGGGTCCAAAATTAAACTTAGTTTGATTTTGACAAAAAATGAATCGGTTGGGTTCTTTGATATGTTGAATCTAAAAATGTACTTAGATTCTTGATTGTTGGTCCAAATCTGGGTCCAAAATTAAACTTTATTTGATTTCATCAAAAATTGAATAAATGGGGTTCGTTGATATGCCAAATCTAACTGTGTATGTAGATTCTTCATTTTTGGTCCCGTTTTCAAATTGGCCTACATTAAGGTCCAAAGGGTCCATAATAAAACTTGGTCCAAATCTGGGTCCAAAATTAAACTTTATTTGATTTCATCAAAAATTGAATAAATGGGGTTCGTTGATATGCCAAATCTAACTGTGTATGTAGATTCTTCATTTTTGGTCCCGTTTTCAAATTGGCCTACATTAAGGTCCAAAGGGTCCATAATTAAACTAAGTTTGATTTTTACAAAAATCAAATTCTTGGGCCTCTTTGATATGCTGAATCTAAACATGTACTTAGATTTTTGATTATGGGCCCAGTTTTCAAGTTGGTCCAAATCAGGATCTAAAATTATTATATTAAGTATTGTGCAATAGCAAGTCTTTTCAATTGCACAGTATTGTGCAATGGCAAGAAATATCTAATTTCACAATATTGTGAAATAGCAAATTTTTTTTTTAATTAGAGTTATCTTTCTTTGTCCAGAATAGTAAGCAAGAAATATCTTATTGCAAGAATTTTTTTTAATTGGAGTTATCTTTCTTTGTCCAGAATCAACTTAAATCTTTGTTATATACAATATACAATGTATATTCACTTTTTACTACCAACTGATAAATTTAAATGATCTTTACCATTCAGTGATAACAAGCAGTTTTTTTACATCTTAATATTTTATGATGTATTTAAATGAGTAGTTATTGTTGCAAACTCCATTAGAATATTTTAATTGAGTTTAGTTTTGGAATAAGGGAAAGGGGGATGTGATTAAAAAATTGGCTTCAATTTTTCTCATTTGAAATTTCATAAATAAAAAGAAAATTTCTTCAAACATTTTTTTGAGAGGATTAATATTCAACAGCATAGTGAATTGCTCTAAGAGAAAACAAAAATTTTAAGTTCATTAGAACACATTCATTCTGTGTCAGAAACCTATGCTGTGTCAACTATTTAATCACAATCCAAATTTAGAGCTGAATCCAGCTTGAATGTTGTGTCCATACTTGCCCCAACCGTTCAGGGTTCAACCTCTGCGGTTGTATAAAGCTACGCCCTGCGGAGCATCTGGTTTTAATCATTGATCAAACAAAGGAGATTATATGATCTCCTAAATCAAAAGGGATATCACGAATGAAGTCTCTGTTTTTATTTTAATCAGTGATCTGTGAATTTACGTATACCACGAATTGTCTTTTTTTCTTCTTAATCCACGAAAATTGATACCCATGAAAATAAATGAATCCCCAGAAAGACAATAATATTTATTAAATATACCAAGTTTAAATTCTTTTCGGAAATTAAAGCATAGACAAAAAAAATAAGTGAATTCTCACAAAAAAGGAGCTGATGATTTTATTATATGAAGTATAGATTTTATCATAAGCATGAACGGAGTGCTGCACTTATTGTCAGACAACATCAAATTTTTAAAATTTAATCTTGAATTTGTTCTGGGAGAAATTATATTTAACGATTTTGTTCAGCCTGCAATGTGTGTCGATGAAAGTTCAACATAGGGATAGTGATCCGGTGGCAGGGGCGTTAACTTACTTCTTAAAAGCTTTATGTTTTAGAAGGTGGTAGCCATGGATGCGTCATACTTTTTATATAGATGCCTTACATTACAAAGTTTCGTCTGTCACACATCTATTGTCCTTGACCTCATTTTCATGGTTCAGTGACAACTTACAAAAGAGTGGAGATTTTTTTGTAATGTTAATTTCTCTCTTATTAAGAGTAATAGGATAACTATATTTAGTATGTGCGTACCTTGCAAGCTCCTCATGCCTGTCAGACAGTTTTCACTTGATCTCGACCTCATTTCATGGATCAATGAACAAGGTCAAGTTTTGGTGGTCAAAGTCCATATCTCAGATACTGTAAGCAATAGGTCTAGTATATTTGGTGTATTGAAGGTTACAATACACCATTAGATTTTATTGGCGCAGCCATTTTATGAACATAACATGGTATTCAGAATTAACAGTACACAGTATGGCTAATCCTGATTGGTCGATATGTGCGCCCGTTGTTTTTTTATTTTTAGAGACTTCGTGCACTCTGCGTTATACAAAAGGCAAAATAAAAGTTATTCCGTAGCCCTAAAGGCACTGAGATGACTTTTAAACGCTAGGACAAGACACATATTTTTAAGGGCAAAATTAATAGGCAGGGGAGATAAATACAACACACGCTAAGAAAAGCAATGCGAACCTATAATTTTGGGACCAAAAAATACTGTCCTAATAACTTTTTATTGATTCTAGCAAGGTTTCGTTAAAAGAATCAACTTTCTAAAGTCTGTATCTCGAAAAAGGCTACCATTGTTGCCTTTGGGGAAATAATTGTTTATTTCAATCTGAAGGATCTCCAACTGGCAGGTGTCATCTGACCTTGACCTCATTTTCATGGTTCAGTTGTTATAGTTAAGTTTTTGTGTTTTGGTCTAATTTTCTTATACTGTATAAGTGTTCCATAGGTCAACTATATTTGCTGTATGGAATGATTGTAAGGTGTACATGTCCAACTGGCAGGTGTAATCTGACCTTTACCTCATTTTTATGGTTCAGTGGTCAAAGTTAATTTTTTTAGTTTTGGTTTTTTTTTTCTAATAGGTCAACTATATTTGGTGTATAGAAATATTTTATGATGTACATGTCAGTCAATAATCAATAGGTCAACTATATTTGTTGTATGGAAGGATTATAGTGTGTATATGTCTGTCTGGCAGGTATCATCTGACCTTGACCTCATTTTCATGGTTCATTGGTCAATGTTAAGTTTTCATGGTTAACTTTGTTTCTTAGATACTATAATCAATAGGTCAATTATATTTAATGCATAGATTACTTTAAACATATTTTATTTCAAAAAATCATGTACATGGCATACACTTATAAATACAGTGATAACATATTACAAAAGGATTCGGAAACAAGGTTTCCCTTATATTAATCCGTCTCCCTGTAGAAAAAAGATAAAGGGGAATAACTGCAAATTAAAAAGTTGATTTTTTTTTTCCATCAGATCTTTCCTATATATATATTTACCGGCGGCGGAGTGTGTTTACAGGACTTTGTCAAGACTGTCTCACCCAATTACGATCTTTATCATGCACGAACGACGCTATTAGCCAAAACGCTTCGAATCTACCAAAAATTGTTGCACTTGTTTAAACACGAGTACATTTTCCTCTTGATTGAGGTTATTGCAGCCAAATAGGAGTGTTTCTATATAGTATGGGAAGGGAATTTTTTCTATCGTACGTTTTCGGACAAGGGAGTAATTCTTACATTCGAGGAGAAAATGCTTACTGCTCTCGATTCTACCACAGGTACAGTTTTTACTTTCTACAAGATTTCTCTTAAATAAATGTTCGTTCAGATTGCTACAATCCATCCGAAGTCTGGCATGAAGTATTTGTCCTTTCCTGTCTCCATAAAAATAATAATTTGGCATTTTTCTTACATTTTGATTAAGGTAATTTTTAAGTGTAAACTTAGATGGACTTAGTCTGATATCGTCCGGAATAGCATTCCAGGATCGAATAACTGAGGGGAGAAAAGATTTCTGGTAAAATGCAGTTCTACACTTTATATGTTGCGTGTCATTCGTTCGTCGTGTGTCATAATTATAAATATTGAACAATTGTTGAGGGATAATGTCTCTTAAATAATCAGGGGTCTTATTGTGAAACATTTCATGAAATTTTATAATTTTGTGTTTTTTACGTCTTTCTGATAGTAACTCCCATCCTGTTTCGTCGTATAATTTATTTATGGACGATAACTTAGTACCACCAGTAACTATCCTAGCCGCTTCAAGTTGCATATTTTCTAGTTTGTCACTTAAATAGTCTGGAATATTGTCCCAAATGATATCTGTATATTCAAATAAAGGTCGAATAAAACTTAAATATATAGTTTGTAAATACTTTCTTTTCAATTTGAATTTCAAGGCACGAAATAAATTTAATCTAGGTGTTATCTTTTCAATTATTTTATTGACATGAGAATGCCATGAACCATCCTCATGAAAAATTAAACCGAGGTGTTTATGGCTTTCTACTTCTGAAATCATATCATCATTCATATAAAGAGGTGGATGATGGGGTTTAACTGATTTCTTGGAAACTGTCATAGCTTCAGTCTTTTTTGCATTAAAATTTACCAGCCATTGGACTGACCAATTGTTGATAGTCTCTATATCAAAATTAAGTTTGCTCGCTGCTGCATATTCATCTTCAACTACTATGAAAAGGGAAGTATCGTCAGCATATAGTTTATATATATGCTTAGATTGATTGTAAGGTATACATGTCTGCCTGGCATGGTTCATTTGACCTTGACCTTGTTTCATGGTTCATTTGTCAATGTTTATTTTTTTGGTTAAGTCTGTTTCTTAGAAACTATTAGCAATAGGTCAATTATATTTAGTGTATTGAATGATTGAAAGCTGTACATGTATTTCTGTTTAGTTTATATGACCTTGACCTCATTTTCTGGGATCATGTTAAGGTTATTTGATAGTTGTAGCAAAACTTTATATTTAGGACTATCAACATAATATAAATGGTTTGTAAAGAAGGCGAGACATTTCAGTGTGTGCACTCTTGTTGTTATACCCCCGCTTTGAAAAAAGGGGCGGGGGTATACTGTTTTACCTCTGTCTGTCCTTCCGTCAGTCCGTCCGTCCCATGAATATTTTTCGTCGCATTTTTCTCAGGAACTACAATACAAGGATTTCTGAAATTTGGTTTCAGGGTTTATCTAAGTCGGCTATACCGTGTGATGGGTTTTCAGATTGATCACTTGACAACTTCCTGTTTACCAAACACTTGTATGATTTTACACATGATAGCCGAGTTGAAAAATGTCGTCACATTTTTCTCAGGAACTACAATACAAGGATTTCTGAAATTTGGTTTCAGGATTTATATAAGTCAGCTATACCGTGTGATGCGTTTTCAGATTCATCACTCGATAACTTCCTGTTAACCGAACACTTGCATATTTTTACACTATTAATATTATCCACTTGCGGCGGGGGTATCATCAGTGAGCAGTAGCTCGCAGTTTCACTTGTTATTCCTTAAATCTAATTTTGTTAACACGTTGTATTAAATAGCTGTTAAACAAATGTTATCCTTAGTTGTGTCAAAATATGTTTTTTTTTGTTGTAAAAGTAAGTAAACTAATGTATGATAAAATTCACAATTAATGGCTTAGTCATTAAGCAATGTTAAAACAAATGTTTTCCTATAGAAATTCAGATTGTTTTAAATGAGTAAACCAGAAAACATATTTAATGGTAGAATGTTTACATACTGATTTCATAAAATATCTATTCAAAGACTAAACATAGTAGCTTTTTGATGAGAAGGATTTATAACGTTGGTATTTTGAAGGTGTTGTTTTGTTTGAACCATATTAAAAACAAAATAAAGCATATGATATATTGTAGTTTGATCCATCAACATTTGATACAAAAAGTAAAATTTTCTTTTTATCAGTTCTTACTTTAACGCACGTTTTAATTGAAGGAATAAAGCTTCTTTTACCTTTATATGATTTTCAAATGATGTAATTTCAGAGTTACAGAACTTTTCTTCACTTCATAATTTCTGTATGATTGAATCTGTATTGAATGACATACATCGTTAGAAACCCACTTATCCACATCCCCATTTATTGCATTGAGTTAAACATTTCTATATAATGTAACCTTCGTAGAACTGATTGAAATTAGTCCTAGTTTATATTGAATATTTCATTAATATCAATTCTGGAAAAATGAGGATTTTTTAGTTTTCAGTTTTGACATCTTAATAAAACTAATTTTGAAAATAAATCTTAGGAAATGTGGACTACTTTTCAACAATATTCCCTGGCTTTAAATGTTTGTTGTAAGGTTCCGGGACACAGTTATCGTCCTTTGATTTTCCTTGTCTACAAATAGAGTCCCTCATGTGACAGTGTATAACTTGCAATTTCTTTTTCATACACTATCCAGATTTATTTTTTTCCAATTTATGCCTAAAATAGTAAGTAGGGGGGTGGAATTACTTGTCAAATTGGGACATGAATTTGTATACGACCACACACATTTTTTGGGGTTCGTATAATGCTATTATATCGTCGTCCGACAACACATTTGGTTTTCGGACAATAACTGTAGTTTAAATGAATGGATCTCTATGGATTTTACAAGAAGATTCAATACCACAAAAGGAAGGATGATTTTAGGGTTTGTGGTACCAACAGTTTAGGAAATAGAGGCCAAAAAGGGGCCAAAACAAGCATGTTTGTAGTTTCAGGAAATTAACTTGTGTGTAAGTGTACGGATCTCTCTGGCATTGTACCACAAGGTTCCATATCACAAAAGGAAGGCTGGGATTGAGTTTAGGTATAATTGCCCCAACATGCTGGAATCGGGGGCAAAAAAGGAACCAAAACAAGCAATTTTTGTAGTGTCTATACAATAACTTGTGTTTAAGTGTATGGATATCTCTAAAATTGTACTAAGAGGTTCCATACTTCAAAGGGAAGGCTGGGATTGAGCTTGGGGATATTGTTCCAAAGTGTGTGTGTGTGGGGGGGGGGGGGGGGGGGCAACATTTGGAAGGGGGATTTTTTTCCCAAATTTTTATTGTCGAGCCTGCGACTTTTGTCGCAGAAAGTTTGACATATGGATAGTGATCCGGCGGCGGTGGTGTTAATAAACTTCTTAAAAGCTTTATATTTTAGAAGGTGGAAGACCTGGATGCTTCTTACTTTGTATATGGATGCTTCAATTTACTAAGTTTCCGTCAGTTACATGTCCAATGTCCTTGACCATTTTTTGTAATATTAAATTCTCTCTTATTATAAGTAATACATTGTAATAGAATAACTATATTTGGTATGTGCGTACCTTGCAAGCACCTCATTCCTGTCAGACAGTTTTCACTTGACCTCGACCTCATTTCATGGATCAGTGAACAAGGTTAAGTTTTGGTGGTCAAGTCCATATCTCAGATACTATAAGCAATAGGTCTTGTATATTCGGTGTATCGAAGGTCTGTAAGGTGTACATGTCCAACTGTCAGGTGTCATCTGACCTTGACCTCATTTTCATGGTTCAGTGGTTATAGTTAAGTTTTTGTGTTTTGGTCTGTTTTTCTTATACTATATGCAATAGGTTTACTATATTTGGTGTATGAAATGATTGTAAGGTGTACATGTCTAGCTGGCAGGTGTCATCTGACCTTGACCTCATGTTCATAGTTTAGTGGTCGAAGTTAAGTTTTGATTTGTTTTTTCTAATACTATATGCAATAGGTCAACTATATTTGGTGTATGGAAATATTTTATGATCTATATGTCAGTCGCGCAGGTTTTATTTAACCTTGACCTCATTTTCACAGTTCATTGCTCAGTGTTAAGTTTTATGTGTTTTGGTCTGTTTTTTGTCGAGCCTGCAACTTTTGTTGCAGAAAGCTCGACATAGGGATAGTGATCCGGCGGCGGCGGCGGCGGCGGCGGTGTTAGCTCACTTCTTAAAAGCTTTATATTTTAGAAGGTGGAAGACCTGGATGCTTCATACTTTGTATATAGATGCCTCATGTTACGAAGTTTCCGTCAGTCACATGTCCAATGTCCTTGACCTCATTTTCATGGTTCAGTGACCACTTGAAAAAAAAGTTCAGATTTTTTGTAATGTTGAGTTCTCTCTTATTATAAGTAATAGAATAACTATATTTGGTATGTGCGTACCTTGCAAGGTCCTCTTGCCCGTCAGACAGTTTTCATTTGACCTCGACCTCATTTCATGGCTCAGTGAACAAGGTTAAGTTTTGGTGGTCAAGTCCATATCTCAGATACTATAAGCAATAGGGCTAGTATATTCGGTGTATGGAAGGACTGTAAGGTGTACATGACCAACTGGCAGGTGTCATCTGACCTTGACCTCATTTTCATGGTTCAGTGGTTATAGTTAAGTTTTTGTGTTTTGGTCTGTTTTTCTCATACTTTATGCAATAGGTCTACTATATTTGTTGTATGGAATGATTGTAAGGTGAACATGTCTAACGGACAGATGTCATCTGACCTTGACCTCATTTTCATGGTTCAGTGGTCAAAGTTAAGTTTTTCAGTTTTGGTCTTTTTATCTGATACTATACGCCATAGGTCAACTATATTTAGTGTATGGAAATATTTTATGATTTATATATTAGTCGTGCAGGTTTTATTTGACCTTGACCTCATTTTCACGGTTCATTGCTCAGTGTTAAGTTTTTGTGTTTTAGTCTATTTTTCTTAAACTATAAGTATTAGGTCAACTATATTTGTTTTATGGAAACATTGTTAGCTGTACATGTCAGCCTGGCATGGTTCATCTGACCTTGACCTCATTTTTATGGTTCATTGGTCTTTGTTTAGTTATCTTGGTTAATGTAACGTTTATGTGACAGTTGTAATAAAGCTTTATACTTAGGACTATCAACATAATATCAATGATTAGTAAAGAAGGCGAGACATTTCAGTGTGTGCACTCTTGTCTTAATCTATAACAATGTATAAGCAATAGGTCGACTATATTTGTTGTATGGAAGAATTGTTAGCTGTACATGCCTGCCTGGCATTGTTCATCTGACCTTGAACTCGTTTTCATGGTTCATTGGTCAATGTTTAGTTTTCTTGGTTAATGTTAAGTTTGTGTGACAGTTGTAATAAAGCTTTATATTTAGGACTATCAACATAATATGAAATCTTATATATTTAAGACATTTCAGCGTGTGCATTCTTGTAATGGTTCATATTTATTTATTTTTTTTTAATTTTCAAATTCCAATTTTTGAAAAGTTTTGAGAATAGATTTTTAAGATCTTTTACATTGATTTTTTGTCAGAAACCTATATTATTTCAAAAAATTGATCACAATCCAAATTTTGACAGCATTGAGCTTGAATATTGTGTCCAAATTTGCCCCAACTGTTCACGGTTCCACCTCTGCGGTCGTATCAGACTGTGCCCAGCAAGCATTTAATTTGGTAAAGTAGGGATTTGGTCCATTTGAAGTCAATAATTAGTATATATAAAGCTGTCACACTGAATTATAGACCCTCTTAACCTTTAATTGTCCACAGTTTGAGTTAGAGCTGATGGATATTTCCATAATTTTGACATAATTCGTCCCAAAAGTAGTACACTATATATACTATACAAATCTTTTTGGATAGAGCAGGTGTGATTTTTTTAATTTTAATTATTTTTTTATTAAAAGAAATACACTACGGAATAACTGTTTTTGGCCATAAATAATAATCAAAAAAGCAATATAGCGATTAGAACAAACACAAAATCCAAGGGCTGTTCCATAAAATCCTAAACAGGACCGCAACTTGAACTGGCCATTATTTTGGTGGTGTGAAATATTAGTTTGTATACGTTTTTAAGCATTGTTACCTCTTTTTTTTTAATATGCCTTCCTTAAACTATGTGTTAATAAAACAGTCTGAAGAACAAATACAACAATATAGAATATACATATACACTGAAATAGTTGTCACCTTTTGACAGAGAATCCAATTTAAAGGAAGACTATTATCAGCTGTTTAAATAAATGAGGTTGACTAAGTATTCAGTCGTTTTTTTTGTTTTTTTTTAAATAATGGGTTAACAAGACAAAAGACAATGAAAAACTTTTAAAAGTGTAGTTTCACAACTATGAAAAATGCAAAATATATATACTTTTTTATACTTCTTTTATGACAGATTTTGATTTTATTTTGTAGTATTTTTGCAATATTGGGTCAATTCCATCCTGACCTATTGTAAGCTTGTATATGCAGGCATCCCAAAGATCTTGTTTGTTGCCACTCACAAGGACAAAGTACCATTGGTGAGTGATCTAGTGTAAGCTATATGGTAGTAAGTTATTGTCATTTTGAAAACTTAGAAATGTGTACAAATTGCCCCAATTGCTAGCATAAAAACCAGGTTTAATCCTCCATTTTCGACATAAGAAAAGGCCTGTACAAAGTCAGGAATAATATTACAGTTGATTGTGTGAGCGTTTGATTTTGCCATTTGATTATTTTGATTTTTTTTTTGAATTTTCCAAGGAGTTCAATATTTAAATAAGAGCTTGTATTCTTATAATGATGTTTTGTCTATAAATCTTAACTTGACCAAAAATTTTGTTAAACTACACTTTTAAAAAAACAAGATCCTTTTTGAATTGTGGGTAATTCACTTAAAATCAGATTACGGGGTCTATAAATAAAGTAGAAGATATGAAGTACCACTTATAGATAAGGAAACATTATTTGGTATGAAATTGTATCAATATTCCATTGGATAGTCATCTCATTTCCATGGAGATAAGTTGGCTCTGCCACTCTTAGTCATGTGTTTTTTACGTAAAATACAATTTATCAGTTTACATGCTAAAGTTTACATGCTAAAGTTTAACTAAACTTATTTTTATTTCAACAATCATGTTGTCAATATGAAGCTTTATTATTAAGAATAGTAGTACTGCACCAGATGCACTTCTCAACAATTAATATTTTCTCGGTCATGTGTCAGGCCAAACCATAATACCATTGTTAAACAGATGATGAAATAAAACATGATATATAACACATCTGGAGAAGAAATGCATGATTACGATACATACTTTATTTTAAAAGAAGTTCATTTTTGTTTAACTTCAAATTAAAATAAAACATTTTCCGTATTTTCACCCAAATCCTGAAGTACTCTATACTAAACTATTATTACCTTCTTGGCTTGTTTGAAGTGTATTGCCAATCTATTAAATGTTACTTATTTTTTTTTACAAGTGGTATCTTTTAAATTATAGAAGCAAGGTTAAAAGTGTAATAATTTACCTGTAAGAGTAGATATATCTACTTTACAGATTTAAGATAAATCTAGCTATTTTCTTGTTGGAATGTTCCATCATTGAAGATACACAAACATTATGTTCCCGACATATGCTCTTTACAGCCTCAAGTTTATTTATCCGGAACATTTTTATGTTTTAATAGGAGAATGTTGAGACACGACGGGAAGAGCTTTACAGTGGAATTGAGGAGTTGTTTAAAGACCATGAGGGAAAACATCATCTGGTTCTTAGACCTCTAATATTTGTCAATGCCAAAGATCAAGCTGACCCAGAAATAGAAGTTCTGAAGAAAACAATAACAGAACTTACATTCGACCACCCATGTTGGGGTGAAAGGATGCCGAATGCATGTGTTCCACTGGAGCTCGAGATCGCTGAATTGGTGGCAGAAGGAAAACAAATTCTGTCTTTGGTTGAAGTTAAAGAATTAAATGCCATCAGTGAGGTGTCTGTCCTGTCTCCTGAGCAGCTGACCGATTTTCTACATTATCAACATTCTCTAGGGAAAATTGTGTATTTTGACACCCCACAACTGAGAGATAATGTTATCATCAGTCCCCTTCTTATGGTGGAAGTTATGAGATCTTTTATTACTGGTGTGTAAATACTTTCAATGAGATATAATAAAAATTAGTAGTAAAACAACAACATACTCAAATATTGTTTACCAGACATTTAGAGCATTGGGTATTGTTAACTGATGACTTTCACTTATCTTTTAAACTTTGTAAGAACTTTTTATTATACAATTAGTCAAAATTAATCTTTTCTTTAGGTATTCATAGCGTCACTAATTCTTGTTAGATTATAGCTAACTATTTTATTATGTTTATATCCTCTGGATAGGATGGAGGTTTTAACTTACGTATGATTGCAAATTTTAAAGTCAAAACTGAAACTGATATTTCATAGGTATTAACGTGTAGGTATAACTAGCGAACGACATGGTTTCTAAATAAAATATTTGTAATGGGGTAATGTTCTTCAAAATGAGAAAGGATTCTATTTTGATCATGGAATACCTTTTATAAAGAAAGTTTAATTACTCCTAAAATAGGATAATGTTTTGAAGTATCAAAATAGTGTTGTTTTAATGTCCTGACCTAGGTGAGCAGTATACCTTTCGTAGTATCTTTTAATATAAGTAAATTTTTTATTAGCTCACCTGGCCCGAAGGGCCAAGTGAGCTTATCTCATCACTTGGCGTCCGTCGTCCGTCATTAACTTTTACAAAAATCTTCTCCTCTATAAACTGAGCCAAATTTAACCAAGCTTAGCCACAATCATCATTGGGGTATCTAATTTAAAAAATGTGTCCGGTGACCTGGCAAACCAACCAAGATGGCCGCCATGGCTAAAAATAGAACATAGGGGTAAAATGCAGTTTTTGGCTTATAACTCAAAAACCAGAGCATTGAGAGCAAATCTGACAGGGGTAAAATTGTTTATCAGGTCAAGATCTATCTGCCGTGAAATTTTCAGATGAATCGGACAACCCCTTCTTAGGTTGCTGTCCCTGAATTGGTAATTTTAAGGAAATTTTGCTGTTTTTGGTTATTATCTTGAGTATTATTATAGATAGAGATAAACTGTAAACAGCAATTATGTTCAGCAAAGTAAGATTTACAAATAAATCAACATGACTAAAATGGTCAGTTGACCCCTTTAGGAGTTATTGCCCTTTATAGTCAATTTTTAACCATTTTTCGTAAATCTTAGTAATCTTTTAGAAAAATCTTCTCCTCTGAAACTACTGGGCCGAATTAAACCAAACTTGGCCATAATCAACATTGGGGTATCTAGTTCAAAAAATGTGTCCAGTAACTCGGCCAACCAACCAAGATGGCCACCATGGCTAAAAATAGAACATATGAGTAAAATGCAGTTTTTGGCTTATAACTCAAAAACCAAAGCATTTAGAGCAAATCTGACAGGAAGTGAAACTGTTTATCAGGTAAAGATGTATCTGCCCTGGAATTAATTTATATCGAATAACCAATTGTTAGGTTGTTGTCCCTGAATTGGTAATTTTAAGGAATTTTGCTGTTTTTTGTTATTACCTTGAATACTATAATAGATAGAGTTAAACTGTAAACAGCAATAATGTACAGCAAAGTAAGACCTAAAAATAAGTCAACACGACCAAAATGGTCAATTGACCCCCTAAGGAGTTATTGCCTTTCATATTCAATTTTTAACAATTTTCATAAAATTTGTAGATTTTCACTCATATTTTCAACTGAAACTACTGGGCCAAGTTTATTATAGATAGAGATAATTGTAAGCAGCAAGAATGTTAAGTAAAGTAAGATCTAAAAACACAACTCCATCACTAAAACACAATTTTGTCATGAATCCATCTGTGTCCTGTGTTGACCAAAGTGAGTGACACAGGCTCTTTAGATCCTCTAGTTTTGATTTCAAGTCATAAAGATTGATTTTTTTTCTTCATTTTCATAGATGTTGAATTCTGGCCAAAAGAAGATAAAACAAGAAAAACCTTCAAGAAGATGTCAAAAAATGGAATGATACAAAAAGTAGACCTCTACCAGATTTGGGAACAAAAAGCATTTTGTCAGATTTTACCATTTAAAGAGTACATATTTGATATGCTGATACACCTTGATATCGTATCTGAACAGCGTAGATATGATACAAAAACAGGAAACCGGCTACCAGTAGAACACTTCTTTGTACCCTGTATGCTTACCCAAAGAAATGATACAGATTTCTTGTCACAAGAATGTACACCAGAGAGGACTGTTAGTTTGGCCTTCGTTTTTAAAGGAACCATCATACCTCCAGCCTTACCAAGCCGTCTAATATGCGCATGTCTCAGTATGTGGACATTAAAACAATACAGAGGAAGGAAACTTATGTTTTCAGGGTTTGTTGGGTTATCAGTTGATAAAGAGCATGATATTGTTCTCTGTGTAGAAGGCAACAAGATCTTACTATACCTAGTTCACAAGCGCTCCAAGGGTTTGATAATACCTGATATAGCCACCAGTGTCCGGGATTGCTTGTTTGTTACTTTAGAGAGAATCTCCGAATTTTATCAGTCCTCCATCCATTGTAAAGCCAGCAGCAAGTTACCTTTCCACACCGAGTATTCCTGCTCGAAATTAAACTGTTTCACATCAGAACACAAGATTGTTTTAGAAGCTGAGGAATGTTTTTGTGAACACGGTGAAAACATTAAAACTAACTGGAGTATTTGGAACAAGAAAAGGGTATTTATATACTTTTATTGGTACATACATGAGAGATATTAAGAATTGTATGTCTAAGCCTCCGCATATGTCGCCAAGTTCTCTTATTGCAGAACATTGGTATTATATTTGCATTATAAATGTATGTTAGACATTCATTTTTTCAACTCTATATAAGAAATAAGATATGGTATTTGATTTTCAACGCGACAATTCTTCATCATAAAACAAATGACGTACACCTTTATGTCGCCGTATGGCCTTCAACAAATAGCAAACTATATATCACATACCAAGCTTTTTTAAGTTGTTATGTAAAAATGTTCATACATTCAGAGACAAATTTATATCTGTACCAACTTGTTGATGTTGGTATGATAGTAACTAAACATAAAATGTATCAGACGGAGGAACAAAGGATGATAATGTTGATATGACACCTCTTTGTTTAACCTTGTTTTGTAAGGTAGAGGAGCAGATTGATATTTATAATATTTACTGGATTTTACTTGTAGTAACTATTAGCATTTGTCAATATTGTATTGTTTTATCATGCGTGCTTTGTCATTAATTTCACACATTTTACAAAATGAAATAATTTGTATGGACTGATAAGCAAGTAGGTTGCTAACATGGAATTATACAAATACTTGAATTGTAGAGTTATTTTCTATTTTACAGGAACAAAAACAGTGTGATGCTAATTGTCCAGGTAAATGTATCATTTAACTTATGAAAATATCCAATTTCATATTGTCATAAACCATGCTACTGATGTGCTTTAGTGCTGATATTAACGCTTAGACAATATAGTGTTTTCAACATAATGATATTTCACATATATATCAGATTGGAAAATCTGTGGAAAAGTAATGGGTTTTTACCATCTGAGTTTACAATTTAATTTACCAAATATACATATAGTTAGATTTGGTATGAGTTCCAATGAGACAACTCTCCATCCAAGTCACAATTAATAAAAGTAAACCATTATAGGTCAACGTGGTCAAGGTACGGTTTTTAACACGGAGCCTTGGCTCACACCGAACAACAAGCTATAGAGGGCCCCAAAAAATTACCTGTGTAAAACCATTCAAACGGGAGTACCAACGGTCTAATCTATATAAAAAAAAAACACAAAACAAGAAACACTTATGAACCACATCAAAAAACTACTGAACATCAGATTCCTGACATAGTACAGGTGCAAACAATTGCAGCGGGATTAAACGTTTTAATGGTACCAAACTTTCTCCCTTATATTACAATAACAATAACCAAAGATACATGTATTAGTAACTTTCAATTTAAAAAAATATGATTTGCAAGTTTCAGTTAAGATTAATTGCTGTAAATTACTAAAATATATCCTAGACATTTTCTGGGTAAATTGTCTCCGATTGCTGTCAACATATTAAAGTATGTGATACATTTAAAACATATATTTAGGTGTATTTTGTGAACATAGTTTCGCAGAAATTAGAATAAGGCTACTGCATATGTTGCTAATATTACGTACCACATAGCTATCAATGTTGAATAGTTCTCTCATCATATCTCAGTATACTAACATTCTATCTTCACAAAGTTTTTTTTTAAATCATGTTTAGGTTTGAGTGAAGATGCATTATCTCAGATTCCAAGTGACTCAGAGTTGCTTCGTCTGTCTGTTAATTGTGAGACACGCATGCTTCACGATTTAGCTCTTCATCTTGGAATTGAAGAGATGGTATGGAATGACATGGAAGACAATTACCCAGGAAATATACAGATTGTCAAATTTTTGACACTAATGCATTTGAAAGAGAATGATGAAATACGATTCACAGAATTGGACAAAGGATTGAGGAAAATTGAAATAACACCACATAAATTATGTGTGGTAAGCTATTACGTACTGCAATGGACAGGTGCAATTGTATTTATCTTTTTATATATAAATATACTTGACATAAGGTATGGTTTTAAGGTGTAATTGTCTGTCTTGCAGTATACCTTTGACTTTGATCTAAAACAATCATTGGAAAGTACCAAGACCTAATAAATACATATTTAGTGTCGACTTCACAAATAATGCAAGATGGTCGCAAGTTATAGATTCTAGTTCTGAAGTTGTTTATCTTTTCATTTTACTTTAGTTTCCCCTTTATTTGTCTTCATGTTATCATGTTTTTGTTATCGTATGGATTCAGATATGACTCTGTATCTATACATTTCGCCATCAGGTTTTTATAGGACCGCATAAATTGAAAATGTTTTGGTCGTATATTGGTATCACGTTGGCGTCGTCGTCCTTAGTCGTCGTTGTCCGAAGATATTTGGTTTTCATACTCTAACTTTAGTAAGAGTAAATAGAAATCTATGAAATTTAAACACAAGGTTTATGACCATAAAAGAAAGGTTGGGATCGATTTTGGGTGTTTTGGTTCCAACAGTTTAGGAATTAGGGGCAAAAAAGGGCCCAAATAAGCATTTTTCTTTGTTTTTGCACAATAACTTTAGTATAAGTTAATAGAAATCTATGAAATTTTAACACAAGGTTCATGACCACAAAAGGAAGGTTTGGATTGATTTTGGGAGTTTTGGTCCCAATAAATTAGGGGCCAAAAGGATCCAACATTAAACTTTGTTTGATTTCATCAAAAATTGAACTATTGGGGTTCTTTGATATATCGAATCTAACCATGTATTTTGATTCTTAATTTTTGGTCCCGTTTTCAAATTGGTCTTCATAAAGGTCCAAAAGGGTCCAAAATTAAACTTAGTTTGATTTTAACAAAAATTGAAATCTTGGGGTTCTTTGATATGCTGAATCTAACCATGTACTTAGTTTTTAGCTCACCTTTCCTTAAAGGAAATGTGAGCTTTTGCCATCACTTGGCATCCGTCGTCGTCCGTCCGTCGTAAACTATTTCAAAGATCTTTTTCTCTGAAACTACTGAACCAATTCAAACCAAACTTCATCTGATTGATTCCTATGGTATCTAGAATAAAGTTTGTGTTTTAATTTCCATTTCACCAAAAAACATGGCCGCCATGGCTAAAAATAGAACATAGGGGTAAAATGCAGTTTTTGGCTTATAACTCAAAAACCAAAGCATTTAGAGCAAATCTGACGTGGGGGTAAAATTGTTTATCAGGTCAAGATCTATCTGCCCTAAAATTTTCAGATGAATCGGACAAACTGTTGTTGAGTTGCTGCCCCTGAATTTGTAATTCTAAGGAAATTTTGCTGATTTTGGTTATTATCTTGAATACTATTATAGATAGAGATAAACTGTAAACAGCAATAATGTTCAGCAAAGTAAGATCTACAAATAAGTCAACATGATCAACATGGTCAGTTGACCCCTTTAGGAGTTATTGCCCTTTGTAGTCAATTTTTATCCATTTTTCGTAAATCTTAGTAATCTTTTACAAAAATCTTCTCCTCTGAAACTACTGAGCTAAATTAATCCAAACTTGGCCACAATTATCTTTGGGGTATCTAGTTTAAAAAAATGTGTCCGGTGACCTGGCCATCCAACCAAGATGGCCGCCATGGCTAAAAATAAAATATTTGTGTAAAATGCAGTTTTTGGCTTATAACTCAAAATCCAAAGGATCTAGTGCAAATCTGACAGGGGGTAACATTGTGTATTAGGTCAACATCTATCCGTCCTGAAATTTTCAGATGAATCGTACAACCTGTTGTTAGGTTGCTGCCCCTGAATTGGTAATTTTAAGGAAATGTTGTCGTTTTTGGTTATTATCTTGAATATTTATATAAATAGAGATACACAGCAAACAGCAATAATGTTCAGCAAAATAAGATCTACAAAAAAGACAACATGATTAAAATTGTCAATTGACCTCTTAAGGAGTTATTGCCCTTTATAGTCAATTTTTTACATTTTTCATAAATTTTGGTAAATTTAAAAAAAATATTTTCCACTGTATAAATTACTGGGCCAAGATCATTATAAATAGAGATAATTGTAGCAACAAGAATGTTCAGTACAGTAAGATGTACATAGACGTCACCATCACCAAAACACATTTTTGTCGTGAATTTATCTGTGTCCATTGTTTAATATGCACAAAGACAAAGGTGAGCGACACAGGCTCTTAAAAAGGGGGGAAAAGGGTTTCCAGGTTAATGGACAATGACTTAAGTACAAAACATAATTTAAAAGCAGTGTAAGGTCTACAAACACATCACCATCACCAAACCACAATTTTGTCTTGAATCCATCTGTGTCCTTTGTTTAGTATTCACATAGACCAAGGTGAACGACACAGGCTCTTTAGAGCCTCTAGTTTACCTTAAGTTTTACTTATCGAGAAAGTGTATATTTATTCTATATACAGTATGTGCTAACCATGACAAACACTTTTTTTACGTCATTGTAAATTTTAAAATCATATATCTACTACATTTTTTCTTCGTGATTGATACATCAATTTGTATTTTTGTTTGAATGTTTTACTTACCTGCGTTGCATGTATGTGATGAATGTTCACATAGTTTTGGCTGTTTAAAATCTTAATTATTGGCACATTGACCTTTTACATCTGTTTGGGTTACTCACACAATAGTGTCAATTCAACAAAACTATATACAACTATCATAAAAGGGTGAATTGCAGCTGGCTATCAATAAGGTATAACAAATTTCATCTTTGGAAAAATTCCTGCACCAAGTCGTGAATAAAGCCGCTGTTTAACACTTAGTCAGTTAATTGATATCGTTTAAATTTGTTTTTGAATTTGTCTTTGAATTTTGTACTTTTGCTATACTTTTTAACATATTTTTTTGTTAAGGTTAAGTTTATATCTTTGAGCAAAACCGTCAAAAGCAATGAATAATTTGATCATTTCTTTTGCATCTGGTATGGACCCTTTACTTCTGTGATAACTGAACGAACTTGTCTTCATATAACATGCATGGAACAATGATAGATTTAACTCATCACCCTGCAATAAATTGATTTTTAATATTACTATATTTTCAGGTACGTCAGAGAAAACAAGTTAACTCTAGTAAGTACTTTGATATATAAAGGCTTTGCATGGTATATTTAAAAAGTTTTTTTCTTACTTGATTAAGGGTAGTTAACGTAAACAAGAGGTCATATTGATTCCCTTTCACCTAACTGTGCAACTTGAATATTTCACATTTCATGGGATTGATAAGTAATTATAATGATATTGTCTTTATCAGTTTGATATATATCTTGTTTGATTACAAAGCAGTAAGCATATACCTTATGATTATTTGGAAATATTTTGCTTAGTTTATTACAAAACAGTAAGAACATTCCTTACAAAATATAATCACTCTCTTTGCAGATGTCCATCTTCCATGCGTTATTTGGTTGTAAAGGTCCTGACTGCTTCCCTGAATTTATTCCAATAAAATCATTATAAATTTTAAAGAGGAACTTGGTGCAAAAATTAAATGCCTTTTTTAGTCCCCTTTTCATATCCTTATACTTTCGTATAGCCGATGTGATCAATTATTAACAGTTTGCGTCATTTGATCAGTCTGTCATTTTAAACCTCATCTTCAGTATTTAAGTTTCCAGTCAACCCCAACCAACAAAAACATAAAATGTATTTTTAAAATGTTTAGGTGTAAATGTTTTACAAGTGGAAATTAACTTCGATGAACTAAATTTGCTATCTATGCTATTGAGGTCAAATTCAAGTCAAATCTGGAAAATCGTTAAATATGTAAGACCGAAGTGTGCATTTCATGGATCTGTAATATTTATATGAGCGTCACTGATGAGTCTTATGTAGACAAAACGCGCGTCTGGCGTACTAAATTTATCATCCTGGTACCTTTAATAACTATAAACATGTTTACTATGCAAAACATTGAAACTATCTGTGTCAATAGTTTGTTGACTAATTACCTCGTCTACTTTTATAAAGATATTCACCTCATCAGAAACTATTGAACCAATTTTAACAAACCTAGAGTGAATATTTCTTAGAGTATGCACCAACAATGTTGTTCTGTAAACAAACATGGCTGCTATGGCTGAATATAGAACATACGGTTACAATGATATGTTTTGTCTTACATCTTGAAAGACTTGATAATAGTAGACAGAAAAAACTATAACATGGGCAAACGTTTTTACCAATTTTCCGACCTTTGAATCTTAGACATTTTTAACACAAACATATAAACTTAGCAATTGTGACTTCAATGAATCATACAATGTATTTTTCTACATTGCGTTTGGTATACTGTTGTTTGTCTTTTTTCATTTTAGTCACAATTGTGACAAATGTTGCTGTATGTCAGACAATCTAGTGGCGTTAAACTATTTAATTAAGCTTTATATTTCAGAAAGTAAAAGACTTAGGTGCTTAAATTATACCTTGTATGCAGATTCCTTACGTTACAAAGTTTATGATTTGTATATGTCCATCGAAAAACAAAACTTGTATTTTTAGCTCACATGGCCCAAAGGGCCAAGTGAGTTTTTCTCATCACTTGGCGTCCGTCGTCCGTCGTCGTTAGCTTTTACAAAAATCTTCTTCTCTGAAACTACTGGGCCAAATTTAACCAAACTTAGCCACAATCATCATTGGGGTATCTGGTTAAAAAGATGTGTCCGGTGACCCAGACAACCAATCAAGATGGCCGCCACGGCTAAAAATAGAACATAGGGATACAATGTAGATTTTGGCTTATATCTCTGAAACCAAAGCATTTAGAGCAAATCTGACATGGGGTAAATTTGTTTACCAGGTCAAGATCTATATGCCCTGAAATTTTCAGATGAAGCGGACAACCCATTGTTAGGTTGCTGCCCCTGAATTGGTAATTTTGAGGAAATTTTGCAATTTTTGGTTATTATCTTGAATATTATAATAGATAGAGATATACTATAAACAGCAATAATGTTCAGCAAAGAAAAATCTACAAATAAGTCAACAGGACCAAAAATGTCAGTTGACTCCTTATTGCCCTTTATAGTCACTATTTAACAATTTTTCGTAATTTTTTGTAATCTTTTACAAACATCTTCTCCTCTGAAACAACTAAGACCAATTTAACCAAACTTGTCCACAATCATCATTAGGATATCAAGTTTGAGGGTGTCCGATGACCCCGCCCGTGAACCAAGATGGCCGAAATGGCTGAAAATAGAACATAGGGGTCAAATGCAGTTTTTGGCTCATATTGCTAAAACCAAAGCATTTAAAGCAAATCTGATAGGATAAAAATATTAATTAGGTCTAGATGTATCTGCCTTGAAATTTTCAAACATTCAGGTAACCTGTTGTTGGGTTGCTGCCCCTAAATTGGTAATTTAAGAAAATTTTGCTGCCTTTTGGTCATTATCTTGAATATTATTATAGATAGAGATAAACTGTAAACAGCAATAATTTACAGCAAAGTAAGACCTACAAATAAGTCAACATAACCAAAATGGTCATTTGACCCCTTAAGGAGTTATTACCCTTCATAGTCATTTTTTAACAATTTTCACAAATTTTGTAAATTTTTACAAAATATTTTCCAGTGTTACTACTGGGTCAAGTTCATTATAGATAGAGATAATTGTGAGCAGCAAGAATTTCAGTAAAATAAGATCTACAAACACATCAGCATCAACAAAACACAATTTTGTCATGAATCCATCTGTGTTCTTTGTTTAATATGCACATAGACCAAGGTGAGCGACACAGGCTCTTTAGAGCCTCTAGTTCAGTAATGTGAATGTCTCTGTTATGATAAGTATGTTATGTTTTTTTGTCAATTAGACAAGATTCAACTGAAATTGACCTTTATTCATGAATCAATGATTAAGGTGCTGTTTACAGGTTTAAGTTTGTATCTCAAAAATCAAACTATATTTGTTGAGTTGAATGAATGTAACATGTACATGTCTGACTGAACTTCACTCAATTTTCATGGTTCATTTAATGTGTCAATGCTACTTTTTATGATTGGGCATTTTTTCAGATACTATTAGCAATACGTCAATTATGTTTATTGTGTAAAATGATTGCAACAATACAAATGTCCGTCTGCTTGTTTATCTGACCCTGACATCATTTCTTCTATGATACAGGATGGGGTTTCCTGGTGAAGTCACTATCACAGACCCTATAAGTAATTTGTCAACTATATTTGATGTATCTGACATAGTCTCATTTTTATAGTCCATTGGTCAATGTGTTGTTTAGTAATTTGCCCTGAAACAAATAATTAGGTGCATTTGGTTTATGGCACGATCGTAAGGTACAGAGGTACAGAGAATTGGGTTGAGAAAATAATTAAAAGTCGGCAGTCAAATATAGGGAATAAAGAATATGCCCTGTATCAATGATAAAATTGCATTGAAGAAATGGGGGAATTGAATCCAGATGTTTAATACAATACCATATTTGATTTTTAGCACTAGCTGAAAAATGGATGCAAAGTTTTATACTTTAGTTTTCACAAGCATAACACACATTTAACTGTGAAGGATAAACACTATTCCATTGTTTTATAAAGCATTCGGGGTAACACTGCAATTTGAGTCTTTACTAAGCGTTGACGAATTCTCTGTAGATATATTTTATTTCTTATTCCATATAGGTATTCCTGACGATATTCTAGGCTGTATTCCATCAGATGAAATTTTAGATAGATTAGCACCGCTGATTGGCAAGATAGTCTTCCAACTAGGAATAGAACTTGGACTGTCTGTAGAAGAGATAGAGAATATCAAAGAGAAATGTGATCGTGATTTGCCGGCACAGAATAAGGAAGTTTTGTTTACATGGAGGAAAGACAGAACAGTGAAACCTACAATACGGGTTCTTGAGCAAGCATTTGTAAATATTGGTAAAGGGGCAAAGTGTTTAAAGGAGGTTCTAAAGGATGTTGATCCCAATACACTTAAAGCGATAGAAACTGTTACAGGTATAACTACTTATATGACAAGTCTAAGTAAATAAATAGCTCACAATTTAAGTTATGTGATTAAAGAAAAAACAAGTGCAATGGTTTTATTAAACTCTTGCATTCTATTTGTTTGTCCTTCATTAGGTATGTCTGCCTAGTCCTGCAAACAATTATCTGTGTTCAATTTGTTTATAAAATTTATATCTAAGATTTATAATAGCAATTTGTCATATAAGTTCGAAAATCAGTGCTAAATTGCTACTTGTAAAATAGTTATGACTAGTGTTATATAATACCCAATGGAATAATTAGTTATATGGAAAACTGCAGTCACGCTTGGTAATTTACATTTCTTATCAGATTATGATGTAAGTTATATCAAAGGTTTATATTTTGAATGAGTTTGAAAATCACAACTCATAAATATGTGTACAACTATTTCCCTTTGAAATGCTATAGCTAGTTATATAGAAAATTGCACTGCGTGCACTCTCAAATAAAATATTCTTGTCAGATAGTTTTTATTAGTAATAAATAGTGTTTATACACTTCGCATCCATCACTCTTTCTAAACTAGTGACACAATTTGAAAAAAATATCTTTCTTCCAAACTAATATCTTGAATGTCTCAACTTAATTATACCCCACACAACGAGTTGCGGAGGGTATAATGTTTTTGACCCCTCCATCTGTCTGTGTGTCCGTCCGTCCATCCGTCAGTCCTGTTTCTTGTCATCGCAACTCCTCTAAAACCACACAACAGAATTTCATGAAACCTTTTTAGATAATAAGGACATACTATGTAGTTGTGCATATCGACAGGAAATTACGATTCAATTTTTTTCTAGGAGTTGCGCTCATTTGAACTTATTTGCTTCAATGTACTACTGCAACAGTTTGTCATCGCAACTCCTCTGATACCACACAACAGAATTTCATGAAACTTTTTAGATAATAAGGACATACTATGTAGATGTACATATCGATAGGAAATTACGATTCAATTTTTTTTTCTAGGAGTTACGCCCCTTTGAACTTATTTGCTTCAATGTACTTCTGCAACAGTTTGTCATCACAACTCCTTTAAAACCACACAACAGAATTTCACGAAAACTTTTTAGATAATAAGGACATACTATGTAGATGTGCATATTGACAGGAAATTATGATTCATTTTTTTTTCTTACACATTTTTTATTTCTCCAATGACAATGTGGGGACGTGGGGTATGTGAGCGCTCCCACTAAGGTTCTTTAATTTTTAGAGAAACCAGTGCAGCATTTTGACAAAAGTTGAGCATATGTTTTTTTTTCATTATGCTATCTTTGTTAAATGAAATTATGCTTTAAATTTGTAAAATATATTGAAAGTTGGCATTCTGCTGTACCTCATCAACAATCTCTTCTCTTCTGCCAATTGTTAAGCTGCCTCTATTAAAAAAAAGACCCTGACCACTAGTTGAAAATCATAGCTTTATAACGCCAAGTGATGACAATTCCGCAAAAAGCAACCTAAATTGGAATGGGTTGGTGTTTGCCTTCGGTAGTTATTGTTTGTCTGTATGTCTCTTTTTTAGCCGACAGTGCAACGTGAGCTTTTCCCATCACTTGGCGTCCAGCGTCGGCGTCCGGCGTCGGCGTCCGGCGTTGTTGTCGTCCGTCGTCGTTAACTTTTACAAAAATCTTCTCCTCTGAAACTACTGGGCTACATTAAACCAAACTTGGCCACAACCATCATTGGGGTATCTAGTTTAAAAAATGTGTCCGATGACCCGGCCAACCAACCAAAATAGAACATTGGGGTAAAATGCAGATTTTGGCTTATAACTCAAAAACTAAAGCATTTAGAGCAAATCTGACAGAGGGTAACACTGTTAATCGGTCAACATCTATATGCCCTGAAATTTTCAGATGAATCGGACAACCCGTTGTTGGGTTGCTGCCCCTAAATTGGTAATTTTAAGGAAATTTTAGTTTTTGGTTATTATCTTGAATATTATTATAGATAGAGATAAACTGTAAACAGCAATAATGTTCAGCAAAATAAGATTTACAAATAAGTCAACATGACCGAAATGGTCAGTTGACCCCTTTATGAGTTATTGCCCTTTATAGTCAATTTTTAACCATTTTTCGTAAATATTAGTATTCTTTTACAAAAATCTTCTCCTCTGAAACTGCTGGGCCAAATTAATCCAAACTTGGCCAAAATCATCATTTGGGTATGTAGTTTAAAAAATGTGTGGCGTGACCCTGCCAACCAACCAAGATGGCTGACATGGCTAAAAATAGAACATAGGGGTAAAATGTAGATTTTGGCTTATAACTCTAAAACCAAAGCATTTAGAGCAAATATGACATAAGTAAAATTGTTTATCAGGTCAAGATCTATCTGCCCTCAAATTTTCAGATGAATCCGACAACCCGTTGTTGGGTTGCTGCCCCTGAATTGGTAATTTTAGGGAATTTTTGCTGTTTTTAGTTGTTAACTTGAATATTATTATAGATAGAGATAAACTGTAAACAGCAATAATGTTCAACAAAGTAAGATTTACAAATAAGTCAACATGACCAAAATGGTCAGTTGACCCCTTCAGGAGTTATTGCCCTTTATAGTCAATTTTAACCATTTTTCGTAAATCTTCGTAATCTTTTAGAAAAATCTTCTCCTCTGAAACTACTGGGCCAAATTAATCCAAACTTGGCCACAATCATCTTTGGAATATCTAGTTTAAAAAATGTGTGGCGTGACCTGGCCAACCAACCAAGATGGCCGCCATGGCTAAAAATAGAACATAGGGGTAAAATGCAGTTTTTGGCTTATAACTCAAAAACCAAAGCATTAAGAGCAAATCTGATATGGGGTAAAAGTGTTAATCAGGTCAAGATCTATCTCCCCTGAAATTTTCAGACAATTTCGGACTACCCGTTGTTGAGTTGCTGCCCCTGAATTAGTAATTTTAAGGAAATTTTGCAGTTTTTGCTTATTATCTTGAATATTATTATAGATAGAGATAAACTGTAAACAGCAATAATGTTCAGCAAAAAAAGATCTACAAATAAGTTAAAAGACCAAAATTGTCAGTTGACCCATTAAGGAGTTATTGCCCTTTATAGTCAATTTTTAACCATTTTTCCTAAAATTTTTATTCTTTTAAAAAATCTTCTCCTCTGAAACTACTGGGCCAAATATAACCATACTTAGCCACAATCATCATTTGGGTATCTAGTTTCAAGAATGTGTGGCGTGACCCTGCCAACCAACCAAGATGGCCGCTATGGCTAATAATTGTACATAGGGGCGAAATGTAGATTTTGGCTTATATCTCTGAAACCAAAGCATTTAGAGCATATCTGACAGGGGATGACTAGTTTTGCAGGTGAAGATCTATCTGCTCTGAAATTTTCAGACAAATCAGACAACCTGGTGTTGGGTTGCTGCCCCAGAATTAGTAAAATTTAAGGAAATTTTGCAGTTTTTGGTTATTATCTTGAATATTATAATAGATGGAGATAAACTGTAAACAGCAATAATGTTCAGCAAAGTAAGATCTACAAATAAGTAAACATGACCAATTTTTTTAGGTTGCCCCTTAAGGAGTTATTGCCCTTTATAGTCACTATTTAACAATTTTCATAAATTTTAGTAAATTTTTTGAAAATGTTTTCCACTGTAATTGCTGGGCCAAGTTCATTATAGATAGAGATAATCGTAGCAAGAAGAATGTCCAGTAAAGTAAGATCTACAAACACATCATGATCACCAAAACACAATTTTGTCATGAATTTATCTGTGTCCATTGTATAATATGCACATAGACCAAGGTGAGCGACACAGGCTCTTGAGAGCCTCTAGTTTTTAAATTTTATATATAATTAGTATTCTTTTAAAAAATCTTCTCCTCTGAAACTACTGGGCCAAATTTAACCAAACTTGGCCACAATAATCATTTGGGTATCTTCTTTTGAAAATGTGTGGCGTGACCCTGCCAACCAACCAAGATGGCCGCCATGGCTAAAAATAGTACATAGGAGCGAAATGTAGATTTTGGCTTATATCTCTATATAAAACCAAAGCATTTATGGCAAATCTGACAGGGGATAAATTGTTTATCAGGTCAAGATCTATCTGCCCTGAAATATTCATACAAAACAGACAACCTGATGTTGGGTTGCTGCCCCAGAATTAGTAATTTTAAGGAAATTTTGCAGTTTTTGGTTATCTTGAATATTATAATAGATAAAGATAAACTGTTAACAGCAATAATACTCAGCAAAGTAAGATTTACAAATAAGTCAACATGACCAAAATTTTTAGTTTACCCCTTAAGGAGTTATTGCCCTTTATAGTCATTATTTAACAATTTTCATAAATTTTTGTAAATTTTTGTAAATTTTTAGAAAATATTTTCCACTGTAATGACTGGGCCAAGTTCATTATAGATAGAGATAATTGTAGCAAGAAGAATGTCCAGTAAAGTAAGATCTACAAACACATCATGATCACCAAAACACAATTTTGTCATGAATTTATCTGTGTCCATTGTATAATATGCACATAGACCAAGGTGAACTACACAGGCTCTTGAGAGCCTCTAGTTAGCCATGGTGTTGTCAGTTTATTTTCGACTTGTAAGTTTGGATGTCCCTCTGGTATCTTTTTGGGAAGTTTTGACATTAGTATACAGTCATTACCTCGTGCTACTTAATGACTGACACATTATGTATTTCTCTTATCCTCTGAAATTTTTAGACTGTTAGGTTATTAATTACCAATCTATGTTACTTAACTAAAATATTCATAATTGTTTCAGTTCAAGTATTGTTTTTAGCTCATCTGGCCCACAGGGCCAATTGAGCTTTTCCCAGCACTTTGTGTCCGGCATCCGTCGTCGTCCTGCGTACGTCGTCGTCCTACAAAAATCTTCTCCTCTGAAACTACTGGACCAAATTAAACCAAACTTGGCCACAATCATCATTTGGGTATCTAGTTTAAAAAATGTGTCCTGTCACCCGGCCAACTAACCAAGATGGCCACCACGTCTAAAAATAGAACATAGGCCTCTACAATAACTTTTTTTTCAATTTGTCCTGTAGGACAAGTACATACCAAAATTTACCTGTCCGAATGAAATTGTTACTTGTTCAAAACATTTCTATTAAAAATAACCTTTTTATATTTTAGTTGATTAAAGGAACAAAACGAATTTAAACAATAGACAGGATTTGATGTACAATGTATTTCTTTTGATTCGAAATACTTTTCAAAAATATGAGTAAAGTTCAACTGAATCTAGTCATGTCACAGCATTTAGGTTCTAGTTTTTCATCAATGCCAGTCTCATCAGACTCTAAACATGAGGCACCATCTGATAGGCTAATGGGATTTGTATAATCCTGGTTTTTTTTAAGTTGAAAAAAGTTTATTGAAATGCAATCAATAAAAAGAAGAAGATAAGGTATGATTGCCAATGATACAACTCTCTGCAAGAGACCAAATGACACAGGAATTAACAACTATAGGTCACCATATTGTCAGTATTGTTTTTTTTCTACTTATGATCAAATATGATTTTGTGAATTTAATGGTAAATAAAAAAAAATAAGAATTGTGAAAATATTACTAGTATGATATTTGTTATAAGGAACATAATAATGTAGCAAAATGAGGTACTGATTTGTCTTGGTCCCGAAATGTCTCCTGCCTTGCTAAACTGTCTATCAATCTACTCAATATGTCTCCTATGGTGCCAAGCTGTCTTTTAAACTTGGAGCTAAACCTGTAGGTTACAATATACCATTAGATTTTATGGGCGCAGCCATTTTATGAGCATAACATGGTATTCAGAATTAAGAGTATGGCTAATCCTGATTGGTCGATATGTTCGCCCTTTATTTTTAATTTTTAGAGACTTCGTGCACTCTGCTTTATACAAAAGGCAAATTAAAGTTATTCTGTAGCCCTTAAGGCCTTGAGATGACTTTTCAACGCTAGGACAAGACACGTATTTTTAAGGGCAAAATTGATAGGCATGGGAGATAAGTACAAAATACACTAAGAAAAGCAACACGAACCTATATTTTTGGGACCAAAAAATACTGTCCTAATAACTTTTTCTTTGATTCTTGCAAGGTTTCGTTAAAAAAAAAAACCTTCTAAATTCTGTATCTCGAAAAAGGCTACCGTTGTTGCCTATGGGAAAATTAAATGTTTATTTCAATCTGTAAAGGTGACGAACTGCCTTGTAAAGTTACCTTATCTACAAAGCTCATCATTGATTCGGATCAGTAAGACTGTTTTCCGAGAATAGTATACCTTTTACCTGTTGAAAAGTACCTGACGAAGAACCAGTTAAAAATTATTGATTGCAAGTAAACATGTTGAAGAAAAAGGTTTTGCATATGAATAAACAGAATGCAGAAACATGTCAAACTAATATTTGTTTTCTTTTTTTTGTTTATAATTACTTTGTTCATCAAAATTGGTTAAATTTATTTTCTGCTGAATAATTGTACTTGTCCCGACGGACAAGCTTGATACAGCTTTTACTTGTCCGACCTTTTTTCCCTTTGGTACCGGACAATCGGACAAGCGTTATTGTCGAGGCCTGGAACATAGGGGTAAATGCAGTTTTAGGGAGTATAACTCAAAAACCAAAGCATTTAGAGCAAATCTGACATGGGGTAAAATTGTTAATCAGGTCAAGATCTATCTGCCCTGAATTTAACAGACCAATCGGACAACCCTTTGTTGGGTTGCTGCCCCTGAATTGGTAATTTTAAGGACATTTTGCTGTTTTTGGTTATTATCTTGAATATTATTATAGATAGAGATATACTGTAACAGTAATAATGTACAGCAAAGTAAGACCTAAAATGAAGTCAACATGACCAAAATGGTCAATTGACCCCCTAAGGAGTTATTGCCCTTTAAATAGTCATTTTTTAACAATTTTCACAAAATTTGTAAAATTGTTACTAACTTTTTCCACTGTTACTACTGGGCCAAGTTCATTATAGATAGAGATAATTGTAAGCAGCAAGAATTTTCAGTTAAGTAAGATCTACAAACGCATCACCATCACCAAAGCACAATTTTGTCTTGAATCCATCTGTGTCCTTTGTTAATATTCACATAAACCAAGGTGAGCGACACAGGCTCTTTAGAGGCTCTAGTTTGGTATATCAAAATGTTCATCACAATAGAAAAATATTTGATAAGTGGAAGACAGCTAATTTGCATGTGAATGTCAATTATGCGATATATTCTATAAACATATTTTTACTTTAAATTTTGAATAACAATAATTGATTTAATCTTTGTTTACATTTCATTGCAATTTTCTTATAAATGAATGATGTTTTTGGGGCAATAATTTAATACAAAACAACAATGTAAGCATTTAAAGCATTGTTTTACTTGCAGATCCACTATACACACATATTTTGTTTTCAATAATGCAATTTCTTCATTTACAGATAAAATAAGAGAAAACGAAAACAGAATCATACAGGACATACAAATCACCCAAATTTTAGACCATATGATGACACATCTGGTGATATCAGCAGATGACAGACGTGATATTGAACATTATCCGCGACAAGATAACCAGAACAAAGCATTGCTGGATATTGTGATTAAAAGGAGAGAACCTGCTTACGGTGTGTTTGTTGATGGATTACGTAATTATGGATACGAAGATATTGCTAATGATTTGAAATATCATTCACAGGAAATGAGTCCAAGTACAACCTCAGCATCTGCTGAAACTGAAGGTATGGCTTAAGGGTTTATTTTAAACACAAGCAAAGAAGTTTTTATACTGAAATCATTTTTAAGCAGTTAAGCTGCTTTATGCGAGCACGCTAGATTTATGTTCTAACCAATAAATGCTGAAATATGTGCCACTTTTATTATCTGGCTGGCTTTCATGTTATTTATAACTAATTGTACACTTTTTTCATACTTTTTATTCTGGAATATAAAAAATGTTACCATAAAAACGTTAAATGGTCGTCGATTTACCCAAAAGTTTTGAAGTTGCACATAGGAAGTAGTGCTTGATAGAAATCCTTTTATAGTTTATTATCCCCTGTGCTGTTGGCTAAGATGTCAAAGAACAATTGTATGAAATATTTGATCGCCAAAAATCTATAAAGATGAGTCGTTTACATTTCCCAAATGGCAAAAGTCGTAGGAATATTGTTTGTCATTGATACGTATTACATACGTCAGTAGTCTATTAATCAGCTGATATAAGTTGGCGGCAATTTCAAATTACATAGAAGACGAAATTTATGTACCTTTCAAATTGGGAGGTTTCTGATGATACATAGCGTCGCTGTTATGCAAAAACCTCGTATCTAAGGTTTTGATAATTTTACACCAGGCAGTAAAAACTGAAATCTTTTTATCGATTATTTAGAATTTAATATGTATGTTTCGCTGTATGCGAAAATATCTGATCTTTTAACCAATCAATTACCAAGACGAGCAAAAATTTCTGCACCTATATTGTATTTTCATTATTTTTAAGCTAATATATTAGCCCTGAGAACCTAAAATTGATGTAACTGTAATAATGTCAGCTGCTGTGCAAAGTGTTTTTCTTTTGAGATACGATATTTTCGCACAACAAAATGTCTCACCAATCCGACTACACTTTTTCGTCACATGTCAGAATTCAGGTTAATGATTGGTTAGAAGATCAGATATTCTCGCATACAGTGGAACATACATATTTAATTCTAAATCTTCGATAAAAAGATTTCTGCAAAAAATTGAGATAAGAGGTTTTTGCATAACAGCGACGATAGGTACTTTATTATTAATCATTTTATTCGTTTTTTGTCTGAAATGATTGAGATTATTTAAATCATCTTAATTCAGTAATCTTTAATGTATGCTCATTTGTATTCTTGTTAATATTATTCCGTTATCTCGCAAATGACCTCCTTCATGCTTGTCAAATAAAGTTGTTGTTATTGTAGTTTTCTGATTGGTCGATGTCAAGGTCATTTTAAGATTGTTTCGCTTTTGGACCTTTGGTGTTACAATGTAACATAATGCTACACGTGCTTTGATTTAGCTCAATGTGCTTCAATAAATATTGAGATTAAAACTTAAACAACTGTTTTCTACAGGACGGCATTATTTAACTTCCAAAGTCGCATATTCTGTAAAATATTAAGTCCGAATCTGTGACGCGTATCACACCGTAATTGTTTTTGATTTACAAGGACTTGTCGATTTCCGGTACAGAAAAATTCGATTTTTTTGTTATATGTTTCTTTTTATAATTTTTCACATTTGAACACTGGTTAAGTGTTCTTGAATCAATTCTATGCGGTTCCTTCAGCAACTTTGTGCTGGTAAACGATTTCCCCATAAAAATAATGTGAAAAGAAATCGCATGAACGATAAAAAGGTAACGAATAACGAGGCTCGAGAAACGTTTATGTTTTCAACAAGTTGAAGTAACAAACAAGTTTTTTAGCTCACCTGGCCTAAAAGGCCATGTGAGCTTTTCTCATCACTTGGCGTCCGTCGTCGTCGTCGTCGTCGTCGTTAACAATTTTTCAAACATCTTCTCCTCTGAAACTACTGAATGGATTTGAATGAAACTTAACATGATTGTTCCTTAGTATATCCTGCACAAAAAGTGCGCTTCGATTTTTGATCCGTCAAAAAACATGGCCGCCATTACTTAAAATAGAACATAGGGGTCAAATGCAGTTTTTGGCTTATATCTCAAAAACGAAAGCATTTAGAGCAATCTGACATGGGGTAAAAATGTTCATTAGGTCAAGATCTATCAGCCCTGAAATTTTCAGATGAATCAAACAAACCATTTTTGGGTTGCTGCCACTTAATTGGTAATTTTAAGGAAATTTTGCAGTTTTTGGTCATTATCTTGAATATTATTATAGATAAAGATAAACTGTAAACAGCAAAAAAGATCAGCAAAGTAAGATCTACAAATAAGTTAATATGACCAAAATTGTCAATTGACCCCTTAAGGGGTTATTGTCCTTTAATGACAATTTTTCACAATTTGTTCATCATATTTGCTAACTTTAAAAAATCTTCTCCTCTGAAACTACTGAATGGATTTGGTTAAAACTTAGCATGGTTGTTCCTTAGATTATCCTGCACAAAGTGTGTGCTTTGATTTTTGATCCGTCAAAAAACATGGCCGCCGTTACTTAAAATAGAACATAGGGGGTCAAATGCAGTTTTTGGCTTATATCTCAAAAACGAAAGCATTAAGAGCAAATCTGACATGGAGTAAAAATGTTCATTAGGTCAATATCTATCAGCCCTGAAATTTTCAGATGAATCAAACATCCAATTGTTGGGTTGCTGCCACTTTATTGGTAATTTTAAGGAAATTTTGCAGTTTTTGGTCATTATCTTGAATATTATTATAGATAAAGATAAACTGTAAACAGCAAATATGATCAGCAAAGTAAGATCTACAAATAAGTCAATTTGACCAAAATTGTCAATTGACCTCTTTAGGAGTTATTGCCCTTTAAAGACTTTTTTCACAATTTGTTCATCATGTTGACTTACTTTAAAAAATCTTCTCTTATGAAACTGCTGTATCAATTTCAGCCAAACTTAGGCTAAATGAGTTTCAGAGTTTCAGAGTATCTAGTATGAATTTTATATTTCATTTCCTTGTATGTCAAGAAACATAGCTCCTATGGCTAAAATAGAACATAGGAGAAAATGATTTTTTTTTTGCTTTTGAAGAAAATAGGACGATTCAAAGAACATTTAAATAAATTGAAAAGCCAAAATAATCATTGATGAGAGATTAAACCAAAAAAATTCAGGTGAGCGATTCAGGCTCTTGAGAGCCTCTTGTTCTTAATTCCTACTATTACAGTTATTTAAAGTTTAAATACATGTGGTTTTTTTATTATGATATTTATAGTAATGGAAGAGAGTTAAACCGTAATCAAGATATTTTAATTCAGTTATAATTTGAGACGTCAATCAAATGGCACTGGCTACGGTTACATGGAAATGTAACAATAATAAGTATATTATTGTTACATTGGAGACAAAATTCCGGAATGCATGGTTGGGTAAGGATCTGTTTAAATACGAATGTAACAATAATTATTGAGGCTACGGTTACATTGCGTTATTGTTACATGAAAAACAGTAATGTACGATGGGACTAGAAATATGTACTAATAATAAAAGTTGAAGACATTTATTTTATATATACAATACATACATGTATTACATACAATTTATTTACAATGACAATTTCTACAAATCCAGTAAGTGTATTTTAAAGTCCGACACATTTTTGATGAACGAAATTACGTCCTCGGAGCTCCACGAATACGTGTACATACAGAGGTTCTTAGTATGTAAGTGACAGTTAGCAAACTTTGCTTTTGATGTATCAATTTGCGTCAAATTGTATGGCTGTATGAAATGTATGTCTTGATATTGTTTTAGTTTCGTTTAAAACGCATCCCAAGTTCTAATGTTTTTCACCCTAAACAAAATTGGTTCAAAAGTATAATAACAGTAATAAGAGAAGGTGTGCAGTTAAATACTTTAAAAAAGTGAAACCATTGAACTATATTTTTCGCCTTTGGCAGTTCTAATCTGGAGTAGTATCTTAAAGAACATCAAAACCATTAATACGTAAAACTATTCAAGTTATACACCATTTGTTGAATAATAATACTTATTTTTTATCAGTATCAGGGGCGGATTCAGCCATTTGATAAAGGGGGGGGGTTCCAACTATATGTTCCCATTCAAATGCATTGATCGGCCAACCCCCTCCCCCTCCCCCCTGGATCCGCCAATGAGTATTATACAAGTATTGTTAAGTACATACAAAATGTATGAAAGAATTAAGCAATACAACTATAGATGTTTAAGTTTAATAAATCTAGCGTGCATTGCTGTTTTTCATGTAACAATAACGTAATGCTGAGATTACTATTAATCTCAGCGTAATGTAACCGTAGCCTCAGTAATTATTGTTACATTCGTAATAAATCGGTTCCTCGCCCAACTTTGCATTCCGGCAATTAGTCTCCAGTGTAACAATGATAATTTTATTGTTGTAACCGTAGCCAGTGCCTAATAAAATTGAGAATGAAAATGGGGAATGTGTCATATAGACAATAACCTGATCTAAGAGAAGACAACAGTCGAAGGTTACCAATGGATCATTGATGCAGGGAGAAACTCCTACACTCAAAGGATTGCTTTTGCTGGCCTCTTAACATAATAACAAAAATGTATACTATTTCAACTAGCCACTTTGTTTTAAATCAGAGGAAGAACAAATTAACTAGTTAATAAGTTCCTCCGGAACTTTTCGGCTAGTGAGTTCTTTCCGCCCGGAACTTTCCAACGTCGGAACAAAAGAGCATTTACAATAACTTGGACATACACTAAAATCAGAAGTATACACAAAAAATCTAAATTTAAAAAAATGTACAAAACAATTATGAAAAATAAATATGATATACAGCAACAATCACCACATTAGTGGGTCCTCACTATGGACAGGTTCATACAGAATGTGGCAGCTTAAACATCTCAACTGGCACAAAACTCTCCCCTAACATAGGACAGTGTATGTGTATAATCTCAGACATTGAATCTTTATAAATATAAATTGGAAATAACTTTTGAAAGTGGTAGGATTAATGCATAACATAAACATTACTGTACAAGCATTATTTGGAGATTCACTTTTTGACGAGTATCGAGTTGCGAGTTAAGAAAATCGAGTTGCCAGTTTAAAAAGTCGAGTTGCGAGTTTAAAAAGTCGAGTTGCGAGTTACGAAAGTCGAGTTGCGAGTTACAAAAGTCGAGTTGCGAGTTACAAAAGTCGAGTTGCGAGTTACGAAAGTCGAGTTCCGAGTTCGAATTGCGTAAAAATGTGGAAACTAAAATATTTTAATTTTTTGGTGTAACTGTATAACATTTTGGAATGATGATTGCTTATAGAATTGTACATAGAGTTGCGAGTTACAAAAGTCGAGTTGCGAGTTACAAAAGTCGAGTTGCGAGTTACAAAAGTCGAGTTGCGAGTTAAGAAAGTCGAGTTGCGAGTTAAGAAAGTCGAGTTGCGAGTTACAAAAGTCAAGTTGCGAGTTAAGAAAGTCGAGTTGCGGGTTAAGAAAGTCGAGTTGCGAGTTACAAAAGTCGAATTGCGTAAAAATGTGGAAACTAAAATATTTTAATTTTTTGGTGTAACTGTATAACATTTTGGAATGATGATTGCTTATAGAATTGTACATAGTGTTGTTGATTATTTTTGTGGTTTGGACTTTATCTGAGTCTCTTGTAAAAATAAAATGGCTAGATAATAACTACGTATAGTATTTTCTGAAGAAGCAGATAGCCTTTTGAAATACAGCAAATGGCTTGCAGTTTAATTATTTTTAAATTTCATAGATAGCACCGTCGTATTAAACTTAAAGGGAGATAGCAACTAAACTAATGTACATATATGTAAAACACCCCTTCTGCAGATTTCGTTTAAAGTGGGCTTTTTGGGGCAGCTGCAGAGCCGGGCAATACCGTTTCGTAAGGGACCGCAAAATTTATTGTTTGTCAATGACACTCAAAATTGAGGATATTAAAATTATATATGATGGGCGTGAATAAAACCAGTTTAAACCCGCCGCATTTTTGTGTCTGACCTATGTCAGGAACCTTTAGCCTTTGTTGCTCTTGTATATGTTTTAATTTTGATTCATCTTTATATTTAGCAGGATAGAATGGCGTCTATATTCTTGATCTATCTAATATTGTGTTTCGGGGCCTGCTCAGGGCTCCCTCTAGGTGTGTGATTTTTCGCTGTGTTGTAGACCCAATGACCTTTGGTTGAATTGTATATTTTGATTTGGTTACTGTCTCTTTGACTCATTCCCCGTTTTTATTCTTTATTTTATAAATGTAGCTGTCAAAGATACTATTGTAAAAACTACAATTGCGCCATTTTACAGGTAAGATTTAATTGGAAAGTATAAAATGATTATTGCTACATCTTGATTTCATAAGTATTTTTTAAAAGTATTGGGTAACTTATTAAACTGAGTCACTTAGGTATAAACTTGAGTTATATAGTGTTCACATGTTTGATATTGTCAATTATAAGTTAATTTTAACTTAATTAAAACCGGCAAAATAGCAAAACTCTGTATAAATCGCTATTCTGCTGGAGCTGGTAAAATAGCCCCGAAGGGAGTCGACAAAACAGCCACTGCCATATTTTATACGTTGAAACGAAATATTATTCTAAATAAGTCACATGATACATTTAATTCAAGACAGGACCTGAACTATAAAATCATTACAATTATCATTGTTAAGTAACATATATTCATTTACATTTCGTTTAACATCTAGACTTGTAATAATATACAAATGTAGTTCCCTAAATATCTATGTACAGACACATTCTCAAATATACATAACAAAACAAATTTTGTCTCATTTGAGAGATATGAAAAATTAGCAAAAATACTGAAAAATATCTCCTTGAAAAACATCTCCCTATAGATCATTTTTGTACATGCTGGACAACTTGTAATGATATGTTATTCATCTTGAACTACATTTCTTACAAATCCTTTAAAATGGTCTCTTGCTATATACAAAGTTTTATATCTTGTCTCTTTCTATTTTGAGATCGTGGGCACTGATTCTGATTTTACATATGACGACACTTCATCAAAAAATTGTTTAAAGATTCATGTAGATACATTTCTTTAGAAAAACAAGTTTTTAATTTGAAATAAAAATCTAATTTACTACTCTGTATCTATTCTTTTTGTGTTCCAAAATTTTACCAAACTATAACAAAGTTTTTGCTTAATTAATTGACTTGATAACAAAGTCAAGCTTTACTTCCAAATTATGAATATTTCAGCTTTTTGAAAAACATAATGTATGTGTATGGATGAATTAAAGCATTCAATATTATTAGTGAACATGTTTTTGCTACACATAAAGGTATCATATTGTTTTTTGTTTTTTTTTTCAAAACCGATATTTCATAATTGATAATACAACTGAAAAATATAAATGAATATATCAAGCTCTCCTAGCACAGCTATAAAGTTAGAAGACTATTTGTTTAACCTAAAATATATATCATATATTTTAAATTGGATTCATCTAAAAAATCGTTCATATGTAAAGGTGCTGTAATAAATATTCACTTTCTTTCTGGCATGCTGCAGAGATAGTTTTGAACATTCCTGTAATTTCACTGCCATTCATTAAAATATTGTATGGTCATATATATATATATATGTTATAGAGTCATATTACTTGGATTATAAGATGATGAAGTTCGCAATTTGAATATTGCTTATAGTGATTTTTTGTATAAGTTAACTCTCCCTTTCCATGCTTAAAAAGTCAATATACATTTTAAACCTAGATACTTATAATTGTAAACACATTCTATTATATCTTTTTCGCAATACAAATATTCTTTTAAAAGTTTTCCAGGTTTGTTAAACATATTAACTTTGGTTTTAGATAGATTGACCTCTAAACACCATTTTACAGTACAGGATAAACTATCAAGTCGTTTTTGAAAGACTTGCCTTGGAACTAGACAAAAAATAACAAGATCCTCTGCATACATGAGGCAGTCAATTCTGCGGTCATTTATATCAACAGCATCTGTGGTTTCATTAAATGCATCCGGTAAAATTCATTTATAAAAATCTTGAAAAGGTTGGGATTCAAAATATCCCCTTAGTTTACTCCAATTTGGGAATACAAATTAAGAAGTAAGCACATTGTCTATTTTAGCACATAATTCACTTTTATTGTACATATCTCTCACGATTGCATGGAAATTACTACCTATGTTTGGCGGCAAAAACACACGATTTTCAAAACGATGGATGGAATAATGAAAACGGAAAAGATCGATCTTCAATCGGTCTTTAAAAGTCTACTTCCAGAAATCGATGTAGTTTTAAAAAGATCAATCTTATTTGAATCGATCTTTTTTCAAGTGTAAATGCTTAGATCGATCGCTTTTTTCAGGTGAATGTTATATTCAGATATGAAAATAAATCTGCGCATGTTCGGCGTGTTTAAAAATGATGGATGGAATACGAAAAGTAAACATAGATTCGTTTTTTTTTATTGTCTTCTAAATCAATAAGTTCTATTTGTTTGCTGCAAATCCTCATCTACAAACGCATTGGCCGTTCGTTATTTAGCGATAGTCTACACACATATCTTTGTTTAATGACTTGTGATGATCCAAAATAATGATTAATAAGTCCATACGAAATTCCAATGAGCAAACTATTTTCTTGAGATTTTGCAATGTGTTATAGTTCGCGCGAGATGCAGAATTTCCTTTACTATTCTATTTTTAGGATTATTTGTTTACGAAAGGTAATTTATGGTCAGATCGGTTCGTTTTATGTTGTAGTGTAAACGCATTGGATTAAATAAGATCGATCTCGTCCATTAGGATACATTTTTTTTTAAATGCTTCCAGAACTTAACTTATATAAGACTCCTATAAATAAGTATCACATATAACTGTTTCAAATCCCACAATCACGCGAATAACTAAGTTCGAGTACATGCATGTTTTGTTTATCAAATGTGAATCAAACCTGAAAATTCGGTGTAAACAATATTTTTGTAACTCGCAACTCGACTTTTGTAACTCGCAACTCGACTTTCCTAACTCGCAACTCGACTTTTGTAACTCGCAACTCGACTTTTGTAACTCGCAACTCGACTTTCGTAACTCTCAACTCGACTCTTGAAACTTGCAACTCGACTTTCCTAACTCGCAACTCGACTTTTGTAACTCGCAACTCGACTTTCCTAACTCGCAACTCGACTTTTGTAACTCGCAACTCGACTTTCCTAACTCGCAACTCGACTTTTGTAACTCGCAACTCGACTTTCTTAACTCGCAACTCGAACTTCTTAACTCGCAACTCGACTTTTATAACTCGCAACTCGACTTTCTTAACTCGAAACTTGCAACTCGACGATAAGAAACCCTCCATTATTTGATACTTTAGAAATAGCTGAGAACAATGCCTGATATAAATATTTTGACTAATTCTTTACACTATTCATCTGAACTTGGCCAAGTTTGCCTTTGGGTTTTTGATTAACTGCCTATAGCACCCTTTGGTGCTTTGATTAAATCTTGTAACATATTCATTCAAAATAGATATAATGTATTTGATTCTAAAGACTATCTACCAGATCATTTGCGTCGTATTTAATTTATCATAAGTATACTTTTTTTCTCGCATACCAAAGTAGGTCACTATGATGAGTCTTTAGGATGAATTTCAATTTGTGTTAAGTAACTATATGATCTTTAACATTGTGACATTGAGTAATTATGATCTCACACATTGAGATCAAGATTCTTTTTTACAGTTATAATGAAGTCACAGTTCATTAAGTACCTGTTAAGAATCAGGCAAATATGACCTCAGATGAATTACGCTTCTTAGATCCAACTGTAGAAAAGAATATTGAACATACATAATGCAAAGGCATTAGTAATGGTCAACTATAAAAAAAAATCAAAGTGAGAGAAAATAGAATGACAAACAAATTTGCAATTAACTATAAATTGTGAATATGTGTGTTTACCAGCTCTCTTTAAAATGTCAAATGCTTATCATATGTGTTTGATAAATTCAGAGCATACATATCAATTTGTTTGAAGAAATGTAAGATCTATCAATACTACATTCTATGTGGGTTTTCAACTTATTCATGAGACATTAAATTTAAGAAAAGGGTGAATAAAACCGAAACAGTAGAAGGGCTACACACCTAAAAAGTACTAAAAAATGGCCAAATCCGTCATATGCCAACTTTACCCGAATAAGTTGAAACTTTAGTTTCTGCATAATTTTAAAATTTATAAATGGTAAATTTAAGAAGGGTTTGTTTTAAATCATGTGAGTAGCAAAGTAATGACTACTGAGCTAATGATACTCTAGGGGACTTATAATCCACCAGCAGAGGTATCGACCAAGTGATGTAAACAAATAAAAACAACACGTTATAAATTGCATGTGGTCCAAATCGCTTTTCTGGATTTAACTTCATCTTTATAGTCATAAAAGGTCAATAGCACTTATCTTAAGAAAAAAATCTCTTTACATTTTGTAGGCTTATCAGTTTGGAATGTTCCATTATATAAAGTTCGTCTACAAAAGAACTACCTCAAGGTCATCACTGATTTACAACACGAGAACATAGTAGATCATCTAATAACAAAAGAGGTAATGTCGGTAGATGATGGGAAGAAGATAGAATCTGGTAAAACCCCACAGGAAAAGAACAGGAATTTAATGGACATGCTTTTGCGTAAAAATGAACGGGGATTTAATGAATTTCTCAAAGCTCTACGGAAAGACTCAATTTATGTAGATCTAGCAGATCATATACAAAAGACAGAAGTTACGAGCACAGATATGGCAACCCTTTATAAATGCTTGAAATAAATAAATGTAATTTCTTTCAGAAAAAAACTTTACACGAGAAGGTAAAGACACCTAGGACAAAAATCTGTAAACAATGAATACAAGGAGGTATTGCAAATCCAATGTTCATTGATTTATATAGTCACTTAAATGATCAATGTGAATGAATCACAATATACTAGTGATAGCAATCTTTTATATTAATCATATTTCATGCGTGAGTGTCTTCCTGGGCAAGGAAAAAGCTAAAATATGTTCTAATCGCTTTTAAAAGTGTTCATTCATAAACACAAATCCCCTGTACGCCACTACGAAACAGTCATGACATATTTTGTTCAAGATATTCTTTTTAATGTATTTTGATATAATTATTGGAAACAAGTAATTTCCACAGTTTATTAAGTCCACGCCACATACACTTAGGGCAACATATCTAAGTGTTTTTGATCATTCAAAATTAAGTTAACAGACAATTTGCAGACATGACATTTCATGCCTATTGAGCTGGTGATACCCCTTATAACTTAACATCTGCCAGCAGTGGAATCAACCCTTTAATGATAAAAATCTCGTAAAACATATTTAGTTTATAATTTGTTATGCTAGAAATGTAAAGAAAATCAACTGCGTTAAGAAATTAATTAACTTTAAAAATATTTGCATTTGTATAGTAAAAATTAACCTTTAGATATCGGGAAGAGATCAACTAATTTACTGCTTGATTGAAATTGTTTGCAAGTAGATGGCTATTATTACTTCTTTCTTCTGTATGGGTAGGCAAGTATCCATTTATATTTGTAATTTCCCATTTACAAAGGTTGCACTTCTGTAAATATAGACAGTGCAATTTCTTATATCAACTTCTTTTACAGCTTAAGGTGGTACCTAACACTTTAACTAAAATTAATTTGGCTCGTTTAATTTACATAAAATTTTGACAAAGTACTTACTTTGACCCTTTGACCAAAATATAAGTATTTTAAAAAAAATGAACCAACCGTTTAATCAGAAATAATACACTGGTTGTATAGCAGTTTGACAAACACCGTTTTTGATCAGTGAGAAGCTTAATATTCCCTAATGAACACAACGTCATTTAAACGTTCTGCTGATTTTACAGAGTTATCTCCCTGTAGTGTTAGGTACCACCTTAAACTGTACCACTTTTACTATGACATTTCGTAAGAATTTATATCCAAGAATGGAAAGTTCATATGCACTAATACTTTTTTTCAAAGGTCAAAACATAAGGCTGTGCGGCATATTTTCAATATTTATATACCTCAAATAGTTTATACTTATACTACAATTATGTACTTCCTCTCCCTTCACGTTTCGTCCTACTCAGAATTTAGTTTGGCTGCTATCCATGTGTATGTATACTGGTTAAGTTCCCAAGGTGTGTCTCTTTGAGATGAAAAATAGAGATCATATCTGGGAACCAGTAAATAAACAAAACAAAATACCTATTAATAGTATATATCTCCCCAAAAGAGGTGTAGTTGGTGAAACAGCTGTATTTACAAAGTGCAACCTAAAGGTAATGTCATAACTTGATACAATATACTATATGTACTATTTTAATAAATATTTAATAACCTACATAGCTACAATTGGGTTATTACCAATTTCATTTCATTCATAACTCTGTATATTAATCAATTTAAGCTGTTAAATGGTACCATAATAGTCAATTTAGGTCCAAATATTAAGTCTAATGGATACTAAAGTATGCACATATGAAATATCTAATTCAGAGACCAAATCTTGTTCTTTTAATGTTTTTTTGAATTTTTTGACAGTAGCTTGGTGTTTATCAGACAGCTACTTTTAAATGTACATTTGTAAATAAAAATGTCTCTTTCTAAATATAGTTTTGTACAAAAATGCAACGATATGCTCTTATTATGTAAATATAGTTGTTGCTAACATAACATAGTATTTCACAACGATATGCTCTTTATATTATGTAAATATAGTTGTTGCTAACATAACATGGTATTTCACAACGATATGCTCTTATTATGTAAATATAGTTGTTGCTAACATAACATGGTATTTCACAACGATATGCTCTTTATATTATGTAAATATAGTTGTTGCTAACATAACATGGTATTTCATAACGATATGCTCTTTATATTATGTAAATATAGTTGTTGCTACATAACATGGTATTTCACAACGATATGCTCTTATTATGTAAATATAGTTGTTGCTAACATAACATGGTATTTCACAACGATATGCTCTTATTATGTAAATATAGTTGTTGCTAACATAACACGGTATTTCATAACGATATGCTCTTTATATTATGTAAATATAGTTGTTGCTAACATAACATGGTATTTCACAACGATATGCTCTTTATATTATGTAAATATAGTTGTTGCTAACATAACATGGTATTTCATAACGATATGCTCTTTATATTATGTAAATATAGTGGTTGCTACATAACATGGTATTTCACAACGATATGCTCTTATTGTGTAAATATAGTTGTTGCTAACATAACATGGTATTTCACAACGATATGCTCTTTATATTATGTAAATATAGTTGTTGCTAACATAACATGGTATTTCACAACGATATGCTCTTTATATTATGTAAATATAGTTGTTGCTACATAACATGGTATTTCACAACTAATGTTTTTGACATAACTGTTCTGTTAAATGAACTTATCTTTCATCCATCAGAAAACAGGAGGGTAAATCCAAACAGATTAGTGATAATTGTTTGGTTTTATTATATTTTCAAAGATTTGTAATTAAATGCTTGAGAACATATCAATTGTCAAAAAATATTTGTCGACTTACACCCAAGCAAATGTCTGGCCTCTACCTAGTCATGCTATCTACCTTGTGTTAAGACACAAGTTGTTATCTCCCATGTCCGTTTTGACTATAAGCGTCTAAGAAAGACAACTCCACTTTAATCCAATATCAATTAAATTATGAAATATCATAATATTATGGTATTTCCTATTTGCCTCGACTGATATTGAGCTGGTGGATCTACTTTTGATATCGAATTATTGCTATGGGACTTTTCATTTCAAAAAAGTTTTCTCTGTACAGATGCCTTTTGCTTGTTCTTTGTTTACTCACATTTTACCTAACTATATTCCTCCTAATTAATTTCAATTTCCTGTAAATATTTGGTTTATAATTGTTATATTTTTATTAATGCCAATTTTTGTAAATCTCCTCAATTTTGTATTCTCTTACCTCAATTTGCCTCACGTTTTCTATAAGGATTATGTCCACTCACTGGAAAATCTACATTTTGGGATAATGTGGATTGCATTTTTCATGTCTATTGTCAAGACAAGATTGATAAAATACCACAGATACAGTGAGGTCAGCTACATATATTGATTAACGTTTAGAAGGTTGACATTAGGAACAGGTTAAGAAAATAAACTAAATTATCGACAAACGAAATTATAACTATTTTACATTTGTGAACCTTCCACTTTATGTTGCACTTCCAGCATCACCAAAAGATGAAGTACTGTAAATTCAGAATTTATTGCGAGGTTTTCTATCAATACAAACATTGCAACTGGTTTTGTATCGCAATAATAAGAACTCGTATTCTGATATCCGATACATTTATCTTATGCAGATCTTCCGAAATGGTCATAACTAATCTTGCATTTTTGTTCCCTCACCAAAAAATGCAATAATAAATGCACCCAATGCTATCTGAATTAACAGTATTTATATTTTCTTTTTTTGACAATATTCCAGTACTTTCGTTTAATGACCTCTTTACTAGAGGGTCGCTCTACCAGTGAACCAATAAAAAAAGATACCAATAAGTTGAAAACATTATTTTTTTCTCATAATGAGTAGGCATTAAAATAAGAAGATGTGGCATATTTGACAATGAGACAACGCTCCACCCGAGACCAAATGACATAAAAGTTAACAACCATTTTAAAATAAGTGTGTTAATGATGTCAACTGAACATTTCCATTCAATTGAGACAGCATTTTCATTCTGAATTTCTCTTGTTGACATCACTTCAATTTATCTTTAGCAACATGTTAGGTATTATATAAAGAGTAGTAATTTCTAATTTTTTCAGAGAACAAACCTCAAACCTTTTAAAGTGGAGGTTTGTTGTTGTTTCTGTAGTTTTGTGTGTTGTATTTTCAGTGACATTATTGTTCTTTTATGATATTGTTTTTCTATCCTTTGTCACGAGAAACAAGGTATCTCCAACTACATTGTTTTAGGCAATGAGTCATATTTCTGTAGCTTTAGGTGTAGTATGTTTATACTAATTGCCTACTTGATATCTGTATATCCTTTTTCAGCTCATCTGGCCGAAGAGGCTAAGTCAACTTTTATCATCATTTTTCGTCTATCGTACATCGTCCATCTTCGTCAACGTAACTTTTATAAAATCTTAATTTCTGTAACTACTAGGCCAAATTTAGCTACAATTGACCACCATCATCATTGCCCTGCAATGACGATTGTTACCACTTTTGTTTTTGCGTTCTGCCTTTTGTGATAAAAATTATAATAGATAAATAGATACTTTTAAATTCAAAAATGATCAGCAAGACAAGATCTACTAACAAGCCAAATTTTGCCGAAATAGTTAGTGGACTTTCACTCTTTATAGTATTTCTTTAAACCCTCTATTGTGTTTTGAGCAAAAACTAAAGGAAACCGAGAGAGAAACTGAACAGACTAAATGGTCAGCAAAAGCAATACAAAGATTCCATTCTCGTCTACAATGTCGGAGAGTGTCCTTTGTTGAATATGCACATAGACCAAGGTGATCGACACGCTCCTTAAACCCTCTAGTTTTACCAAGAAATCTCAGTTGTCTGAGAATAACATTTTTTCTTCAAGTGTCATACAAAAAAATAAGTATAGGAATGGTGTATTTATTGTATTTGTTTACTGCAATAATGTTGTAGATTGTGTCCTTACATCTATCTAACAAATTGTGTCATATAGATGATAACATTGTGTTCTATTGTAGCTGTTTGTACACTTATTTTCCAATATTGTTGTAGATCGTGTCATTATTAAAAAACGTTTGAAAAATTCCGCCATGTAAATAAAAGCACGTTGAATTGTTTCTATCTGGTTTGTACACATATTTTGTACTCTTGACGACGTAGAGTGTGTCATTGTTACATATGTTTGACGATTTGTGTCTTGTAAATAAAAGCTTTTTGTTCCACTGAAACATGACTGATGTTTTTTACGTTCTATGTTTTGGTAAATGACATGACTCAATAAAATGAGGGCGAAGATAAAAAATTACAATCAAAATCTATAACTGAAGAAACACAGACCATACCAAGCCGAAAGAGAAAACAAAATACGAAAAAAGTAAACAACACACCAGTCTATATTAAACAAAGCAAAATGGTTTTTTTGAAAATAAAACAAAATAACTCAAATAAAAAACGGGAATGATCGCAGGTGCACAGGAAAAGGGCAACATAACAAATAAACTGGAACGATCGCAGGTGCTCAGGAAAAGGCCAACAAGATAACAAAAAAGAGAATGATCGGAGGTGCTCAGGAAGGGTAAGTCGTCCCTGCTTCCCTATTGCCAACGTGTATCGATATGAGACACTAATTAAGAACTAAAATTTAGAATTACCAAATTTTCAAAAAATATTGTAGAACTTTGGAACTTTGGAACTTGGAAATGCATAATACAAAATGATGCAACAGTCACCAACTTTAACAATATTTTAATGATACATGTATCAGCAACGACCAATTAAAGCTTTTGTATTAGGGAAGAAAAGTTGACTCCGTAAGTGAAGTACAAACTGACAACGCCAAGGCAAAAACAAATGATAAATAAAAGACCAACAACAACCTACAAAATACAAAATTAAATAAAGACTGAGTAAAACACAATGCCGAACGGAACCCAAATGTCCTCCATCATTCTTTAGGAGTGTACTTTAAAAAAAAGTATGTTCGATTAGGACGCAAAAGATACCAGAGGGTCATTAAAACTCATAAGTCGAATATAAATTGACACCGCCATGGCTTAAACAAGAATAAAGATCAACAAACAAACTATAGTACACAAAACATAACATAAAAACTAAAGACTGGGTAATACGAACCCCATCAAACATTTGGGTTGATCTCAGGTGCTCTGGAAGGGTAAGTAGATCCTGTTCCACATTTGGCATCTTCGTGTAAGTAGAAGGCATGTCAGTGTCTTATCCTGGTGTATTACCTGCAGAAAATCTACCGGTTATAAAAGTAAAGACGGGTGAAATGCATATGATGGTATACATAGAGATCACCTGGTCGGCTAATTAGCACATATGTATACAACATGAACCGGCGCAGATACTTTGTGTTCAGCATTATAAACTGAAATACGGGTATAGCTAACAGCAAATAAAATCACCAACAAAAAAAAGTTGGAAGCAAGAAACAAACTAGCTGCGGGGCAGCACGCATTACAATCAATTTGTGTCTCTAACAGACACTAGCAATTTATACAATTTTTTTAACTGATCAAAGGAGGCCATGACTTTAACTTTGAAATTGATTTCTATACTCGGTCTTCTACAGACCCAACAGATTTCCCAGTCAAAATTAGTCTATACGAATGTATTCCTGCGTCTGACATACCAAATTTGTAACTGGTATCGTTGGTTAGTTTTTATTATTTTTTGAAGAAAAAAAATTAAGAATGTCTCTAACTCAATGTTACTTACTTTGTATTCACGTGATCATATACAGAACTACTTCTTACATAGTTCTGGTGTATGCTAAGGACGTCTCTAACTCAGTGTTACTTGATTTGTGTTCACGTGATCATATACAGCCCTTCTTCGAACATAGTTCTGGTTTAAGTTAAGGATGTCATTATTGTACATTTACGGGTAGATACTTAAAATTTTCAGATATATGTCAATATTGCAGTTTTGAGCAAACATCAGTACATGTATTCATGTACGTGATATGATGTTTGGAAATATATTAACATAGTTACAATGTTATTAATATTATCATTGATTTATTCATAACTCTAGTGATGGTTATCAAAGGTACCAGGATTATAATTTAATACGCCAGACGCGCGTTTCGTCTACATAAGAATCATCAGTGACGCTCAGATCATAATGATTATAAAGCCAAACAACTACATAGTTGAAGAGCATTGAGAACCCAGAATTGCCATAAACATTGTGTCAAACACAGCTTAGGTACTCTATGCCTGGGATAAGAAAATCCAAAGTTTTTCGAAAAATTCTAAATGTTGTAAACAGAGGAATATTGAGAATGGAAATGGGGTATGTGTCAAAGAGACAACAACCCGACCTAAGAGCATAAAACAGCCCAAGGCCACCAATAGGTCTTCAACACAGCAAGAAAATCCACCAGCCTTTGATAAAACTTTGAGTTTATCGTCATTTTGAGAATTGGTAGCCAATAATTGAGCTAAGTATCTTAGATATTTTTGACAAAACCTTTCGGATTATTTTTTTTTTTATCTTTAATGCTTTTCCGCGTTCTTTTTTTGCATTTTGAACTGTTTTCGATCGAGCGTTATTTCATAGACAAAAGCGTGTCTGGCGTACACAATTAGAATCCTGGTATCTCTGATAATTTTATTTATATATGATCCTGTGAATTTTTCTTTTCGATTGAAGAGATTTTTGAAAATGGCTTAGTAGTGAACATATCTTTTTTAATAGATTAGTCCTACCTCTTTCAGCTGAAGTTAATTCTAACACCTTATGGATTTATTTGTTCTTCTTCATTAAGAAGTATATACATGTTAAATAAATGGCTTAATTTTTTGGTGTCCTCTTGTAAATACCAACAGTGATTGCTTCTTGGAATTTGTATGACTTGGCTTGCATTTTTCTGTTTATAAAGTTTATAAAAGATTAACGGTCTTCCTTTGGTGACAAACATTGGCTGTTTGGAGACATTTACCAATTTTGACAAACTATTTCCGTCTGATAATCATACACAAAGCATTTTTTTTTTTATACAAAAGCGAATAAATCATTAATATGTTTTGAAACAAATATTGGTCCAACTATAGGGCCTTGATGTACCTGTCATTTCATATTATTCTCTATGCACCCGAGACAATTGTACATACTTCTCGGATACCGTTTTGACAAATTCAGGGCATGAATGTTCCTTGGTTGTAAGGTTAATGGATCATTATGTAATAGTGTTGATTTTGATATATTATATTCTTGTGACATTACGATCCTTTCACTTACAAAAAGGGCCTCAGTGACCAAGTGGTCCAAGTAGTCGAACTACTAATGCACTAGCCAATCAGCATTGAAATTGGGAGTTCGAATCCCGCACGTACCAGGTGCGCTCGACTCAAATCTTAATCGACTAGGATCGTCAGTTGTCCTACCGAAGGTCGGTGATTATCTCAGGGCACTTCGTCTCCCGCCACCAATAAAAACTGACCGCCACGAAATAGCACAATAGTGGCGTTAAATACCGATCAATCAATCAATCAATATATTATAAAAGCTTTATATTATTACTTGTCCAGACTGGTTTAAATGATCATAGAGCATATATCATATAAAAACATTTTTGCAATTCTTAAAGGAAACTTCATAATTTTTTCGTCAGAAGCAGTCCTACAGGTATAAGACAAGGGACTAAAGTTATCGTCTACATATAATCCTTACATTGTGTTGACAGTGTAAGCCCAAGATATAGCCTTTTAGTTGTTTCGACTTTTATGCATAAGTGATATGCTAAGTTTCTATCCGACAATTTTTCATGTTTTGGTGTTAATGTTTCTTGATTTATAAATTAGGTGTGAACTCTAAACATCGCGTAAAATAGATTCAGCAATATGTTGTACAAAATGTGATATATTCATTGTCCTGCTCTAACGGTCTGTTTGAAGATCGTGCAATTTGAGGAGAGCTCAATATATATATATATTGAAGTCCCTCATACAACTTAATCTGTAGAAAAGTATATTTAACAATGATTGCTTCACCTGGTTCATTTCGTATGCACTACCTACAAAGAATTGACCACGTGACCTGGATTTCTTTCTGAAGACTTGAGTTTGGTTTTATTATCGTTCAACTGTTTTGTTTATTAGGAGATAGTCCAGTAGCTCAAAATACGATCTGAGGAATGACGGAAAAGTAATTAGATTATTTGTTACGCTAACAGTATTGAAAAATGAGCATTTCACTTCTACAGTGTTGGAAAAAAAAGGCAATTTAGCTAACATTATTAGAAAAAAAAAGACACTCGAAAGACAAAACACAGTAGCAAAATATAAAGACAAGAATACAAAAAAAGAAATGACAATAGCGTAATAAAACAATGGCGGGTTGTATAAATAATGAGCCACGCCAAAGGGATATTACTAAAAATGGAATAAATAGTAAAGGTTAGAAATAAACAAAGACAAATAAAAAGAACACTATAACACGTAATTAAAGTGATAAACAACATCAGTACATACAATATGTACTTTACGATCATCATGTATTATTTTTGAAGTTGATGCGGAATATTTATCAACTAGGTCTTGGTATCTTCCAATGATTTTTTTCAACGGACAAAACATTCTTTGGCATAACCCTGAGAGTGAAAGATATCAGAGGGACATTCAAAGTCGTAAGTCGAAAATAGACTGACAACGGCATGGCAAACAAAAAGAAAAAAAATCAGACAAACAACAGTACATAAAACACAACACAGGGAACTAAAGAGTAAGGAATACGAATCCCACCATAAACTGGTGGTGATCTCATTTTCTGCTCAGATACTGGTGACGTTTTACAAAGTCTGAATATCAGCTACAAGCTCTTTGTCAATGTGCCATTTTGTCTTTCCTCTGTTGTCATATTTGTTTATTTTATACTGATTAAGATTATAACACAATGTTGACTGCTGTATCCCTATTTTTTATATGTTAACATACTATGTCTGTTTGTTTTGTGCACACATTGTTGTCAATATAATGAAATGTTATGCGACTGTCATATAAGTGAGAGGTTTAGCTATCAATAAAACCAGATTTATTCCACCATTTTCTACATTAGGATATGCCTATAACAAGTCAGGAATACGACATTTGTTTTCATTCCTTTGATGTGTTTGATCTTTTGATGTTGCCATTTGATAAGGGACTTTCCGTTATGAATTTTCCTTGGAGTTCGGTATTTTTTGTTATTTTCTTTTTTGCTGTCAAGATATTCATTTTTTCAGAAACCTTTTGCAAGAGATTAATGATATTTTGATACCAGGGAAAACGGATTTTGTTTACCAGGAAATGCCTATCATTCACATTGATTTTGGTAATGATTGAATGATATTTCTTCCATATTTATAACAAATGCTGTGAGGCAACATTATGTCAGTGTGACCTTATGTTACATACCTGAGGTCCGATTCACTTCTCAGAAAACAATTTGAATATATCTTATAAAGAACGTATATTATTTTGACTCAAACACTAATAAACCAGTCCCGAGATTGTTCAAGCGTCTGCGTGTGACTCATTTAACGACTGACTGGGCCTTTCAGACGTCGGAGCGATATCGGACTATACTCGGTGCCTTTTTTGTTCTGATGTCCTCTTTAATGAGTGTTTTGGTCTTTTTGCATTGTGTTTGCTTTTAATATCACAATTGAAAATATTCTAGAATCCTTCGAGAAAAAGAGCGGCAACCAACGCAATGTTGATTATTCCGTATTATATCAAAAGACGTTTGTCATCCTGTTCGTATTCTTTGTTTATACAATTTTAATGAAAAACTATGTTTACCTGTCACGCTGTAGTTTCTAACTGTGTGTTTTTTGTTGGTTTTTGTTGTTGTTGCCTGTAGCTTATAACTGTTGAAGATTTTTTCTTTTGTTCCTGTGAGTATGAGTTATAATTGTTGTCGTTTTTACCCGTAGTTTATGACTGTCGTAAGGACTTTTCTTTTCTTCCTGATAGTATAGGTTTTTTAAATTGTTGGAGTTGTTTTTGTTTTCTGCATTTTATAACTGTTGTAGGGACTTTTCTATTCTTACTGTGAGTTTTGGTTATAGTTTCTGTTTTATTGCATATAGTTTGTAACTGGTTTTTTTTCTTGCATATCTATTTTGTTCCATGTGAGATGAAACGAACAGAATTCTCCTGTTTGAAGAAGAAGACAAAAAATAATTAAGGATTCGAATATCTGACTGTCAAAATAACAGAATGGTAGCATACAGATATAAAAAAAACCTAAAGAATGATAAAAATACAGGATAGCTCATCCAGGTGAAAATCCTAAAAAAGAATCAAAACACCTCAATTCGTTTGTCTACGGAAGCCGATAAGGGCCATTCAAAAAAAAAAATGTCGTAATTACGACATAGCATGTCGTAACTTCGACATAACATGTCGTTATTACGACATCGCTATGTCGTAATTTCGACATAACATGTCGTTATAACGACATCGCTATGTCGTTATTTCGACATAACATGTCGTAATAACGACATAGTTTTAACGACATAGCTATGTCGTAATAACGACATCACTATATATATTAAAGAATATGTATTATCATTGCCAAGAGACTAAATGACACAGAAATTAACAACTATATGTTATCATAATGCCCCCAATAATAAGAAAAGCCCCCGCATAGTCAGATATAAAAGAGGGACGAAAGATACCAGAGGGAGAGGCCCCGAAATGCTGTGCGGCAGACAGTGTTAACATTAATTAATAATAAGCTCCCTTGGTAAAACTCCAAATTTCATATTTAAAGTATTTCATTGTTGATTAATTTACATGATGCTTAATAAGTATATATTTGTTAATTGCATAGATTTTGCTATTTGAATTCATTGTTAAAGATATTTATTCATATTGTAAAGTTTAATATTTGTATCGTTGCAAAATCTTTGGTCACCTTCTTTGGTTACCTTCTGTGAGAAACTTATATAATTTATAGATCCTACTTAAGGAGATACAGAGTTAGTCTGATAAACGCTCTACTTGCTTGAACTAATATGAGAGGAATTATATGAGGACTGACATACACCCTACCTATAAACCAGCGCCCAACTACATGCCTTCGTGAAATAAGGGTGAATTGAAATATATTGATTGCTCTCTTTCTACTTACAAACGTTGGACACGATGTTTCTACAACCTCTAGGATTTAAAACAGAATCTTCGAAATTTCATCCGCAAAACAAAATAAAAATGTTAGAAAACACGAACCAATATTAAAGCAAATTCAATATATGTTTCAAATTATGTTTTTACAGCTCTTGATCATATACTAAGTAATATCTAGTATATTTGATGATTATATTAGCAAAGCTATGTGAAAAAACCGGATGTCCAACGTTACATTTATGAAAAACTGTTTTAAATCTTATGTATAGTGATCCTATTTCTTATTCTCTGATCTTCTTGATACTTGGCAGGAACAACGACAGGTGTCGGTTCTTTGTGGCGTAAAAGACGTTATTTTTGCCAAATTTTATTTGACTCGGTGGCTTTATATTAAGCGGGAATAAGAAAAATGTCCAACGACGTTTTTCGTTATCTCAACGACTGAAAGTGAATTTTGTAAGTAGCAGAAAATGAATAAAAATAGTAAGACAATAATAATATCTAACAAAAGTACAAATATTTGCCTCATTGTTCGTGAGTTCAAATATTGCTGATTCAATAAAATCTTCTCTACACAGTCGTTTTTCAAACGGTAGCCATTTTGTCCAAGTTGATATTTCATTTTTCAAAGCAGTTAACGCGTATTTTTTAAAATTAATCAAAACAAAAGTTAGATACACGAAGAGTAAAAAATGACAAGATTTTTTTCTTATTAACTACATGTTTGGGTCTTAAAGGAATAAAATGCTTCCACACATTACAAAACAGTAGCCAATTTGTCCAAACGTCGAAAGTTCGAAAGACGCCAATTTCAGTCGTTACATGTGCTAAAGTTTCAATTAAATGTTCATGATAATTAAAACAAATCGTGTTGTGAAATTTTGAAAAACAGGTTGATGATTGCTGCCGAAAAAAAAGAATAGCGCATGTTGCTATAGACTCTACCCGGGGACATAGGTTCGACACAGGTTAAATTTTGCAATTTTTATTAATCGTTTATAGCTTTTAACGATTTATTTAAAAGAATGGTGAAATGGGGAAAAACATCTCATTACATGAACTTCGTCCAACTTTTGCAAAGACAAATTTTAGACACCAAGACAATCCTCTAAATGTAAAATTCGAATTGAAATTTATATTGTGGAAGTACTCCATAAATCATTTAAAGTCGTCATTTCAGTAAGGTGCAATCACCAATATTAAAAGACTTATACCAGTTCACGGAGTGTTTTACTTCGCGATTTGTCCTGCTATTCATGTTATAACTGTCGTGATGAAATTAATTCCTGTACTAGCGAAGCCGGAACTTTTCGTCAATATAAACTTGTGCATGAAATGGAGGTACTAGTAATTGAAAGACAAATCCCAAACAGCGACGAAAACCGTGTCATCGAATTTTAAAAACCCGGGATTTTTTAAGCCGTTTTCGCGGACGATCCAGGAGTAGATTACTATATTTTAAGGTAACCAAAGAAGGTGACCAAAGATTTTGCGACGATACAAATATTAAACTTTACAATATAAATTAATATTTTTAATCAATGAATTCAAATAGCAAAAGCTATGCAATTAACAGATATATACTTATTCAGCTTCATGTAAATTATTTAACAATGAAATACATTAAATATGAAATTTGGAGTTTTACCAAGGGAGCTTATAATTAATTAATAACACTGTCTGCCACACAGCATTTCGGGGGCTCTCCCTCTGGTATCTTTCGTCCCTCTTTTATAGCTGATTATGCGGGGGCTTTTCTAGTTATTGGGGGCATTATGATATGACCTATAGTTGTTAATTTCTGTGTCATTTAGTGTCTTGGCAATCATAATACATATTCTTTAATATATATAGTGTTGTCGTTATTACGACATATCTATGTCGTTATTACGACAAGTTATGTCGAAATTACGACAAAGCGATGTCGTTATAACGACATAGTATGTCGAAATTACGACATAGCGATGTCGTTATAACGACATGTTATGTCGAAATTACGACAAAGCGATGTCGTTATAACGACATGTTATGTCGAAATTACGACATGCTATGTCGTAATTACGACATAATTTTTTTTTTGAATGGCCCTTATCGGCTTCCGTATTTGTCCGCTGATTTCTTCATAAAATGTAGATATAGTAACGAAAAACATAGTGGAAACACTACCCAAAACGATTTATTGGGATTAATTCAACAAAGAAAATTACCAACAAAAATATTTGACTACAATCCTGTTCCCTTTTAACGAATGAGACCTACCGAATTAGACTATTTACCGTGTTTGTAATAAAATGAGGAACACGACGGGTACCACATGTAGTGCAGGATCTGCTTACCCTTCCGGAGCACCTGAGAACCCCCCCCCCCCCCCATTTTTTAGTGGGGTTCGTGTTGCATAGTTTTTAATTTTTTATGTTGTGTTTTATGTACTTATATTTGTCTGTTTGTCTTTTTTGTCTGTTTGTCATTTTAGCCATGGCGTTACCAGTGTATTTTCGATCTATGGTATCTTTCGCCCCTCTTGAAAAACTAAAAGATTACAAATGACTGAACATAAAATCCCTATTTGAATCGAACAGGCTACAAATCAATAGATTATAGGACTAAATAAGGCAGTAGATCAATGTTATCCACGAAGAAAATAAAAATTAATGTGAAGAACTCATGTAGTTAAAAAAAATAAAAAAACTTTAAGGGCTTTCTTTGCTTGGAAAAAATAATATGATTAAAATGAAAATTCGAATATGGACAACAAATGTTTGTTTTTTTTTTAAATCTATGTATTAGAAATTTTGAATTGATGATTTTTGGCCACATCCCTAATTTTCATTTAATTTTTCATGTTGTAACTCTTTACCACAGACATTCTAAAAACGTTGGCATTTTGGGCGTATCTCATATATTCTGTTGACAAGCAACCAATATAATGGCGGAGATAAACTCATTAGATATACTGAATAAATAGCTTTAATCTTATCATAATGGAAATCAAACCTGTTCAACATGTAGTGGTGATTTGGTCCTGTCAGGTGCTGGTGGGTCCTGATTCTGTGCTGGTGGGTTTGTTTACATTGTATCAGAACGGCAATAAAACGACTGTTTTGTTGCTTAATTTTTCTCTGATGCGTCATAAGTACCATGCAAAGTATATTACAACATTATTATATTGCAAAAGTCGTGCAAGTTCGTTGAACGGAATTGTCCTGACGCTGTGCTGGTGATCAGAAAAACGGTCCTGGTTCTGTGCTCCTATGTCCTGGTTTTGTGCCTTTATATTTTAGTTAAAAGTGGCATATATTCAAGATCATTGATGCTGTACTGTTATTGACTAATTAACTGTTGTCTGCTTTCTTGAAATTGACATTGTTGTGAATCTGTTTACTGTTATTATGAGAGAAAAAATACCCCTATGTTTTTTATTTTTTTTAAATTAACTGTAATCTTATTTATTGGCCTGTTAATGGAACCCTTCTTGCCCCCTTTTAAGATAAGAAAATATGTCTACGATTTTCGGGATTACAATCATTTTGCAAGATCACCAAAATACGTTGTAATTTATACAATACTTATATAAAGTAGATGATGTGGTATGTTTGTTGTCAATGGACAAATTTCCATAAGAAACCAAAGGAAGTATGTGTTAACAACCATACGTCATCGTACAACCTTCAACAATAACCCATAAAATAAAAATGTAGAAGGTTTTGCATACAAATGGAGAGCAAAAATATAAAACAAAGGACTTTCTGAGCGTTTGAATCATATGTCTTTAGCAGCATAACACACATTTGTTTGTGAACAATTTAGTGCTGACTATAAGAATGACAATAGTATTGCGGGTTTGTTTGTTTGGTTTTTTTTTTTTTGGGGGGGGGGATGGGGGATAAGTGAGAGCGAGGTTATAGTTAAAGTTTTAAGCTTGGAACAGTTTCCCGTAAGATTTAAAAGTTGTATTTTAAAAGAAAAATGTACCTTATAGCTATTAATAATCACTTGCTGTATCTGTAAGATTTTTTCAACATAATGTTTTTGTCTGACCGGTAATAGGTATTTTTTTTTCGAAAGTTCGATAGAACACTAAAAAAAAATTCATTATTTTATGAAAGGGCAGACTAGAATATGTCAATTTCAAAAATTAAAATATCTCGTAGCTTCATACTACCAATTGAGTATAAAACCTCACATGTGTCGAGGGGTCGTGTGAGGTTCATGTATTGTCTTGGCGTTCGCAAATACAAAAGGATCTTTTCTGAAATTACTTGACCAAATGTTACCAAATGATTTTTCAAGAGTGAATCTAGGAAAAACAATATTCATCAACAAACATGACCACTGTCTGTTACAATGTATTCGTGTTTTTAGTTACAGCCGATTTCATTGAGTATGTAGGCAAAGGTAATATCTTTGGTTAGCTTGCTTGTTAGCTAAACCGTGAAGTCATTGTTAGGTAAGGTATACTACCCTCCTTTCGAAGTAGCCTGGTCCTACAGACAGAAAGATGTGTCATTTGTCGGACTAGTCTACTCTTAAAGTAGGGTAGTTTACATAACCTAACAATGACTTTTCTGTTCAGCAAACAAGATAAATAAAGATATTCCCTTTGTCTACACACTAATTGAAATCGGCTTTAATATTGCAAAAGTTCAAGCCATTAGGGCAAAACTTACCGAGTAAAAAAAATCAAAAGGCCAATGTCTATCTACCTTGCACATTTCAGAAAATTCAGATCAGATAACGAAACTGGGTCCAGCAACATTTAAAAGCAATTTAAGATTTTGACCCTCACAGTTTCCATTCACCACAAATATTCTCGTTACAACGAATCATTTTAAATACAAAAATACCAGTTGCAGCCTTTTGCTTATCTATTAATATATGTATACGGATAAAGTTATGAAAGGCAGCAGGGTCACCAGGGTGAGGAGTCCATGTCATCTGAAATAAATGCTTCATCAAACATTAAAATGTGAACTTAAGTTTTGAGACTTTTTTAATCGACACGATTGGGATTTTTGTATATGAGAACATGGTTTATCTATTGGTTGAAAATGCGGCTTTGAACTAGCTTTCAGTACCTGCGAGCATTCGTTGTTCAATAATGTGTGTCTTTGTGTTATTATTTTATGTGATAAATTGTTGTGTTGGTACACCACTGTAACAAATGAAAGAGGAAATGAGGAGGGTTGATTGGGTGGAAGTGGGGAGGGGTATGCGGAGCGCTAACAAACATGTCTATGTGGCATATGCTTTGATCATTGTTGAAGCATCAATGTAAGGGGCATTTAATATCTAAATAAAACTATTCTTATTTTAGATACTATATATTGTTATGTGATATTGGACGAAAGATGTTGCCCTTTTATTTTATTTATGTAATACAAGTTACGATCATTTGAAAACACATATTAAACAGCCAAATGGATGCACAAGAGCTAAAATAGGAGTCATAGATCCTTTTGACAACAATTATCTGCCCAATTTTATTGATTTTGTAACATTTGTTTCAAATATGACCAACTTTTTATCCAAAATCACCAGCACCGTATCAGGACCCACCAGCACAATGACAGGACCCACCAGCACAGTATCAGGACATGAATAAATTGAGAAAATGCTAAATTTTAATAAATTGCAATGTTTTTTCACAAAATAGTTTTGTCGTGTGGGTTGCGGTATAGAAATCGGACTCTATGACCATTTTTGTTTTATTTTTTCAGTTCTAGATTTTCTGAAAATGAGCATTTTTGTGTTACGTTTACTGAAACAGTTTAGAGGGTCAACTTTTTAATGGTTTACATATGAACCCATAAGAAACAAAATTGAAAAATCTCAACTGTTTTCTTCCATTTTTTATGAGTGAAAACGTCAAAAATCATCATTTTCGTCTTTGTTTACATTTTTTCATTGATCACCAGCACCCGTCAGGACCGAATCACCAGCACAGAACATTCTCTCGCAGGACAACCATACCCACCGTGATATACACAGTTTAAATAAAACATAATGGAATGCGAATTTCTTGGTGAAATTCTTATAATTTCTTCCTAGCGACATATTTTTGCCCATACCAACGGCACTTTGTTTTCTATTTTACAAGATTTAATGATTCATATATTGCCACAAAAAGATAATTCAAGATGCACATTGTAAAAAGTAGCAAACTCCCGTTGAAATTAAATACCATGGATAAATATCAATGCTGAAATATCCACAAACTAAACTACAGACAAACAATAGTAATTCTTCTAGAGAAAGTTGTAATAAAATGAACTTCTAGAGTGAATATGTGCAGTAAATAAATGTACCATTGTCCTTACGGTGAAAATGCTGGTTATTACATTTTTCATGAATTGATATGACGTCACCTAGAGACAACATCTGCTAACAGCATCAATACCCGGTATAAAAGAATATATAAGGTGAACACACCTTTTAAGTTTTTGTTATGCCCCCGCCATGGGTTCTCACAGTTTAGCAACAAGAATGAATTATGGACAAGAAGATTTTTTAAGCGCTAAGAAATCTTAATATAAATTATCTAAAATACATAAGTAGATACACATGCATTAAAAGATGTATTATCTTACAATTCGGTTTCAATTTTGAAAATGTTATACATTGTTTATAAATTATATATAAATATATGCATGACACAAATCATTCTGTGAATTATTATTTCGAATTATTGTGCTGATAAATAAAACAAAATTAAAAACTTTATTAAACAACAAATAATCGTCAGTAACTAATTGACCTTTTCTAATAATTGTATTGTTCTGGTATAAAAACTGTATAGACACAAAATTTGTCTTCTTGTCTTTGTTTCTTGTCACTAAAATTCTTCTAATTTTGCTAAAAGTCGATTATGAGTGAGCGGAATGGGCATTATTGTTGCTATCTGGTCCGTTTCCGCTTCCAAAACACATTCGTACCCTATACAATCGCACCATGCACGTTCGAATCCTATTCCTTTTTTAAATACAGGTTGAGTCATTCGAAATATTTATATTTTCATGTATAAAAATTCATGATTTTTTTTAATGAAATATTTTTTTGGAGGATTAGATAAATAATTATTAAATGTAAATTATTTATGATTACTATTGGTTATAGTTACAGAGCTTATTTTAATTTATTGCAGTGTGCTTGAAAATCATGATAGCTGTTAAAACCATTGGCGTATAGTGAAATGCAAGTAGTGTGCTTCGTAGGTGAAATACAATGAAGGTTTTTAACAGCTCGACCCCTTATTCTCGTGTGTATTTAGACAAGTGTCCTCTACTTAACGAGTTTAAGTTAACGGATAAATCACGGCTAATTTATATTTAAATTATGCAAATCATTATATCTTACAATCATGATTGACGTCGTAAGTTCCCGTGGTCACAATTTTCTCTATTTCGTGTTTTTTCAGGGCACCCCCAGATACCGTATTGTACTACGGGGAATCTTTAACATAACAAAATATAATTATTGCGCTCTTTGTTGATGGTTAAAATAGGACTTATGAGTTTTAGTGATTTTAATATCAGTATTTCAGCATTTTAGTAAGACTAAAATTTTACCCAACATTTAACACATTTTTATCGAAAGCAAAATTCTTACGTGTATCATCACGATATGTTTTACTCTGATTAAAACAATGAGAGACAGTGCATGTGTGTGCCAAATTTCATGTGTAAAAAAAAACCGTTTTGAAGAAATTAGCAATGAAAAACCAAATTAAGACAACATTTTGGCATCAATTAAACACGGATTATCTGAGGATTATCTCATGCCATTAACCATTTTGTAACTTACACTATTTGGTCATTAACTAGAACGTTAGTCACTCAATACATTTCTAATTTTTTTTTTGTTTTGAATAGCCAGCTAACTTTGTAGATTTTTATTTTTTATTCGGAGGAATATGTTTTGTGTCAATTTTTCAAAACTTTAAACTTTTTATTGACTAGATATTTTTGTTAAAATTGTAGTATAAGAATCAAATCGGACAATTTCGTTTCACAACCCTAATATTGCACATCAATCCTATGTTACGGTCTTGCATGATGTTTTCTACCTAAATACCCCTCGGTGTGAAAGAGACAACAAAAATGTGCCCCCCAAATTATACACCAGCAGACACAACTGCAGTAATTTCAAAGATGAATTGGTAATTGGTTTGTCCGAGCAAACCACTGAAGCCAATGACCTACATGTGCGAAGCATACATGTTCAATCTATCTACCAGTTTTTCCAAGCAAACTACTGAAGCCAATGACCTACATGTGCAAAGCATACGTGTTCAATCTATCTACCAGTTTGTCCGCGCAAACCACTGAAGCCAATGACCTACATGTGCAAAGCAAACATATTCAATCTATCTACCAGTTTGTCCAAGCAAACCACTGAAGCCAATGACCTACTTGTGCACAGCATACACGTTCAATCTATCTACCAGTTTGTCCGAGCAAACCACTAATTTAAAGCTAATGATCTACATGTGCAAAGCATACATGTTCAATCTATCTACCATGTTTCAAATTGAAATGGTTGTTTTGTCTAAGATGATAATACAATTAAAAAAATATCGGTAGTTTAAAATTATAGGATCAGCTATAAAAGGCCCCGACAAGACAAATTTTGAAACAATCCAAAGGAAAAAAACTTACGGTTTCATTTATGACCACAACAAAAAAAATTAAAACAGACAGCGATCAACTACAACCACTGAATTACAGACTCCTGATTTTGAACAGACACATACACAGATTTTGGCGGGGTTAAACATTTTCGAGATCCTTCGACCCTCCACTTACCTGGACAATGGTATAACATAAGAACAATTTGCAAAGAAATAACAGTTGGCAATGGCTAATGTCATCAAATCGGCATGAATCACAAAAACAACTAACATTGAGACAAAGGACACAAAGTACTGATCTATAATTACTCACCGTTAGGATGCCACCATTTTATATTCGGAAAGGGGGTGGGGGAGCTGACGACAGGAAGTCTGTTTTCCTGATTGACCTTTTTTTTTTCATCTGTTGCTACGCATGCTTATTTTTTCCCGCGACTTTGCTGCGCGAAAAATTATATTTACTTTTGTACACATTTATATCCTCAACTATCTTGCATTTAATGTTGCAGAATATTAATTTTCATCCTGTTTTGTGCAAAGTCATTTATTTTCAGTTCAATATAAAGTCAACTTATTCAAAATCCTCTTCCCCTTCCTCCTTTCGAAATCAAATGGTTGTCCACTTACAGAAAGCTAACGAAAGTACGTCTTTAATAGTTTGAGAAAAGTATGATCATAAACATCATTACTGTAAAAACTAGGATTCTACTGGTACAGCATTGTTTTCTCACGGACTGAATTACGTCGAAAGTCTTAGAGAAAATGGTTATAATACATACTTTATATGCCTGTCCCAAGTCAGGATCGAGCCGGTATTTGAGTGGTTGTCGTTGATTCATGCCTTTTAGATTTATTTTTCTTAAATTGTTTTGTTATAAATTAGGCCGTTAGTTTTCTCAAATGAAGTGTTTCAAATTTTTCATATCGTGGCCTTTTATATCCGACCATACGGTATGAGTTTTTTCTCATTGTCGAAGGCCGTATGGTTGCCTATACTTGCTTAATTCCACATCTCCTAACTTTTATATTATACAACAAGTTTTACTTCAAATTAACATAATCAATGTTCCATATGTAAATGAGTTAGGGTCAGATCGACTCTGCTACAAAGAGATATACACCTTGCTACGATTCCATCTCTGCCACAAAGAGATGTACACCTTGCTACGATACCATCTCTGCCACAAAGAGATGTACACCCTGCTACGACTCCATCTCTCTCACAAAGAGATGTGCACCTTGCTACGATACCATCTCTGCCACAAAGAGATGTACATCTTGCTACGATTCCATCTCTGCCACAAAGAGATATACACCTTGCTACGATTCCATCTCTGCCACAAAGAGATATACACCTTGCTACGATTTCATCTCTGCCACAAAGAGATGTACACCCTGCTACGACTCCATCTTTGCCACAAAGAGATGTACACCTTGCTACGATTCCATCTCTGCCACAAAGAGATGAACACCTTGCTACGATTCCATACACCAAATATATTTGACCCACAACTTTTATAATCTGAGATACGGACTTGACCACTAAAACTTAACCTTCTTCACTGATCCACGAAATGAGGTCGAGGTCAGGTGAACCATGTCTGACGGACATATAAACCTTGCAAGGATACCATATATTAGTATCCAAATATAGTTATCCTAGAATTCATAATAAGTGAGACATTGACATGACGAAAAAAGCTATAAAGTTTTTCAGCAGTCACTAAACGAGGAAAATGAGGTAAAGGACAATGATTATAAGACAGACGGACACTTTTATATACAAAGCATGAATCATCCAATTCCTCTGCCCTCTGAAATTTGAAGCTTTACAAATAGTTAAAATTAGAATGGAAATCGGGAATGTGTCAAAGAGACAACAACCCGACCATAGTGCAGACAACAACAGAAGGTCACCAACAGGTCTTCAATGCAACGAGAAATTCTCGCACCCGGAGGCGTCCTTCAGCTGGCCCCTAAATAAATATATATACTAGTTTAGTGATTATGAACGCCATTCTTAACTCCAAATTGTATACAAGAAACTTAAAGTAAAAATAATACAAGACTAATAAAGGCAAGAGGCTCCTGACTTGGGACAGGCGCAAAATTGCGGCAGGGTTAAACATGTTTATGAGATCTCTACCCCCCCCCTAATACCTCTAGCCAATGCAGAAAAGTAAACGCATAACAATACGCACATTAAAATTCAGTGCAAGAGAAGTCCGAGTCTGATGTCAGAAGATGTAACCAAAAAAAATGACAATAATACATAAATAAAATCAGACTACTAGCAGTTAACTGACATGCCAGCTCTAGACTTCAATTAGTTAACTGTTTTTTAGCCGCCACCATCAGTTTGTATTTTGTATGCCCGGGCCCCCGCATTTTGTGACTTCGGTCGAATGCGGTTTAAAAAAGAACAACTGAAATTAGTTAACTAACCTAAACCTGGTTGGTGGTCTTCCAAATTAACAGTAGACAATGAAACGTAAAAGCTACTACTAGCTTCGGCACTTTTTCTATGTTGTTTCAATGTGATTAAAATTCTGGTCAATGTTAACTCGCGTGCTCGTATATAAAAGCACATATGAGGATAACGAAATCAGAGATTTATATTTTAATTATATTGATGTTGTTTACAAGTGTTCGTAAAATACCTAGATGCTGTACATAACCCCCTTTTTGAAGATAATGTTTTATTTCAAGTCAATTGTAGACCTGTTTATGCCCAATTAGTCACACACAGTACATTAATTTGATAGAAGAGTGTAAGGTGGAGTGAATAACCAGTTTCCAATTGTCATTTTGTTTTCATACATTTTACAGAAACCCTCCCCCTTTTTCACCGTTTTTAGTTTTTTTCATATTTCTATCAAGCAAAGATATACTACGACCTGCTAATTCAATCCATTCTGAGTTAATGTTACCAGATTTGGAATTAAGTTCAATAATTATTTTATGTGCTTCCACACTCACCAAAAGAACATTGGATATTTACCCAGAAAATCATTACGAACACCCTCTATCAAAGGACGGGAAAATAACATTTTGGGAGAGCAACTAATAAATTTTAATATCTAAAATAAAACATCTAGATTGATCATTGTAAATGTGCAACCTATAAATACAAAGTAAGAATGTATTAATTTAACTTTGTAAGAATAAAATTGAGAATGGAAATGGGGAATGTGCCAAAGAGACAACAACCCGACCATAGAAAAAATCAACAGCAGAAGGTCACCAACAGGTCTTCAATGTAGCGAGAAATTCCTGCACCCGGAGGCGTCCTTCAGCTGGCCCCTAAACAAATGTATACTAGTACAGTGATAATGAACGCCATACTAATTTCAAAATTGTACACAAGAAACTAAAATTAAAATAATACAAGACTAACAAAGGCCAGAGGCTCCTGACTTGGGACAGGCGCAAAAATGCGGCGGGGTTAAGTACTATATATACCATGGTTTTTACGAGTTAACATATTTAAACAAACGAATCCGAAGGATGAGTTTGTTTAAATATGTTAATGAGTAAGACACATGGTATATAAAATTTGTAATATAAATAAAATGATTGACAGCTTCAAGACCTTCAACTAATATTGGAAATTGATCACGTTACAGTTTTATCCAATGAAATGGAAACTCGCGCAAGTCACTTTTGCGCTTCGTGTATGATCGTCCGTGTATTTCATGTAGTAGAACCCCTGAATTTGCAGAAAGTAAAGAAAATGTCGGATTTTCCCTATTTTTTTTTTTTAGTTTTGTTCCCCGTGTATGATTGTAGGCGCAGGTAATTTCATAATGTCGTCAGACTGAGGTAAACAAAAATGTTGGATTCCAGCGACAAGGATTAAATAATTATTCTAATGACGGTAAGAATTGGGTTTTTTTTTCAATGTATCATACAAATTAATCATATTTTACAGAATGTTCATCTAATTGAAAAAGGCTTTTCTTCCGTTATTTTATTAGATTATTTATTAAAACGCAATTTTAATGATAAAACAATATTTTAACAGTGGCGGATCCAGGGGCGTAGATAGTGTACGTCCCCTAATCATGTTTTTCACAGATATTTGTAGCCGATATTTATCCCTTTTTGTATAGGTACCTCTCTTTTTAAATCGAAATTTAATTGAATTTTCGCAAAAGAAATGATAGTTTTACATTTTATTTTTTTCAAAACTGAAAGAAGAAACATTTAGTAATTGTTTCCAAAATTAAGGGAATTCGTAACAATCCTATATAGTTTGAAAAGGGTTTCTTGAAATGTGGTACACATAATTTATTGCTTTTTCTTATAAAATGAAAACAAATGAAGATCTTGACCTTTTAGTACGTTTTACAGTTTCCTAAATATTTAAGAGGCGGATACATTTGAAAAAAGGTGGAGCTTCAGCCATGAAATAACATGAAAATGAATATGTTATACCATGGCTGAAGCTCCACCTTTTTTCCTTTGGATTCTAGTCGAGTTGCATATGTAATTAGCAAAGTATGGTACAACATAAATTTGCATATAATATACCATGGTTTTCCCTCACCACACTTTTTAAGCAAATTATTTCATAAAAACATCAAAGGAAAAAATCCAATTTATGTTACAAACATGTTTGTGAGATCTCAATTCTCCCGCTATACCTCTAGCCAATGTAGAAAGGTAAACGCATAACAATACGCAAATTAATATAGGTCTCATTTTACAGGCAACTTTCAGATTTTTAATGCTCTGCATGACTATGAACAAAATATAAAATAGACTATCACACCAACCTTGCACAGATTTTTTTTTTATCTGAAATTTAATGTGTATGATCTTGTGATAATGTTAAAATGTCATATTGGTGTAAGCATAGTGCTGTGGTAAAAATGTAGAAAAACCATCCAAATATCTGTATTGTTGCTTATTTTCCCCGGTTATGACGTCATTTGCACTTACCATAATGACCTTTTTTTTTTTGTTAGATAGAAACAGTTTTGTTAAATCATTGACTCATATTCTAATAATTTATCAATCTCAATCAGATTGAAATTCAGAACTACGTCAACTCGCTTGCTGGTATTTATCATGCTTATAAGATCTAAGATGAACACATAAAAGTTTCTCTGTTGTGACCTTTTGTGACGTAACATCTGACCTATCAAAAAATGTATACTGACTATTAAGAATCTTCCGTATTTACTTGCTAAGAAATTAATGAAAATGGTTCTCGGACATTGGTCAAATCTACTGTTTGCCTAGTGGGATAATTTTTAAGACAAAGTATCAAAACTACATCCTAGAACTGAAATCAAGCATGCATACAGAGGTACAACGTCCATAAAAGTGCAAGGGCTAAATAATAATTCGTTTAAATTATGCTGCTGGCATTGATACCAATCTTTTTTTTCTTCATTTGACCATGATGTATTTCCTAACATGGAACAAACATACTCTTCAATATGTTAAAGATTATGGAATTAATACCAAGAACACATAAGACTAAGATTCTTGACAAGTAATTGAAAAATATGACTGTGTTAACAAAACATAGAACAGTTATTTTTCTAAAACATAAAATCTAAGTGTATGTGTTATGATTGTTTCAGATAAAATGCATTAACTATTTGACTAATCACTTCCTGTCAAGCCTTACCACATTTTCAGGAGCACATGCTTGTATGTACTCTGAGTTCAAAGTCTTGTTTTCTAATGGCCATAGTTAATTCCTTCTGATGAACCTTAAGAAAAGACGATACTCTGTTGTAGATCGTGTCACAGCAAAATAAATCAATAGCCTTTAAAGACTTCATTTGTTTATCATGTTTACTGTACGATTGATGAAAGTATTTTTCACAGAAAGTAATAACATGGAAGTCCACACTCAAGGACTAATATTAAGAGGGTTACTAAATTGGCAGTGTTTATAGTCCCCTTAATAAATATTCAAAGGGAGAACTATAAATGTAACAGAGAAATGAACTCGCAATGTCAATTTTTAAATTTCCATTAACCTATCGATAGGTGAAATATCTCTACAAGTTATATTTTACCAACCAGAGGACCAAATCATTTAAATATGTTTGGATAAACACTAGTAGCAAGGTAGGCAGGGAAACCATAAACACACATACAAGTCAGGAGTCTGTAATTAAGTGGTCGCGTTTGTTTTTGTGTTACATATTTGTTTTTCGTTATTTTGTTTTGTACATAAATTAGGCCATTAGTTTTCTCGTTTGAATTGTTATACATTGGCTTTTCGGCGTCTGTTATAGCTGGCTATGCGGTATGGGCTTTGCTCACTATTGAAGGCCGTACGATGACCTACAGTTGTTAACTTCTGTGTCATTTGGTTTCTTGTGGAGATGTGTCTCATTGGCAATCATACCACATCTTCTTTTTTAAATTTAACATTATAAACACTAGTATAAGTAACGATGGCAGGAAGGGAAACCCTAAACAAACATACATGTACATTATAAACACTAGTATGAGTAACAGGGATAGGTAGGGAAACTGGAAACAAACATGCACCTACATTATAAACACTAGTATAAGTAACAGGGATAGGTAGGGAAACTGGAAACAAACATGCATGTACATTATAAACACTTGTATAAGTAACGATGGCAGGAAGGGAAACCCTAAACAAACATACATGTACATTATAAACACTAGTATGAGTAACAGGGATAGGTAAGGAAACTGGAAACAAACATACACCTATATTATAAACACTAGTATAAGTAACAGGGATAGGTAGGGAAACTGGAAACAAACATGCACCTACATTATAAACACTAGTATAAGTAACAGGAGTAGGTAGTGACACCCTAAACAAGCATGCACGTACATGATTAACACTTGTATAAGTAAAAGGAGTAGGTAGAAAAACCCAAACCTAACCTTCACGTAAATTATAAACAATAATATAAGTAACGGGGGTAGGTATTGAAACCCTAAACATGCATGTACATTATAAACACTAGTAGAAGTAACGATGGTAGGCAGAGAAACCCTAAACATGCATGTACATTATAAACACTAGTATAAGTAACGATGGTAGGCAGAGAAACCCTAAACAAACATACACGTACATTATAAAAACAAGTGTAAGTGACAGAGGTAGGTAGGGAAACTGGAAACAAACATACACCTACATTATAAACACTAGTATAAGTAACAGAAGTAAGTAGGGAAACTAGAAACAATTATACCCCTACATTATAAACACTAGTATATTTAACAGGGGTAGGTAGTGAAATTCTATACAAACATACTCCTACATTATAAACACTTGTATAAGTAACAGAAGGAGGTATGGAAACTGGAAACAAACATACCCCTACATTATAAACACTAGTAAAAGTAACGGGTTAGGTAAAGACACCCTAAACAAATATGCACGTATGTTAAAACACTAGTATATGTAACAGGGGTAGATAGTGAAACCCTAAACAAACATGCACCTACATTATAAACACTAGTATAATTAAAAGGAGTAGGAAGAAAAACCCAAACCAAACATTCACGTAAATTATAAACAATAGTATTAGTAACGGGGTAGGTTAAGACACCCTTATTAAATATGCACGTATGTTAAAACACTTGTATATGTATAACAGGGGTAGGTAGTGAAACCCTATACAAACACGCACGTACATTATAAACACTAGTATAAGTAACAAGAGTAGGTAGTGACACCCTAAACAAACGTGCACCTACATTATAAACACCAGTATAAGTAACGGGGATAGGTTGGGAAACCCTGAACAAACATGCACGTGCATTATATACACTAGTATTAGTTACGTTGACATGCACGTACATTATAACACTAGTATAAGTAACGGGGGTAGATAGGGAAACCCTAAACAAACATGCACCTACATGATAAACACTAGTATAAGTAGCAGGAGATAGGTAGCGAAACCCTAAACAAGCATGCACGTACATAAAACAACTAGTATAAGTAACGATGGTTGGTAGGGAAACCCTAAACAAACATGCACCTACATTATAAACACTAGTATAAGTAGCAGGAGTAGGTAGGGAAACCATAAACACACATACATGTACATTAAAAACACTAGTATAAGTAACAGGGATAGGTAGGGAAACTGGAAACAAACATGCACCTACATTATAAACACTAGTATAAGTAACAGTATTAGGTAGGGAAACCACAAACAAACGTGCACGTACATTATCAACACTAGTATAAGTAACGATAGTAGGTAGGGAAACCTTTTTATTTGAAGATATACATACTAAAGGATAGTACAAGCGGCAAAGTTTTAATTGTTTTCAGTCTCACCTGAAAGATTTGTACGAGGATCTGTTTGGCCTTTAGAGTGAATAAACTTGAGTATGTAGGGCAGATAACGATTTCTCTGTTCAAAGGTCGCATGTTTCACTTACACTACAAACTCCTCAGAGTCTGAATTGACCAGTTTTTGTGCTCGACCAGTAAAATCGAGCACACATTTTACTCGACTAGTCTCGACATTGTCTCGACTGTACTTAACTGTACTTAAGTGTACTCGACTAAGTCTCGACTTTACTTATTTAGTCTGATTCAGTACTTGATGATCTTTGTGTAGTCTGAAATGGTCTTGACCAAGGCTCGACCTGTCTCGACCTGTCTTGACTAGTCTCGACCTGTCTCGACTAGTCTCGACTCAGTCTCAACCAGTCTCGACCTGTCTCGACTAGTCTTGACCTTCAAATTTAGTTTTGATTGGTGTAAATCAGCCCATCTAACTAAATTAAATATTGATCTTTCAAAATTCAAGCTTATAAGGTAGTTTGATTTATTGCTGTGAAATGAAACAATTTAATTTTACAATGTGTAAAAAAAAAATTATTATATAAAAATTCAGATAGGCATCTTTAATTTTTTTTATAACTTTTTCAAATCAACTTGGATTTTCATCAAACTATGCAGATATCTTAGATATACATCAAGCTTACTGAATCCCATTTCATTTAGTTTTTTGTTTTATTGCTGTAAAATTTAAGAATTAAAGTAATCTTGGTATAAAAAGCTAGGATTTGCAATTCGGACAAAATAGAGATAGTACACTTTAATTTTTTTAATAACTTTTTCGAATCAACTTGGATTTGCATCAAACTATGCAGCTATCTTACATATATATCAAGCTTACTGAATCCCATTTCATTTAGTTTTTTGTTGTATTGCTGTAAAATTTAAGAATTAAAGTAATCTTGGTATAAAAAGCTAGGATTTGCAATTCGGACAAAATAGAGATAGTACACTTTAATTTTTTTAATAACTTTTTCAAATCAACTTGGATTTTCATCAAACTATGCAGCTATCTTACATATATATCAAGCTTACTGAATCCCATTTCATTTAGTTTTTTGTTGTATTGCTGTAAAATTTAAGAATTAAAGTAATCTTGGTAAAAAAAGCTAGGATTTGCAATTCAGACAAAATAGAGATAGTACACTTTAATTTTTTTTATAACTTTTTCAAATCAACTTGGATTTTCATCAAACTATGCAGCTATCTTACATATATATCAAGCTTACTGAATCCCATTTCATTTAGTTTTTTGTTGTATTGCTGTAAAATTTAAGAATTAAAGTAATCTTGGTATAAAAAGCTAGGATTTGCAATTCGGACAAAATAGAGATAGTACACTTTAATTTTTTTAATAACTTTTTCAAATCAACTTGGATTTGCATCAAACTATGCAGCTATCTTACATATATTAAGCTTACTGAATCCCATTTCATTTAGTTTTTTGTTGTATTGCTGTAAAATTTAAGAATTGAATTAATCTAGGTCAAAAAAGCTAGAATTTGCATTTCGAACAAAATAGAGATAGTACACTTTAAGTTTTTTAATAACTTTTTCAAATCAACTTGGATTTTATTTAAACTATATAGCTACCTTGGTGATCTTACTAAATCCCAGGTTGTTAAGTTTTAAAATATTTTTTTGTCAAATTTAATGACATGGCACTATACATGATTTAATTACATCAGTACACGTGAGTTTTACAGGTAAAAAGAAAGCCCTACTTTTCTTAAACTCGTGTATTACTTATCTAGTGAATTAAATACCCTGTGATTTAGATTTAACAGGATGTTGCAACTTTGAATAAATGTTATTTAGAATTTAAAACTCTCTGGTAGATGTGATCTTTTAAATAACTTTGCCCCAAGCAGAAAGTATTACTTTATAAATCACCACAAATCAGAAGAACTATTTTAATAATTTCTAATGTTTCATCCCTTTTTGATATATTTATAAAGTGTATATTAAAAGGAATAAAACATTAAAGGAATTATATAACTATTTTATATATAATTTTTCCCAAATTATGAGAAAAGATATATTTCTAATATCGTAGCTTTTTGACCTAGGTTAATTAAATTCTTAAATTTGACAGAAATACACCAAACAAAATAACAACCTATGATTCAGTAAGATCAATATATTGCAAAGATATCTGTAGAGTTTGATAAAAATCTAAGTTGATTTGAAAAAGTTATGAAAAAAATTAAAGTGTACTATCTCTATTTTGTTCGAACTGCAAATTCTAGCTTTTTTGACCTAGATTAATTTAATTCTTGAATTTGACAGCAATACAACAAAAAACAAAATGACCTGGGATTTAGTAAGGTTAGTATAAATTTAAGATAGCTGCATAGTTTGATGAAAATCCAAGTTGATTTGGAAAAGTTATTAAAAAAATTAAAGTGTACTATCTCTATTTTGTCCGAAATGCAAATCCTAGCTTTTTTTACCAAGATTACTTTAATTCTTAAATTTTACAGCAATACAACAAAAAACTAAATGAAATATGATTCAATAAGCTTGATATATATGTAAGATAGCTGCATAGTTTGATGAAAATCCAAGTTGATTTGAAAAAGTTATTAAAAAAATTAAAGTGTACTATCTCTATTTTGTCTGAATTGCAAATCCTAGCTTTTTATACCAAGATTACTTTAATTCTTAAATTTTACAGCAATACAACAAAAAACTAAATGAAATGGGATTCAGTAAGCTTGATATATATGTAAGATAGCTGCATAGTTTGATGCAAATCCAAGTTGATTTGAAAAAGTTATTAAAAAAATTAAAGTGTACTATCTCTATTTTGTCCGAATTGCAAATCCTAGCTTTTTATACCAAGATTACTTTAATTCTTAAATTTTATGCCAATACAACAAAAAACTAAATGAAATGGGATTCAGTAAGCTTGATATATATCTAAGATATCTGCATAGTTTGATGAAAATCCAAGTTGATTTGAAAAAGTTATAAAAAAAATTAAAGATGCCTATCTGAATTTTTATATAATAATTTTTTTTTTACACATTGTAAAATTAAATTCTTTCATTTCACAGCAATAAATCAAACTACCTAATAAGCTTGAATTTTGAAAGATCAATATTTAATTTAGTTAGATGGGCTGATTTACACCAATCAAAACTAAATTTGAAGGTCAAGACTAGTCGAGACAGGTCGAGACTGGTTGAGACTGAGTCGAGACTAGTCGAGACAGGTCGAGACTAGTCAAGACAGGTCGAGACAGGTCGAGCCTTGGTCAAGACCATTTCAGACTACACAAAGATCATCAAGTACTGAATCAGACTAATTAAGTAAAGTCGAGACCTAGTCGAGTACACTTAAGTACAGTTAAGTACAGTCGAGACAATGTCGAGACTAGTCGAGTAAAATGTGTGCTAGATTTTACTGGTCGAGCACAAAAACTGGTCAATTCAGACTCTAAGGAGTTTGTAGTGTTACGCAATCGAACATCGCCTTTGTTCCTATGGAATACCATGGCTTGATAGTGTTCATAGAAATACACTGAATCGGACGGAGAGAGTGATCACAACAGAAAATGTTCAAATTATTTATGTACTTTTTTCCCGTTTACAATTGACATGGATACATGTTTACAACTTGTTGTAATAATGAATCTATAAAACTTAAAACGAAATTATTATTGAGTAAATTTTTATGTTTGTACGGTTGTGTCGTTGGGTTGCTGTCTTATTGCCAAGAAAACCACTTTGATTAGTACTATCAATAAGATATGATACGTTAATGTTCATCTGAAGAGAGGAAAACCTCAGTAAAAGTCACCAACCTTAGTAGCTTACTCAAACTACAGTATCAATTGATCATAAATGTAAGTAAATGATAAGAGTGTTGTTTGTCATATTTTTGTTTCTTGAGTGTTGATATTTAACCAACGTCTGTAACTACCCAAGCTAATTTCCTGTAGCATTAACCCTGCAATCCCCATTATATATCGTTCTCGTATTTCTTTGTTTTAGTAAGTGGTCTTTTTGTTTCTCATTTTTAACTTTTAAGTAAGTGTTTTTTTAGATTACATACGGTCTAGAAAGGTAAAAGGAAATGTTTGTGTGCATATACAACTTGATTAACCCTAGCACGTGTTATGCATGTATCAAGTTTGGATTGTTTTCATTCTTTGTTTTTGTAGATAGTTGTTTGTATCAATGGCTCTTTTTTCGGGAGGGTCGGGTATTGGTGGTTGATATTGAGTGGTTAGCTGTCCAGAATGTTTGTCTGTTATGGCTCAAGTTCTTACTCGAACAAAAATGTGGTTACAGACATATCCCATTTAGATTACCAAGACGTGTATAGAAAAAAGTTCAGTGTCTCTGGTTAAGGGTAGGCTTCCACAAGAAAAGTCGCCCGTTTGGTTAGGGAGCACTGTCATGTCCGTTCGAAATCGGAACGGCAAAAAGGATGTATACTTATCTATTATATTTAATTAATTTGTTAACCGAATGAAATATTAGCCACTGGACGTGAAGCAAACATCAATAAATCAAATAATCAAGACATCTTTAGAGTGTCACAACTAATGTACATGTCTTTAAAACATCTAAATGACAGCCGCTGAATTACATATGTGTATGTTCATGCTTCTTCCGTAATGTTTTGAAGTTAATATGCTTCAAGTGACACCAATTTCGTTAACAGAATCATAGTTCGGCTGTATATTTTCAAACATGAAAACCTTAACTCCGTTTTCAGCAATAATATATGTGGAATTGATTTTTATCAGTGCATGTAAGTATTTCAATAAATTAACATTCCTGAATTCATAATCTATTATCAAACAGAAACATTGCGTTTAACCAGAGACATATAATACAAGAGATTCGCAACTCGGCGAACAAATGTAATTTCTCCCGGCCACTAGGAAATCCTCGTGAGATCTCCTTTGGTAATTAAAAGTATTAAAAATACTCGAAGTAATGATGAATGTTCTAGCATAACATCATAAACTGTGTATGAAATAGATCTGCTTTCAGTGTTAAGATTATCATAATCAAATTATACAATTACTTTATTTTAATTATTTTTTTAAAACTCTGATTTAAGTTTTGTATTATTGATATAATATAATCAACAGTTCATTTATTGTATTGTGTTCATTTTTATTTGATAGTTTCATAATGGGCTTCTATTGAATATACACCTGTGTCAGAGACATAAATTTCTGTGTGACATGTACTGTATATTAGCTATGAATTATTCTATGACCCTGTAAATCACAACATGTTATAATTCGCTTTAAAAGAGGGACGAAAGATACCAAAGGGACAGTCAAACTCATAAATCTAAAACAAACTGACAACGCCATGGCTAAAAATGAAAAAGACAAACAGAAAAACAATAGTACACATGACACAACATAGAAAACTAAAGAAATAAACAACACGAACCCCACCAAAAACTAGGGGTGATCTCAGGTGCTCCGGAAGGGTAAGCAGATCCTGCTCCACATGCGGCACCCGTCGTGTTGCTTATGTGATTACAAATCCGGTAAATAGTCTAATTCGGTAGGTCAAATTCATGAAAGGGAAGGGGATTGTAGTTACGACGTGAGGAACATATCCGATATCATTTGTGAAATGGTTATTCCATAACGGTCAACCAACTCGTGATGGCGTCCGTAAAATTTACGAAGGGATGATTTCAACTTCACCATTTGGAACTCTTGATTTAATAGCTTCCTTGTGAGCAGTAAACCTCTATCAAGAAAATCATGATAGGAAATGCAAGCACGGGAATATCGTATCAATTGAGAGATATATACCCCGTATGCAGGTGCTGCTGGAATGTTGCTACTTTAATCGACACCTTGCACACAGGAAGTTGTTACACTCCAGGAGCTAGACTCTAGACGGACTTCTATCGGACGTTTAACGGATAAAACAGATGTTGAACGAATGAGAAACGGACTTCTACCAGACGTATAACGGATGAAACGGATGATAAACGGATCCGAAACGGATAAATGCCAATTGAAAATTTCGCGTCAGAAATGCCAATTATAGGTATGTCAGATTTCTTAAGGTTCATGAATTCCTATTATTCATAATCGAACTTAGAGTAAGGCACGTCTTCCCAATCAAGCAGATCTTATTCAGGGCAGACACTGCCCTTTGGCGGCATTTTAAAGAACAAACCAAAACCAGTTACACAGAAACATTTTGAATATTTAAGCGATTTACATGTATTATTATTGTCGCCTTTAATTTTTCCATATCTTGTTCATCCGTTTTATCCGGTATGCTTCCGGTAGGTGTCCGTTTTATGCGGTATTCGTCCGTTGGATGTAAGTTCGACATCTGCTCTGTCCAGTACGTTTCAGTTTCACGTACGTTGCATATCCGGTGTGTGTCCGTTATGCATTCGTTACACGTCCGTTTTATTCGGTGAGTACATCAACGGACTCCCAACGGATAACAATTTTGTCAACGAACAACTTTTATTTTCATCTGTTAGGCGTCCGTTCGTGCTATCCTTTAAGGTGTTACCGAGGCTTAAATCATTAGCAGTTGATTAATTATTGTGTTCATTATTAATTGAGCTTGCATTTTGTTTTACCTTTTAGGATTGTCGACAAATGTATGATTTCTAAGTGGGTTTTTGACAGTTTCATTATGCTTCTACTTCGAGAAAATTGTCTCCCCGGTTTATAATCCTAAAATTGGAAGCCATTGTAGTGATGACGCGCTTTCAATTTAGCTCTTGAAAACCGACAAATGTTTCCACATTGGATCATTACGATCCTATATGCCAGTTGTATTTTAAAAGACAAATGTATATACTAGCTATTGAGAACCATTTAATGTACTTTCATGCATTTGGTCAACTTAAAACTATTGTTTGATCGGTTGTCAGGGGGAATTTTTCGAAAGTTCAAAAATTTAAAAAAAAATTTAATTAAAATAAAATATTTCGTGGAAGGTTGAAGACTAATTACCCTAGACAAAACACACAACAAATGAAGTGCTTTGAAGTTATGCATTTTTAAGATCCACCAGAAACAATTGTCGTCAAGTACTTTTAGTGAAAAAAATGTTATTCGAACACGCCTACTCTGTTGTTATGACTCATTAGAAAGGTATTTCACTTGACCCATATATTTCATCTTTTAGTCCTGTACATGTTTAATGTTTTTGTATCAACCTACAGCCTAAATGTATAAAAAATATGAGAATCTGAAGCGAGATGATGTTTCAAATATTTTTCTTTTATACCTTTTCAAGACAGAATAGTCAACTCAAAGACGCCTGAACCTAAAGAGGTGTACTCAGACTCTCTTTTCGATGAAACTATTGCCTATTTTGGGGGTTTTTTCCAAAAAAAAAATGTCACCGGGGGCAGACAGAGATGCAAATTGATGCTTTACAGGGTTGACCAAGTATTACCCGCCCTGGAATTTCCAGGTCCGGGTTTTCCCGGGCTGCGCAATACTCCCAGAAATGGGTAATACTGGGCATTACTGGGCAATATGATTTTTTAAGCTTATTTTAACACAAAATGACAAAGACTTGGTGTAATTTTACAGTATCACAGCTAAATATATACTTTTTATACAGATAAACATTGAGTCATTTCTAGTAGAATGAGAAATTCAATTTCATTCTGTTCTTCATTTATTCTATATATATGTAAGCAGAAAACCAAATTTGCACATCTTTAAGGATACCTTGTTAATTACCAAGCATTCATTTGTTTCAATAATCCAAACTTTGATTTTAAGTGAATTGTTATTTTAATTGTTTTTTACATTCATATTGCTGAATAAATACCCTAAGGGGTCATGCCATTAACATTTATAGAATTGAAAAGGTTTATTTGGTATTTCGTGGCTGCGCTAGCATTAAGTAAAAAGGTATCCGGAAAACGTTACTTTTACTTGAATGTTAGATCAGTCCGTTCACAATTGTAACATAAACCAATCTGTGTTCTAATCTGAATAATTACTGATTTAAAATTAGTGACAGTACATATATACATTATTCAAATGTAATTTTTCTTACATGTAATTGTTAATTCATAATAGGAGTTATACTTATTTTTTTGCTTTATATTTACAGTATGAATAATCTAGACAAATATCTTAAATGTATAACATTTGTGTTTGATCACTGGATCCTCTATAAAATTTAGACCAGTATTTTATATTACCCAGTATTACCCACTAAAACCCAGTAAAACCCGGGTTTGACCAGTATTTCTCACTGGGCTGGGCAATACTCATAAAACCAGGGTTTTTGCCTACCCTGATGCTTTAAGAAGATAAATCTATTATCTTTCTTTGGATTTTTTTTTCGGCGGAATTTATGCTTATGCACAAAAAGATCCACAAGAATTTGCACCTACCACAAACGACTGTTTTGTGAAAATGTATCTACAATTTAAAAGTTTACAAATATCTCGCAGCTCAATTCAATAATTTAAGTAAAAGCACATACATAAGATGCATAAATCCCAAATTAGACACATTCATTAAACTTTTAAAGCCCATAGAAACAGATGTAAACAATTCAAATTTACTAACTTCGCCTTTTTTACCTTTTCTAACAAAGAGTTCCATTTCTTTTGTTTAATTTCAACTGGGTTTTCGCTTGTATGGGCTTGCATTGCGTTGGTTTTTTCTGATTGCCGGTAAATTTATGGTTTCTACGTGTTCTAAATGTGTATTCAGAACTAATATTTCATAGAAAATTACAATTAATTTCTTATTTGAACAAAGCTTCTTTCATGAGAACGCAATAAGGCAAATCCGATTTTATTTCGTGAGATGACGGTCTTAAAAGTTACGACTAGGTGAATACACTGATAACAAACTCTTTCTTGATAGCGATTGACGAAGACATAAGTAAGAGACCAGCTAAAAAACAAAATTAATTGAACAATAGTGCATCTATACATAGATATGTGTGGCCTTTGTGCAACAAAAACTTGAAGGGAGTGCCGTGGTCACACAAAAAACCAACACGGAAGACACTACTTTTGAAAGGTATTATATGTCTCTGTTTGGGCGTAGGCAGAGACATATACTGGCTAACACCACAGTCCCACTAAGCCACGATCGCACTACGATCTGTGAACAAAATACAATATTTGATGATCGTAGTACGATCGTGTAGATCGCAGTAAGGTCGTATCACGGTCGTGTTGAAGTCTTTAAGATCGTGATGAGCGTGGTCAACTTTAAACATGTTCAAAACAATCGTGATGCGGTCGTGGCAAAATCAGGCCGTAGTAGAAGCGTGGCGAGAGCGAACTAAGATCGTAGTAAGATCGCAAAGGTCGCTGTACCATCGTAGCGACAGCGTAGCGAAAGCGTGATTCTATTAGGAGAGACTGCGCTACGATCTCACAGCGACGTTATTACGACCTCACTACGACTATCACGTTCTCACCGCGACCCAATTACGCTTCCACTACGACTATACCACGCTGTTCCCGACCATATTACGATTCTAGCACGCCCTTCCGTCCTCATCACGCTCTTCTTACGACCTGACTACGTTCATACTGCGACCATTATTCTCATTGTAATTTTTACATAGAATATATTAAATCTCTCCAGGTTTTGTTTGTTTGTACGAAATTAAGACTTCTTGTTGTCAATTGTCTCTAACGGCTCAATCATGCTTCTTATTGTTATAAGGATTAGACTGTTGGTTTTCCCGTTTGAATGGTTTTACACCAGTAATTTTTGGGGCCCTTTATAGCTTGCTGTTCGGTGTGAGCCAAGGCTCCGTGTTGAAGGCCGTACTTTGGCCTACAATGGTTCATCTCTGCTTGATCAGGATTCGTTACTATCTGGCCGTGAAGGCATAAAACTTTGCTCAATGCTAGGAGCACAAAAATCATGCTCAAAACATGAAATTCACAATTTGATTGGTTGATTTTCGAGTCTGAGTACAAAAATCATGCTCGAAAGTTTTATGACCGTGAGGCCAGAGCTCCCTCTGTATCTACATCAATCCCTACCACCACGCCCATGTGTTCTAGTATAACTTGGTGGCATGACTGTATTGTTTCCGAGAAATTTACGTAAAAATAGAAGGAATGGATCTGAAACACGATGTTGACGTTATTGCTGAGAACATAGTAAGATCGCGATATGAACGTATAATCGTGGAAAGAACGTGCTATAATCTCAGTAGAAGCGTAGTAAGAACGTGTTGCAATCGGATAACTCGTGGTACGGTCGTAGTGAGAACGTGATGAGCGTATAAATATTTTGATAAGCGTAGTGAGGTCGCAGAACAAGCGCGGTGAGAACGTGGTATAATCGTAGCGGGATCGTCGTAGAAGCGTAATGAGAACGTAGTAGCATCTTGAAAGCAACGAAAATTTACATGTTCATGCCGCTTATATCGCGACCTCACCACGATCTGAATTTAATTTAGATCGTGGTGATCGTGGTGCGATCGTGGTCTAGTGGGACTGGGGCTTTAGGTAAATATTTCATAACATTATTTCAACGGGACAATCATTTGTATTTTTTTTTTGTCTTTTGACTGTGGAAAAGGGATGACAGTTTTAAAGGAAGATTGTTATAGGTGTAAATATAATCGTTTATTATCACAAGAATAACTGACACGAGATTATTTCTTTTACAGTACAGTCACAATAGAAATGTCCTCACTACGATTGAATTCAAGCAAATATTTGTCTTCATATAAAAATGGTTCATGTTTTGAATGAGAAGCGAAGTCTGAAACGACAACAGTACATGTGGCTCATTCATAATATTACGATCAGCTGTAAAAGATGTTTTTTCAATGAAAATTTTACTCCTTTTGTATATATTCAATTTTAAGTCGGTTTGATATACAACAGAAGAAAAATACCTTATTTGATAATGAAAGTTTTACACCCCTGACAAGAGTTTTTTTTAAATCCAAAATTGTGTTAGAAGTAAAGCTATTTATTGTCTTTAGGACACTAATTTTTTTTGGCTATCGACGGCCTTCGATGCAGGAGTAGGTCCAGTAAGACTCCTTTTTGGCCCCAAAATATAGCAGTTTCACAAAATTGTTCAAATGTAAACTTTCAGTTATTTATTGGACAGTAGAATGCTTCTGCTACATAGATATGGGCTGTTTTTGACAATACAATCCATATATATCGGGTACTAGCATCATTAAGTCATGCTAAATTACTGAAATCTTCACAATTGAAGCATTTTAGTTAAATTTTAGACGGTTTTCGTGTAAAACGAAAGTGGCCGCATTCGTGTTCATCCTTAATATTGAAATGTAAGTTTTTAATGACTGAATCAGTTCAAATCTTTCACATAAACTAATTGATTCAAATGAAATAGACATTTAAATGTTTGAAAAGTGGTCAAAATCTTTCGTCAGATGAACCTGAAATTTGAGGCCAAAATCGGTCCTTACCGGACCTACTCCTTTGACAAAAACATGTAAAAGCAAATTTGTATCTTCAATGTTCAGCATGCAACATGTAACGCTGAATATCATTTTGAGTTTATGGAAATTTATGTGTAAAATTGTTCAAATAAAATTGAGAATTGAAATTGGGAATATGTCAAAGAGACAACAACCCGACCAAAGAGCAAAAAACAGACCAAGGCCGGTTTTTTACACACCGAGAAAATCCCGCACCCGGACGGCATATTATTAAAATGTGTACTAGTTCGGTGAAAATGGACGTCACACGTAAACTCCGAAACATATAAATGAACTAAAATTACAAAAAAGATATTTGAAATGTATAATTTAAACTTTTTAGTATTACATTTCAAGTATGAAAAACACATTTTGGACCCTGTAAGAGAAAAAAAAGTTGTTTAGAATTAGGCTCTAACCCTTTGCAATTTTGTATTACAATGCCTTCAACAGAAACATATAGCACTGAATAGAAATGATTTTGATTTCAGGGGAATATGTAAACCATTGTTACAATATATATAACGTCATTTTCAATTTGTAATGTGCGGACCAATTTTAGATTTTGACCCTGTGCAGTGAGTGAAATAAGTCCAGGGAAAATTGGCCTCGTCACTTTCAAAGTCCACCCCTCTTTTCCTAAAAATTGGAGGACAGCCACATGTTTCTCAAGTGCCTGAGTTTTTGGTTATTGCTGTGGTTGACCCAACATGCTACCAACAAATACTTTTGATGCTTTACTGCTTGAAAAAAATGGTCTTCACGGTTATGAATGATTATCAAAATATCTTTAATGCCATCACGCAAAGTCAAAACGAACAAAATAAACCACCATTTATTGACGCAAAATAATAAGAAACTGATCAAACTCAACCTCAGTCATCATCTAATTCTAATAATCTAAGATAACCAACCTTTATAACTTAAAAGTAAAGATCATGCATACTTATTGTTCAGATTGATAAAGTCTTTTTCCATTCGTTGAGAATATCTCCGATTTAAATAATATTGATTTGATACACATGTCCAGACTTAACTAATCGATCAGATCGGTAATCGAACACTAATCGATCATATTTGATCGGTACTCGATTGATGACTTGAAGTCATCGATCAGTAATCGATCAAACTCTCTCAGGAGTTTGACCGATTAGTGATCGATTAGATTACTGATCGATTAAAGACCGATTACTGATGGATTAGTGATTGATTAATGACAGATTAGTGATTTTATTATTATTGACAAAACAATGCTATTCCAGAAATAAGCCTTATGAAAGATATCATTTGTGAAATAAAAATTCCATGAAAATATTTTCACCATTGCCAAAATTTTCTGGAATTCTAGAATTTAAAATCATTTCACTGCTAAGAAGATACTGGAATTTTTTTTCATGATGTTGTCAATATGTCTGAAAATTTGAATGTAAAGGTTAGAACCAATACCCATGCCAGACATCAGTGTTTATTTTTATTAAGTCTTGAATTTATGTTTCTGTCTAAATATGCCAAAAAATCCAGAATTTACTCAGCAATACATTTTTACACAATATGCAGTCGTAACCAAGAGAAGCGTATCTAAAAGCTCAGCCCTAACATATTCCTGATTAAAAACTACATTTTTGTAGGTTTACCCATGTATTTTGGTATAATAACTATGACGTCTTGAAAGGCTATTGTATTTTTTTCTTTTACAACCTTTCATTGACGGAAGGCGTCAAAACAAAATTTAAAAAAGCCATCCAAGATGTCATAATTATTGATATAAAAACTCTAATTTTTATATGTGTGCATGTAACAAATTTGGTTGTAGAGGGGTCTAAATACAGCACAAACTACATTTTCCAAAACACCAAAAGAGTGAAAAAAATAGATTTTAACAACAACATTTGACTTGAATATAGTAGTATATATATACTTCCATGGTTTGATAAATATTTGATGCCTTTTAAGTTATGACCTTTGTTAACACATCAAAATTAATTTTTACATATAATATTAGCTTCAGACACTTGTGATTTTATTAAGAAGATGAAAATTTCAACCAAGCTAATATATTTTAAAATCTGTATTTTTCATATATACGGATTAATCAACACAAATAAATTGTGCAATTTGATATCTCCTTAACTTTATGATGAAATTTAGGGTTTGTCCTATAACATTATTAACTAATGCCAGAATTTGGGTCACAACTAAATAGCCAGAACATTTACCAATTAACAGAAAATTGATACATCATTTATTCAAACACACTTGTTTGTCTTCACAGCAGGATATTGTCTAATTTCCACAATATTGTAGAAGACTGACCAGAAATGACCAGCTGTGGACTATGACTCTACTAAGGATTGCAAAATACTGATAAAAATAAATAGATTGTTATCAGAGTCAGTGGAAAACTTTCTATTGACTTTTGAATTAACATACAGAAGATCCCCCCTTTTTTCTAAAATTTTAAAATAGTCCTAATGCAAGGCAATAGTGGTTAGTGTTTTATTTTCACACGAAAGCATACACATCTAAAGATAAGTAGAATGAATATGAATAAGAAATTGAAGATGTTTTTAAATAGAATTGAGTATGTGCCTGCTGAGTGTGCCTGTCACAAGTCAGGAGCCTGTAATTCAGTGATGTCTTTTTTTATTATGTGTTACATATTTGTTTTTAAATAAATAAGGCCGTTATATCCACCTATGATTTGTAGTTGTATAATGCAACTACAAATCATTGTTCTGACCTTTCATTGATACTGTGTAGCAATGTTTAGAGTTTTTCTGTAAATATGGTGATTAAAGGGAAACTTTCAGCAGAGACCACCCCTTCTGTTTGTCATTTTTTTATTACTGCTTTTAATTTATTGATTTTTTCATAATTTTGTAAATTTGTTAATTTGAATTAAGATTTTTTGTTTTTTTTTGCAGAGTTCACGAAATCTTTTTTCCCCAGGTGGTCCTTGGATAAAATCTGCTGGTCCTCATTATTAATTCTATTGAAAAATACTTAAATTGTGTCAGTCCTATGTAAAATTTTGGTGGTAAAATCCAGAGGACCACCACTTTTCACGAACTCTGTTTTTGATTTTCTAACTATTTCATCCTATTTCAATAAATGTTTAATTAAGTGTTTCCTGGTAGAATATTGTCTTATAAGAATTTCAGTTTACATGTGAGGTTTACATGATGATGGTCATTAATTAGTTCAGTGAAATATTTTGAAGGAATTGTGACCTTCATACAAACTATTTTATAGGTCATTTCATTAATTCACCAATGTTCTATTTCTTTTGAATCCTATGGGTAGGTTTTAATGGGATATGATACACAATGTAGCACTTATTGAAGAATCTGTTTTAATAAGATGCCACAATTTCCTGAATACTTTTAAGTTCTTCTGCTTGAGGATGATAATATGTAAATAATACATAACATCTATTTTAAACTTTTTCCTTTTTCTTAATTTTATCTTTTCTGTCATGAAATTTAATAAAAATTTGTTTTACCAATTTTAGTTAATAACATGGTCTTTCAATAAAGAGTTTTCTTTCTGGTTTGTGTGTCTATGTAAATGAATACCTTTGCCTTTAATATAGGATTTAAAGTTCCAAATGGGTTGGTTTTGGGCTTTTATGAAGATGTTGGAATTTTTCTGTATTTTTTTTTATAGCATTTCATATCTTACCAGTATTTTCATGTGTTCTTCTTTGAGGATTTCAAGGTCTAGAAATTATATGGAATGATTTTTGCATTCCTTAGTAAACTTTAGCAGGTAATGTTGTTGAATAAATTGAGTGGTAGGGATGAGCTGGTCACCATGGTCACTATTTCAAGCTCTAATACATATTTCATGATAAAATCGTGAAATTTAGATGGAGGTGAAGTTTTCAACTTGCCTGTTTATATCACAAGTGTCTGAAACTAATTAGATGTCAGAATCTTTTGATGTTTGTTAATGTTTCCAATAGTGTGGTTAAATCAATTATCTCTAAAACAATTTTCCCATACAGTCTTACCAGCTATTTATTTGCTGTTTGTGCTTTTGATCCTATTATTTTGACATTTTCACCTAATTAACATTAACAATATATAATAATGAAACATTACATTACTATAAATGTATCCTGAAAAGAAATTCTGATGTGTTTAGAAAAAATAGCAATGTATCTTTCAAAAGTTATATACATGTATACTTTAGGTTAATCTTATTTTCATAAAAAAAAAACATTTTATGACAGATATACATTTTTGATAAATAAAAATATGATACGGGAAGGGTTGGGTAAGTGCTGGATCCAAATTCACATGGAAATAATAATGTAGGTCATATCTAACTATATAAACAGTAGTCCAAATAATTATGACATCTTGGAGGGCTATTTTAAATTTTGCTTTGACCCTTTCCGTCAATGAAAGGCGTAAAAGAAAAAAATACAATAGCCTTTCAAGACGTCATATCATAGTTTTTAGGACTAATATACACGGGTAAACCTACAAAAATGTAGTTTTTAGTCAGGAATTTGTATGGGCTAAGCTTTTAGATATGCTTCTCTGGGTTACGACTGCATATTGTATAAACATGTATTACTGAGTAAATCCAGGAATTCCAAAAAATTTTGGCAATGGTGAAAGTATTTTCATGGAATTTTTATTTCACAAATGATGTCTTTCATAAGGCTTATTTCTGGAATAGCATTGTTTTGTCAATTAATCAATCACTAATCCATCAGTAATCAGTCTTAAATCGATCAGTAATCTAATCGATCACTAATCGATCAAACTCCTGAGAGAGTTTGATCGATTACTGATCGATGACTTCAAGTCATCAATCGAGTACTGATCAAATATGATCGATTAGTGTTCGATTACCGATCTGATCGATTAGTTAAGTCTGGACATGTAACCGCTGTGCATACTTTAACGACAGGGCTAGTTTTCTGATCGGATAAGTAGTTATCTCCCTTGTTAATGTGAAGTTGTAATCAATCGTTTTATTTTTACCATCTTGATATAATATTTTATTGTATTATTCAAATTTGTGACTCATTTAATATTTAAATATAGTAATTTTATTTTATTATAGATTTAAAAAAAGGAAATTTGAAAGTCTTTGATTCATTATAAATCACCTTAGTTCAAATCATAAGTCAGACGGTCTATTCTGTCTACATTAAGTAATAGATACACCAGGGAAGCGATGGCTATGTAAAACATTGTACTACGTAAAACGAGAATTAAATAGACCAAAATACAGAAATTGAATCCAAATGTCGATGTTTTTCTTGTTAGTAAATCAAAAACGAAAAACGATTTTTTTTTTATTTTCATTTTGGTTTTTGAAAAATCAAAAACGAAAAATGAAAACACTTTCGTTTTCAATTTTGGTTTTTGAGAAATCAAAAACGAAAAACGAAAACACTTTTGTTTTTCAATTTGGGTTTTTGAGAAAGAAATCAAAAACCAAAAATGAAAACACTTTTGTTTTTTGTTTTTGATATTTCAAAACGAATAAAATGCTTCGCTGAACCCAGACTGATACGACCGCAAAGGTCGAACCCTGAACAGTTGGTGCAAGTTTGGACACAATATTCAAGCTTGATACTGTCTGAATTTGGAATGTGATAAAATTTTTGAAATAATATAGGTTTCTGACACAAACTAAATGTGGTGAATTATCTAAAAATTTTAAATGGGTTAAAAAATTTGTATTAAATTTCAATTGAAGATTTCTTGCTATTGCGCAATACTGTGCAAAAGAAGATTTATTGCTATTGCGCAATACTGTGCAATTCAATATTTCTTGCTATTGCGCAATACTATGCAATTCAATATTTCTTGCTATTGCGCAATACTGCGAAATTGAAGATTTCTTGCTAATGCGCAATACTGTGCAATTGAAGATTTCTTGCTATTGCGCAATACTGTGCAATTGAAGATTTCTTGCTATTGCGCAATACTGTGCAATTGAAGATTTCTTGCTATTGCGCAATACTGTGCAATTGAAAATGTCTTGCTATTGCACAATACTTAATATGACAATTTACACATCCTGTTTGGTGTGTATCTCCTGTAATATCGTTATTATTTGATTTCATATATAGATCAGAAATAACCAACTTTAAATGGAAAATTTTAAAGAAAAAAAAAGGAAAATAAGGAAACAAACCTCCCCCTTTTTTGAACCCCCTTATGATTCATCCCCCCCCCCCAAACTCAATCCCAGCCTTCCCTTTGTGGTATGGTACCTTGCAGTACAATTTCAAACAGATCCATACACTTGAACACACGTTATTGTCTGGAAACGAGAAAAATGCTTGTTTTTTGGCCCCTTTTTGGCCCCAAATTCCTAAACGTTTGGGGCAATTACCCCAAAGCACAAACCAATCTTTCCTTTTGTGATATGAAACTTTGTAGTACAATTTCAGAAAGAACCATACACTTACACACAAGTTATTGTCATGAAACTAGAAAAATGCTTGTTTTTGAAACCTTTTTTTGGCCCCTAATTCCTAAAATTTTGAGGCAATTACCCCCAAAATCAATCCAAGCATTCTCTTTGTGATATGGTACCTTGTGGTACAATGTCAGAGAGATCCATACACTAACACACAAGTTATTGTGCGAAAACCAATGTACCAATATACGACCGCAAAATTTTAACACTGGCTCCACAGTTGCTTCGGAGCCCGGTGCCCACATTGCTGGAGCCGGAATCCCTACATGTACCCCCAAAGCATGGAGACCAAACACTGGAGCTTGGGCACACAACCTTGTTCGAATGAACCATGAGCCCCTAATTTGGGGCCTGGGACACAAGGAACCCTGATCCCTTTATTTGGAGCCCACATACCATGTGCTGTTGTCCCCTGATCCCTTAATTTGGAGCCCTCAGACCATGTGATGTTGTCCCTTGATCCCTTAATTTGGAGACCACAGACCACGTGATGTTGTCCCCTGATTCCAGTCTCAAGTCCAGATTATAATAGTTTTTGCTGAAGGCGTTGGGTATTTTTCAACACCTACTTTGGTAAGAGTTTCATATGGCACCCCCACCATACCAAAAGAACACAATAATGTATTATCTAGTATTGGATATGCATGTACCAACCATTCATCTTTATATTATTTTTAGGGGGGAGGGGGGAGGTTCTATCTAGTATTGGATATGCATGTACCAACCATTCATCTTTATATTATTATTAGGGGGAGGGGGAGGTTCTATCTAGTATTGGATATGCATGTACCAACCATTCATCTTTATATTATTTTTAGGGGGAGGGGGAGGTTCTATCTAGTATTGGATATGCATGTACCAACCATTCATCTTTATATTATTATTAGGGGGAGGGGGAGGTTCTATCTAGGATTGGATATGCATGTACCAACCATTCATCTTTATATTATTTTTAGGGGGAAGGGAGGTTCTATCTAGTTTTGGATATGCATGTACCAACCATTCATCTTTATATTATTTTTAGGGGGAGGGGGAGGTTCTATCTAGTATTGGATATGCATGTACCAACCATTCATCTTTATATTATTTCTAGGGGGAGGGGGAGGTTCTATCTAGGATTGGATATGCAGGTACCAACCATTCATCTTTATATTATTTCTAGGGGGAGGGGGAGGTTCTATCTAGGATTGGATATGCATGTACCAACCATTCATCTTTATATCATTTTTAGGGGAAGGGGGAGGTTCTATCTAGGATTGGATATGCATGTACCAACCATTCATCTTTATATTATTATTAGGGGGAAGGGAGGTTCTATCTAGTTTTGGATATGCATGTACCAACCATTCATCTTTATATTATTATTTTTAGGGGGAGGGGGAGGTTCTATCTAGTATTGGATATGCATGTACCAACCATTCATCTTTATATTATTTTTAGGGGGAGGGGGGAGGTTCTATCTAGTATTGGATATGCATGTACCAACCATTCATCTTTATATTATTTCTAGGGGGAGGGGGAGGTTCTATCTAGTATTGGATATGCATGTACAAACCATTCATCTTTATATTATTTTTAGGGGGAGGGGGGAGGTTCTATCTAGTTTTGGATATGCATGTACCAACCATTCATCTTTATATTATTTTTAGGGGGAGGGGGGAGGTTCTATCTAGTATTGGATATGCATGTACCAACCATTCATCTTTATATTATTTCTAGGGGGAGAGGGAGGTTCTATCTAGTATTGGATATGCATGTACCAACCATTCATCTTTATATTATTTCTAGGGGGAGGGGGAGGTTCTATCTAGTATAGGATATGCATGTACCAACCATTCATCTTTATATTATTATTTTTAGGGGGAGGGGGAGGTTCTATCTAGTATTGGATATGCATGTACCAACCATTCATCTTTATATTATTTTTAGGGGGAGGGGGAGGTTCTATCTAGTATTGGATATGCATGTACCAACCATTCATCTTTATATTATTTCTAGGGGGAGGGGGAGGTTCTATCTAGTATTGGATATGCATGTACAAACCATTCATCTTTATATTATTTTTAGGGGGAGGGGGGAGGTTCTATCTAGTTTTGGATATGCATGTACCAACCATTCATCTTTATATTATTTTTAGGGGGAGGGGGGAGGTTCTATCTAGTATTGGATATGCATGTACCAACCATTCATCTTTATATTATTTCTAGGGGGAGAGGGAGGTTCTATCTAGTATTGGATATGCATGTACCAACCATTCATCTTTATATTATTTCTAGGGGGAAGGGAGGTTCTATCTAGGATTGGATATGCATGTACCAACCATTCATCTTTATATTATTTTTAGGGGGAGGGGGGAGGTTCTATCTAGTATTGGATATGCATGTACCAACCATTCATCTTTATATTATTTCTAGGGGGAGGGGGAGGTTCTATCTAGTTTTGGATATGCATGTACAAACCATTCATCTTTATATTATTTTTAGGGGGAGGGGGGAGGTTCTATCTAGTTTTGGATATGCATGTACCAACCATTCATCTTTATATTATTTTTAGGGGGAGGGGGGAGGTTCTATCTAGTATTGGATATGCATGTACCAACCATTCATCTTTATATTATTTCTAGGGGGAGGGGGGAGGTTCTATCTAGTATTGGATATGCATGTACCAACCATTCATCTTTATATTATTTCTAGGGGGAGGGGGGAGGTTCTATCTAGTTTTGGATATGCATGTACCAACCATTCATCTTTATATTATTTTTAGGGGGAGGGGGGAGGTTCTATCTAGTTTTGGATATGCATGTACCAACCATTCATCTTTATATTATTTCTAGGGGGAGGGGGGAGGTTCTATCTAGTATTGGATATGCATGTACCAACCATTCATCTTTATATTATTTCTAGGGGGAGGGGGGAGGTTCTATCTAGGATTGGATATGCATGTACCAACCATTCATCTTTATATTATTTTTAGGGGGAGGGGGGAGGTTCTATCTAGTATTGGATATGCATGTACCAACCATTCATCTTTATATTATTTCTAGGGGGAGGGGGAGGTTCTATCTAGTATTGGATATGCATGTACCAACCATTCATCTTTATATTATTTCTAGGGGGAGAGGGAGGTTCTATCTAGGATTGGATATGCATGTACCAACCATTCATCTTTATATTATTTTTAGGGGGAGGGGGGAGGTTCTATCTAGTATTGGATATGCATGTACCAACCATTCATCTTTATATTATTTCTAGGGGGAGGGGGAGGTTCTATCTAGTTTTGGATATGCATGTACCAACCATTTATCTTTATATTATTTCTAGGGGGAGGGGGGGGGGTTCTATCTAGTTTTGGATATGCATGTACCAACCATTCATCTTTATATTATTTCTAGGGGGAGGGGGAGGTTCTATCTAGTTTTGGATATGCATGTACCAACCATTCATCTTTATATTATTTCTAGGGGGAGGGGGGAGGTTCTATCTAGTATTGGATATGCATGTACCAACCATTCATCTTTATATTATTTTTAGGGGGAGGGGGAGGTTCTATCTAGTATTGGATATGCATGTACCAACCATTCATCTTTATATTTTTTTTAGGGGGAGAGGGAGGTTCTATCTAGTATTGGATATGCATGTACCAACCATTCATCTTTATATTATTTTTAGGGGGAGGGGGAGGTTCTATCTAGTATTGGATATGCATGTACCAACCATTCATCTTTATATTATTTTTAGGGGGAGGGGGAGGTTCTATCTAGTATTGGATATGCATGTACCAACCATTCATCTTTATATTTTTTTTAGGGGGAGAGGGAGGTTCTATCTAGTATTGGATATGCATGTACCAACCATTCATCTTTATATTATTTTTAGGGGGAGGGGGAGGTTCTATCTAGTATTGGATATGCATGTACCAACCATTCATCTTTATATTATTTTTAGGGGGAGGGGGAGGTTCTATCTAGTTTTGGATATGCATGTTCCAACCATTCATCTTTATATTATTTCTAGGGGGAGGGGGAGGTTCTATCTAGTATTGGATATGCATGTACCAACCATTCATCTTTATATTATTTTTAGGTGGAGGGGGGAGGTTCTATGTAGTTTTGGATATTCATGTACCAACCATTCATCTTTATATTATTATTAGGGGGAGGGGGAGGTTCTATCTAGTATTGGATATGCATGTACCAACCATTCATCTTTATATTATTTCTAGGGGGAGGGGGAGGTTCTATCTAGTATTGGATATGCATGTACCAACCATTCATCTTTATATTATTTTTAGGTGGAGGGGGGAGGTTCTATGTAGTTTTGGATATTCATGTACCAACCATTCATCTTTATATTATTATTAGGGGGAGGGGGAGGTTCTATCTAGTATTGGATATGCATGTACCAACCATTCATCTTTATATTATTTTTAGGGGGAGGGGGAGGTTCTATCTAATATTGGATATGCATGTACCAACCATTCATCTTTATATTTTTTTTAGGGGGAGGGAGAGGTTCTATCTAGTATTGGATATGCATGTACCAACCATTCATCTTTATATTATTTTTAGGGGGAGGGGGGAGGTTCTATCTAGTATTGGATATGCATGTACCAACCATTCATCTTTATATTATTTCTAGGGGGAGGGGGAGGTTCTATCTAGTATTGGATATGCATGTACAAACCATTCATCTTTATATTATTTTTAGGGGGAGGGGGGAGGTTCTATCTAGTTTTGGATATGCATGTACCAACCATTCATTTTATATTATTTTTAGGGGGAGGGGGAGGTTCTATCTAGGATTGGATATGCATGTACCAACCATTCATCTTTATATTTTTTCTAGGGGGAAGGGAGGTTCTATCTAGTTTTGGATATGCATGTACCAACCATTCATCTTTATATTATTTTTAGGGGGAGGGGGAGGTTCTATCTAGGATTGGATATGCATGTACCAACCATTCATCTTTATATTATTTCTAGGGGGAGGGGGAGGTTCTATCTAGTTTTGGATATGCATGTACCAACCATTCATCTTTATATTATTTTTAGGGGGAGGGGGAGGTTCTATCTAGGATTGGATATGCATGTACCAACCATTCATCTTTATATTATTTCTAGGGGGAGGGGGAGGTTCTATCTAGTTTTGGATATGCATGTACCAACCATTCATCTTTATATTATTATTAGGGGGAGGGGGAGGTTCTATCTAGGATTGGATATGCATGTACCAACCATTCATCTTTATATTATTTCTAGGGGGAGGGGGGAGGTTCTATCTAGTTTTGGATATGCATGTACCAACCATTCATCTTTATATTATTTCTAGGGGGAGGGGGAGGTTCTATCTAGGATTGGATATGCATGTACCAACCATTCATCTTTATATTATTTCTAGGGGGAGGGGGAGGTTCTAACTAGTATTGGATATGCATGTACCAACCATTCATCTTTATATTATTATTAGGGGGAGGGGGAGGTTCTATCTAGGATTGGATATGCATGTACCAACCATTCATCTTTATATCATTTTTAGGGGGAGGGGGGGGGGGTTCTATCTAGTATTGGATATGCATGTACCAACCATTCATCTTTATATTATTTCTAGGGGGAGGGGGAGGTTCTATCTATTTTTGGATATGCATGTACCAACCATTCATCTTTATATTATTTCTAGGGGGAGGGGGAGGTTCTATCTAGTCTTGGATATGCATGTACCAACCATTCATCTTTATATTATTTCTAGGGGGAGGGGAGGTTCTATCTAGTTTTGGATATGCATGTACCAACCATTCATCTTTATATTATTTCTAGGGGGAGGGGGGAGATTCAAATAAAGTATTGGATATGCATGTACCAACCATTCATCTTTATATTATTTCTAGGGGGAGGGGGAGGTTCTATCTAGTTTTGGATATGCATGTACCAACCATTCATCTTTATATTATTTCTAGGGGGAGGGGGAGGTTCTATCTAGTATTGGATATGCATGTACCAACCATTCATCTTTATATTATTTCTAGGGGGAGGGGGAGGTTCTATCTAGTTTTGGATATGCATGTACCAACTATTCATCTTTATATTTTTTTAGGGGGAGGGGGGAGGTTCTATCTAGTTTTGGATATGCATGTACCAACCATTCATCTTTATATTATTTTTAGGGGGAGGGGGGAGGTTCTATCTAGTATTGGATATGCATGTACCAACCATTCATCTTTATATTATTTCTAGGGGGAGGGGGGGGTTCTATCTAGTATTGGATATGCATGTACCAACCATTCATCTTTATATTATTTTTAGGGGGAGGGGGGAGGTTCTATCTAGTATTGGATATGCATGTACCAACCATTCATCTTTATATTATTTCTAGGGGGAGGGGGAGGTTCTATCTAGTATTGGATATGCATGTACAAACCATTCATCTTTATATTATTTTTAGGGGGAGGGGGGAGGTTCTATCTAGTTTTGGATATGCATGTACCAACCATTCATTTTATATTATTTTTAGGGGGAGGGGGAGGTTCTATCTAGGATTGGATATGCATGTACCAACCATTCATCTTTATATTTTTTCTAGGGGGAAGGGAGGTTCTATCTAGTTTTGGATATGCATGTACCAACCATTCATCTTTATATTATTTTTAGGGGGAGGGGGAGGTTCTATCTAGGATTGGATATGCATGTACCAACCATTCATCTTTATATTATTTCTAGGGGGAGGGGGAGGTTCTATCTAGTTTTGGATATGCATGTACCAACCATTCATCTTTATATTATTTTTAGGGGGAGGGGGAGGTTCTATCTAGGATTGGATATGCATGTACCAACCATTCATCTTTATATTATTTCTAGGGGGAGGGGGAGGTTCTATCTAGTTTTGGATATGCATGTACCAACCATTCATCTTTATATTATTATTAGGGGGAGGGGGAGGTTCTATCTAGGATTGGATATGCATGTACCAACCATTCATCTTTATATTATTTCTAGGGGGAGGGGGGAGGTTCTATCTAGTTTTGGATATGCATGTACCAACCATTCATCTTTATATTATTTCTAGGGGGAGGGGGAGGTTCTATCTAGGATTGGATATGCATGTACCAACCATTCATCTTTATATTATTTCTAGGGGGAGGGGGAGGTTCTAACTAGTATTGGATATGCATGTACCAACCATTCATCTTTATATTATTATTAGGGGGAGGGGGAGGTTCTATCTAGGATTGGATATGCATGTACCAACCATTCATCTTTATATTATTTTTAGGGGGAGGGGGGGGGGGGTTCTATCTAGTATTGGATATGCATGTACCAACCATTCATCTTTATATTATTTCTAGGGGGAGGGGGAGGTTCTATCTATTTTTGGATATGCATGTACCAACCATTCATCTTTATATTATTTCTAGGGGGAGGGGGAGGTTCTATCTAGTCTTGGATATGCATGTACCAACCATTCATCTTTATATTATTTCTAGGGGGAGGGGAGGTTCTATCTAGTTTTGGATATGCATGTACCAACCATTCATCTTTATATTATTTCTAGGGGGAGGGGGGAGATTCAAATAAAGTATTGGATATGCATGTACCAACCATTCATCTTTATATTATTTCTAGGGGGAGGGGGAGGTGCTATCTAGTTTTGGATATGCATGTACCAACCATTCATCTTTATATTATTTCTAGGGGGAGGGGGAGGTTCTATCTGGTATTGGATATGCATGTACCAACCATTCATCTTTATATTATTTCTAGGGGGAGGGGGAGGTTCTATCTAGTTTTGGATATGCATGTACCAACTATTCATCTTTATATTTTTTTTAGGGGGAGGGGGGAGGTTCTATCTAGTTTTGGATATGCATGTACCAACCATTCATCTTTATATTATTTTTAGGGGGAGGGGGGAGGTTCTATCTAGTATTGGATATGCATGTACCAACCATTCATCTTTATATTATTTCTACGGGGAGGGGGGGGGGGTTCTATCTAGTATTGGATATGCATGTACCAACCATTCATCTTTATATTATTTCTAGGGGGAGGGGGGAGGTTCTATCTAGTTTTGGATATGCAGGTACCAACCATTCATTTTTATATTTTTTCTAGGGGGAGGGGGAGGTTCTATCTAGTTTTGGATATGCATGTACCAACCATTCATCTTTATATTATTTTTAGGGGGAGGGGGGAGGTTCTATCTAGTTTTGGATATGCATGTACCAACCATTCATTTTTATATTATTTCTAGGGGGAGGGGGAGGTTCTATCTAGTATTGGATATGCATGTACCAACCATTCATCTTTATATTATTTTTAGGGGGAGGGGGAGGTTCTATCTAGTTTTGGATATGCATGTACCAACCATTCATCTTTATATTATTTTCTTTGGGAGGGGGAGGTTCTATCTTGGTACAATTTTTAGCTGGGTATATATACTGTACAATGTTAATTTCATTTTAGTCGAATCATGAAGCAGAGCTTCTGTACATGTACCAGTCTGTTAAGTCATGGCTTAAATACAAACAATGTAGGCTTGCTTCATTTGAGCATGTTGAGGAACATGTAGTTGTAAATAACACTAAATCAGTGGCGGATCCAGAAATTGTCATAAGTGGAGGCCCATTGACTGTCTAAGTGGGCTCGCTCCAGTCATGCTTCAGTGATCACCTATATAATCAACCAAATTTTTCCCACAAAGCCCCTCCTAAATCCTCCTCTATTAATATTGCTTGTATTTATTTCGTAGTTTTATATAGTTGTTGGAACACCTCAAACACTATAGGCCCTAGAGACCAACAAATTACAGAATACATTTATACAAGTACCTGATATACAGTGACATATACTGTAAATTCAGAAATTATTGCGTGCATTTATTATTGCGATTTTGTTATTTTAGAATGTTTAGACTACAATGCGATTTTAATTTTTGCGAATTTGGGAAAAATCCTGTTGAATTCAAATAAAAATTTTCAAAATGCGAGTTTAAAGTATTGCGATTATAACCCTGTCGCATTTTCCAAATAATAAAAACATCGCAATAATTTCTGATTTTACAGTAGTTGTTAACATCTACTTTATTTGGTCTCTTGTAGCTAGTTGTCTCAAATGATTGGTAATCAAACCACATACATGTTGTATTATTTTTAATGAGGCCTGGAACTTTCCACGGATTTCTTGTTGCCACATAATAAAACAAAAGTTAGACAGTTTTGGACTCTACAATGCAACAGAAAATGTGTGTTCTTTTTTTGTTAAATGATTTAAAAAATGTACCAGTAGTATTTTTTCATGCCCCACCTACGATTATAGAGGGGCATTATGTTTTCTGGTCTGCGTCTGTTCGTTCGTCCGTCTTTCCCGCTTCATTCATCCGTTCGTTCGTTTGTCCGTTTGTTCCGCTTCAAGTTAAAGTTTTTGGTCAGGGTAGTTTTTGAAGTACGATCAACTTGAAACTTGGTACACATATTCGATAACTTAAATAGGATGTAATTTGATCACAACAATATCAAGATTTTAATTTGAAATAAAATTGGCTGTGTCATGCCAGAGTTATAGGATTTTAAAAGGGTAAGAATGGGGTACCCAACATACCAAAAGGGTAAGAATGGGGTACCCCAAACATGCCAAAAGGGTAAGAATGGGGTACCCCAACATGCCAAAAGGGTAAGAATGAGGTACCCCAAACATGCCAAAAGGGTAAGAATGGGGTACCCCAAACATGCCAAAAGGGTAAGAATGGGTACCCCAAACATGCCAAAAGGGTAAGAATGGGGTACCCCAAACATGCCAAAAGGGTAAGAATGGTGAACCACAAACATGCCAAAAGGGTAAGAATGGTGAACCCCAAACATGCCAAAAGGGTAAGAATGGGGTACCCCAAACATGCCAAAAGGGTAAGAAATGGTGAACCCCAAACATGCCAAAAGGGTAAGAATAGTGAACCCAAAACATGCCAAAAGGGTAAGAATGAGGTACCCCAAACATGCCAAAAGGGTAAGAAATGGGGTACCCCAAACATGCCAAAATGGTAAGAATGGGGTACCCCAAACATGCCAAAAGGGTAAGAATGGGGTACCCCAAACATGCCAAAATGGTAAGAATGGGGTACCCCAAACATGCCAAAAGGGTAAGAATGGTGAACCCCAAACATGCCAAAAGGGTAAGAATGGTGAACCCCAAACATGCCAAAATGGTAAGAATGGGGTACCCCAAACATGCCAAAAGGGTAAGAAATGGGGTACCCCAAACATGCCAAAAGGGTAAGAATGGGGTACCCCAAACATGCCAAAAGGGTAAGAATGGGTACACAAAACATGCCAAAAGGGTAAGAATGGGGTACCCCAAACATGCTAAAAAGGGTAAGAATGGGTACCCCAAACACGCCAAAAGGGTAAGAATGGGGTACCCCAAACATGCCAAAAGGGTAAGAATGATGAACCCCAAACACGCCAAATGGCGAATGACGTTAAATATTTGTGCAAATAACGTTAAAGAAAAACATTTTACTCCTTTTGATGCCAAGTAGTTACAAAATAAGATACGAGATATAAAATTAAGACTCATTTGATGCTAACTGTAGCGGAAACCATAACCCCTCCCCTGGAAGTTAAATGGTTGCTCCCATAAGCATGTAAGGAAATTGTTTATTGTTGATGTGGTTTTAAATTAAATATATATTTTAACAAAGGTTGGTGGACATGGTGTAGGGTATAATTCTTACAAATAGTATAAAAATACCAGAGTTCTCAAGGATGAAATTTTAAAAAATAGGCAGGAAAGGAGTTTTGAGTAAAAAAAAGGCAGGATAACACTTTCTGAAAAAAAAGTAAGTATAAACTAATAAAAAAAGGCAGGACTGAATAGAGTGAAAAATAAAAAAAAGCAGGACAGAGATTACAACTAAAGAAAAATGCAGGACAAAAATTCCCTCCCCCCCCCCCCTTTCCCCCATAAAAATCAAATGGTAGCTCCCTAACAGAAGTTCCCATGAAAACTTTGGTATAATAAATGTTCCTGTGAGAACAAATACCATATACTCTTTATTCCGTAAGGAACAAATACTGTAATATTTATTCCAATTGAAACAATATTACAGAATATTTCCTCCACTTGGAACTTATATTAAGAAGGAACTTCTATTCCGTGACAAGTTGATGCATTTTTCTTTTTGCTCCTGATTAAAATTGGTCATCATTTGTTTTTTCATTTATTGTTATTGTATATGTACATAAATCAGGCTGTACAGTGACCTATATGCATATATGGAGAATTACATTCATATAACAAATGGTTACATAAGAAAATCTATTAATATATAAAGATAAGAAGATGTGGTATGTACATGCTGTACCCAACAAACTTGTATCCTATATTTGTCTACTCATACTTTGCAAACGTGTACACGTTGTACTCAACAAACTTGTAATCTATATTTACCAACTTTACTTCTAGCTACCAGCTTGTACACGTTGTACTCAACAAACTTGTATCCTATATTTACCAACTTGTACTTCTAGCTTCCAGCTTGTACACGTTGTATTCAACTAACTTGTACCCTTTATTAACATCCTCGTACCTTTGCAAACTTGTACACGTTGTACTCAACAAACTTGTCATCTATATTTACCTACTCGTATTTCTAGCTACCAACTTGTACACGTTGTACTCAACAAACTTGTATCCTATATTTACCAACTTGTACTTCTACCAACTTGTACCCACTATTTTATGTTTATTTATATGCATTATAGTTGGTATTTTCTTTCTTATAATATTGCAACTTACACATAAAATTACAAAATAAAAATAAAACATTAAATGTTCTATATAACCTATTTAATGAAACACAAAAGTCAATAATGATAAAACAAAAGTTGGGTAAGAGTTTGTAGAAGTACGTCGTGTTCCCATTGAAATAGTAACAAATTATTCATCAGCCTAGATATAGGAAGATTTATCAAATTTTACTCTATCATGCTAAAGATATTTTGTATTTGAATGTACGACCCAATAGCACGGCTGTCATTCTGTTTATCGAGAAAAATGATCGTGAAAGAATAAGTAACGGTGGTCAACTATTGCGATTGGATCGTGCAAGATCTGGTATAGGATCGTGAATGAAATGTTATCGAGAAGACACATGCTCTGTCAGTAAATAATCTTATTTAATCAATTATTTATAAAGACAAATATTGGAAAAATAAAACTGTCTGTCAAAATAGTTCAACATTATGATCAGCATCCGAGAAAAATCAAGGCTTAAAACTACACCGTTTTAACAAAACTACAAAAGGCAGATTGCTCTTCGAAATTTCAGAGAAATAAAAATGTAAACAAACATGATTTTTTTTTTTAAATTCGTAAAGCATGAACTACTTTGTTCAATATTTCTGTTTAAAATAGTTCTTCAACTTATTTGATTTAGTTTAATTACAAACTTTGCAAAAACGGTAATATTTGTAAAAATTTTATCTTTCGGATCGTAAAAGATCGGGTACCGCATTTTGATGATCGTGAAAAGGATCGTGAAAGATCGGTTGTCGCTTATTCGTTATTGTAAAACATCCACGAAAACGATAAAATCTTTCTTTGAACAAATAATAATTTATATTTGTAATTGGTATAACAAAAGATTGGATTTGTATGACTTATTCCGCTTCCCTTTTGTTTTGGGCTATGATGGTTCAATGCCATTGGATCTGATTATTTGATAAAACCACTAAGACCACTAGTTTTCTTATAACAATATAAGTTCGTCTGTCCGTCCTGCATAAGTTTTATGTCGTTTGAAAAGTTAAGATCGTCTCGTCTGATTTCCATTAATTTTTATGGAGTCGTAATCTATAAAAGGAAGATCCTTGTTAATTTTTGCATAATTGGAAAAAAAAAATTGATAAAAGAAAACAGCAGGAAAACAACTGTCATATTCCATACTTGGCACAGGCATCTTTCTAAGAAAATGGTGAGTTAAATCTGGTTTTCTAGCCAGCTTATACGCCCAAATGTATGATTGTTTAATGTTCCGTAAGATGGCCAAATTGGGTGAGCAACCCATACAGACATAATTGGTTAACGTGGCACTCACAATTAAATCATACAAAGACGTCAACAAAATGATTTTGTAGTAGATAAAAGTCCGTGTGGTAAGTCTAATTACGGAGCCCCTTAAGGGTCATGTAAATATAATTATCATATACTTAGACTAAATAACATATAAATTTTACCGTATGATAATAGCATTAAATTGACGTAAATTCCATATTTTTCGAATTGGTGCTTAGCGGGCTGATATGAAAAGTTTATCACATGCTTCGATTGTTATCACATGCCTTTCCGTAACGTTATCACATGGCATTCCGGTAATACTCGGCCAATTCCGGAAAATGCACTTCAATGCTACGTTTTCAGTGAAAAACATTACAAAATAGTGTACAAAACAATTATTTGAATACTGGAAAGTATATTGTTTAAAATAATAAAAAAAATAAAAATAAAAAAAAAAAACAAACAAATTATTTAATAAATGCATTTTTTAAGTTTTTCTTAAATATAATTTAGAAAGTTTCCTTAAACGGTTGACTTTTCCAAACAATGATCATTAGGTATATTGTTGAATTATTTGTTGCCGATTCGTCCATATTAAAAATGTTTGTTTTCTCTCTCTCTGTTGAGTCATATGATAGAAAGATTTCATATTGAATGTATCAAATTTTGGGCCCGACGGCCGTGAACTTTTTTACTCTTTAAACTTCGGGAACCACATACAAGGATCAATATGTGAATCTGTTATTTTTCTCTACCGTTGAAGCATATGATAAAAAGATCATAACATGTATTTTTTCATATCGCATGTATTATCAGCCCTCGGTCAATATCAGCCCTCGAGCCGTGCGGCTCTTGGGCTGATATTGAACCTAGGGCTGATAATACATGCGATATGAAAAATGCCATGTAATAATCTGATAATATTTACGTTTGCCGGAGATTGCATCTGGTAGGGACCAGTTTGAAAAATCGTGCGCACGCCTTTTCAGCTTGTATGCACGACTTTCAAACTAGTGCGCATGACTTTCAAACAGGCTCTCACGCCTTTACAGCTCGTGTGCACGACTTTCAAACTTGTGCGCATGACTTTCAAATTGATGCGCATGACTTTCAAACTGGCACGCAGGAATTTCAAAATGGTGTGCACGACTTTCAAACTCGTCCTCACGACTTTCAAAATAGTGTACACGACTTTCTAAATTTAGCGCATGACTTTCAAGCACTGGTTCTCACGACTTTGAAACTCGTGCGAACACTAGTTTGAAAGTCGTGCGCACCAGTTTTTAAAAATTGTGCGCGGCAGTTTCCAAATGTTCTACGAGATTCAATCTGTTGCGCACCAGATTAAATCTCCGACAAACGAAAATATTTCTGTTTGCTTTGCACTTAAGGGGCTTCTTACATAATGACATACAGGTATACATTTTGACGATGAAATACAAAAAAAAAAGGAAAATATAAATATAAGGGTATGAAACAACACTATAAAACCTCATGTGTCCGAATCGCATCTCTGGACCCACCCATATAAGGAACGCAAAAAGCAAAACCATAACCTGAAAGCTGGATGCACATATACCGAACTATGCCAAGAGACATAAGATCAAATGGGACATACATTGTAAACGTACAAAGACAATTAAAAGGTAAAACTGTAAAGGTAGATAAAATGCTATACAATCAGTACCTAGAATCTATAACGCAAGACCATCTTGTATTATTTGGTAAGTAGACACATTGGATGTTCGGTGTGTACTGATTGATATTTTAGTCTTAGATATATGATTTTTTCATTAGTTGTTATTGGCTTTGAACTAGCTGTCAGTAACTGCGAGTACTCTCAGATCTGTACTTAGTGTCTTTTTGTTGTTGTTATAGATGAGGGATGAATATATACCGTGCCAAGTCCTGTCTGTGTTTTTGTTTGATGTTTTTCTTTGTATCGATCTGATTAGTTAAACCTTTACAACTGAGTTTTATAGTTTGTTCTTATGGTGTGCTGTTACACCACTGTCCAAGGTTAGGGGTGGATTGAGCACTCACAAACATGTTTTACCCCGCCACATTCTTTATGTGCCTGTCCCAAGTCAGGATCCTGTAGTTCAGCGGTTGTCTTTGGTTCACGGCTGTCATATTTGTTTTTCGAAAATTGTTTTGTTATAGATTAGGCCGTTAGTTTTCTCAATTGAATTGTTTCATATTTTTCATGTCGGGGACATTTATAGCTGACTATACGGTATGAGTTTTTCTCATTGTTGAAGGCCGTACCGTTGCCTATAATTTCTTACATCCCCTTTATTTGAACTTTGGTGGATAGTTGTCTCATTGGCAATCATACCACATCTCCTTATTTTTATACTGAATATCATTTTATTATGTCTTGAAACTTTCCAATGAACTTTTTTATACCGAGATATTCTTACACAAAACCCTGGCTCATAATTTTTTTGCTAAGGCACTGATAACGTTTTACAAACTCTGTGTAGCAGCACCAAGCTTCTGAAAATCGTATGGGTTGAGAAATGTATGCTCCATACGCGGATAAAGTTGGTAAATCGCTGCTAAGGTAAGGAACATTTATAATTTCAAAATTGAAATCATCAAGTTTGTCATAGGCTCTGAGATGACCGCTGAAGTGAAATTCAGGGTATATGTCTAAAAATGAGGCAGAGGAAGCTGTGTATGTGGTTTCTGTAATCTCTAATTCATGACTTTTAATGGGACCTAATCAGAAAAGTTTGTATTGTTTATGGAAAGAACATCTTCATTACACCTGTATATACAATTAAATGATATAGCTTATTTGATCTAACCCTTACGAAAACAAAACGTACCTATTAAGATATTTCCAGGGGAAGACCACCAGACCATCTCTCGACTCAATCATTAGTGGATGCATTACGCATTATATATACATGTACAAAGAGATTTTACTTTTCGACAATTTACGCTCCAGTTGGTCTTATTAACTTGGATGCCTTGTTACATGTAGCATTGTAGAATAAATGATCAAATGATCATACGTACTCGTATCGTCCTGTATATGCATGTGATATTTGCCACTGTACGTTCAACAAGCAACAATAAGTTTATATTACTTTATCAATTAATTTCACCGAACTACTGAAAAATATAGTTTCCAAGTGTCTCATTCGCAGCATCACTTTTAAGGTAATCCGCTTTTTCATTCATTTTTGTTGATTTCAATTGATGTGTTGTCGTAAAAACGCACTTTACCGTATTGAGCCATCGGACTTTAGCGTGGTCCATTTAATAACACAGACCATCGTACTTTGGCGTATCAAACCATCGCACATTAGCGTAGACCATCGCACATTAGCGTAGACCATCGCATTTTAGCGTGACCATCGCACTTTAGAGTCCTACGTATATTTATATATCACAAAAAAAAAAGGATAAACATACGTTCTTAGTAAACAAATGCATGCTTCAACTAATTACAAGTATATCAACTGGTAAAAGAAATGCTGTTTTTTTATCATTAAGTCCGGTCATGCCTTGTCTTTCACGAGCAAAATAATGCGTTGAATGATTTGTCACGACCAATTTTGATTAAAAATCAACTATAATTTACTTTTTTAAAATTAATATGAACTTTTTCAAGTAATAACATACTTTTATTTTACTGGACTATCTGATACATTAAAGCTTAAGTTTCAAATATATCATGATATATTGGATTATGAACATTATGAATACAAAACGTGATTTTTCTTAATGATTCTCGTAGGATTGCGTGTCGCCTTTTGTGTTTTCTTAAAAAGTACTACATTTTTCTTTAACTAAGTGCACATTATTATTAAGGCAGTTGAATCATTTTGACAAACATATTTTTTTCTGATTTGTTCCACCTTTTGAAAATACAGCAAATTTTTCACAGATTTGGAAGTAGAATAATACTTAATTGCATTCACGATCCGATCGCAATACTTGACCACCGTTAGTTATTCTTTCACGATCATTTCTCTCGATATACCGAATTACACCCGTGAATAGAAGCACCATAAGAACCGGTACCATAAGATACGTTTTGTAATCTAAATAACAGCATTTACTTGTACACACATTTTATGTAGGTATGTTATGTTTTAGCTATTGAATAAGCAAGTCGGTATATGTCACTTAAATTTCACGGCTCCGGTGACCCTACTTCACCCGAGCGACGTACGAGTTCTGGTTAATGGGTCATCCCGACCGTGCAGATGAAATGATATATACCGATTTGATTGGTCAATAACTGTTTTATAAAACATTACACCATCAATTTACATGAACGTTTTGGAAATATTTGGACGAGATTCAATCCACGTCTCCCGGGAAAGTTTTCTGTTCGGGTAAAGAAAGGTGAAAATACGCATTTAAGTGGTAAAAGGTTGGTAACTTTCAAATAAAAACTTATTTATAAGTAGGCTTTCTCTTAAATTGTTACAGTATTTATATGTAGGCTTTCTCCTAAATTGTTACAGTATTTATCTGTAGGCTTTCTCCTAAATTGTTACAGTATTTATCTGTAGGCTTTCTCCTAAATTGTGACAGTACTTATCTGTAGGCTTTCTCCTAAATTGTTACAGTATTTATCCGTAGGCTTTCTCCTAATTGTTACAGTATTTATCTGTAGGCTTTCTCCTAAATTGTTACAGTATTTATCTGTAGGCTTTCTCCTAAATTGTTACAGTAAAATTGAGAATGGAAATGGGGAATGTGTCAAAGAGATAACAACCCGACCATAGAGCAAACAACAACAGAAGGTCACCAACAGGTCTTCAATGCAACGAGAAATTCTCGCACGTATTTATCTGTAGGCTTTCTCCTAAATTGTTACAGTATTTATCTGTAGGCTTTCTCTTAAATTGTTACAGTATTTATATATATGTAGGCTTTCTCCTAAATTGTTACGCTTGAATGAGGACGAATCAAATACAACTGATATTGCCAGAAAAGTCAGAGACCAGACACATATAATTGAAGATTACATTTTGACGGATGGAAGAGGTGTGTGTACATATGGAATATTTAAAAAAAAAAAACGCCAAGTTATAATGTGTTGTCTGTTTTATATATATTTGTGTCGCTTGACAATTTATATTATAGTTCAGGCGACACATACATTTTGTATTTAACACTTCTGTCGTATTGCGCATATTTGTCTCCCTGTCTTCACCAGCTGCTCACTGAAATCCACTTTACAAATTCAGTAGACTATAATGATTTCCTGCACAAAATTTTGACAACTGCATTTAATGAAGTAGAAATTTAACCAGCAATCGGTGATTAACAAAAAAATAAATGTATTCAATGAATGCAGCATTTATACAAGCAATTGGTGATTCGGAAAGAAAAAAAAGCATCAACTTATTTCTGTATTTACAATATTTAACAAAGAGGCGAAAGATACCAGAGGGACATTCAAACTTATAAGTCGAAAATAAACTGACAACGCCATGACTAAAAAAGCAAAAGACCAACAGACAAACTATAATACACAAACCTAACATAGAAAACTAAAGCCTGAGCAACACAAACCCCACCAAAATCTGGGAATGATCTCAGGTGCTCCGGAAGGGTAAGCAGATTCTGCTCCACATGTAGCACCCGTCGTGTTGCTATGTAAGTATAAATCCGGTTATAAGTCTAATTCGGTAGGTCACATTGTAGTTACGATATCAGGTGCTCCGGAAGAGTAAGCAGATCCTGCTCCACATGTAGCACCCGTCGTGTTGCTATGTAAGTATAAATCCGGTAATAAGTCTAATTCGGTAGGTCACATTGTAGTTACGATATCAGGTGCTCCGGAAGAGTAAGCAGATCCTGCTCCACATGTAGCACCCGTCGTGTTGCTATGTAAGTATAAATCCGGTTATAAGTCTAATTCGGTAGGTCACATTGTAGTTACGATATCAGGTGCTCCGGAAGGGTAAGCAAATCCTGCTCCACATGTAGCACCCGTCGTGTTGCTATGTTAGTATAAATCCGGTTATAAGTCTAATTCGGTAGGTCACATTGTAGTTACGATATCAGGTGCTCCGGAAGAGTAAGCAGATCCTGCTCCACATGTAGCACCCGTCGTGTTGCTATGTAAGTATAAATCTGGTAATAAGTCTAATTCGGTAGGTCACATTGTAGTTACGATATCAGGTGCTCCGGAAGAGTAAGCAGATCCTGCTCCACATGTAGCACCCGTCGTGTTGCTGTGTAAGTATAAATCCGGTAATAAGTCTAATTCGGTGGGTCACATTCGGAATAAGTGGGTGCAATTGTAGTTACGACATTAGGAACATATCCCAGTGGCGGATCCAGAGGGGCGTAGAGAGCGTACGCCCCCCCCCCCCCCCCTTTGCTCGGACTTTTTCTTTTTTTTTGTAAAATGATTAATCAGACTAGACTTCGTGAACTTTGCCATTTCCCGTGTACTACTATTTAATTTTTATGCGACAATTCTTGACTTATAAAGATATTTTTCGCTGGAATTTACTGATTATCAAAGTCACGTGATTCGCTATGGTGGAGTTGATCTGCAGTGCGTCGAGTAAAACGTCTCTCGGTCATTTTGAAATTCAAATTACAGTAACACATTGCGTAGGCTGAGGATGACAATCATGACACCTTCAAAGCGACTCAGAATTTAGCAAGAACATATTGACCTCTATTTCATTATTCAACCAAACAGAAAGTAATGCTCTATAGACTATTACATTCTCATGAAAGAAAAGTTCCACAGCGATATTATCTAACTACGGAAAAATATTTAACTCCAAACGCCCCAGCCTTTTTTAAAATAATATAGCTAAATAATGATCCCCAGTCAGTATAAGCTCTATATAGATTTAAAGTCGTAAGTACGAACCATTTGATTTGAGGAGACAGTCTTAGATATTTGAGAGAAAAAAAATTGACTCTGATTTTTGCCTTAAACAAAAATTCTGGACGCAAAACAAAAATCTTGTCCACTTTTTTGCTATTAGAAACGAGAATTATTTAGCATTAAATGAACATGATGAATAAAAGCGGGCATATTTTCTTGTGGCAGGGGTTTTCATGTCTGACCGGAATGTCTGTTTCGACGAACTGATATATATGGAATACTTTTTTCAAAACCAGACTGCAACCTGCCCGCTGGGTGTGGCCTTTGTGTCTCCATTTGTCGGCTGTCATTCATAAATCATTTCAGACTCATTCTTAGCCTTTGATTGATTTGGAACCCTTTCTTCCCTTAATGTTGTTGGTGAAACATATCAACCAAACATTTAGATAAAAATTGCTTGTTTGTCTTTTTTAACTCGTGTCGGTCGTATTTCAAATTCAATCGAATAGCCCATCGTATATCTTGTTAACAACAAGAAATCTTTGAGGTTGTTCTAACTTAACTTACAACATACGTGCGAGAATTTTCCATGTCTATGTTTTACTGACAAATCCAACATTAAATGTATCAGTACATAGCTTTGGATCCATACTATCGTTTTATGATAGACAATTAATAGGGAGAATACAGCATCGAAAATGTCCAACCCTTACACCTTAACAGCAACTAAAAAATATGCATGTCCCCCGCCAGGAACCGTTTAAAAAGTGCATATTTCACTTATTTTATGTTTTTAGTCCTAAAAAGGGTCCAAAAAAATTTCGTCTCGCTCCGCTCGGCGATCTTTAAAAACTACGCCCCCTCTTTCAAAAATCCTGGATCCGCCCCTGTATCCGCTATCATTTGTAAAACGGATATTCCCTAACGGTCAACAAACTCATGATGGCGTCCGAAAAACTTAAGTAGTGATGATTTTATCTTCACTACTTGGAACTCTTGGTTTAATGGCTTCTTTGTGAGCAGCAACCGGGGCCTCTATCAAGGAAATGCAAGTCCTGGAGTATCGTATCAACTGGGAGATGCATACTCCGTATACAGGCGCCGCTGGAGTGCTGCTACATAAAAATAGAAAATTCACAATTGAGAAGCTGAAATTAGCCCTTTTGTCGTAAAGTTTTGTTTTCAACTGACCCTTATTGTGTGTTTCCAGATGTAAGTCAACATATAAGGCACACGTAACTGTTTCTGTTGTATCCTTTATCTTAAGTTCGATGGGATGTATGCGTTCGACTTAGTCACTTAATTTTTATTTTTTTAGTGAGAGAACATCATCTGTATAGCGGAAAGTAAAGTTAAAGGATACTGCTAACTTGTTTTCTTTATTCCTTAGAAGTTCCTGTATGAAGTCAGCTTCATATGAACAAAGGAACAAGTCGGCAAGAAGAGGGGCACATGTACAGTGTGTTTCCATGTTGTTAATCAAGAAACCAAGCATCTTGATATAAATGTCAGTTATAGAGAATATTTTGTTTGAGTGAATTTTAACAAAGTAGGATTTGTCCCTCACTAAGACAAGATACTTGTATATACGTTGGCCATTCTTTTTTATGAAACAAAGCAGGACCAACTCTTTCAATTTGTCTTTTAGTTTGAAATGTGGAATACGTGTGCAAAGTGCAGAAAAGTCAAATCAAATGTGTTAATACTATTGCAAGATGAAAGAGATCCAGTTCTTCATGTTTGGTTGAAATTCCAAAGGAACATACATTGTAGAACAGGACTATAAGTATCCAGGATTTCCTTTTAGTAAGTATCGTGGGGGTATATATGTTGAGTTTCCAAATGAATTGTCAACACCTAATTCATCTATTAAGCAGTATATGTAATCTGATTTACACACAAAAACAATGTAATTAATCCATGATAACATGTTCGATAAAGTATTTAACAAATCTCGTTGGGTTGCTGTCTCATTGGTGTATGTATGCCTAAAGCCTCAGTCACACCTTACCGGATAACTCGAACGGACGCCTAACGGATAACTTTTTTTCAATCCGTTCATGTCCGTAAGACGTCCGTTCTTATCCGTTAGACGTCCGTTCATATCCGTTGCATATCCGTTAAGCGTACGTTTTATCCGTCGGCGTCCGTTCTGTCCGGTGGAAAATTTTGAGCATGTTCAAAACTTTGAACGGACGTCCAACGGATAAAATGTCCGTTGAACGTCCGTTAAGCGTCCGTTTTGTACGGTACTCGTCCGTTTGGTTTCCGTTTTGTATCCGTTACGTGTCCGTTATGCATCCGTTGGAGGTCTGGAAGATGAATTCACCAACGGACTTCTACCGGACGTTTGACGGATAAAACGGATGTTGAACGGATGAGAAACGGACTTCTACCGGACGTATAACGGATAAAACGGATGATGAACGAATCTGAAACGGATAAATGCCAATTGAAAATTTCGCGTCAAAAATGCCAATTATTGGTATGTCAGATTTCTTAAGGTTCATGAATTCTTATTATTCATAATGGATCTTAGAGTATAGGCACGTTTTCACAATCAAGCAGATTTTATTCAGGCCAGACACTGCCCTTTGGTGGAATTTTGAAGAATAAACCAAAACCAGTTACACAGAAACATTTTGAATATATATGCGATTAACATGTATTATTATTGTCGCCTTTGATTTGTCCGTATATCTTGTTCATCCGTTTTATCCGGTACGCTTCCGTTAGGTGTCCGTTTTATGCGGTACTCGTCCGTTGGGTGTACGTTCGACATCCGTTCTGTCCGGTACGTGTCCGTTTCTCGTACGTTTCATATCCGGTGTGTGTCCGTTATGCAGCCGTTACACGTCCGTTTTATTCGGTCAGTACATCAACGGACTCCCAACGGATAACAATTTTGTCAACGGACAACTTTTATTTTCATCCGTTAGGCGTCCGTTCGTGCTATCAGGTAAGGTGTGACCGAGGCTTTACGTATTATTTTATTAAAAACATATTAATTAAAATGGGCAATTGAAGAAATCTATAAATACATTTTTATTTCATTTAAACGCGTAAAAAAGAGTTTACCGCAAACGTTTTATATTTATGTAATCGTGCACTAGATCTTTGCGATCAATACTATCAGATTATTACATGGCATTTTTTATATCGGATGTATCATCAGCCCAAGGTTCAATATCAGTTAAAGAGTCAAATGCTCGAGGGTTGATATTGATCCAAGGGCTGATAATACATCCGATATGAAAACTTACATGTTATGATCTTTTTATCAGATGCTTCAACAATGGAAGAAAATTACAGTTTAATATATCGATCCTTTTAAGTGGTTTTCAAATAGAAGTTCATAAAGTGAAAAGTGTACGGATGACGTACGCCAAATGTAATACATCCGATATGAATGATATGAAAATGACATGTGATGATCTTTTTATTATATACTTCAGGATAAGAAATACAGACAAGAACTATATTTAAATATATGCATTTATTGTATCATTTGTTTTGCATTTTACATCAAATATCTTGCTGTTTTCTTATATTTGTTTTGTATCATACTAAGTTAGTTTTTTTCACTGAAAACGTACCGTTGAGGTAAATTTTCCGGAATTTGCCGAGTGACGTCCCTTGCGATAACGTTACATATCGAGCCAGAATATGAAGCTAAATGTCGAATGAGCGTAGCAATAATAACCGGAAGCATTTTTTTTTTAATCCAGCCTACTTAGCACCATTTCGGAAAATATGGAATTCACGTAAATTTAATGCTGTGCATGATCATATTGTAAAAAATATAAGTTATTTACTCTAAGTATATATGATACAAAAAATTTATCGTTCCACAGTGGTTTTGCTCCTCGTAAAGTCGAGTACCATGACAAAGACTATCGAACAAGCTTCTTAATTATAGTACATAATGTAACGTGATATGTATACATATTTTGTAGGGGATTGGGAATGGAGTTTTTCAGTCCCCTCCCCATAACGATCAGCAATTTCGAATATAGCAGTTTTTTTATGATCTCTCTCTCTCCTCCTCCTCCTCCTCCTCTCTGACGGAGTAGAATTTCATTTGCGAGCTAATTTCGATTTACGACAGTAAGTAAATGCATTTACAAAACCAAACTATCATTTACAGCGCGGGAGTCGCATTAATTAGTCCATCGATAATGGATGTTATAGATAATGCATATTTTAAGGTTTTTCTTGTCGTAGAACACACCGAGGGTGTCAGGATTGATCAAATGAAAGACCGAACCTTAAAATATGCATTATCTGACCTATATACCGTCGAAAAATATTCTTTTTACAATTTTACAGATATTTCTATTTTATTTTACCGATCATTAAAGTGGGAGATTCTGCTCAAATTATTTTGGTTATAACCACCCCTAACATTTAAATTATAATGTATATGCAAATAAGGTAAAAATAATTCACTAAAATAAAACTCACTAATTTAAAAGATATAAAAGTGTGTTATCATTGTCCATTATATGAAAAGAAAATCCGCATTACGACCATGGATGACATAGATTTGTTAGAGTGAGACCCGATTTTTCTTACGCAAAGTTCGTATTCTCAAGTAAGTGAAGAAAAAGAAAGTGACATTCTAAGTTATTTTGATTTAAAACCAAGTGATAATAATTTGGAAATTATTCGTCATCAGTTTAGACACGGCCAAACAGAGACAGTTAAATCCCTTCAAAACAAGATGGAGGAATCGGTGCTGAAAAATTCAGTCAAAAAATATAAATGGGTTACAATGCTTTCAATAGTTGGCAAGCCGAGCGCCGTTTACGTCCGATATCAGATAATTTAGGAATTCCTCCGAATTGTTTGCAAAAGGATTTGGTACATGGTACATATCCGTCCAACAGTATTTATGACCTGTTTTCCTCAATGCAACCCAAGTTGAAGGGTGACTGGGGTATAGAAATATGGTCACTTGGTCTTCTCCCGACCGGCAGTAAAACGCTTGCCGAAGTGGGGCGTCCGTTTGGCTGTGCGGTATGTATCAAGTTAGCAGTCACGTCCGGTCAGAAGGAGGGCGTTAAATCCGATGCCTCGTGTAAAGAGAGTGCCACGCTCACGTTAAGAACCCTTGCAACAACTTTTTGAGGGGTCCGTGGGTGGCCTGTTGCAAGGCAAAATTTCTGTCCTTATCCAATATACCCTCATTTTCCAGTGGCAGTCCAAATTTCCCCGACCATCATCCTAGATGGCCTCTATTGTATCAACCTACCTATAGTATTTATTTTTAACTTGTTCTCGTCCTGAATATGCATGAAATATTTGCCACTGGACGTTGAGCAACCAACAATCAATCAATCCTCAATACAGGGATATATTCGTCATCAGAAATCGTCCAGTATTAACTTCTTCACGGATCCCGAATTTCTTAGGGCTATACAAGATTTAGATGCTGTCATGAAAGAAGGGGCAACTCAAGGTCTAGGTGCAAAAACGCGCAAGCAGGCTGATGTGATATCGGTAGATGAAGAAACGTCATTATACGATAAGGGTATTCTTGGCGTGGATAATCCCTAACAACTTTTCGACACATTGCTTTGTTTATGTGGTTTACATTTTGTATTTATATAAGGGAAGGCACTGGACACCGACGACTCAGACTTAATTCCAATCCGCAAATAACTGGCCCGTTTCAAGATAAGGATTCTAAATTAAGATACCTGTTGTACAAAGAGGATGTTTCAAAAGCTAACGCGGGTGGCCTAAAGCACAGAAAAGTTGTTTCGAAATGTGTCCGAGCATTTGAAAACCCGGAAAACAGAAATAAATGTATTGTAACAGTATTTGAAAAGTACAAGTACTTTGGTAAGTAGCTTTTTATTTATTAATAACTTTATAAAAACGGGGGGGGGGGGGGTGATTTAACGCGTTTATGCTTTTCAACACTTTAAAAAAAAAACCCGACAAATGGTATTCCTTGTACGTTAAACTGAAGATAAAAGAGGGGAGAAAAAAACAGAGGAACATTCAAACTCCTAGGTAATAAAATGACAACGCAAGTGGTATTCCCTCCCCCTAATTATACTTTTTATACTTTTAAGCCGTCTCTGTACCGATTTCCTTATAAAGGTTGCTATAAATTTTCCAATACGAGTCCACAGGATTTCATACTGTTTTCTTTAATACATCTTCTCATCGTGCTTCAATAAATATGATAAAATCTTAAATATTTTTTTATCTAATCTATAACATAATTTCTTTTTTACAGCTTATTTCCTAATGCATGTAGGTTAATACATTGGTTAGCTTGTTTGCCCTGTTACATATATTGTAGTTGGGATAACTTTCAATCAAATTTAAATATATACTTGTTTAATAATACAATATCGATTGCAGATGTCAATCTTAATTACAATGCTTCAGCTTACATTTATACAAACAAATTAAGTAAGCCAGCCAAAGTGTTACTCCACAAGCAATAAGAAATTAGCTGTAATTCATCTATAATTAAAATCATCTTTACATTATTTCATTATGTGTGTTTGAAGTGAAATTTTACATAAAGTTTTCTTTTATTTCAGTCCAGCTAATGGAGGATAGGATTGTTTCTACTACCTAACATCTTTAAAACATATCAGAGATGGACAATGGTATAGCAACAGTCCTATTGGACACAACACTTTACAAGGCACTGTGAAACGGTTGTGCACAAGTATTGGAGTCAGGACTGACAGGAAAGCGCACAAACCATAGCCTCCGAGCATCTGCAGCAACACGCCTTTAATGCTGGCATAGAAGAACAACGTGTTGCCGAAACAACAGGTAATATAATAGTAGAATGAAACATTATAATTTCTAGTCTTTTCTTTTCAATATTCTTATTTATCCAACACAAAATGGAATAAAAAAAAACACGAAGGTATTCCTTGTCTGCGTGATATTACCCAATTCCGTTCTTTTCCCCAGTTTTTTTTTTTCTATTACTTTAAAAGAGAACAGATGATTGTAAGAAAAATGTATAATTATCTATGTACAGAGACTTCAGGAAACTTGTTATCAAGATAAATGATTGCATCTGTCACGACCACGATATTTCGGGTAATCAGATCTACCATTTCTCGTCCGATCGTCTGTTTGTCCGTCATGCTTGAGTTACTTCTCTAAATTTTGAATATTATTTTATTTCTTGTATTGTGATGTTGAATATGCAGTTCAATAAAAAAAAAGTGCTAACTTAAATACAAAAATAATTAACCTTTGTATTGCAGGTCATCGTAGTAATGCAGTTAAAGTATACGAAAGAACTTATGGCGATCAACAAATAGAGGCATCGAATATTTTATATGGATTAAGACCGTCAAACGGAAGTAAGAAGGCAAAACCATCAGCAGCTGCAGGTGCACCAGTTGGTAGTGCTTCGGTTGAATGTTCAACAGACGAGAGTGACAAGAAAACTGTGACTTGCAACTTTTCTTCTTTTCCTTCAACTTTTCGTTATGATCAATTTATGTAAAATAAAATGAATTAAATCTGTTAACAACCAGTTAAAGTAGTTTTTTGATTAGGATAAAATAATGACCTGTGACATGGAGCACATTGTATTGAAAAATGGTATCGTCCGGGTTGATTCTGAAAAAGAATGACCTATCGTTCTGAAAGAAAATAACTCCATATAGGTATATAAGACCGTAAAAACTAGGCAGTGGTTATTTGTCCGGCTAGCCGGACAAATAGTCAAAAATGTCTATTCATCCGGCAATCCGGACTAATAGCATTTTTACGGGTTTTCGCTATTTGTCCGGCCAAAAATATAATGATAAAAAAAAGTAAACTTTACTTTTGATTCAGATTTTTTTAAAGGAATTAGGGGAGGGGGTTTAGGGGGGACAAACATTATTCTCTTTTTTGTTGTTCTGCCTATGAATTTCTTGTAAGGTAAATAGTCGGGCAAATGATTATTGGCTTCATTAAACATCTATGATTTTAAAAGATCCTAAATGTATTGTTGTTGTGAAGTTTGGTTAAAGTAAGGTCTTCAAATGATTATGCAAGATTCTTCATTAAAATTGTTCTGCGATTTATAATTCATAGGGAATCAGAGAAAATGGTAGGCACGTGTAACCTGTCCTGAAAAGTAGGATTTTGTTTTCGATAGATTTTTTTATTGAAAAACTAGAGGCTCTCAAGAGCCTGTATCGCTCACCTGACTCTACTTGGGTTTTTGAAATCATATAAAAACAGATAAAATTTGGATACAAAGTAACAACACTTGGCCAGCACCTCATAAGGAAAGACTATTCATGCTATGTTTGATTTCATTCCATTCCCTGGTTCTCTAGAAGAAGACTTTTGTATGCATTTCCCAAAGGGTCCTATGTTAAACTAAGCTTCCCACTGGCAGCCATCTTGAATGATGGATCGGCTACAAAGTAACAACACTTGGTCAGCATCTCATAAGGAACATTCATGCCATGTTTGGTTTCATTCCATTCGGTGGTTCTCTAGAAGAAGTCATTTGTATGCATTTCCCATAGGGTTCTATGTTAAACTAAGTCCCCCGCTGGCGGCCATCTTGGATGATGGATCGGCTACAAAGTAACAACACTTGGTCAGCACCTCATAAGGAACATTCATGCCATGTTTGGTTTCATTCCATTCAGTGGTTCTCTAGAAGAAGTCATTTGTATGCATTTCTCATAGGGTCCTATGTTAAACTAAGTCCCCCGCTCGCGGCCATCTTGGATGATTGATTGTCTACAAAGTAACAACACTTGGTCAGCACTTAATAAGAACATTCATGCCATGTTTGGTTTCATTCCATTCTTTGGTTCTCTAGAAGAAGTCATTTGTATGCATTTCCCATAGGGTCCTATGTTAAACTAAGTCCCCCGCTGGCGGCCATCTTGGAAGATGGATCAGCTACAAAATAACAACATTTGGTCAGCACCTCATCAGGAACATTCATGCCATGTCTGGTTTCATTCCATTCAGTGGTTCTCTAGAAGAAGTTATTTGTGTGCATTTCTCATAGGGTCCTATGTTAAACTAAGTCCCCCGCTGGCGGCCATCTTGGATGATGGATTGGCTACAAAGTAACAACACTTGGTCAGCATCTCATAAGGAACATGCATGCCATGTTTGGTTTCATTCCATTCAGTGGTTCTCTAGAAGAAGTCATGTGTATGCATTTCCCATAAGGTCCTATGTTAAACTAAGTCCCCCGCTGGCAGCCATCTTTGATGATGGATCAGCTACAAAGTTACAACACTTGGTCAACACCTCATAAGGAACATTCATGCCATGTTTGGTTTTATTACATTCAGTGGTTCTCTAGAAGAAGTCATTTGTATGAATTTCTCATAGGGTCCTATGTTAAACTAAGTCCCCCGCTGGCGGCCATCTTGGATGATGGATCGACTACAAAGTAACAACACTTGGTCAACACCTCATAAGGAACATGTATGCCATGTTTGGTTTCATTCCATTCAGTGGTTCTCTAGAAGAAGTCATTTGTATGCATTTCCCATAAGGTCCTACTTTAAACTAAGTCCACCGCTGGCAGCCATCTTTGATGATGGATCAGCTACAAAGTAACAGCACTTGGTCAGCACCTCATAAGGAACATTCCTGCCATGTTAAGTTTTATTCCATTCAGTGGTTCTCTAGAAGAAGTCATTTGTATGCATTTCTCATAGGGTCCTATGTTAAACTAAGTCCCCCGCTGGCGGCCATCTTGGATGATGGATTGGCTACAAAGTAACAACACTTGGTCAGCATCTCATAAGGAACATGCATGCCATGTTTGGTTTCATTCCATTCAGTGGTTCTCTAGAAGAAGTCATGTGTATGCATTTCCCATAAGGTCCTATGTTAAACTAAGTCCCCCGCTGGCAGCCATCTTTGATGATGGATCAGCTACAAAGTTACAACACTTGGTCAGCACCTCATAAGGAACATTCATGCCATGTTTGGTTTTATTACATTCAGTGGTTCTCTAGAAGAAGTCATTTGTATGAATTTCTCATAGGGTCCTATGTTAAGCTAAGTCCCCCGCTGGCGGCCATCTTGGATGATGGATCGACTACAAAGTAACAACACTTGGTCAACACCTCATAAGGAACATGTATGCCATGTTTGGTTTCATTCCATTCAGTGGTTCTCTAGAAGAAGTCATTTGTATGCATTTCCCATAAGGTCCTATTTTAAACTAAGTCCCCCGCTGGCAGCCATCTTTGATGATGGATCAGCTACAAAGTAACAACACTTGGTCAGCACCTCATAAGGAACATTCCTGCCATGTTAAGTTTTATTCCATTCAGTGGTTCTCTAGAAGAAGTCATTTGTATGCATTTCCCATAAGGTCCTATTTTAAACTAAGTCCCCCGCTGGCAGCCATCTTTGATGATGGATCAGCTACAAAGTAACAACACTTGGTCAGCACCTCATAAGGAACATTCCTGCCATGTTAAGTTTTATTCCATTCAGTGGTTCTCTAGAAGAAGTCATTTGTATGCATTTCCCATAGGGTCTTATATTAAACTAAGTCCTCCGCTGGCGGCCATCTTGGATGATGGATCGGCTACAAAGTAACAACACTTGGTCAGCACCTCATAAGGAACATTCATGCCATGTTTGGTTTTATTCCATTCAGTGGTTCTCTAGAAGAAGTTCAAAGTTAACGACGACGACGGACGACAGACGACGGACGCCAAGTGATGAGAAAAGCTCACTTGGCCCTTCGGGCCAGGTGAGTTAAAAATGGATATATAAAAAAGAAGATGTGGTATGATTGCCAATGAGACAACTATCCACAAAAGACCAAAATGACACAGAATGATATAAATGATACAACAAAAAAAGGGGGATACCCCAACTCTGGTGTATAATAAAGTTAACATGTATACGCGCTATTGTTCTTGAATCACTCCTATCGAAATTTGTTAAAAGCAAATCACATTCTCTCTTGCTTTCTTGGTGACATCTTTAAATATAAATCGCGATCTCCGATTCTCAAAACGTCCATTTCATACGCGCGTTTGTTATCCGGCACCTCATCCGGGACACTTTCCGCGTCACATGACACTTTGATTGTAGCCTGGGGTCCTGGCTAATCATATCAGTACACGACGCGCAGCTAGATATCGGGCCGGGATACCAGGCTATCTTTGATTGATATTGAAGATTTGCGCATGCACAGACGGATGGCTGGACGATTAGACATTTTACCAGGACGAATAGACACTCCCAGGAGCATAGCTGCCGTTAGGCACTTTAGGCACGTGTCTACAGATATTTTTTTCACAAATATTTTTTTTTATTAAAAACAACGTTATCTGTAGATGAAAGCCAGTGAAGTTGTCTGTATGTGTTTGTATGGCTAGGGATAGATATGATAATACCGAAGGGGGTACTGTTTAATTAAAGGGATACGCTGATCTACGCTGGGAAATGCATATTGTATTTTTTATATATATTACGGATTATACTGCGTTATTTAAAAATTTTCACCAGTCAGATGTTATGGTACATTATACATAATTCTTCAAACTTTTCATCATATAAAAAAGAAGATGTGGTATGATTGCCAATGAGACAACTACCCACAAAAGAACAAAATGACACTGACATTTACAACTATAGGTCACCGTACGACCTTCAACAATGAGCAAAGCCTATACCGCATAGTCAGCTATAAATGGCCCCGATAAGACAATGTAAAACAATTCAAACGAGAAAACTAACGGCCTTATTTATGAAATAAAAATGAATATTATAATTATCATGATTAAATAACAAGTAAATTTGATATTTTTGTACATAAAATTTTGCAGCTAAAACGCTGAAAACCGTTTTCCGGCCCCCAGACCCCCTGCTGATTGGTGCCTACAGTTGACTGAATACCTAGCTACGCCCCTGACTCCGTAAATACTATCGTTGACTTCGTAAATCTGATATTGTTTACTAATGTGGTTTTCCCGTTCCATAATAATCTTATAACTTATTACAACAATTTAATAAATCAGCGACAGAACTTGAAGGTAGAGCCTGTAGGTTGAATTATTAACTAATGGAAAACAATTATATTAAACGTTAATACTTCTGAAGACCCATTGGTGGCCTAACGGTGTTTTCTACTCTTTGGTTGGGTTGTTGTTTCTTTGACGCATTCCCCGTTTCCATTCTCAATTTTATTCATTCATCAAGCATCATTTAACGATTCATTTTCACACTATGTTCACTCCTTCTTGTAAATCCACGGACGTTTTTCGCGATTTCTTACACATGCATAGTTTAATACACACAAATATTTAAATCTTATCTAACTGCATGCATTGTACTAACATGACTAAGTAGTTCTTTGTCAATTCGGAGACATGTATAACCAATAATATCTTCTCGACTTGCGACCCACCATTATAAATAACGGGGTAGCGACCGATAACTCATTTGTATACAATTTACAGGATGACGAATTGCAGGACGATATTGGTGTCACTTTGGAAATATAGGTTAGAAGGCGGGTTATTTAAATTCAAGCTCTTATCCTATACAATAAATATCCATGTTATGCATATCATTCGAAAGGAAATAAGCCATAGAAAACAATAACATAGATGATTTTATGCTTTGTCTATTTTTCAATGAAAAACTTTGCTCATTTCGATGCCTATAACGTCATTTCAAGTTGGTCCCGCTGTTACAATTTTGTTGTATGTGCGTCTTTGAAATCACAGTTCGGATTTATTAGTAAGTAGAATGGTTTAAAGTTTTACAGCTGTTTTGTATACATTTAACGTTAAATGAAGTAATAGACGTTTTTAACTGTAAGAGAAGGAAGATCGTCAGAAGAGTTTAAATAAAAAAGAGAAAAAAATGTCCCAACTAGCTGCTCAACCCGTAAAAAAACTTCCTGTCTTCACTTTCATAAGATATAACGGACGAAAATGGATTTTTAATAATATCAGAAAAATTATACATGTCCCAAAGAAGCTATCTGAAGTCATCATTATGTAACTGCGGTCTTATTTTAAAAACATCGTCATTTTTCCCGTGTCCAATAAAATGTCCCGATGGACAAAATAACACAAAGAATAATTGAGAGGCTTTTTATCAAACGAAATTCTACTACATCTCAAATTTTTAACACCTGTTAACTGATATGAATGGAAAATACATTTAATTTACTTTAAAATGATATATGTACATTTGTTTGAGTTGCTGGTAGAAAATCCCAAACGCAATGACATGTCCCCGTAACCGTAATTTGACGTTCGCGTTATAATAACGTTAAACTGTATACGACTTTTTTTGCATATTTGGCATAACATAATTTCATGAAATGGTCTGATCTATATAAAATAAAGTTCCCGTTTATATGCATTAAAATATAGATCTGCATTGTTTCAAGGATATAAGATGTCGAAATATTTAACTCGGAAACTTCATAAAGACAAGGCCCCGGAGCTATAACAAAGAGAAAACTTACAAATGACCACACTCCCACTTTATAAAAGCAAGATACATTGAAAAAGAAAATACGATCAAAAGTGAGATCTATTTAATAATCCTCCCCAGACAGATAGTATCTGTAATTCCTAGCGTTGCTATTAAAAGATTCGAAGCTATACACACGAATGAAAATCTCACAAAAATCTTATGAGAAAAAGTACTCCTTAGTCGTGAACATTTAAGTAAAACGTGCAATAATTTTTTTTGTCGCATCAACTCATCTGACAAAAAGTTTTATCAGAGAAACACTTTTATGTCATAAACATTTCAGTATAGTTAACGATCATTTTTTTTTATCTACTGTGAGTAGAACAATTCCTAGTCATCTACCTAGCAATATGTGTATGAAAAATAAGGTTATTACATTTAGAAGTAGTGTGGCAGAATGAAGTTTATTTTCTCGAATCTCCAACAGAATTGCCTGGTACATAGGCATGTGATGAAACTAGTATTTTGAAATTGAAACTTTTCTTTTACAAAGAACGAGAGAGAGAGAGAGAGAGTAGTTGTCCGACATATATGATGGATGGCACACAAGCATGTAGCAGCTAGATCTAAGGTATTAATTTACAGACACTCCCAACTCTTTCGAGGAAAAAAAATCAACCAATCAATCTGCTGTGTGCAGATTATTTTTTTTGTGTGTAAAGTAGACCTTTTTTTTATCTTCGCAGAACGCCACAAAACTTACTAGCTTGAATATTGATTTTTACATCGCGATGACCGTGAGGGCATTCCGATGTAGTGTTGCCATAGAGATTTGACTTTCGTCTTTGACTGGTAACCGATCGCATAAATACGCAGATATCATCGAGTGCAAAAAAATAAAAAAATAAATTTCTTGTTATAAATTCAAAAATTAATAATACGAAAATATTTTGTCGTTAGAAATATTTATATGCATTAGAATATATGCACACGTACAGAAAAATTGTGTTAACGCATGTGGAAGAATATCGCAAGAAAGTTTTGTGGGAAAATATGAATGTCTACTCAAATCCAATCTATTGGAAAAATCGAATTGTTATAGAAGAGTGTCCACCATGCACTTACTTGTACAACACTTTTATTAGAATCGTAGAATAGAATGATATACAATGGATGAAAATAATACATACATGTAACTGCTAAATACAAATATTAATATAATATGTAACAACAAACCAGAGTATACTGATTTGTATCACATCAATATAATAGATAATAAAGCAGTGAGGTTGAATTCCCTGTCATTTATTCATCATCCACGCACGAACTTGTCTCAGAAAAAAAACATATCTCTGTACATAAACCTCAGTTTCAGGTATACAAATGTGATTTCTTTTTCTGAGACAAGTGCTTGTGACCATCCACAAGAACTTGCGGTCATCCGATGTTCAGAACTTCAGTACTTTGATTATTCTTGTTAAAACAATTTTAAAAACGAAACCAAAAAGATTGAAACCGAAAACATAAAAATAATCAGTTTGGAAACGGTTTTAAAAAAATTGTCAAAGAAGATGTAGTGTAAACCGATACTCAGTTATATGTTAAAAATGAAGGCGCTGAACCAAAAATAATGTATAGTAAAGTTGAAGTGCATGAAAAAACACTGATCCATGTGAACATGCACAGATAGCAGATACTTAAAAATCACATCTAGTCAAATAAAAATAATTGTATTATTCAAAATCGCATTTCGACCTGCTGGTAATCTGTGAGGTAGGTATTGGTCTGTGTAAGAGTTTGCCATACTTTGCAAAATTCTATAATTTCAAAGATTATTAAAAAGTATTGATCACCGACCCTTTTTGCTTGAGTTTGTGAAAAAATATCAGATGAAAGAATAGCTCGTAAAATATGTTTCCGAAAGCAAAAACAAAACAATAATACATAATCTCCGTTCTCATTTTCATAATAAAGTAGAAGATGCGGCCGTATAAGACCAATTAATAATTTCTATATGCAATCAACAATGAGCAAAACCATTACCTTATAGTCAGCTATAAAAGACCCCGATATGACAAATGTAAAACAATTCAAACGAGAAAACTAAGGGCCTGATTTATGTACGAAATGTGAAAAATCCTACATAACATGAATTTTCTTATTTTTTGTGCCTTGGAAAACAATCCTGATTTAAAAATTGTAATCAAAGACAACATTTTCTTTTTAAAAAAATATTTTAGACCCCAACAAACTTTAACCATTGAAATTTGGCAACAGCAGCATAAGAGCACGTATTTCTTTTGCAAACTTGATGCACATTTTATAAAGTTTTTTGTGAGAGATTTTTGAAAATATGCTATTTATAACATTTTCCATAAAATTGGGATTGATGTTAAGATTGTGGACCTACTTATACATTAAAATAAATAATATGAATTATAATGTAAGTATAAGTCACTGTTTAAGAAAAATAAAAATAAAACCAAATTCTGGGACTATTATATTAACGTTAGTAGAATAGTCCCAGGATTTATAAAGTGTTGATAAAATAAGATTATGAAAAGAAAAATAGTTGGCGATATGCTAACTACATCTTTCACAAAATCAAAGACAAATCAAGAAGCATTTGAACATTAACGTAAATTGAGGGAGCGAATTACAAATTACAACAAACATATATAAACGTGTATTTGGGGAAAAGAGACAGAAACAAGAACGCGGGTATGTTAATGCTGTATTTTCGAAAAAATGAAAAAGTGTGACTTAAATTTCAACTTTTAATAAAAAGACTTTTTGACTCATTTATAGTGTAATTTGTTATATTTTTTTGTCTTGCTAGTATATTGACAATATAAATTTTCGTTTTCACAAATTACATTCTCAAATTATCACGTGGTTATCACGTGACACTCAAAATCTATTTATAAATGTGAAAACAGTAAACTCAAAAGTGCTAGCGTGTAGACACTCTTGTTTTTCTAAATATTGTTATCTGTGGATAGCTTATATACTAAAGTATTAGAAAAGTGCTACTCGCCTCTTTGAATAAAAAGATTTATTAAATAAACGGAGATTTTCGACTGAATTGCGCCAAAAATACTATGACCTTCAGATATTACAACGTCTAACACTTAAACGGTATAAACAACATGAACCGAGTAGCAGTTTTCGTTAAATATTAATATTCAGCTTTCTGTACGTTAACTTGAATCGAAAATTCATCATTTCTACACGCTAGCACTTTTGAGTCAAAAGTAACGTGTTTCACAAGTTTTCAGGTCCGTCATTGTTTACAAACGCACAAGTGACTTTCAAAGGGAAGTAATTCTGTAATACGAAATAAAATTCAGTCATCGGGAAATTGTTGAGCGCTGATCTTTATTTAAATGTAATTTTGTTGCATCTTCTCCATAACCAACTTATTTAAAAGAAACAAACTATTCAAATATATATTTTACTCGGTTTATTTATGATTATAATTACACATCGGCTTCAGCCTTGGGGTACCGTATGATGAAGCCCCTTGTCTTTCTGTTTGGTATTTTTTCTACGGACACTGTAGCCTTATCTACCAATAAAACATGACCTCCGTGTATTCGTACAACAGTGTGGGAAGTGTTGTTATTAAAACACCATTCAATCAATCAGATAGTTCTTTGTTCTATTTTATCAGATGAAGTGCCTCTCATGTTTGGGTTTGCCTCTTGTAACAGTGTAAACTGTCAGAGTGTACAATAAAATCTTGAATCTTGCTCATTCTTCATAAATCATGCAGACCCATACACTACATCATTCAGTAGTTGGTCACAGTGGCAATCACGGCATATGTATAATTATGGCAGCTTGGAATATATATTGCTATATTCAATGTCCTGCTTATTTTTTTCTCTCAATAAATTTAATTACCACATACTGATAGAAAACATAGTATAAAGATAGATGTTGATTTCATAAAAAAAAATAAACATGATGGTCATTAATATGGGACTATTAAATCAATTTATACCAAATATGATAGCCCAAAAGCTAATGGAAATTTAATCATTTTCAAATCATGCAACATTTTTTTCACTCATACCCTTACACCATGTACACATTCAATGAACATTCTGTGTCTCATTCAAGCATACTTAAAACTCCAGAATATGTATTTATTCTACATTGTTCTATGTATGTTTATATGTACCATTATCTCTGTAACTAAAATTTGTATTTAGTTTATGAGAATAAAATATTCTAAAACTGCAGAATATTTTCTTTTACAGCTAATTTCCTACAGCTTGCAGAGTAAAACTTTGGTTGGCTTGCTTGTTTTGTTTGTATAAACATTTACCCAAGCTTAAAGCACTTAAGATTGTCATATATTCAAACAATAAATATAGGCAGACTTAAACCTGTAAATATTATAGTAAAATTCAATTGGATGTTATTTAAATTATTATTGTACTATATACAAACAAAGCAAGCAAGGTAACCAAAGTCTTGCTCTACATGCATTAGGAAATTAGCTGTAATCTGTGCCTTTTTACTTTGTAAGGTACAGGAAACATAAATATAGGTATATCTTTATAGGGTGTAAAGTTTTTGAAAGAATATATAATAATAATTTTGCAGGGTAAAGAAAAGATGCTATTTGAATAAAAATAATAGATAAAAATTATCTTAACAACTAATTGACCCCCCCCCCCCCCCCAAAGTACAGACCCCCCAATTTATGTATATGTGGCCTACATCTGTATATTAAAATTAAAAAATCATGAACTTGAACAACTGTTTTAATTATCTATTTTTTATTTATATCAATATAATATCATCTATTATAATTGCAATGCTAACCACCAAATTGAATGAGGTCTTTATTTTTTAAGGATAAACAGCATAAAACTAGCAGACATCAGTTGAAAAGTTAAAGTTATAATATTTATCATCTTTCTAAGCTTCATGTAATTAGATAATTGAGTTAATATTGATAATTGCTCTTCAATTTAAAGCATTATTTGGTACTTTCTGAAAAGGGGGAGTGAATGTTTTTGTAGGGGAATATATGATTAGTGTCTGACAGAAAACACTACAGGGCAATCTCAAAGTTGTTTCATTTAAGCCAAGTAATTTAAAAATATACATTCACTGATTGATTGATTTTAAATTGTGTTTTAAATGTGCCATTGAACATGACTTATTTTACTTCATATGGTATGTTTTCCAATGTGTCACAACTTACCATCATAACCAAATAACATAGAATTTTTTGTTTTTGTTATTAAACATGTTTCACAATCATTGAAATTAGGGAATGGGTGATCCTTTTGATGAATCTATTTGCTAATTTGTATGTGAAAACATTTCATCATTCCAAACACTTTTGCTTTTGTTTTACATTATTATTAATAAACAATATTAATAATTTTGATTTTAATATTCCATGGAGCACAGCTAAATATATACTTTATCTGCTGAATGAAATCACAATTTGTACACAGTGACACATTTATGAAGTAAAAGTTCTGTGAAACATCCTCTCCTCAGTGATCATAATTAGGACACAATATCACATACTATATATTCCACTTTCTTATAAATTTTTCCTTTGTTTGATCATGAACTAACACATGTTCCAGAATCATTGCAGTTAGTTATTCATTCTTTCAACATATTTCCTCAAAATTTTCCTGTTGTTGAACCTGCTTTTTCATACAGTAATTTTTTTCTCACTTTTTTTCAAGACAGACAATTAACTTCTAATTTGTATTCCTTTTAGCACAGTTAAAACACTCTTGATAGCATTCATTTTGTCACACATATGTATCAGTAAAGAGTTGTCTTTTCAGGAAAATTTAGTTAATCTCATGTACAGCCTTCTAATATAAAATAATATCCTTGTTTGGGTTTCATTTGTTGAAATTCCTCAGAATGACAAGTGCAGTCCTTGTGGTTTATTCAATTGAACAAATGTGCTATTGTATTTGAAATAGCCATTGTTTCTCATTCTTCTTAGAATCCTGCAAAAAAATGATATTATTATACACAATATAATTAATTTATAAGTCCCATTGCTATATATATATAATGCATAATATCTATTACTTCAATCATTGTACTTGATTTATATATGCTCTTTATGTGCCCTGTTATTAATATTTTGAACATAAAAATTATCTTATTTTTATTATGATACAAAAAGAGAACTTCAATATAATCAAATTTTAGTAAGCTTTATATCCTAATTTAAGCCCTGAGTATAAGCAGTGGTTGGTAAAACCAATAGTAAACTAACATGTTTGTAATAAAATAATTGCCATGTTTGTTTACTTTCTTAACACATAAAGATAATAGACAGATTAATCTAAACTCATAAGCAATTAATCTTAAATAGCTTTCATATCACTTCATGTGACTATAAAATAAGTGTCAGTAACAATATTATAATATTTAAATGCTTGCATGATAATGCAGACTTCCTACATGTCAAGTCACTTGGAAGCAGTAAAAAAACCATTGAATACAAATTCTACAAAAGATAAATATAAAATTGCATAATCAAAATTTTAAAAGCAAAAGTTTTTTTAAAAACATGTAGGAAATAGGCAATAAAGGAGATATTTAAAATAAACAAAACTGTTAGGTATTTAATCTGTATGATATTGAAATATTTACATCAATGTAGATTGACAACTTTTAAAGTCACTTATTTGGATTAAAACATTTTAATAGTTATCAAGCAAATCCTACAAGTAATCAATAGTCTTTAGACTATGTCAATTGAATGAAAGTGGTGATCAATTAAACATTTTCATATCTATTACTAAAAATTAAATTGGATAATATATTAACTGAGATGAGCAAATTCTCTCATTTTGTAAAATCTCAGTAGCCTGTTAACTGAAATATGACTTAATAGTACATTTTATTTGTTTGTACATGCATTTATAAATTCTTTGTCTTTGTGTGACTGGTATTTTCTCATAAACTTAGAAATGACAATGGATACATAAATACTTTTTGTGAAACAAATCCAAGTTTTATATTTATAAAATTCATGCTTAAATCACAATGAAAAAAAAATGATTCTGAATTGAAACAATGTCATTCTCTGTTTTTAAAACATTTAAAAAACAGCAACACTGTTCATTTGTGTGGATGGTGTATAAAAGAATAAAAAATGACTTAAGCCTAAGGAGAGGTAGACTGGGTATATATATATATATATGATAATTTAGGGGGTGCACCCCATACTGCCAAAGTTAAGGAGCTATGTATACATAAATGAATAGTTTTAATTCATTGCATAAACCAAGGGTGAATAAAAAAAAAGGGGGGGGGGTAATTATCATGTAACAGTTAGGTTGGAAAAATCAAGTCTAATATAATTAATATTAAAACAATCTTTCTCCGAGCATCGAATTTTTTTCATTTAGCTAACGTTATTAATTCATTGATTGATTCATAGGTCATCGGTTTTCGTCGTCGGTTATCGATAATAAATGACGAATTATGAATGTTTTGATTCATTTCAACAAATTCAATAAGAAGAAATGGGTACCGGTGATAAAGAGTTACAATTCTATGTCAAGGTGCTCAACAGCTGATGATAATGAGTGTGACGTGACAAGCTAAACATTGACGTTGATGGATCTTAGTTTTTGGCGTTTTTCTTACTTAAAACTGTAAGTGTTCAAGGGAACAATGGTCATGTATAAAGATATTGTTAATGTCGCAAAGCTCTTGTCGAAAATCAACAAGTTGATAAATCTTTGACTTCGGTGTAGCCAAAAAATCACCACTCCATAGCAAATTCTCCCAACGTCCGATTTAGCCAATCAAAATTCGTATAGTTTCGAAAATGACGTAATAGATGAGATTTCGATGCAATCACCAAAAATCGTCAAAAATGATTTGAAACCGCATTAACCTACCCGCGAAACGAAATATTTACAATTTTACTAGCAATGATAGGAGACGTCTTCTGGCAGAGAGAACATTGCGTAATTTTAAGAAATAGAAGAAACTGATAATATACACAAATAGTAAAAAAAGAGAAGAAAATAAGACATATATATAAGCACGCTCGTCCTAAGAGTAAAGAGGTTAGCCTCAGATTTGTCCTGCATTTGTTTCACTCATAGTATCAAACTAAGTTTTAAAGTTTTAAAACATTTTGAAGATAAAAAAAAAAGCCAAAAAGTATACAAAACAGACTTTTTCGTTCATTTTTTAACATAAATTAGGCAGTTAGTTTTTTCGGCTGATTTTTTTTTACGTTGTCATTTCGGGCTTTTTATAGCAGATTATGCGGTATGGGCTTTGCTCATTGTTGAAGGCCGTACAGTTGTTAATTTCTGTGTCATTTTGGTCTCTTGTGGAGAGTTGTCTCATTGGCAATCATACCACAATCTTCTTTTTATATATTTAAATCCTTTTTACATGACAACAAATTGTTATTTTGTGTTATTGTTGCATGTATTTAAAATTTTGTTTTAATTCAATGGAATTTTGCAATTGCACCGGCTTGAAAAAATAAAACCATATAAAGAAGCAACTTCGAAAATCTCTTTACTTTAAGCGGCTTTTTCACATGAGTAGAATATAAGTTCAACGTTTGAAACTTTCCGTGGAACAACGTCAAAATCGTCGTTTTATTAGGAACGTCGTGTAACGCTAAGTGGCACCAATACCGTGCGTAACGTCTATATATTTAGAGAATTACAGGATGAGAGTTGCTGGATAACTTGACATTAGAATCTAGAGGCTGACAAATGTCTTCACAGGAAAAAAAGGAGAAAGAAATTGAGATGTGGTCACAATCTGCCACTAAATATTTTCCAACTACTAGTCCGCTGACCAATATTCCGACATTCTGCTTATGTGTAAACAATTTTGTTGCAAATACTTACTTATTTGAATATGATTTTACTAGTCTGGGGCATCGGACTAGTGGCTAACGTGCAGACAGTTGTCATCAAGTTAGTTATATATTATTGTTACATGGCAGTCATAACAAGTTTCATATTTGTTGTAACATTGTGTTATGGTATACAAATGTAGTTACATATTTTTGTGACCGCGTAAATTTACATTTTTATTACAGAGTAGTTACATATGTTTGTGACATGGTGCATTTATATATGTAGATCTGTGATAGGGTTGATGAGTTCTGTGACAGCTTAAAGTTACATATTTCTGTGATAGCGGAAAGTTACATATTTCTGTGACAGCGTAAAGTTACATTTTTCTGTGACAGCGTAAAGTTACATATTTCTGTGACAGTGTAAAATTACATATTTCTGTGACAGGGTAAAGTTACATATTTCTGTGACAGTGTAAAGTTACATATTTCTGTGACAGCGTAAAGTTACATATTTCTGTGACAGCGGAAAGTTGCATATTTCTGTGACAGCGTAAAGTTACATATTTCTGTGACAGTGTAAAGTTACATATTTCTGTGACAGTGTAAAGTTACATATTTCCGTGACAGCGGTAAGTTACATATTTCTGTGACAGAGTAAAATTACACATTTCTGTGACAGCGTAAAGTTACATATTTCTGTCACAGCGTAAAATTACACATTTCTGTGATAGCGTAAACTTACATATTTCTGTGACAGCGGTAAGTTACATATTTCTGTGACAGTGTAAAGTTACATATTTCTGTAACAGCGTAAAGTTACATATTTCTGTGACAACGTAAAGTTACATATTTCTGTGACAGCGTAAATCTACATATTTATGTGACAGCAGAAAGTTACATATTTCTGTGACAGTGTTAAGTTACATATTTCCGTGACAGTGTTAAGTTACATATTTCCGAGACAGCGTAAAATTACATATTTATGTTACAGCAGAAAGTTACATATTTCTGTGACAGTGTAAAGTTACATATTTCCGAGACAGTGTTAAGTTACATATTTCTGTGACAGCGTAAAGTTACATATTTCTGTGACAACGTAAAGTTACATATTTCTGTGACAGCGTAAAACTACATATTTATGTGACAGCAGAAAGTTACATATTTCTGTGACAGTGTAAAGTTACATATTTCCGTGACAGTGTTAAGTTACATATTTCCGAGACAGCGTAAAATTACATATTTATGTTACAGCAGAAAGTTACATATTTCTGTGACAGTGTAAAGTTACATATTTCCGAGACAGTGTTAAGTTACATATTTCTGTGACAGCGTAAAGTTACATATTTCTGTGACAAGGTAAGTTACTTATTTCTGTGACAGGGTAAAGTTACATATTTTTGTGACAGCGTAAAGTTACATATTTCTGAGACAGCGGACAATTACATATTTATGTGACAGCAGAAAGTTACATATTTCTGTGACAGTGTAAAGTTACATATTTCCGTGACAGTGTTAAGTTACATATTTCCGAGACAGCGTAAAATTACATATTTATGTTACAGCAGAAAGTTACATATTTCTGTGACAGTGTAAAGTTACATATTTCCGAGACAGTGTTAAGTTACATATTTCTGTGACAGCGTAAAGTTACATATTTCTGTGACAGCGTAAAGTTACATATTTCTGTGACAACGTAAAGTTACACATTTCTGTGACAGCGTAAAGTTACATATTTCTGAGACAGCGGACAATTACATATTTCTGAGACAGCGGAAAGTTACATATTTCCGTGACAGTGTTAAGATACATATTTCTGTGACAGCGTAAAATTACACATTTCTGTGACAGCGTAATGTTACATAAATTATTCATGTGACAGCGTAAAGTTACATATTTCTGTGACAGGGTAAAGTTACATATTTCTGTGACAGGGTAAGTTTCTTGTGACATTGTTTTTTACTGTGTTAAACACCGTAGAATTTACTTACCTGTGCTGAAGCCTGGTCAAGTAACTGTGATGTTTTTGATTTGTTTATCTGTGTCATTATATGAGGGTGTTGATTGGGATCCCGGTTCATTTCTGTATTCTTTAATATTTTCGCTCTTTATTCTTTATCTTTTAAAAATAATGGCTATTCTGCAACTACTTCTGGATTCTGGACATTTTTCTTTTCTGTAATCATTATATTTTTACCCAATTTATCCATTTGAATGCCTTGAAAAAAATTGCTCGGTGACCCCCATTTTTCTTTTAGTAAATCTTTTACATGTATACTGATATGCCAACTGTAAAAGTCTTATAAAACTTTAATTACTTTTTAACAGAACTTTAACTTGTCAATGATAAAGCTATGAAAAGTCAAGAGAGAATATTTTCCTGCCAAAATGTCAATGGCTAATATCGCGAAAACAAGCAAGGTGACCTATATATACTTGTTTTGCTCTTTGGATTCCTTTATTAACCCCCTATCTATATAAACTAGTGTTTTGAAAAGTTAATTACTTTGAAACTGAGAAGCGAGCTCCCTTAACGAAGCTTTTACCAGGGGATAACTTCTTAGCAAACAGAGGATTTGACATATCAGAAAGTGTTAAGACTTTTGTGTTCGGAAGTGTAAATCCTGCATTTACCAAAGGAACAGGTCAATTATATTTTTCTTGAAATAAAGCCAACAAGAAAAGTACACATGACTGTGTTCGCATAAAAGTTGAAATTGTGCAAAACAAATATACTATTCTACAAAAAACATAGCCAATTGACATCTGAAACTACATGTGTCACTGAGGTGACGAAGAAAAATGTGACTTTCTGTAATTACATATGTCACTGATGTGACGAAGGAAAATGTGACTTTCTGTAATTACATATGTCACTGATTGGTCAGTTGTTCAACGACTCCCCCCCCTCTTCTTCTTCTATTCAACTTTCTTCTCTTCTTCCGCTTCAGAAAACCATAAAAAAAACTGATGTTTACTTTCCGGCGCATGTCTGGTAAATGTTTCCAAATTTATAATTTATTAAGTATTAGTAATTTTGTTTTGTTTTCCATAATAAATAATTTTGTTATGTTATATATTTGTTATATATAATATAAATTTTTACAATTTTTCTTCGTTTTTAGATTTTTCTTTGTTTTTATTTAATTTTTCTAATATATTTTTTCTATATAAAGGTTTCTATAGTGGTGTTTTTAGTTATGTCGGAGGATAATTAGTTCCAGTCTTTGATGGTTTGAAGCTTGATGCAGTCGTTTTGAGATTAAATTTGTCTGTAAATTATCCTGTCATCTGCGAAGAGTCTGATGTTGATATTTTGGATGTATTCTGGAAGGTCATTTAGGTAAATAAGGAAAAGTATAGGTCCTACCACTGTACCCTGTGGGACACCCGATATGACTGGTATTTTTGAAGATGACAAAGTCATGTTTTCTAAAAGTACTGTTCGAGTTCTGTTTGAAAGTAAGGATTCGACCAAGTATTGATTTGTTCTGATATGCCAAAGTATTTCATTTTGTAAATTAATCTTTTGTGTGGTACCCAGTTGTCAAAAGCTTTAGCAAAATCCATGATTATGAGATCTGTTTGTATGTTCTTGTCATTTTTTGTGATAGTTCATGAATCAGAGAGATAACTTGGACTCACATGATCGCTTTGCCCTAAATCTATGTTGTACTGAATTCATAAAGTGTGTTATTGATTTATAGATGTTGCATCATGCTGCTTGCAAGAATATGTTCAAGTGATTTGCAAGCTATGCATGTTAAGGATATAGGTCTGTAGTCATGTTTATTCCCTTTTATAATACAGGTGTGACGCGGTTTGTGTGGTTCCAGTCAGATGATACCGTTTGCCTGTTTCTAATGATCCCCCAATTCCAGACCCTCACTCACGGAGGTGGCAAAGTAAAAGATGCTCCTGTTGGGGGAATTGCAGCAATCAGTCAATATTCATTGTCAAATTTATGTGAATCAATGGTTCCGTTTGACATATCTTTTTATAATACTGATTAATAATATAATAATTAATAATAATAATTTATGTACATGTAATAAATGAAATGAGTGGAGATACACGATTCTGACTGATTTAACTCGTTTGTTCTCATTTCATTCCATTCGCGTGTTCGTTCCGTGTTCGTTCCGTGTAAGAGGGAACGTTGAGTAGTTTAGTAGCTGTATAGACATTTATGTATAAAGCATTGACAGTCTTTCAAAATCATTTTAAGACAAGTCGGATTATTTCTTTTAAGACCAATCACACTAAAGTCTTGTTTAAAAGACGGATCGGATCAATGAAACGATGTGCCGGGTCGTACGTACCGGGTGTTGCTAAACGGTGGAAACGGAAAACGGAACGGAATACGGAACGGAAAACGGAAACAGGAAGAATTAACATCTTTTCTTTTTGGTTATTTTATCTACATAGTCATGTTTTATATAGTATACACATGTTCAAAAGGAGAAAAAAAAAAGGAATAAATTTAAAATAAAAGATTTTAAAGCAAAAAGTATTGAAATAATTACCAGATGAGGAGACTATATACACTGTAGTATGTTTTTGAAATATTTGATAAGATCATGTGTAATCGTTCGTGCGATTCAGGATAGTCTGTTCGACTTTTCTTTTTTTTTATAAGTTTGATCAATGTCAATAGCAACCCAACAACACAAAAAAAAAATATATAGGCCTTAACAAAGATTTACATCGGCCTCAATTCTTATAGGTTGTAAAGTAATAAACTATAGGCCTAAAAACATTGACATCGGCCTCGATTCTTATAGGTTGTGAAGTAATAAACTTTTAATAAATAAGTAATAAACTTTTAAGAAATAAGTAATAAACTTTTAAGAAATAAGTAATAAACTTTTAAGAAATAAGAAATAAACTTTTAATAAATAAGCCTAATAAATCCTTTGCATCTTTTTTTTTGTGCTTCTTTTTTAATTGCCTTGATTCAAGATTAGTGATGTGGTGTATCTTGTTGCGTTGTTCTGCAAGTGGCTGCTAACTTGAGCTGGGTTGTTCTGTACTGATGATTTTCGTTGTATCTTTTCTTGTATAATGCGGGAAAGAAAACATAAAAGAAACAGGACAATGTTGTATGGAAAAAATGCAATATGGAAACCAGGGAACTAGAATAGAAACTTGTATGTACTTTATTTTTATAAGAAGAAAAAATGACAAAATCTCTCACTACACAAACTCTTTCTCGCTCTTTTACAATACTCAAGGATTTGTATAGTAAATCCTTGCAATACTGAAGTATGCTGTTTGGGATTTACATAGGAAAAGTATTATATCTTCTTGAATTTAAATCAATAAATACGAATTAATGTGCAAAAAGTGGCTAACAATTAAAAGCCTACATGGATATTTACGATTTGCACAGTGCCCTCACCAAGTTAGTCGTAGTAATATCCTAAAGTTTTCAAAATCAAATTGTCCACGCTGCTTTAAATATCATGCCGCTTAATTCTACTCTGAAAATTCAGTTCCTCTCAAGCAGCCGTGACTTTTGTTTCATAATATTACAATTGTAAATAGTGTCCCTTATTCGGTATGCTGTTCTACTATAGTAGAAAACATACACAGATAGGCGAAAAATACCAAAGGGTTATTCAAACTCAGAAGTCGAAAACAAACCGTCAAAGCCATGACTAAAAAAGAAAAAAGGTCAAAAAGACCAAAAGGCAAACAGACAAACAATTAATTGTATACAAAATGCAACACATAAACTAAAGGCTGAGCAACATGAACCCCACCAAAAACTTGGGGTGATCTCAGCTGCTCCGGAAGGGTAAATAGATCCAGCTCCACATGTGACACCCGTTAACATAGACATGTATTCATATACATTCACACAAAAGGAATATTGAAATTTGAAAAGAACTTTTATTACATCGAGATGACCTTGGGGTCATTTCGATGTATTGCCATCGCCTAAATTTCCATTAATGCATAAATTATGCAAATTAGTTTTGGGATTTTAACTGATGTATAAACATGATAACTACGCGAACATAAACTAGTGCAAAATAACATTCCTTATCGTTTGATATAAATACATCTCTTCAATAAATACTGATAAAAATATTTTTGTTAATTAATGATATGCATTATATGAATATATACATGTATATAAGTAAAAAATCATTGATTATATCAATGCACACGTACCGATAGTCTGGGAACCTGACAGAATATTCTCAATATCGTAATCGTACCGGTTCGAATAAATATAATTTGCGGGGAAATATGAATGGTTACTCGTATCCAAACTTTTAGGAAAATCGATTTTTTACAGAAAAGTGTCCGCCATGCACTTGCATTGCACTATATTAAGTAGAATAGTAGAATAAAATGATATACAAATGTATGGAAATCATATATATATATATGTAACTGTTATTTTAATATAATATATAACAACAAATTAGTGTATACTGATTTGTGTCACTGAGTGACTACTGTAACAACATAATAGTTATTACGGCGAAGTTGATTTTCCTGTCATTTATTCGTCATCCACAGACGAACTTTTCTAAGAAAAAAATAAATCTCTGTACATTAATCTCAGGTTCAGGTAAAGAAAAATGTGATTTTTTTTAGACAAATGCTTTAGACCATCCACAAGAACTTGTGGTCATCCGATGTTCAGTACTTCAGTACTTTGATTTATATTGGTAGTCTTTAGTGATTTTGGTGCTATGTCAAGAAAACTGAAAACTCATTCTGCTCTGTTCTATTTTTATGACGGAAATGATACTTTATTTCACGCTACGCATCTGATCGTTTGGATGTTTCTACTGGCCATACACACGATTTCCCAAGATATCACTGATATCATTTACTAAATAACACCTGACCCGATTTTCCAAGATACCACTGATAGCATTACTAAATAAGACCTGACCTAGGACAGTTCCTTGAGATCCCCAAGAATCAACGGCATGTTGGACCTGTTTGAGGTTGTTCAATTTACCACGACTCTTTGCTTGCGTACGGCCTTCAACAATGAGCAAAACCCATACCACATAGTCAGCTATAAAAGGTCCCGAAATGACAATTTTTAACAATTCAAACGAGAAAACTAACGGCCTTATTTATGTACAAAAGACAGGCAGCCTGCAGTAATTCAGTGGTTGTCGTTTGTTTATGCGTTACATATTTGTTTTTCGATTTTTTTTATGCTAAGTGAGCTTTTCTCGTCACTTGGCGTTCGTCGTCCGATTTTGCTTTGTTAACTTTTACAAAACTTCGCAGTCTCTGAAACTACTGGGCCAAATGTTATTGCCGCGTCTTTTAGGGAGTCGCCTGATAGTTTCGGTTAAACTTTGCAACAATTACCATTGGTGTATCTAGTTTAAAAACTGTATTGGATAACCCTGCCTGTCGGCCAAGTTAGCCGACATAGCTAAAATTAAAACACAGGGATAACATGCAAGTGCTGTCTTTTAAAAAACGCTATGAATAACGAAAACCTGATGTGAAAAACATGTTTAATCTGACATCGGACTCGGACTTCTTTTAAAATGAGTTTTACTGTGTGTATTGCTTCATATGTAGTTTATTCTACATTGGCTAGAGGTATAGGGGAGGTTGGAACCACACAAAACATGTTCAACGCCGCTGCATTTTGCGCCTGTCCCAAGTCAGAAACCTCTGGCCTTTGTTAGTCTTTTGTGTGTTTTTTTTTTTAATTTTTATCTCATTTGTATGTTTTGGAGTTTAGTGTGACGCCCATTTTCACTGAACTAGTACACAATTTTATTTAGGGGCCAGCTGATACCACCTCCGGGTGCAGGATTTTCTCGCTGCATTAAAGACCCATCGGTGGCCTTCGGATGTTGTCTGCTCTTTGGTCGGGTTGTTGCCTCTTTGCCAAATTCCCCGTTTTCATTCTCATGACTTCTTATAAATAGGAGTTATCGACCTTCTATGACGAATTTTCTCACTCGCATGTTCGCCTGTTATATTGAAATAGAGTGCCCTAATGATAAATAGATAGAAACTTTAAAAGCAAAAATTACCATCAAGACAAGATCTATTGATTTTCATAGTTCTTTATTCAGTTCAGTTTTCCGTTTCCGCCGTTTAGCAACCCCCCCCCCCCCCCCCTGAATCAACCACTCAGAAGCGTTTAGCCTTCTCAAAATGGACCCAATCAGTGTTTACCATTACTTCTAGTTGTTTTAGAAAAGGTTGGGACATGAATCATTGAGCTAAGGTTGGAAAGTGATATTTTTTTATTTTCATAAAAATGATGATAAATGCTCAGCTGAAACAAGAATAACACATAAATAAAGTTTTTTTCAATTTTTATCAAATTTGATGGTTTCCATAGCAACTAAATACAATACACTTTATACGGACTAAAAATGCAATAATTTAAACAAAATATACAGCTTTTTCAGCTTTGAAAAGAACAAAAAGCTGAAGCATATGGTATCTTATAAGTTATCATTGCTTAATCATTTATTTTATAAATAAAAAAAAAAAAATTAAGTGAACAATTATTTTTTCTGTTGCTATGGTTACATAAAACTTACAACTTTTTGATAATAATAATAAATGCGAAAAACACCATTTTTCCTATGCCAATTAAAAAAAAATCGCAACAGTTAATTTGAAGTTCTTTCTTATTCCCTGTTCATTTATAGTATAATAATTTATTAAAAAAAAAAAAATGGGTAGCAAATGATTAAAATTTTTTTTTTAGCATTGGTGAAAATTTTAAAAAATCAAAAAAAAATAATCTTATTTTCCAGAATAGACTTAAAAATACTGGTGTTTTATTATACCACGAGAATTAACATATATATAAACAACACTTAATATGTTTCACACATAATCAGATTCAAAATATCAATATTTTGAAGAAAAATGTTGCATAGCAACCAAATAAAGGCCATAGCAACGTATTTCATTATTACTTTTTATCAAGTGTTGAGAACAGAATATCTTTTTTTATGATTAAAGATGGGTATATAATTGTTTACCAATGTCAATTATTGCTGGCTGTACCTTATTCATGAAACATTTTTTTAAAAGTGCTAAAAAGGTTAAAAAAAATCTTGGAGCGATAAAATTTAATAAAAAGTAAGAAGAATTTTGAATTTTGCAACACAAAGCTAAGCCAGATCATTTATATTTCTATCATTCTAACCAAGACAACTTTGATATAGGTTAAAAAATCAAATGGTATTAACAACCTTATATGACAAATTAGAAAAGTGAGGATTTTTCAGCTTACAACAGTTGTAATAATTTACTGAATGATAAACACATACTCATAATCCCATTTCTCCATTCCAGAACATAACCATTGTGAGAAACATATGTATGTTTCATGCAAGATGCAAGTCACGCTTACCCTTCCTGAGCACCATAGATGCCTAACTTTAACTTTGAACTTAAAAAGTCAATGAACCATGTCTGAAGGTGTCGGGTCATATAGTTTCATGGATACTATAGTATATATATACATGTCAATGGTTATTCAACTACATACCAAACATCATAACTTTTCTTACAATATAAACTTATCATAAACTTAAACCATGGACATAATTCAGTCAGTAAGCCATGACTGAGAGTTTTTTAACATAAAATTAACATAGAATATTTATGATGTACCTTATCAAAAGACATGAATTCATAACAATGAATACATTTACATTTTAAGCAAGATTTGAATTGCAGCAGATCAAGTTTACGAGCCTATTCCATCTACGCCAGTGACTTACAACCTTACGACTTTTCACAGTGCGCCAGAGGGTTGCATCCTGTTCTGCAAATCATGTTTTGCTTATTGAATGATTTTTCCCCCAAAAGTTAAAGACACCAAAATAATAATGATGGAAAGACAGAGAGGGATCTAACAATAAATATCATCTTTTTTATCTTATAATAATACAGAAATATTTAAAAACAGGCTATTTTCTATAGACCAATTGGAACCCAAAAGAGTTTAAGAAAGACAATTAAACAGAAATACCATAATTGAGCATAGACTACAAATTGAATAATATAACAAAGTTAGTGGTAAAGTTAGTTCCTGGCCAACACTTGTAACTCTTCCAATGTCTCTGCAGCTATTCCAGCTTCCATATCTTCTTCATCATAAGAATTGCATGCTGTTTTTCTTTTCTCGAAAACAAGTCTACTAAAATATGAAGCAATCTGAGTAGCTGATAAAAATTCATCTTTGGAAAAAAATCTTTTTCCAAGACTGCTTTTAGCACTTCTCATTTCTAGGGAAACCTCTTCTGGGTCACACTTGTGTCCAGTTCTTTCTCCCTTTGAAAATTTTTCCTTCAAGAAAGAAATTTGTGTGGTCGTGAATTTTTTTACAGTTCGTCTTTGTTTTAGACCCCATCCTTCACACAATTTGCAGGAATTTTCACGTTCTGTAGTTTCGTGGCAACAGCTAGGTAAAACAACCAATTTCTGTTCAATTTTACTAGCATATTGTATCTTAGACTTATCAATTAAAGATGAAACCATTGGTTTTATTCTATGAGAACCAACATCCAAATGTCTGACCAAATTACCATACTTGCTAAACGTTGATAGACAATTTGGTTCTGAACAGGTAAACAGGTTGCTCCCAATATCATCAATCTCTTCCTCAATATCAACATCTGATTGATCTACTGCAATATTTGATGCTTCATTTCTGCATTCTTGAACTATAACACCTTGCCTGGCTGTTCTGGATGGAATTGAACTAAGGTGGCCAGCAAAAGCTTCTACGACAGTAATATTACTGCAACTCAACAACTGCAGCTTTAGTGATGAATTGGTAAGAAACTTTCCTTCCCCTACGCCATACTGTCTGAACACCCTTATACCTGTTTGTTGGTAGGCAAAGTTGTTTAGGGTTGTAATATTATTAATTTGAGATTTGATCTCTTTCTTGTTACAGCTCTCTGGAGGAAGTGCAACAACCACAGCTACATTTCTTAAACTGCATACCTGAAGTGCTTTCTTAAAATCAGCTGCAGTGCACACATCATGTCCTTCATTCACATATTTTCTAATTGCTGATTTTATGTGTGCAGCCCTCCTGTCACAGATAGATTTTCCTCCCTGAGGATCAGCAAAATCCATTTGCACAACTTTAATGTTTTCTTCTTCGTTGATAAGTGCTATTTCACTGACTGCCAAAAAACCATGGAAACATCCAGCATTGTCTGACCTTATGTAAGCCTTTTTGAGGGAAGGATTCATTTGTTGAAATTGTTGGAGAGTGTTTCTTAGTACAGCATTTGATGTTCTTGCATCTTGGGAAGCATTATCAAAGACATGGATAATAGTTTGCATTTTTAGGTCATCCGTATCAGAAGTATGATATGATCCTACACTAACATGCCAATTTAACCCTCTTTTGCCAAACCATTTAGACTGAGACTCTCTATAGCGCATGGGCAGGAATTTCATAGCCCAGTCTCTCTCTACCAAAACTTCATCTTTTGATAATTTATGCAGAATTTTGCTTCTTGCTGTGTCCTGGTTATAGGATCTCAGGAGGTGTTTCTTCCACTCTTGGACGGCCTTTATACTCTGAAATATAAAATATTATACAGGTACATGAATATTACCGGTAGTAAATATGTGAAATGGTGCATTTATTTATATAAGTTAAAGTTGGGTTTAGAGCTGTAATTTCAAAAGGAGTTTATTATTTATAATGCTCTTTTATTGTAAAATAAGAACACTATTTGATGGTTCTCACATAGGTGTAAGAAAAATGCTTGCTTGTAGCTAATTTGAAATTAGATTCATTTATATTTCTAGTGATTGACATTATTACTTTCTTTCTTTTTGTAATGAATGTATCATTTTGTAATTCACTGTGTTTCATGGGGATATTAAGGTATATGTATTACACAAAAAAATGTTGATGATAGATAACCTAATTTGTTTGATCTCTTGCACTATGTGAATTCAGTATTTCCCTTTACTTGACGTGTAATACAGTATGTTTTCATTTAATACAGTTACTCAGTTCTTTTTTTTGGAATTTGACTTTTAGATGAAGATAAACAATGATATCGCAGCATCATTTCATACCAGTTTTATCTTATCCTGGTATTAAGATTTCTTGCTACATTGAAGACCTGTTGGTGACCTTCTGCTATTGTTTTTTTCTATGGTCGGGTTGTTGTCTCTTTGACACATTCCCCATTTCCATTCTCAATTTTATTAAGATGGACTTTTGTGTAATAAACATTTACCCTCATTCATATTTTTTTTTCATTATGATATATGCAGTATAGATATACATATACAGATGAATACTCTGCCAAATATTATTAATGAACAAGTGTGGACACAAACCAGCATGAATAGTATCCACCATTCTAAGACTATAACATGGCAATAAATAGTTCCTAAGGATTGACAATTTATTCTACCAAAACAAAATTGGAACTTGATGTATCAGTTGTCATATTTAAACTATATTATATACCAAATATAAAATCAAAATCTTTAAACATCATGAAAAAAAGTGTCAAAGACTGATTACGTTTTTTAGTTCAAGAACCATAACTTTGCAAAAATCATCAGACCACAACAGAATTGGAACTTTATCTGTAATTTGTCATGGTTAAACTATACACCAACTATAAAATCAATATATTCAAGAATGACATAAAACTAGAGGCTCTAAAGAGCCTGTGTCGCTCACCTTGGTCTATGTGAATATTCAACAAAGGACACAGATGGATTCATGACAAAATTGTGTTTATAGTGATTGTGATGTTTTTGTAGATCTTACTTTACTGAACATTCTTGCTGTGTACAATTATCTCTATCTATAATGATTGGATTCAGTGGAAAATGTTAGTAAAAATTTACAAATTTTATGAAAATTGTTAAAAATTGACTATAAAGGGCAATAACTCCTTAGGGGGTCAATCGACAATTTTGGTCATGTTGACTTATTTTTAGATCTTACTTTGCTGTAAATTATTGCTGTTTACAGTTTAACTCTATCTATAATAATATTCAAGATAATAACAAAAACCAGCAAAATTTCCTTAAAATTACCAATTCAGGGACAGCAACCTAACAACCAGTTGTCCACTTCATCTGAAAATGTTACAGCAGATAGATCTTGACCTGATAAACAATATCAACCCCTATCAGATTTGCTCTTAAAGCTTCGGTTTTTGAGTTATAAGCCAAAAACTGCATTTTACCCCTATGTTCTATTTTTAGCCATGGCAGCCATGGCGGTCGGTTGGCCGGGTCACTGGACAAATTTTAATCTAAATACCCCAATGAGGATTGTGGCCAAGTAAAGTTTAATTTGGCCCCGTAGTTTTAGAGGAGAAGATTTTTGTAAAAGATAACTAAGATTTACGAAAAATGGTTAAAAGTTGACTATAAAGGGAAATAACTCCTAAAGGGATCATCTGACCATTTTGGTCCTGTTGACTTATTTGTGAATCTTACTTTGCTGAACATTTTTGCAGTTTACAGTGTATCTCTATCTATAATAATATTCAAGATAATAACCAAAAACAGCAAAATTTCCTTAAAATTACCAATTCAGGGGCAACAACCTAACAACCAGTTGTCCAATTCATCTGAAAATTTCAGAGCAGATAGATCTTGAACTGATAATCAATTAAACTATGTCAGATTTGCTCTAAATGCTTTGGTTTTTGAGTTATAAACCAAAAACTGCGTTTTACCCCTATGTTCTATTTTTAGCCATGGCGGCCATCTTGGTTCGATTGCTGGGGTTCGATGGCCGGGGTTCGATGGCCGGGTCACCGGACACAATTTTTTAAAATAAATACCCCAATGATGATTGTGGCCAAGTTTGGTTTTATTTGGCTCAGTAGTTTCAGAGAAGATTTTTGTAAAAGTTAACGCAGACGGACGACATACGCCAAGTGATGAGAAAAGCTCACTTGGCCCTTCAGGCCAGGTGAGCTAAAAATGTGGAAAACTGATTTATCAGACAGACAGGATGAAATCCCTAAGTCTACTTCAGCTTCAACGGTAAGGGGCTTTATGGGTAATTGGAAGATATCAGCAAATATACAATGGGATTTTTTACCTGTTCAACCATGTATATGGTGTCATCTTCTTGATCAGCTGACTCATATAATACTTCATCTGATGATTTCTCTATTTTTACCAGGGTTTCTGTTAAGTCATCACATTTCTTACACACTTGGTTGTGCTCATGTTGACAAGAAGCAGTATATTCTTTTGATTGATCTGATAAGGCAAAGTTACAACAATGGTCTGCAGTTTCAGATTCTTTGGAAATATGCAACTGAAAAGAATAAAAAAGTTCATGTTATAATTATCTTCATTTTTGTTGCAACTGAGAGGAAAGTCTGGAAGTTAAGAAAGAGTTTCTTGAATGTGTAGCTACTCGGTATTAATTGTTAGCACAGTTGTGTTTAACAGTTGCTGGTCTACAATGTCCTCAAATATTGGAGAATTTTTTTTCTATGGAATTCAGAAATTCATTTTTATTAATGGAAAATTTAGATGTGCATAATATTCTCATTTTGTTTTTACATTGATACAGTCCGTGTAACGTAAAAGTTAACAATACGAACGATGCCCGAACCATGTACGGACGATGCCCGAACGATGTACGTACGCTTCCCGAACGATGTACGAATGCAAACGAAACGCTGACCGAACGTTGTACGGACGCTGAACGAATGATGTACGAACGAAACCATGTACCATAAACCATACCATAAACGATAACATAAGCGCCCTTCTGTCGTACATCCTATGATTTTGCGTACATCGTTTCATTTAGCGTATACCGTATCGTTTAGCGTACATCGTTTCGTTTAGCGTATATCGTATCGTTTAAGCGTACATCGTTTCTTGGCGTGCATAGTTTAGCGTACATGTTTTTTTTTTAAATATAAAACAAAAATTGTGTTCTGTTTAATCTTTTGATATAAGTGATAATATGTGTAAAATTTAGATTGGATACATGTTTTAGTTTTTAATAAATAATTTAATAGATAATAATTTAATCTGACTCGATCTTGATCCAACATTATTTACATAAAAAGTTTGAAAAATAAACACTGAAATAAATTTAAACAAATTAAAAGATACAATTATGATTTGTTTTAGCCGTAGAAATACGTACTTGATGAATGTGCGAGTAAACTACAGTCTGCAGAGAATTCAGTCATTTTTTTTTAAATAGCCTAAGGAATCACCATTTTTTTTTCTTTAAATGAACAATGTATTTTAGATGGAATTCGGAATTAATCTGATGTTCTTACAAAAGTATATTCGGGGTCTTAAGGTTGACTTTTTGTTTAAATTTGTTAAGTATTTTTATGTATTCTCTTTTATAGCATGTATTTTAAAATCGATTGAATAGCAGTTTTATCTATATGTCGTAATTAAACCATATGTTTTTAGATTAAAGATATTTTTTATTCATTTTAAAATCAGACGAGGAAAAAAACTATTATTCGAAAAATTTCAAATAAAAACAATTTCTCATATGTGCCTCATCAACTCTAAACATAAATCCCTACCAATGTACAAACGATTGTGTATTATTTATCCTATAAATGCACTTGACTTTAAATAATCATCAACATTTGTCCGGCAAAAAACTAGACCACTCACTCCCTCTATTCTTTAATTTTCTTATACCATTTTCCTCTGATCTTTATTTTGCCCGTTATACACTATTCTAAATTTTTATTTTTTTTCTTTATTTTCCTGTATCTATATCTACTTTATTCGGAGCAACCCACCCTAAATATACATATGATATACACGGTCTATAGGTGATCTCTTGTGCCGTGATACACATGTTTGCTTAACACAGGATGTCCTTGTTTATATTTATTTATTGAATGCTTCTCTTTGTAACTTCATTGGGGTGTAAAAGCGTTGACTGAAGTACATTTTGTATGAAGCGCGGAAGCGCTTCATTCTAAAAATTGCGCACGGTAAACGCTTTTACAACCCTATGAAGTTACAAAAAGAAGCATTCAATACTTATAAATACATTGTTTAGCTAGGATCATGAAAACACGATTTCTACCAAGTTTTTATTTACCTCTGCACTATATTGTGGGACCTCGTGTCATCATGAATGGTAGATTTTATTGTGTAATGAAATTGATTAAGGAATAAGGCAATATTGCAGTGTAGCCAATCAGAATAACGTATTATAATGAGACACACATCTAATTTTATAATATTAACATTGTAAATGTCCTCCTAATGATACATGTAATAGTTGCCACTGGACATTAAACAGCTAACTATAAATTCATCCGTTATATTCTCAGTTTTGTTATAATGTGAAAATCAAACAACTTGATGATACAAAAATTATTGCAGATTTGCACTAGGGAAATAATGGGAAATAATTGTAAACAAAACCACTCAGTCACATCCCTACGGCAAAAAATAAAGTCTAGCCTTTTCACATTAGAATACGTTATTTCCATCTATTTCAATCTATTCTAAATAATTTTAAACAATTTTAAATCAAACGGTCATTTTTCTTATTTGCCATAAAAAAAAAACAATTATTTTCATTTCTTATTTTAACCAGATCGATTGTTTTTCAATGGTCGGTGCCTGTGAGCATTTATAAAACCGTGTTTGCCAGAAAGAAAGCTACATAGTAGTTATCAAAAGGTACCAGGATTATAATTTAGTACGCCAGACGCGCGTTTCGTCTACATAAGGCTCATCAGTGACGCTCAAATCGAAATATTTATAAAGCCAACAGGAACATAACAATGTCTGAGAAATACTTCGAGGCTGTATTTTCTAATTTCCGTTGTAATGTGATGTAATGAAAAGTGGTAATTCCTGAATACTGATTTGAACCCATCAAGCATCTGGGGTTAATAACAAATCTATGGTAGTGTCTTTTTCTTTACTCGCAAAGTATTCACCTCAATCATGTTTTATATATGAAAATTGCTCATTGCTGGCGAATGTTAACATTGATATCTAGGTTTTCAATTGTTTAGTTGTTAGGTTACTGTCTGATCTCGCAAACCTGACATTTTATGGTCATTATTGTTTGCATCTAATAGCACCAATGCATTAAAAAGATATAATAAACGCGACACCGTACGAGTCGTTATTTTACATAAACTATTAGTATTTTTTTTTCTTTAACTAAAACGAAATACGAAACCACTTCTCGCAATTCGCTTTGAAGTTATTGTGCTTGTCTTTGGACAAAATATAGCCTTGTTTCAAAAACAAAACGTATGAGAGTAATATATAAAACTGAACTAGAGTGAAGATTTGCAATCTAATTAAAAACCGATCTCTCATCGCTCCTGTTTCTGATATGTCGCGTGGGAGATCTAACGAAAACGGCTTTGAGGTCACATGTGAGTGAACTAAAAGTTATGAATTTATAAAGATATGCAAATGACTTGACGACCTATTAATAAGCCAATCAAAAAAGTTTATGAATTATTTTGACTGACTATTTCGTCGTAAATAAAATGAGTTACATCCCTTTGCCTTACGTTAAACTTCCAAGATCGTGGAAGACTCAATTTCATTGGTCGAAAAAGAAACACCTACGAGGTCACTCACATGTGACCTCAAAGCGGGTTTCGTTAGATCTCCCACGCGACATATCAGAAACAGGAGCGATGAGAGATCGGTTTTTAATTAGATTGGAAGAGTTGGGAAGTAGGAATTCCGAATTTTAATTGAATGTTCTAAATCTTAGTGTATTTCTGATATTATACAAATATAGCCTTTGTATGAGGTCGATACAAGGATATATTGACCTGAAAGAAGTATATTGACTGAGGACGAAGTCCGAGGTCGATATACTTCTTTGGGTCGATATATCCTGTATTGACCTCATACAAAGGCTATATTTGTTATATTATTAATTTCAGCTCATGATGTATATTTGTATCAAAATCGCCATTTGATTTTGTTTGAATTTTATACATCATGTTGTCTCCTTGACAATAACAACATATTAGTTGTTATTTAATTATTTTGTTTGTTTGTTTGACATCTTAGGTATTTGAAGACTTTTTTCGTCAAATAATCGATCACAGATATCATTTGTTTCAAAACGTTTAACGATATCATGAAATTCATTACATGACGTCACAAAGTAAATCGGTTTTTAGATATTCTAAAAATAACCGTGCAATATGCTCTGTGCAATATGCTTTTTGCTATCCGCCGTTTTCTCTCTACCTTCGAAAATATAGTTTAACATGTGACTATCCCTAAACGAATCAAATTTGTTAAAATATACGAATTAATAATATACGATTGTACAGACTCAAAAATGTCTTTATTTTGCTGAAATGAAAAGTCACCGTCACCAGCCAATAAAAGCAAAATGGATATAGTAGATCTTTCTAATTTTGAAAACAATATTTCTCGTGCTTCGTTGATAAAAGGGCACTTACAAATAGTGAATACTATCCTCAACAGAATGACCACAGCTGCTTGCGGGATTGGGTTTAATATTGATAAGGTTTACATCTGCATTTGAATAACTGCACCATATTTCTCAACTGCACTGGTATTAAACTGATAACCGTAACTGGAATTACGACTATCCCAATATGGCAACGGCAGATATAGGTAAAATCTTAACAGCCATTTTTCTAAAATGTAGCATGTCTTTGTCAACAGTTACAAAACTGCAAGGTTTTTCTATACCATTACATCATATTTGAATCGTAACGGTGCACTGGAATTGTCTAAGCACTTTGAAAATTGCCGTTGGAAAATTCAGAATATTAAGGTTGTCAAAGTTGAGAAAAACGCTTGGTACTTTTATATACTTTGTGGAAAGATAGAAAAACACTATTATAATAATTTTCGTCAGAACTCAAAGATTCTTCGATATGTCCCATTGTCCTCTGAACATTTTTAAAGATGAATAATTAAAAATTTGTATACCAAACATTTAAAATTTTACTCGGCGTTTATAAATAGCATTGAAAGTACAACAGCTCAAAAACGATAATCATTGATGAAATTAATGTAAATGAGCCTCTCTTTCTCAGGTTGAGATGGAATATGTTCGTTATTTGATTTAACGAGTTTAACAATCGAAACCCCGGAAATTTCGTCTTATGACAAGCACGAAAAATGGCGAAACTGAACTTCCAACAGCGGACAATGGTTTCTAATTATACAATGTTCTTTCAATGGATGTTTTAAATGCAATTTAGAACTTATCAATTAAGACATTTCTTATCCCTTTTGAAATATATATATATATGAAGTCACATGCACGAAGAAGTTTGTCTGACGTATAAAAATTGAAAAGAAAAAAAGGCATGACAGGAGTTAAGAGAAAAAAGGCAGTATGGCCATCTTGCCAAAAAGAAAAGTCATGATGAACAGGATATATTGATAACTAAGAAAGGCAGGACAGAATAGAGTGTAAAATAAAAAAAAAAAAAAAAAAAACCAGAACTACATTTACATTGAGATTACATTGAAAGAAAAATGCAGGACAACATTTTTCATCCTGGCCACAACTCCCCCACCCCTACCCTGTAAAAATTTAATGGTATCTCCCTAGTGTTGATTTCGACAACGATCTTTAATTGTAACTGCAGAGAAATAGTCAATTGTAAGTCGGTGTGACTCTATCCACCACCAACACATAACCGCAAGCTGAGTGAGGAGACTTTCTTGCTATTAGACCTCTAGAACTATTTCCGACCTTGTCTTATTTTTTAAATTACGTCATTGATGATCTGATCACTACAACGTTTTAACAAAATATTCGTTCCCGTGAAAACTAAGATTTGTTTAACTTTCAAATTTCATCGTGGTCTCTTCTCAGGATATAGCGGCTATCTTTATGTTGGCTTTACAGCTGATTTCCTAATGCATGTAAAGCGAGACTTTGGTTAACTTGATTGCTTAGTTTGTATCATTTACAATTGTAATTTGGATAATTTCAAATCAAATTTAAATATAATATATACAGATTAAAAAATGCCTCTACATTGTTTGAAGATGTCAATGTTATTTACAAAGCTTTAATTCATGTTTATACAAACAGAGCAAGCAAGCCTACCAAAGTTTTACTCTACAAGCATTAGGAAATTAGCTGTAAAGTCGACAAGATAACAGGTTAATGTATTCAAGTGAATTTAAGATTTGTTGCAATTCTAAAGTACAATGGTTAAATCAATCTTAACTTTGATGTGCCACATGGGCATCCCTATAAAATAAGACAGTCCATGCGTGACCCATGGCATTCAATATTATGCATGTCAGTGGATATTTTCTTTGTAAAGCTAGCACTAATAACCTATATTGTTTACGTGTCTGAAATATTTTGAAAAGTGAAACTAAACTCTTGAACAGACCATTCATGAACGTCGTTTGTGTGAATTCTGGATTTACACGTATGAAAAACTCTTCACTTTTCGGGATTCGAGGAAAACAAATTTAGCAAACACTGTTGAGGAACACAAATAAAAAAAATAATTCTGTATCATAAATTTAATTTGTTAATATTTGCAACTCTTAAAACCAGCTGATAATTTTTTATTCATCATGTTGAATAACCTAACAAATGGGGATACATGTAAACACGACTTCCCAAATTTAATCTAAAATTCAACTACGTTACCCAACACTTTTAATATTGAAACAATATAAGATATAAATATTTTTTTTTATCGAATTCGAATACTGGGAGCTATCTGAAGATTGTTCATAGGATCTCATTTTTTAATATAGGCGTGGCAATCCATCACTTTAATCCAATCAACTGTCCTTAATAATAAAGATTGACGTGCAATTTGTTCATTATTTACAAGTATCAGTACCCCTTCCGTTAGTCTAAGTCTCCAAAGTCAGGGAAAAAAAGAGATAAAGCCGCATGTTTTTTTCTCGATTTTCAGATATATATTCCAACAAGTAAAAGGTGTATGCAAAATTTAAGAAAATCTGTGACATAACCCATTTATAACGGAGTTTATAGATATAGGAAGATGTGGTGTGAGTGCCAATGAGACAACTCTTCATCCAAATAACAATTTAAAAAAGTAAACCATTATAGGTCAATGTACGGCCTTCAACACGGAGGCCTGATTTTAGAATTCAATATGAATAATACATAACTTGAACTTACAAACTATTTTCAAAATTAATAATTAATAATTGATAATCATATCCGTTTTGAAAATACAAAAAAAAGTATAGTCATTTATAATTTAATATAATTTTTATTTATATTTTTACCTGAGATTACCTGTAAAATGAATGCGCGCAAATGTAATCAAAAGCTGCGCGCAAACGTAAAACATTTTAATCCCAACATGTGCGCAAACGTAGTGCGCCCGTCTGTGTCAAGTTAGATAAATATATTCATATTTCTGGACGTACATATGTCAGGGTTTAGGCTATTTCATTCGATATTATATGAAAAAAAAGGATTTTCTGATATTCTATCTTTAACTGAAAAAAAATGGCATTAAATCGTAGATAGTTATCAAAAGTACCAGGATTATAATTGTATACGCCGACGCGCGTTTCGTCTACATAAGACTCATCAGTGACGCTCAGATCAAAATAGTTAAAAAGCCAAATAAATACAAAGTTGAAGAGGCAGTCCCACTTTATGTGAAGAATAGAACATATTGAGCTTTTTTGGATTTTCTTTGTCCACTAGCAAATGTCTGCCTGTACCACTGATTATATATATAACTTCCGGACTAGCAAAGACAGGCAACCCAGTTACTAATCTTCCTGCTTATAACTGAACGACATGTGCCAGATTGTTTAGTACAGTCATTCCATAACTCACGTGCATATTACACAATTGATCTTATAATTGTATGCGAATAAGATAATTCCTAGTCAATACATATTTCAATTATTTTAGAAATTTAATCTTGTGCTTGCACACTTTAAAACGTTGTCTATATTGTATAGAATTTACCATTGGAATCAAAAGTAATACTTAAATGTTTATGACAGGAGACAATTCTACCGGTGTGTAGAAATACCGCAAAGGACTTCTTAGTGCACTAAGAAGAAAGCTTTTGCACTAAGGACATTAAAACGATGTTTTGAGACCCCAAAGAACATGGATATAAGAGGATATGAGTATATAACTCATATTTATAAAGTTTGGTATCAAAATATATTGTAATTTTGAAGTAAAATGCTTTTTAATCGGCGCGTGCCACTCGGGAATCATCATGTTCAATAAACCTTATCCAATAAACAATTGTCTTGCCACCCACCAATCATCATGTTCAATCAACCTTATCCAATAAAAAAAACTGTCTTTTGATCGTTACTAATTGATTAATTAATGGTTGTTGTTGAATGCACCTAACGGTTTAGCATGGTATAATTTCAAGTTGATGAAAGAAAAATTAAAAATTGAATTTTGTGTTACTTTGCCTTTGTTAAAATTTGTTTTTAAGGAAACTGAATATGTAAGCTTCTTTTTTTTTTTAAAGAGGCCAATTTTGAGATACAAATTGAGAAAAAAACATGCTTCTGAGCTTTCATTTCCTAAACATACTTTCATTATACCTTGAAAGACATATGAAAGTATGTGGCGTCCGTAGGGTTCTCCAAAACCCGATTACAAAAGTATTATAGAAATTTTAAAACTGCAAGCGGTAAATACTATTTTATGTTTTAAAAAGAGAATATAAATCATAAGTGTCTTCTTTGAACGATTAATTTATTACTGAATAAACAAATTTTCATCTTTATTTTAACAATTGAAGATGAATACCATTTTCATTTATACTGTAATAAGCATAGTGATGTAAGAAATATAATGCACAATGTGGGAGAACTTAATAATTTAGTTAACTTAATCATATGACTCTAGAGCCCGTTCTGCCATGATTATTAATTGATGAGACGATAAAGAACTGGACATATGTGGAAATAAATGATTTTAAGATTTGGAAATAAATGAAAGTGGTGTATGAATATATGAATATACAACAAAAATAAGCGAAAGGAGATGTGGTATGGTTTTCCATAAAAGTTAAAATGAAGTAGATGGAAATAAATAAGTCATATTTACACTCTTAAAATGTGTTTAGGGCCTAAACATCAAGCTATACATATTTTTACTTGTAATGTATTTGTAAATAAGTTATTATCCTTAATATGTTCCTCTCCTAAACACGTGAAGGAAAGTGTTTAAATTTAAACATGTTTAACCCTATATGAATTTAACCTGACAACATGTTAAAGATAAACATGTTTTGGTGCTGCCTCTTATCAACAGAAATGATACATTCTCAGTAAATCACATCAGAAATTAGATTAGACTAAAACCTCATTAAAACTGAATATATTTGTTTTTGTAGAACATGAGTTTAGTCTCCCTTAAAACATAATAAATCATCATATAGAGACCAAAGCAGCAAAGATAGTCAAAATAATCTTTCTGCATTTGCCAGTATTCTCTCCTTTTACAATCCTTGCTGAGAGGTTTGGTTGACATCAGAAAAATGAATGAAATATTGGCCATTGGACCTTAAGCAACCAAATATCATCCTCACCTTTCCGTGAAGAGTTCACAATTATTTGTCTTTTTAAAATTAAAAGGATAAAAAAAATATATGAGTTGAAAATACGCCATTACATTAGAAGTAAACAAATATAACAGACAGAAATACAGAATAAACACGGCAGGAACAAACAAACGGAAAAAAAAACCAGAATAATTTGAAATACCATATACATGTTTAATCAGTATACAAGCGGATTATAAACGGGTCAAGGTTGGGCGAACATGAACTTCTACCGATTACACAGGTGACAATCAACTGATTGAGGCACTTGTCGATAAAACCTTAAATAACTGTCTCAAGCTGGGGTCACACATTCACGATTTTTACTGCCGTCCTTGACAGGACCATTCCCGATTAAAATTTATCAAAAGTCTGATCAAGATCCTATGAATCGTGGATGTAAATTCAAACTTTAAAAATTTAATCACGACAACAATCAGATATTGTTCAGGAAGCGCCGATATTCAACCGTTTCCAAGCGAATTTATCCCGATAATCCCGTTCTAAATCCGCTTCTAATCCGATTTTTATCTTTCGCCAGGTAAAATTCGACCGAGTCTGTCACGACTGCGTCCCGATTCTACCGAATGTAATCCGACAGAGATCAGATAGTGACAAGACAGTGAACCGACGCTGACGGAAGTTATCCGTTCGAACAAATTTCTCCAGATCATTCCCGTTCCACAGGACACCGTCCCGAATACACAGAACATTGTTAGGAATTCGATCCGATACAGCAGAATCTGTCACGACATAGGCACGATTGTAATACGACTAGACAAAATCGGCTGAGTTTCCCCGAATGTTACGGGACGCACCTAACTGTCGGGGTGCTTTGCCGAACTATTCGGACCCTTCCCGACCAGTAGGAATCTGTTACGAACTTAAACGACTGCGTTCAGACAATAATAGGACATTCCAGATAATTGAGGATACTAATCCGACTTTTTCACTTTTCGTGTCGTATCGCTGTCTGATCTCAAACGGGAGTAATAATCGGCAATGTGTGAACCCCGCATAATAAAAAAAGATATAATTATGAAATTTTTACAAAGTCTATTTCTTGATGCCATGTCCCTTGTGACAATTGTATCATTCCATCAGGTCCTTAATGCACATTTTTGTTCTTAGTGCACTAAGGAGGTTCTTTGCGGTATTTCTACCGACCCCAATTCTACTACTTGATTTTGAAGTTCTTATTTTAATATCATTTGGAGAAGAATTACAGGAGAATAGCATAGTAATTGTCTTGTTCCGATTAAAATCAATAAACCAATCCTTAGACCATGCTAAAATTTGTTCTAAATCGCTATTTAAGACATTCGCTATTGTGTTAGGACTAGTTCTTGAATAAGAAAGGGATGTTTCATCAGCACACAATCGAGTTAGACTTATCAAATTACCAGCTATGTCATATACATGAATAAGGAATGGTAGGGAACCTAATAGAGAGCCTTGTGGAACTCCTGCATTAGTATTCTCAAAAGGCAAATATGAAACAGAAACGCATTTTGTATATTTGAAATATAACTAATTAAGTGATTAAATACATTTTTAAATACAATTTCTTTTCAAATACTTTGCCCACTGCTGAAAATAATGAGATTGGTCTAAAATTGAGAAATCAGTGATTTGTCCCTGGTTTTGAAAATAAACATATACTCAAAGTCAACTCATTTTAAAGAAGTTTTGAAAATAAAATGGCTAAATGCATTTTTTTTTACATAAAGCACAAATAAATTTACATGTTACATTATGAGATCAAAATATCTTAAATTTCCCAGTCCAGAGATACCATGTATATTCGCCTGAATATACCATATCGAGAATTTTACATTCATACTTGTTACGTAATAAGATATTTGCCCAGGTAAAAAGATCCAGCAGGTGGTGTATATTCTAAAGTGTTTATCGCCTTCCATTATACATGCTGACGATGACATTTAGCTTTAGGGCCGTTTTGTTTTCGCAGAGAAAAACAAAAATTAAACAGTTTTATACATATAATATTCTGTTGAAAAATCATTTTTAAAATTAAAGGTAAACAGATAAGCATAATGCCATTACGTCTTCGCAATTTCTTGTTTAGATCCATGGACACAGATGTCAGAATGAATAAGAAAACACTAAACTCTTAAACAATATATTGTTAAATGGACACCAAACACATTTTGATAGAATAGTGTACTGATAGATTTTCTTGTGTATTTTCCACGTTCTGAAAACTTCAACATCCCATCAACAATACTTAGATTAAAGTCCTAAGTTTTATAAAGTAAATATATTTTTTTTAAATATCATTTGCAAGGCTGCATGTACATTGAACTATCGTTTTCATATATTTCTTTTCCGCCATGCATAAGTTTAATCTTTACTTTGACTTAATTCTCATGATATAATTTTTTTATGTATAATTTGTTTCAGAGATCGATTTATAAACGTTATGCTTAAAATAATTAACCCAGACAGAGCGATACCACAGACAGATGTAGTAGTCTCAGCCGAAAACAATACATAATATTGATAATATAAGCAAGTGTGACAAACCAATCACAAATTTGTTGTTTTGGATTATTTATGGTTGACTAGTTCTATATTAACCAGTGACACGTGTCCTAATTTTTAAGAAAAGGGACAGAAAAAGTATTTAACAAAAATAACCGGTTTTTCAAAACTATATTTTCAAAATGCACTGCATAATTTAAACAGTTTTAAAGTGTTTCATTTTATTTTATGTTTATGTCAATGCTCATGACTTACGAGTATTATATTTCTTGTGAAATTGATAGATGAGCGTTTTTTTACAACTACCGAACAAAAGAATATAGCGTAAACGTCAATTAATGGACAAGCAACCCAACGAGAAAAATGAAATTTGAGAGGCATCTACATGTACATGTATAACTAGTTTGGAGTTAGAGAAATCATTCAATGCCATATGATTCTATTCAGATTTGTGCGTTTTTCGATTTACGAATAAGTCAATAAGATAAAAAAGTAATTGAAGCCAAAAAAAAAGGTACATGAAATAACGTAATAACATAAGTTTACATATACATATGTACCTAGTAGCATTTAATAAAACAACATTTGAACTTATTATTACCATTTTTTTTCAATTGTAATTTTATGTTTATAAAATTGAGAATGGAAATGGGGAATGTGTCAAAGAGACAACAACCCGCCCAAATAAAAAACAACAGCAGAGGGTCACCAACAGGTCTTCAATGTAGCGAGAAATTCCCGCACCCGGAGGCGTCCTTCAGCTGGCCCCTAAACAAATATATACTAGTCCAGTGATAATGAACGCCATACTAATTTCCAAATTGTACACAAGAAACTAAAATTAAAATAATACAAGACTAACAAAGGCCAGAGGCTCCTGACTTGGGACAGGCGCAAAAATGCGGCGGGGTTAAACATGTTTGTGAGATCTCAACCCTCCCCCTATACCTCTAACCAATGTAGTAAAGTAAACGCATAACAATACGCACATTATGTATATTTAATGTTACCCGATATGGAGTTCTTCTAAAAATAAAAATCATTTGAATGGGTATTTCTGGTGTATATACATGTATCACACGTGTTATCTACATGTACAATATACGGAAATGACACGGCTGGGTATTGTAAAGTTACTGAAGGAAGATTAATGTCAGGTGTATATCCCGGATGAAGAATTAACTGGTGTGTCAAAACGTTTAAGTGTAATTTGTCATATTGTAAAGGTTTGAATCTCGCTCGTCTCTTCTTTTTTTTTATAATATGAATTGCGCCAATAAATGTAATTTGACACATTCCCCATTTCCATTCTCTATTTTATTAATTGTGTTATAATAACCTCGAAACGATTAACCTATTTACACCTTCATGTAACATTAGAATACTGACTTCAACTGTTAAATAACTTTATAATTACTAAAATTACTAAAATTTGAAATTTTGTACTTTAAGAAAGTCTCCTTCTGTATGCCATGTTTTTTGTGTCAATTATATCATTCCATCAGGTCCTTAATGCACTATTTTGTTCTAAGTGCATGCACTAAGGAGGCGCTTTGCGGTATTTCTTCTTGTACTTTTAAATACCGGAAAGGACCTCCTCGGTGCACTAAGAACAAACATTGGAAAACAAGTATATAGTATTTGCGCAATTAAATGATTGTTTTATTGGCGCAAATGAATGCTGCAGTTTTTACAATAAAGTGATGCAAAAAAAGAATTGGCGTAATTAAGTTGTGGCGCAAATTAATTCTTTTTTTTATCGAAACTGGATATCGACCTTCAAAACATTGTGTGTACACAAACGAAACAGTATTTATCTTTTACGCAATCTAGCCGGAGAATAAAAGTTTTTGCAATTTGTGTAGGATTTTAATTTTAGAATGTAATGAACAAGTAAGAAGATCGTTAGAAACCTTAAGCGAATCGGAAAATGAGCTATGCACGATGAAAGGGAAAAGTTTGGTGCGTCGATAAAAAATTTCATAGATGCATGTGATAATTGTAAAATTTCAAGTCTTTAAATAACATCCATTTGTAGAACTGATTATTTCGATCCTTCAAATATGTGTAAAATAATAATACAAAAATATATAATTTAGTCTCTTTCATGTAAATACTGTAGATTTGTATTTGATCATCGATTGCAAACATAACGCCCAGTGACAAATATTTCATGTATCCGTACAAAGAACAATTCAACTTCTTTTAGAATACAATTGATTGGTTATTTAAGGTAAATGATTTGCGACAGAATAAGTGAAACTTGGCCAGAAGCTTACCTCTATGATAAAGAAATATGAAAAAGGTAGAGTTATTTTTTAATTCTGTATTTTACTCATACATGGACTTAAGCACTTTTAACAGTTAAAAAAAACCAGTTTTAACACCGACAGCAGGAATCACAAGCGACGCTGGTTCCATAGATATCCTCAACGAATTTTTATATATCCCTGGCAGTTTTCGGTATATATCAGACTCTGACATTGAGGAGAACAAATAACATGGATGTGTTGTCTTTTTTTCTAATACATTTACATTTAGATATAAAACGTTTACTTCATATAAAGCCTCATTTATATAACATTATATATAATTTATTGTGTCAAGGAAGTATTTGGATCAGAGAAATATTTGGCGGAGGAGAGAGAGAGACATATAGACTTATATCGCGGTATTTGGTCTCTTGTTGTTCATGTCAAAATGTGATGGGAGGAAACGTTTCCCTTTCGTTTTATATATATTCCATAATGATATTAGTTAGAGATTTAATCCAATCCAAACTAATAATTGTTTTTTTTTATCTCGCATCTTTTTATATTAAATCATTTTAACTCAAAACTATATTTATTGAAATAACTTTCTGAAATAAAACCCTAACATACTTGTATATCAGACGCTTAACAAAACGATATACCATACGATTGATGAAACGCTAAACGATATTACATACCATACGATAAACGAAACGCTAAACGCTAAACGATACCATAAACCATACGACCAATAAAACGATTAACGATACCATGAAGCATACGTTATACAAAACTCTCAACGGTGACATTTACCATACGATGAACGAACGATGAACGAACGCTGACCGATTGTTGTACGGACGCTATACGAACGATGTACGGACGATGACCGATCTCTATACGAACGATTACCGAACGCTGTACGTACGATTCCCGAACGAAAAAAGTGTTAACTTTTACGTTACAGGGACTGTACACAACATGACATTTCTTACAAATAATAAGTTAATTACCTTGTATTCTATTTTGAGGTACTGCTTCCCCAAGGTTAAGGATTTCTGGATAGACTCTTGCCATAGTGCTCCCTTCCCCAGTTTTCCAAGTAATTCTGCAACTTTTTTTAGATCTTCAAATGCTTTGGCTCCATCAGCAGCATAGTTGTCCAACCCCTTCATGCACTTTCTAATGTTTGGTTCAACTGCCTCCATTATTCTCAAATAGGATCTTGAACTTGCTGTGGCATCAAAATGTGTGTCTTTACAATAGGATTCATATTGTTCAATAACACGGGTTCTTACACTGTTCAATATTATTTTTGGCACATGAAACACTTCCCCTGATGAAATCTTGAGATGTGTCTCTCCATATGGTGCATCTGTCATTATGGATGGACTCATAATGAAGTCCATGAAATGGCTTATCTGCTCATCTGTCAAACCCTCTCGACTATATGATGTTTTACTAACAGGTTGTCCAGTACCAATCATTGAAGAATGTTTTCTGGCTGTGGTGTACTTGTATTTTGACAAGTCAGGAATAAATTCCTTAATTGCTTTCAAGGAGTAATTTCCCCCAAACAGAGATAAAATCTGTCTTTGTGTTCCCCAATCTGTGGCTTGGTTATATGCAGCAGATAAAACTTCAAGCATATTATTGTCATCTGATTGTGTTGAAGACAATCTTCGTAGCACAGCATTTGATAAAGAAGACACTTGTCCAGGAGCAATAACATTCAAAACTTCTTGAAAGATTGAAGTTGCTGTATTTGTGTGATTTCTTCTAGTGCGCTCAGACGCTTCCTCCCAATTACACTGTAGCTGGCTGACTGGATCTAGACCACAAACAGTCAAAAAATAATCCAGGGCTTTTCTTTTTAAGTCATTTTCAGGCACAGACTCTTGGCTGTCAAGCCGCCAAACACTATCCTGAGATTCATCATCTGTAAAATCTGTCTGGGAAAATTCCTACAAAGAATATGTTTATATCAAATTTAATAAAAAATCTTGCACTGATTATAAATATTTATTATTTATTATAACATTTAGTGCTGAACTTAAAATTTGATCGAGGTATAGCCAATATACACATTTAATGAATTTATACCTATGAGAGTGTTAACGAGGTAATTTTCCATAATATTAATATTTCCAAGCAGGCAACTCTTTTTAAAAAAAAGTTCATTTTAGAACTTGTCGGAGATATTGCTGATATTAACCTTTAGTACTAGTATAAGTTATATACAAAAAACCTCACAGGAATTCCTCCTTTGGGAGCACTTACAAAACTGGACATCCAGTATTTCTATGTCCCCGCAAAAGTGCAAGGAGGATTAAAAATAACATTAGATGTGAGTTTCCATCTGATGATTTAAGCCTTTTTCAACTGACTTTTATAGTTCGTTCTTATGTTGTATGTTGTACTAGGGGAAGGTTGGGATCCAGCTAACATGTTTAACCCCGCCACATTATTTATGTATGTGCCTGTCCCAAGTCAGGAGCCTGTAATTCAGTGGTTGTCGTTTGTTTATGTGTTACATTTATTTGTTTCTCGTTCCTTTTTTTTCATAAAAATTTAGTTTTATCGTTTGAATTGTTTTAAATTGTCTTATCGAGGCCTTTTATAGTTGACTATGCGTTATGGGCTTTGCTCATTGTTGAAGGCCGTATGGCTACCTATAGTTGTTAATGTCTGTGTCATTTTGGTCTTTTGTGGATAATTGTCTCATTGGCAATCATACCACATCTTTCTTTTTTTATATTTCCATGGAAAACATATGTTGCCAAGAAGTGACAAGTTTCAACAGGAAGTTGAAAGGCAATGAAATAAATACACACACTATAACACAATGTTAAAGCTTTAAGCCATATATAAAGATTGTGCCCAATGTTATGTTGATGAGAAAAGTGTGACAAAAGTTTTTGCGACTCCACCGATGAAGACACTGACGCAGGCAGTATATAAATCACTAACAACGGATGATAGAGTAAATAAGTCATATATTATCTTGAATATAATGTAACAATATCAATGTGTTTTAGTTTTAAACTTACTGTAATTTCAGTTGTCTCACTTTCTTTTACTGATTCATTTTCTACAAATTTGTTAAATTCTGCAAGGTAACCAGGACTGCTGTATTCCACTTTCTGCTTGTTTTTCACATACATTTCATTCTATAAAAAAAGAGATTTGTTGTTATTTTATTTTATTCTTAAACTAAAAACAAATAGAAACAAGAATAACACAATGAGGGTAATTAAACCAGTCTTGTTTTTTCTTTTTTTGTGTCACACCATTTTTTAATCTATAACCATGACAGTGGAATTTGCTAATATCAAACTTTTCCTTCATTGTTCCATCAGTAACAATATGTTAAATTCAAAAAGCTTTTATAAAAAAAATAAGCAACAGTTCAAAGGTTATCATTATACATAGACACTGGACCAGAGCTGCTGGCTTACCAACTAACCTGCCTGTGTGCCATACAATACATACAACCAAAATATAAATTGTATGATCTTTTTTTGAAAATCTAGTTAAAAAATTAAAGATTCTATAAGATATTATTTTTTTTAATGAGCTCTATGCAAAATATTTGCCATTTTTAATTTTCTGCAAAACAATCTCAACACTTCCATACCAGAATTTAAATGACAGCAAAGTTGACAAAATAATTAATCAAATTTAAACTAAAGTCAGAGAATGGAAGCCAATTTTTGGATATTCATAAGAACATATACATACAGACAGACATGGGTAAAACATAATGCCCCATTAACATAGTGGCGGAGGCATACCAATCAGATTTGAAATAGAAAGTTTCACAACAGGTGCTGACCTTTTGTACCCCACTTTATATAATAAATGGAGACTGTGACACAGATGATGCCCTCGTTCAGATATAATACCATTGAGAGGCATACAATTAAGAATTGGTAAAGGTAACACCAACCAAATTGGAACTTGATCTATGTTTTGAGGTTATAAGCATTATGTATAAGTTCTATAATTTTTGTTTGAGGAAAATTTAAGTAAGAGAATGGAAATCATTTGGGGAATGACATACAAATGTACAGACAGATAAGGCTTATGCATATTACCTGTTTATCAACAAGTGTTGCATAAAAACATAAAAGCTCTGTCAAATATGACTTGATATATACATGTACATTATAAACAGCTGACTTACTGTAATTTCATATCTCTCACTTTCTTCTACTGATTGTGATTCTTCCATAAGATAGTCTAGTTGATCTGCTAGGTAAAACTGACTGTGCAACTCCATATTTGTCTCTAGATCTCTTTCAATACAAGTTTCATTCTGGAAAAAAAAATCAATCAATTCTAATCTGGCTGCATCATTTAAATATGTATATATATAGAAAATAACTGAATCTACTATGTTTTTGGAAATCATATAAAAATGAGGATACCCAGTAACCCTATCAATATTTATATCATGATAAAAGGACCAAAACTAGAAGGTATTGTACTAGACAGCTCATCCATAATTTTTTTTTCTTCTTCGTTTTGGCCTTTTGGCCAAGTTGGAGTTTGAACACCGCCAATATAAGGATTTCCTGATGTGGCTTGATTGTAGATCAATTGTTATGATGAAGTCTCAATAATAATAATTTGGTAAAGAATAGAAAACATTTAGTTTATATATATAATTTGAAAGCAATTTGTAAGGGATTTGCTTCTTTAAAATCAGTAAATGGTTTCAGAAATTTTTTTGTGATTTTAACTTGAACTAGCTGGCATGATCAGTAACTGCTGCGAGTACTCTCAGATCTGTACTAATTCTTTTTGTTGTTGGGATATACAAGTACCCAGCCACGTCCACTGTGTGTTTTTTTTTAGATTTATTTCTATTTGTATTCATCTGATGAGTTAAGCTTTTTCCAACTGATTTATTATAGTTCGTTCCTATGTTGTACTGCTACACCCCTGTGTCTCAAGTCAGGGGTTGGGTTGGGATCCACCTAACATATTTAACCCCACCACATTATGTATGTATGTGCATATCCCAAGTCAGGAGCCTGAAATTCAGTGGTTGCTGTTTGCTGTGTTACATATTTAATTTTCGTTAATGTTTTTGGTAGATTAATTAGGACGTTAGTTTTCTCGTTTTAATTGTTTTACATTTGTCATTTCAGGGCCTTTTACAGCTGACTATGCAGTATGGGCTTCTCTTGAACTGAATTTTAATGTGCGTATTGTTATTCTTTTACTTTTCTACATTGGCTAGAGGTATAGGGGGAGGGTTGAGATCTCATAAACATGTTTAACCCCGCCGCAATTTTGCGCCTGTCCCAAGTCAGGAGCCTCTGGCCTTTGTTAGTCTTGTATGATTTTAAATTTTAGTTTCTTGTGTATAATTCGGAGTTTAGTATGACGTCCATTATCACTGTACTATTATGCATATTTTAGGGGCCAGCTGAAGGACACCTACGGGTGCGGGAATTCTCGCTACATTGAAGACCCATTGGTTGCCTTCGGCTGTTGTTTGCTCTATGGTCGGGTGGTTGTCGCTTTGACATATTCACCATTTCCTTTCTCAATTTTATTTGCTTATTGTTAAAGACTGTATGGGGACCTTTAGTTGTTAATTTCTGTGTCATTTGATCTCTTTTGAAGAGTCATTGGCAATCACACCATATCTTCTTTTTTATATTTTTATAATTGATTCTTACATTCAGCTGGCATTCATAATCTTTAGTATCCTTTGTTTCATGGTCCTTTAATTCTTTCACTATTTCTTTCCGACAAAAAGTACACACCCCTGTAAGCAAAATGTAAAAAAAAAACTTTACTTTATATTGAAGTGGAGGATGTCATAACTGTTCATGACTAAAAATCATTCAAAGCATGATAGGTCAAAAACATACAAATAATGTACAGCATGGGTTACATGTAGTTACAATTTATTATGTTGTTCGGATTTGGAAGAACTAGTTATTTGGTTTATATGATTGATTGATGTTGTTTTAATGTATTATCAGGGAAAGTAAATCCTGACATGATTACAGAGTGAAAAGTGAGGCCCCACATGGGGGGGGGGGGGGGGTTCCCATAATCACATTCATCATTAACTATTTCTTTAAACTCAAGAGTCTGTAATCAAAAAATCATGTAAAATTTGGTTTAGTAATCAAATAATCAGTAACAAATGGCAAAATAATCACATTTTTAATCAATAACCCCATGAGGAGGTTCAAAGGTTTGTTATTCATAGTTTGAATATTGGTTCATTGGACTTATTCTTTTAAAATAGATTGCTACCTGATCCAATCTGTATTAACTGGTGTCTTTGTTTCCACAGATAAAGGGACTGACACAAAGCAATAGTTCCTTTCAAAAGAGGTTTCTTTCTTTTTTGTGTTTCCTTTCCCCTTGAACAATATTTCAGCATGCATAATTGACTGCTTCTCCATCCTAAGCCTAATCTGTACCTATGGTTTGGACAAATTGTGCATTGCTCTGTTGGTATATCAAACAATCCTCCACGATATTTTAATAAGTCAGCTTCACTATTGACATCTTTAAAGTTTATATGAAAACGTCTGCAGTGAGATTCAATGGATTTGTTGCATGATATAAGAGGTAGAACTTTGTTACAATCAGCTTTAGCATTTGACTCACAAAATATATTATTTACACTAGTAAATTCTCCAAAGCTACAGCATAAAGGATTTCCACCTGCAAAAAAATAGAATCATTTAACAATAAAGTTAGAAAAAATCAATAGTGAAATATCGCTTTTACAGCAAACATATCTAACACATGTCTTAGGCCTAAATCAATTTATTGTTTGTTTTCCCAATCCTGACCCTGCCAAGCCAGGTGTGGGTAGGTAGGTAGGTAGGTAAAATTTTTTATTTTTTTTCAAAAAGCCTGAATATTATTGGATGATCTTGCAGGCCCGAAAATCAGAAATGAATAAAATAATATTTGACTTCCCGTATGAGAATATTAGGAGGATTCCGCTTAAAAATAGCAGGAACCCAGGCGGAATCCACCTAAAAATTAAGACTTTTAGACGGAATTAAGGCGGACATGGAATATTGAAAAAAATCCGCCTGAAGTATCAAAGACCTTAGGCGAAATATTTACTACTTTCCTGTTGAGTTAACAGGATTTCTTTAGTAAAAGAAATATCATAGACGGAATGCTGGACTTAGTATATTTGTTCAAGTTTGTTAGGAGGAAATTGGACTTAAAAGATTTTGTTCAAATTTATCAGGCGGGAATTGTACTTAGAAATTTTTTCTAACTTTTGAGGCAGAATTGTTCTTTTAATTTTTTTTTCAAATGAAAATGTATCATTACTGATGAGAGAGTGCATGCATGGTGATTATTTGGGCCATAAAGCCAGTATTTGTACCCCCCTGAAATCTAACATATTGAATATTTTTATATTTAAAGAGTCTTATAAAGATGGCATATTAAATTCAATTAAATTTAAATTGTGATAGCATTGTTAGGTAATTTATAACTTTATGTTATGTGTTGCTATTTATTTACATTTAAACATATAAAAAGTGACTAGAATTATAATACTTATTTCACTAACAGTGATAACAATAACTTGTTTTTGAATTTTCCAACATAGGAATTGCAGGTTAAATTAATTTATTTTCAAGTACAATTAATTATTAAGTGTATCTCTATTTAATTAAGTAATAATCATGATAATACACAAATAGTATTTCCATGCAGTCTCTTTCTTATCAGTTAGTGATAGAAATGTTATGTAGGTCCCCCATCTGTTTTCCATTTGCCTCTGTGAAATGGACAGGAAATGATATGTACACACTCAAGAGTTGGGGCCTTATGAAGGAGACCACATTGCTTTGTACATTTCTCTTAAATTGCTACAGTCCAAAATATAAAAATAATAGATAAAAATTGGTGAATATTATTTATTTATTATTATAAATCAAATATTTAAGATTTAGGTAATTAATAGTATGATTAGGGAAACATTTCAAGGAATCAAACAACTCCAAAAATAACCCCAACACTCAGGTCAGATTCAAAAAATGAACTTGCAGACATTACAAGAAAAGATGTCTTAAATATTTATCTTGACCAAAATATGAATTTTACCATGGATGTAGAGTTGTGGACTAAAAAGAGCCAAAGTATTCTATTAACATTAAAAAGTGCAGATTTATATATTCTTATGATGACATGACTATTGGATTTGTGAAGATTGATGTTTTCATATATTTTGGATTGAATCTTCTGGTAAGTTGAAATTATGAATATAAGTATTTCAACCTTTTTGAATATTATGAAGCTGCTATTTCCTTCAAATAACTTGTGACATATATATATATAAGTACCATGTAGGATCAAGAAAATAACTATATAAGACCATTCAATTTTTGCATAATTACATCATGTACATAATTACTGTGGTATTTGTGTATGACACAAGACTTATATCTTTAAGAAAATCTCTTTTATATGATATTATTTAATAGTTAAGTTTTGGCAAAATTGGAGATCTGTTGTATGACTGTAATAATTAAATATATATAATAGACATCTATTCCTAAAAATCATAAAGTGTTATCTTTTAAAATTTAGTACATATGTACTCAATTATCATGATTATGGATCAAATTTAAGATTTTTAAAATGGCAAGACAAACATTTTGTACATGTAAATGCGGGCCTATGATGTTAAAGTAAAATAAAAGACCAATACTACATGTACTAATCAAAGTAAAGAATAACCTATACACTTCATGCACAGTATAATTATGTAATAATTATTTTGTTTAATTGTAATAAGACAATTTTTTTTTATATTTCAGAACTCATGGTGAAACAAAAGAAATTGTTTTCTGATAGGACTGAAGAATGGACACATTCAATCAGACTTGGAGTAAGTAGTTTTATATGAAAGAAATCCTTATGAATGCTTTTTAAGTAACTTTTGCACATATTGGACTTTTAAAACAATTTGAAAAAAATCAAAAGTTGTAAAACCATCTGTAATATTTTTTTGATATAAACATGATATATATCTTTAAAATTAGCAAATTGAAAACAGGGGTTACAGCCCACAGGTCTTATTTTATTGAGAAAATCCCCAAAACAGGTCATACTAAATTCATTATAATTATCTGCCCTTGATTTTACAAGGATTTTTTTCTTAAATATAATTACTCTTTAAAACATGCTTAACATCTTATTTTTCATAGTTTAATCTTATAATTTCAAGTTTTAGATGTTTCTGTTGTACAATGTATATTGAATGATATATGGTAAAAATAGTAAATTCAAGTCAATATGTCAAAATGAAGGAAAACCCCACCTACTTAGGCAGCTCACAATTTACCTGTATAACATAGAGAAATTTGTCAAATTCCTTTTAGTTAAACCAATAATGCATGGTAATTTTAATTTATGTCCTCTTTTTTTCAGGTTATGTTACTGCTTGTTACACAAAACACAACAGATCCATGCAAGATGGTCATATCAATGATGCTGTTACAGAGCAAATCAGTTATGCACGAAATAAATTCAGGAACTTGTGATAATGGTTTATATTCAAAGAACACTGAAAAAACCTTAAAAATATGACTAATAACTGAAAATGAAGAAATTGTGAAGAACTAAAAATGTCAAAATTATACATACATGTATAGTAATTTGTAGTTGCTTAAATAAATTCGATCAAGTTTGATAACATTTTTTGCATTTTATTGTATGAAGGCCTAGTTTTTCTTCGCAAGAAGGCATGACAGTGGGAAAAACCTGGATCTTTGGAATGAAAAAATTCTTTCATTGAAGACAGAATTTTTTCATATTCTTAAGGCAGATTTTTTTTCATATTCTAAGGCGGATTTTTTTTTCGAAGGTGGATATATTTTCCGTTTCATTAGGCGGATATATTTTCCGTCTCTTTAGGCGGATATATTTTCCGTCTCTTTAGGCGGATATATTTTTGAGAAAAACATTTTTCCTTTTAATTAGACGGAAATTTTTCCTCCTAAGACAGGCGGATAAATTTGCATATTTCGGCTCTATTCCGCCCGTAACCCGCCTGGAATCCATGTAAGAAAGATTCTTCGTGTAAAAGTGGACTTTAAACGGATTCCCTCTAAAATATCCGCCTGGAATCCGTGTAAAAGACGCCTGGATTTTTTCGTACAGGTTATTTTTGACAATAAAATTTCATGAGTAGGATCACTTTTGAAGGGTCGGTAGGGATTGGGGAAACAAACAATATTTTGTTTTAGGCCTTATATCAAAAGTTTAATTTATTTTCCAAAACCAAAAAAATATTTCTGACCTCAAAATTGAAATGACTGTAAAAGGTCTATTATCATAAATAACATACAAAAAATAAAATAATTCCCATGACCATATTTTTAAGTTATTGGATGGATAATTGTTTAAAAACGGTACAGTGGCAGGTTAATTAAATGCATATTCAGGAAAAGAAAATGATATTATGCCAGATATTCAGTGACTCTTATTTGCACAAAACTCTAACATTGAACTGGACTTGTTAGAGCCAAAACTTTAAAATTGGGAAATTTAAGCAAGAATGTCCAAAATCGAACCTTTTTCTGGAAATTCAAGCATCAAATTCAAAGTTGAAGTTATATTGAATAGCTGCCCCTCCCCCTTTTTGTATGTATGCGCCTGTACCAAGTCAAGAGCCATTAATTCAGTGGTTGTTGTTTGTTTATGTGTTACATATTTGTTTTTCGCTCATTTTTTTATATAAATATAAGGCCATTAGTTGTCTCGTTTGAATTGTTTTACATTGTCATATAGGGGCCTTATATAACTGACTAGTCACTACGTGGTATGTGCTTTGCTCATTGTTGAAGACCCTATGGTTACCTGTTATTGTAATTTCTATTTCATTTTGGTCTCTTAAAGAAAGTAATGTCTCATTGGCAATCATACCACATCTTCTTTTTTATACATGTAGGACTCAGAGGTGTGATGGGGAAGCATAGTGCAATGGTGTTGCTGTTGTGCTTTGGTCTGACGTTTTCAAATACAACATTAAATAACACTTTCAAAAACAATTTTAATAACTTCACCTTCTTGAAATACAACTAAAGGATTGGTAGGTAGGAACAGAAGATTTTTTGATTAAGGAAAGAATTCAAATAAATGTTTTGTAAAAAGATTAGACCGTTGATTTTCTGGTTTGAATTGTGTTCCACTGGTCATTTAGGGATCCTCATATAGCACGCTTTTTGGTGTGAGCTAATTCTCAGTGTCAAAGGCCGATCTATAATTGTTTCCTTTTTATACATTGCGACTTGGGTGGAGCTAAACGATGAATTTACACAGACCTTCAAAACAAAAATTGTTTACTGTTTATCTAAATATTCAAGTCAATATTTTTTGCGCCTGTCCCAAGTCAGGAGCCTCTGGCCTTTGTTAGTCTTGTATTATTTTAATTTTAGTTTCTTGTGTACAATTTGGAAATTAGTATGGCGTTCATTTAATATCACTGAACTAGTATATTTTTGTTTAGGGGCCAGCCAAAGGATGCCTCTGGGTGCAGGAATTTGAATTTCTCGCTACATTGAAGACCTGTTGGAGACCTTCCGCTGTTGTTTTTTCTATGGTCAGGTTGTTGTCTCTATGACACATTCCCCATTTCCATTCTCAATTTCAAATATGCTCCATTTAAACTTTTAAATAAAAATTGGTATACTTTTTTTTACTTAATAATTTTGCGTCCAAAACAAATTAAAATTTTAAAGTTCATAATTTGACCCTAATAAAATATTCCATAGATTTCCCGAATGCATGACTAGCATGCTAACCATGCACTGCACCATCAAATTAAATGTTGTTTTTTTTACATGATTGACTATTGCATTTTACATTTGTATATCTGATGGACACAGTCAAATTTAGGTTTAACTGATATTTTATGTTTACATATCCTTTTGAATATATATGCGGTATGTATAAATATGCAGCAACTTTTGATTTAATATATTATTAAAGGATGTGATTTAAACATGTTGGCTCAGGACTGTAGAAATTGTGACGCACACTGAACATATAATAAACCATTGCAAGAACACTTTGAGTTTGATGGGTCTGTAGGTGACATGTTTCAAGGGGAAATATTGTTCCTATTGAACATGATAACAACATATATATCACATTTTTTTTCAGTAGAAGTATAAAATGCCGAGGACCCTTTCAACTGCAGTCCAGCCCTTTTAAGGAATTAACTTTTCCGTTTCAGTTCTAAATAATAACTTGCATGATGCCAACCCTACAGGAACGTACGCACACAGCTTATATTGCCAGTGTATAGTTTACACTTTGATTTGAAATTTCTGCCTCTGTTGAAACTATATATATAATATTCAACATGTTCAAATATTAGATATATATATATATCAACGTGTGTTGTGTTTTATATTTATAAAAATGGCCAAATTATGGATGATTTTTTATAGGCATGTGTTGTGTTTTAAATTAAAAATTGCCAAATATGAATACTTTATTAAACAGTATACATGTATTGTAGTATGTGTTTTATGCCGTGTCCACAAATGAAGACAATGTTTAAAGACTGCAAACTGAATATACATGTACACCATGTACACTCCAAGTGGGATTGCAGTACCTGTTACATACAACATGTACAATAACACCGTTAGTGTCTCTTAAAGTATTTGTTAATGCTTTGTAAAGGGACAAACATTTGATATTCTAGGGGGAAGGAGAGAGAGGGGACAGAAATTATTAAAACAAGAAAGTGTCCTCAGTACAGGAATGCCCCACTCGCACTCTCATTTTCTATGTTCATTGGACCGTGAAATTGGAGTAAAATCTCTAATTTGGCATTAAAATTAGAAAGATCATATCACAGGGAACATTTGTACCAAGTTTGAAGTCGATTGGACTTCAACTTCATCAAAAACTACCTTGACCAAAAACTTTAACCTGAGGTGGGACAGACGGACGGACGAACGGACGCACAAACCAGAAAACATAATGCCCCTCTACTATCGTAGGTGGGGCATAATGACTTGTCCTGGAAAAAGCTGAAAATAAGTAACTCAGCCCGGCTCAGGAAAAAATAAATAATGTTATTAATCTTTTCTCTATAGATACTACAGGAAAACTCTGGATTAAGTTGTATAAGGGGTTGAAAATGGGAAAGCAGATTTGGAGGGTTTTTCAGGGGCCCAGGCCCCCTATTGAGGAAAAAAATTGGCTGATTAAATATAATAATATAGCGAATCATTGAAGCATGACTGGAGTGGCCCCCTTTTAGTCAGTCAGTGGGCCCCCTCTTATGAAAGTTCCTGGATCAGCCACTGAAATGAATAGTTGCACATCAAAAAAAACCAAAAAAACTGCTTGAAAGCAAAAGTGATATTATACACATCCAGAAAAATTCTGCCCTGCATTTGTACTCATATTGCGAGAAAATGTAAACGAGTCTGACTAAATTAATGGCCAAATGAATAAGAAAACTTAAAAAAATTCTACATCTGTTGGTAATTATTTTATAGAACTGGGTCATGACCACAGGAAGGTAGACTATCCATATTTATATATTCTATGGATAGAAACAAGTGCCTGTGGTCTTGACTTGAAGTAACATTTTTGTATTTGCAATATTTTTTTCAAGAATGTCAATTTCAGTTGAAAATGACAGGACAATTTATGGTTGGGAACTTACTGTACTATCTTTATCTCTATGGAAATTGAAAAGTAATTTTTATCCTCCAGTCAACCCAGTAAGGCAGTATATATCCAGAAATTTTATGGCAAAACAGCTTTTGATTTGGACAGTGCTCATATTTTTTATTTGTACCTAGAAAACTGAATGGTTGCAGTGTGGTGGTTAATATTTTTCAAATTACCTGATTGTTGTGTCATAATTGTTGTTCATATTGTATGTACAGTATCTAATTGCTGCAAAAATCTTGTAAATCGTCTGCAATCCTCAAATCAATGTTGTTGTCTGCTGTACAGGAAGTGTGTAAGGGAGATAATCGAGTATCTCAGTTGTCAGGGGAGATAATCAAAACATGTTCCAACTGCATTTCATTCAAATTTTCAGCTTTCCGTAACTGTCCTTTTAGTCATTTGCTACCCGATTTTCTTTTATTTATTTTTCAACTAGCATGTCTGCTTGTTGTTAAATGTATAACTTCAATGATAATATGTTGCGCTTTTGAAAAAATGAATGTTGAACATTAATTAAATTTATCGATCAAAAGGGGCAATATATTACACAAACCACTCAAATATCCTTTTACAAAATGTTATAATTATTATTTCTATAATTTTTCCTTGATTTATTAACTTTTTACTTAAGTATAAACATTTTCTTTAATTTTTAAGCGTTTATTACGTTGTAAAATGTGTATAATATGTCAAAGTACAAAACAGTCATTGGTTATATATGGGTCCCAGGTATAAGGGTCCTAATACAAACAATAAAAACGGATTTCAACAACAAAACATTTTTTTTTGCCTTATACACGATGGATGCATGAAAATATCACCATTTGAAGAAATTCTATTTTTTTCTATTTTCCATTTTTTTGCTGAAAAGCTCAATGATTCATGTCCCAGCCTCTTAAGACGTGGGTCTCATTGGGGTCTAAGCATGACGTGGGATTGTCTATTTTTTGTAAGCCTGACACCTGAAAGTCAAACTATTGTGTTGTGAAAATGGGAAATGAAGTCTAGCGGGACCCGGGAAATGACAACAAAATAAGAATTGCTTACGTACAGTGTAAGCGGGATACAGGAATCTGACAAAACAATGTGGGATCCAGGATCGGAACCCCATAATGAGACCCCTATGACTTCTGGCTAGGCTATTTCATTTTTTTTCTGGGACGCCTTTCTACGACGTCATAACGCTGAAGTCATTTTTTACGTCTGGAGTCTGAGAGCAAATTTTGGGGGGGAACTTTGACACCCAATTTTGACAAGAAATTTCATTGCTGGTTAGAAATTTTTACGTAGTTACAAAGTCCTACCTTTTTTAGCTCACCTGGCCCCAAGGGCCAAGTGAGCTTTTCCAATCACTTTGAGTCCCGCTTCCGTCGTCGTCCGTCGTTTACAAAAATTTTCTCCTCTGAAACTACTGGGCCAAATTAAATCAAACTTGACCACAATCATCATTGGGGTATCTAGTTTAAAAAAGTTGTCCGGTGACCCGGCCAACCAACCAAGATGGCCGCCATGGCTAGAAATAGAACATAGGGGTAAAATAGAGTTTTTGGCTTATAAATAACTCAAAAATCAAAGCATTAAGAGCAAATCTGACATGGGGTAAAATTGTTTATCAGGTCAAGATGAATTGGACAACTAGTTGTTTGGTTGCTGCCCCTAAATTGGTAATTTTAAGGAAATTTTACTGTTTTTGGTTATTATTTTGAATATTACCCAGCAGGCACACAACGTTGAATCAACGTTGAAAATATGTTGAAATATGGTTGTTGCGTTGATCAACGTAAAATCAACGTTGTAACAACGTCAATCCTATCAACGTTTAAAATACGTTGTTGAATCAACGTTGATTTGTGGTTAACAATTTCAACGTTGAACTGTCAACGTTGATTCAACATTGAATTTGAGTTGATGCTTTCAATGCTTTAATTGGTTGAAAATATAACGTTGATAAAAGGTTAAATTAAGGTTGATGACTTTAAGTGTCGACCAAGATTTCAGTCAAGATGCGTTTGAACAAACTTTGTATAGTCCTTTTTGCTGAAATAATCAATCTTTATTATACTGGTGAACTGATGGTTTTTAATAAATTCAATGATTACTGTTGCATATATAAATTAATCTTTAAAAATACAAATATGAGAATTTCTCGAAACGGATATATCTTTTTTCTAAATTGCGCATGCGTATGAGGCAAACATTTCGAATTTATTTGCGCCAATTTTGATCACCACATCAAGTCAGTTGTCAAGTGAACAGTTGCTATATGCAGTGCAAAGTAAGTATATTTTTCATTTATTGTTTGATTTAATAATAGTGATATGAAAATTTAATGTTAACAATACTCTATAGCTGTAATTTTATGAGTAAAGTGATTTAGGCAGCTCAGATATAATGTACAATTATACACGTAGTTGTTATATTCCATTAGATAAAATACACACAATGTTTTTAAATCTCGGAGGAACAACAAAGTTGACCTTAAGATATATTTGTACATTTATTGGTTGAGGCAAACTAGTATGTAAAGACTTGAAAACGGGGGAGTATGTGTGTTTTAATTAACAATGATTTGGTAATTTAAAGCGTTGAAAAGCGGTAATACTTTGGCAAAGAATTATTGCAGATATTGGGAGGGTGGAGTCATAAAATATCATGGAACTTTGGATAGAATTAAAGAATTTATTCGTCTGGCAAATAAAAGTAATCAATTGAAGTTCACAAATGTGATCGCATACTAGTTCTTTTGCATGCTTTATGTGTTGATATAATTAAAAGTCAAAGATTTACAACACATGGCATTCTTGACCTTGCTACACATTTAAAACAAACAAATTCTTTTCTCTGGGTCAGAATAGATGTCACTCACAGCATGTATTCCTAGGATTTATTAATGAAGAAATACCGCAGATAAGAAACATGTGTGACCATAACAAATTAATACACAATGATCTAACCAATTTTTAAGTGGTTTATATGATAACGTCTAAAAAGATGCTTTATCAATTAACCATAGTGAATTATTACAGCACAAAAAATTCAAGGTAATAAAAATATTCCTATAGTATAATTTACTTTTAATATCTAAGCTTAATCCATGATGATATACATGTAAGATTAAATATGACGTATCACGAAAGATCAGAATTTATTGCAATTTGAAGAAAAATGTAAACACAGGTTCAAAGTTAAACAATAGCTTCTTGCGTTTATCAAGTCCATGCCGAAATATCTTTTGATAAAGAATTTAGATGTAACGTATGACATATATCAATATAATTAATTTTATGTGAATAATATATTCATTTGGAATTTTACACAAATTTTGTAAGCGTTTCGCACATATGAAACTTTTATTTTCAAGTAAAAGAGGGATTTGACAGTTTGGAAATGCTGCAATTATAATATTTATAATATTTCTTTTTTGTAGATGTCTAACCAATGAGATGTCTAACCAATAAACCTCTGTCGGAAATTACAAATACAAAACGGGTATAAAGAATAAACATGCCTTTGGTGATTCCAACTAGATTGAAATAATAAGAGGTGAGTATTAAAATATATTTCATTGTTTTTCCACATTAAAAGTGTGCGACATTTTGTCACAATTCCTTTTAAATGTGCTCTAGGATCTTTGTCTACTAAAATCTATAGGGTTTTCTTTTATATTAAAATTATAAATTATTTTCTATCTGAACTCATGTTTAAAAGTACATGGTACCTCTCAATGGATATTAAAAGAAAATAAAATAATAGCATTGCAGTGATTATTTGTTCACATATGACACTAGTGTTCTTTACAAAATTAGCCAAGTTATGTTAATACAATATGGTTTTTTTTCTGTTGTAGATGCTGTAAACGAATGTTCAATGAAGACTACAATATGGAACAACAGTGCAAGATGCCTAGAATATGTCTCTGAAATATCTGGGAATATACCTAGCAGAAGGACTTATTTTTCAAAATAAAATTAAGTATTCAGATTGTGTTTGTTTGAAATTGTGAGATGCATAAGTGGGCAACTTGTTGTATAATTACTGTTTTATGTAACAAATATTTTTTTTAGTGTGAACAGAATAGATGAAGGTACAACATGTACAATTTCTATCAATAAAAATGAAGGCACAAAAATGTATGCTAACTGAACAACATACTACATGTACACCACTCACCAACACATGACTATCCAACTTAATAGAACATATACTTTTGCGAAACTTTTACTACACATTAAATGGCATTTATGGATATAATAAAGGGTAACGATTTCAGCTGTTAACAAACCTCAATTCAACCAGTGTTCAACATCATATTCTCAACATTTACCGTATTAACAGTCTACCTGGCCACAATTCCCACCTATTTTCAACATACACTGACCACAGTTCAACCAACATTCGACATGTTATCAGCATACACTGACCACAGTTCAACCAACATTCGACCTTATTTAAACATACACTGACCACAGTTCAACCGAAATTCGACCGGATTTCAACATACTCTGACCACAGTTCAACCAACATTCGACCTGATTTTAACACGCAACAACCACAAATCAACCAACATTCGACTTGTTTTCAACCTACATTGACCACATTTCAACCTGAAATCGACTTGTTTTCAACATACCTCCACCAAATTTAGACCAATATTCAACCTAATTTCAACGTTGGACGCTGACGTTGAATCAACGTTGTATTTTCAACGTCATATCAATTTTCAATCCAACACTACTTTTCAACATTGATTCAACGTTGAAATCTGACGTGTATTCAATGTTGATTCAACGTTGTTGTGCCTGCTGGGATGCAGTTTTAACTCCTCCCACTTAGGAGTATCCCATTAAGAAGTTGTGTATTAAAAACCTGTGTATGCTGCCTTGAGTATTCATTTATTTAAATGCAGATTAAGCAGTTATAAGAATAATATTGGCTCTAATAGTGTTTTAGCTAAAAACTTGCCTCCCACCGACCCCTCCTTTCGCCTTCAATATTGCCATGACAGGGGAATCAATCTCAGCACGGTTTATAGATTTCATTTATGAAATTTTATCACTGGTTGTTTCAAAAATTTCACTCATCCCCCAAGAATTTCTGGGGATAAACTGTCAAATTTCATACAAATTCATTCCAACACCAATTCAACATCAACACTACTAGGCTTCCTCATAGCCTCCTATAGGCTTCCTCATTGTCTCATTATAGGCTTCCTCATAGCCTCATAGGCATGATAGCCTCTAGGAATGATAGCCTCATAGGCTTCCTGATAGCCTCATGCATTTATTTTGAACCATCGTTCCAATTGGATTGGTGTGATGTCAAGCCAGGGGTCTATACTTTGCTACTTTCAGTATGCACATAGCTAGGCTCTTGGTTTAGGCATGGAGCAAAAAATTAAATTTTTTAGCTGAGTCGTTTCCCCAAGGGCCTATAGGCTTAAATTAAAATATTGTTTGTTTGCCCTTTACAGACCGACCCTATAAATTCGTTCCGCCTAAAAATCTTTTATTTGTGTTTACAAACACGAAAATTTAAACACTCTAGGGACTTTTCTACTAGTAATCAGAGATGCAACTAATTGTCGGACCTAAGGGGCAGAATTTATGCAGGTCCGGCAAAACTCGTAGCTGTGCAGGACCTGATGGCCGGCAATATTTAAGTCTGCTTGGGTCCGCCAAAACTGAAATCCCCGTCGGCCCTGGCAGAGTATTTGTTTATAAAATTGCGATCATCTTTAATAAAAGTAAATGTCCTGTTCCCCCGCATTTTCTAACTCCGGGAACCAGTATTTCCGCCCAGTAATTTAGTCTTTCGTACCTTGTCCATCTCGCCCCGAACAATTCTCCGTATTTCCGTCATGTTTTTTGTTTTAGAAATTCGCTCTCTAGGAAGGAGGTCTATTAAGCATAGTTGATAAGTTCAGGAAATATGTCATGGCCGATAAAATTTGTAAGTGGGTCGAAACCCGTTAAAAGATTTTGAATTTGAACAGAATGAAACTACCAATGACTATCTTGTTTCCAAGTACTCTTGTGAAGAATAACTTTTAATCAGATCAATATTATGTAATGTATATTATTCAATAAACTACAATTGTTATGAATCACAGGTTATTTTAAAATAATAATAATATCAACAAAATCAAAATTAACGTTTGTTCAATAGCATAATTTCATTTGATTTTTGAGTGAAAATATGGGTCTGGCAGAAATTTGATGGGTCTGGCAAAACTTGGTACCTATCATCATTGGGGTATCTAGTTTTAAAAGTGTGTCCAACCAAGATGGCCGCCATGGTTAAAAATAGAACATAGGGGTATAAAACAAAGTAGTATTCTTATCACATGATTGGGGTATAAAACAACGTAAAATTGAGAATGGAAATGGGGAATGAGAAATGGAAATGGTAGTATTCTTATCACATGATTGGGGTTTAAAACAACATAGTATTCTTATCACATGATTGGAGTATAAATCAACGTAGTATTCTGATCACATGATTGACATGATTGGGGTATAAAACAATGTAGTATTCTTATCACATGATTGGGGTATAAAACAACGTAGAATTCTTATCACATGATTGGGGTTAAAAAATGTAGTATTCTTATCACATGATTGGGGTATAACAGTCAGGGGTATTACTTGTACAAGTGTATTTTATTTACTTGAAGAAGTAAAAAAAAATATACACATAAATAAAGTAAATAAAATACACTTGTACAAGTAGTACCCCTGACTGTATAAAGCAACCTAGTATTCTCGTGATTCTTATCACATGATTGGAGTATCAGGGGTTAAGAAATTTTGTTAAAGCTCACTAGCCCAGGGATTATTGTTAGCAGGATTTCACTAGCCCTGTTGGAAGAACTATTAGCCAGGGATCTCCATGACCTGTTTAACGATGGCGCCCCGCCATCGTTCAAATGTCTTGCGCCATCGTCAAATGACTTGCACCATCGTTCAAATGTCTTGCGCCATCGTTCAAAACTGTGATCGTTTTTTATAGCCTGACGCCATTTTTTTAGCAATTATAATCAAATGCATTTAATTGCATAACCTTCAGGCTTTCTTTATAGTGTAATCCAGTTCTATCGCCTGAGGGATATCCGGATTAAGATCGCTAATCACTTGTACCTGAGCTTGTACAGGTAGATCAACAAAGCAGACAGGAGAATATTATCTGAAGATAGACGATTCATTTGCCGAATTATTTAATTACAAATGCTTATGATAATTCAGATTAAATAAATAAATTAATAGTCCAGTTACAAAGTTTTACAAGTATAACACGTGTTTTTATTTTGACTTACGCAATCAGCATCCCCCTTTTTAAGAAGTACAAAATAAGACGTAAAACAGTAATTATTATTTCATCGCAAATAACTCGAGTACTGCTGTATTGTAACGATAATATAGAATTACTTTAAAAGTTAAAAAGTAAAAACTTTTAATATTTCCTGTAAATAAATATCGTATCGTAATTCCGAATTCATAAATTCGTAGTTTACAATCAAATCATTTGCAAATTGATACATCCGCGTTTCTGGTTTCTATTCAGACTCGAAAGATGCATGTTGCATATGGCTAAGTATTCAGTGAAGTGCTGTTTCAATGGGTGTCCCAGAAAAATGCATTTTTTTCATATTTTAAATTATTTTGAGTTTTAATGCAGTTAGCTAATCAATCCACTGTATGATGAAGCGATAATATAAACAGTTTCATACGAAAAAGTTTATCATGTTTATTGTTGAATAAAGTTTTTTATAAATGAAGTGTTGAATTCCCTGTTTTTTGCATGCTTATTTTGTGACATGGTCGAATGACCCAAAATCAATATTGTTTTATAAACCTTTTTTAGCTCACCTGGCCGAAAGGCCAAGTGAGCTTTTCTCATCACTTGGCGTCCGGTGTCCATCGTCGTCATCGTCGTCCGTCGTCGTCCTGCGTTAACTTTTACAAAAATCTTCTCCTCTGAAACTACTGGGCCAAATTTAACCAAACTTGGCCACAATCATCATTGGGGTATCTTGTTTAAAAAATGTGTCCGGTGACCTGGCCAACCAACCAAGATGGCCGCCATGGCTAAAAATAGAACATAGGGGTAAAATGCAGTTTTTGGCTTATAACTCAAAAACCAAAGCATTTAGAGCAAATCTGACATGGGGTAATATTGTTCAACAGGTCGAGATCTATCTGCCCTGAAATTTTCAGATGAATCCGACATTTCGTTGTTGGGTTGCTGCCCCTGAAATGGTAATTTTAAGGAAATTTTGCTGTTTTTGGTTATTATCTTGAATATTATTATAGATAGAGATAAACTGTAAACAGCAATAATGTTCAGCAAAGTAAGATCTACAAATAAATAAGTCTACATGACCAAAATGGTCAGTTGACCACTTTAGGAGTTATTGCCCTTTATAGTCAATTTTTAACCATTTTTCGTAAATCTTAGTAATCTTTTAGAAAAATCTTCTCCTCTGAAACTACTGGCAAACTTGGCCATAATCATCATTGGGGTATCTAGTTAAAAAAATGTGTCCGATGCCCCGCCCAACCAACCAAGATGGCCGCCATGGCTAAAAATAGAACATAGGGGTAAAATGCAGTTTTTGGCTTATAACTCAAAAACCAAAGCATTTAGAGCAAATATGACATGGGTTAATATTGTTCATCAGGTCGAGATCTATCTGCCCTGAAATTTTCAGATGAATCCGACATTTCGTTGTTGGGTTGCTGCCCCTGAAATGGTAATTTTAAGGAAATTTTGCTGTTTTTGGTTATTATCTTGAATATTATTATAGATAGAGATAAACTGTAAACAGCAATAATGTTCAGCAAAGTAAGATCTACAAATAAATAAGTCTACATGACCAAAATGGTCAGTTGACCACTTTAGGAGTTATTGCCCTTTATAGTCAATTTTTAACCATTTTTCGTAAATCTTAGTAATCTTTTAGAAAAATCTTCTCCTCTGGAACTACTGGGCCAAATTTAACCAAACTTGGCCATAATCATCATTGGGGTATCTAGTTTAAAAAATGTGTCCGATGCCCCGCCCAACCAACCAAGATGGCCGCCATGGCTAAAAATAGAACATAGGGGTAAAATGCAGTTTTTGGCTTATAACTCAAAAACCAAAGCATTTAGAGCAAATCTGACATGGGGTAATATTGTTCATCAGGTCGAGATCTATCTGCCCTGAAATTTTCAGATGAATCTGACATTTCGTTGTTGGGTTGCTGCCCCTGAAATGGTAATTTTAAGGAAATTTTGCTGTTTTTGGTTATTATCTTGAATATTATTATAGATAGAGATAAACTGTAAACAGCAATAATGTTCAGCAAAGTAAGATCTACAAATAAATAAGTCTACATGACCAAAATGGTCAGTTGACCACTTTAGGAGTTATTGCCCTTTATTGTCAATTTTTAACCATTTTTCGTAAATCTTAGTAATCTTTTAGAAAAATCTTCTCCTCTGAAACTACTGGGCCAAATTTAACCAAACTTGGCCATAATCATCATTGGGGTATCTAGTTAAAAAAATGTGTCCGATGCCCCGCCCAACCAACCAAGATGGCCGCCATGGCTAAAAATAGAACATAGGGGTAAAATGCAGTTTTTGGCTTATAACTCAAAAACCAAAGCATTTAGAGCAAATCTGACGGAGGTAAAATTGTTCATCAGGTCAAGATCTATCTGCCCTGAAATTTTCAGATGAATCGGACATTCCGTTGTTGGGTTGCTGCCCCTGAAATGGTGATTTTAAGGAAATTTTGCTGTTTTTGGTTATTATCTTGAATATTATTATAGATAGAGATAAACTGTGAACAGCAATAATGTTCAGCAAAGTAATATCTGCAAATTTAGTCCCATGACCAAAATGGTCAGTTGACCACTTTAGGAGTTATTGCCCTTTATAGTCAATTTTTAACCATTTTTCGTAAATCTTAGTAATCTTTTAGAAAAATCTTCTCTTCTGAAACTACTGGGCCAAATTTAACCAAACTTGGCAACAATCATCAGGCCAAAATAAATAAATAGTGTGTTTCCTATTTCACCCCGAAAAAAATTAGGTAGGGTAGGTAGGTAAAACATTTTATATTATGAAAACTTTTTATTTTTTTCTATCGATGACAGCAGAAAAAGATTCAAAATGAAATCATTTGATGTGCCTGCATGCTTCTTTGATATTTATTAGTACTTAATTAAATCTACATGTTTTTTTAGTTTTCTGTAAAAAATATAAGAAATATGAAAATAAACTTACGAATTTCATGGGCCGTAATAGGAATATGTTCTTGCCAATTAATTATCTTAAAGCAAAAATGGCAGTGAAAAATCTGGCATGGTATTATTGTTTGGCCTCGTTGAACCTAACAATGTAAATGACACACAGGGTATGCATGTACATGTGAGAACAGACTCCTACCCCCTTTTTTTAGTAGTAGAATCACTGTAAATTGATGCTAAGCAGCGGCTTATGATTTTTTTTGGGGTAATACTCTTCCACCCTCTTCATTTAATAAATACATGTAGATGTGTTTTGATGTTTGACAGAATTTAATCTTGAGGAGTGGGGTTCTGACAATATTAAAATTTCAGGTTTTGAGAAAAGTGAGAATCTTTGTCTTTATATTTAATACATGGAAAAAAAATTGTAGATATTAATAGGGCATGATTTTTTTTCCTTCTCTGGTATAAATTGTTGTGGGCCAGCCAGAGAAAATTTAAAAAAATAAAAGTAGACATGGTGCAGGGGCAGATTCATTTATAAATGAACATGAATCATACACCATGTCTGCCTACTGGGGAAAGCTTTCTATTTCTCGGTACACATTGTCTGCCTCTTGTCATCATTAACTCCAACTGTCAAATCCACAAAATCATTAACAGCCGTTATGTTGCGTCTGAGAACAATTTTTTACAACATTCGTAAGAGCATTTTTTACAACAAAAGTTAGATTGATTTTAGCAGTAAATTAATCTCATTTTACTCTTAAAATTATTTGTCAATTATCGTCTTGTCATATGTTTTCGTATGTCATAAAACTTATTTTTCGTCTATAGGTCCATCATGTTGTTCTTTAAAAAGATTCATCACATTGTAATTATCCGGAATTTATGTCATTATATTTGCAAACATGTGATCACATTTTGCTTATTTTTCAGCTAAGAAATACGCTGCACGGTTGTCGAAAAGCCATGCTTGTTTATTTAAAATCTTGGTTTTTGAAAGGCTTGACTTATCCATATTGGTCGTTGCTATCAAACGTTTTGAAGATCTGTAGTTTTCTAAACAAATAGTCGGATCCGGACAGACCGAAAAATCCGGATTTTTCATATTTTTTTTATTTTTGTCAATAAAATGTTTAGGGTCGGCGTCAGAAACGGAGGTAGGGTCGGGAAACCGGAAACACACTATTAATTTATTTTGGCCTCATTGGGGTATCTTGTTTAAAAAATGTGTCTGGTGACTAGCCCAACCAACCAAAATGGCCGCCATGGCTAAAAATAGAACATAGGGGTAAAATGCAGTTTTTGGCTTATAACTTAAAAACCAAAGCATTTAGAGCAAATCTGACAGGAATGGGACATTCCGATGTTGGGTTGCTGCCCCTGAAATGGTAATTTTAAGGAAATTTTGCTGTTTTTGGTTATTATCTTGAATATTATTATAGATAGAGATAAACTGTAAACAGCAATAATGTTCAGCAAAGTAAGATCTACAAATAAGTTAACATGACCAAAATGGTCAGTTGACCACTTTAGGAGTTATTGCCCTTTATAGTCAATTTTTAACCATTTTTCGTAAATCTTAGTAATCTTTTAGAAAAATCTTCTCCTCTGAAACTACTGGGCCAAACAACCAAACTTAGCCATTATCATCATCATGATCATTGGGGTATCTAGTTAAAAAAATGTGTCCGGTAACTTGGCCAACAAGCCAAAATGGCCGCCATGGCTAACAATAGAACATGGGGGTAAAATGAAGTTTTTGGCTTATAACTCAAAAACCAAAGCATTAAGAGAAAATCTTACAGGAAGTAAAATTGTTGATCAGGTCACGATCTATCTGCCCTTGAATTTTCAGATGAATCGGATAATTGGTTGTTAGGTTGCTGCCCCTGAATTGGTGATTTTGAGGAAATTTTGCTGTTTTTAGCTCACCTGGCCTAAAAGGCCATTTGAGCTTTTCTCATCACTTGGCGTCCGTCGTCGTTGTCGTCGTCGTCTGTCGTCGTTAACAATTTTTCAAACATCTTCTCCTCTGAAACTACTGAATGGATTTGAATGAAACTTAGCATGATTGTTCCTTAGATTATCCTGCACAAAGTGTGTGCTTCGATTTTTGATCCGTCAAAAAACATGGCCGCCGTTACTTAAAATAGAACATAGGGGTCAAATGCAGTTTTTGGCTTATATCTCAAAAACGAAAGCATTTAGAGCAAATCTGACGTGGGGTAAAAATGTTGATTAGGTCAAGATCTATCAGCCCTGAAATTTTCAGATGAATCAAACAAACCTTTGTTGGGTTGCTGCCACTTAATTGGTAATTTTAAGGAAATTTTGCAGTTTTTGGTCATTATCTTGAATATTATTATAGATAAAGATAAACTGTAAACAGCAAAAATGATCAGCAAAGTGAGATCTACAAATAAGTCAATATGACCAAAATTGTCAATTGACCCCTTAAGGGGTTATTGTCCTTTAATGACAATTTTTCACAATTTGTTCATCATATTTGCTAACTTTAAAAAATCTTCTCCTCTGAAACTGCTGAATGGATTTGGATGAAACTTAGCATGATTGTTCCTTAGATTATCCTGCACAAAGTGTGTGCTTCGATTTTTGATCCGTCAAAAAACATGGCCGCCGTTACTTAAAATAGAACATAGGGGTCAAATGCAGTTTTTGGCTTATATCTCAAAAACGAAAGCATTTAGAGCAAATCTGACGTGGGGTAAAAATGTTCATTAGGTCAAGATCTATCAGCCCTGAAATTTTCAGATGAATCAAACAAACCATTGTTGGGTTGCTGCCACTTAATTGGTAATTTTAAGGAAATTTTGCAGTTTTTGGTCATTATCTAGAATATTATTATAGATACAGATAAACTGTTAATAGCAAAAATGTTAAGCAAAGTAAGATCTACAAATAAGTCAATTTGACCAAAATTGTCAATTGACCTCTTAAGGAGTTATTGCCCTTTAAAGACTTTTTTCACAATTTGTTCATCATCTTGACTTACTTTAAAAAATCTTCTCCTTTGAAACTGCTGTATCAATTTCAGCCAAACTTAGGCTAAATGAGTTTTAGAGTTTCAGAGTATCTAGTATAAATTTTATATTTCATTTCCTTGTATGTGAAGAAACATAGCTCCTATGGCTAAAATAGAACATAGGAGAAAATGATTTTTTTTTTGCTTTTGAAGAAAATAGGACGATTCAAAGAAGCCTCTTGTTTTGTTATTATCTTGAATATTATTATAGATAGAGATAAACTGTAAACAGCAATAATGTACAGCAAAGTAAGAACTAAAACTAACTCAGTATGACCAAAATAGTCAATTGACCCCCTAAGGAGTTATTGCCCTTCATAGTCAATTTTTAACAATTTTCTTAAAATTTGAAGATTTTCAATAACATTTTCCACAGAAAGTACTGTTATAGATAGAGATAATTGTAAGCAGCAAGAATGTTTAGTAAAGTAAGATCTACAAACACATCACCATCACCAAAACACAATTTTGTCATGAATTCATCTGTGTCCATTGTTTAATATTCACATAGACCAAGGTGAGCGACACAGGCTCTTTAGAGCCTCTAGTTCATTAGTATGATCTCAGTTTAACAGTGTTTTTCCATAGATTTTTAGCTCACCTGGCCTAAAAGGCCAGGTGAGCTTTTCTCATCACTTGGTGTCCGTCGTCCGTCGTCCGTCGTCGTAGTCCTTCGTCGTTAACTTTTACAAAAATCTTCTCCTCTGAAACTACTGGGCCAAATCAAACCAAACTTGGCCACAATCATCATTGGGGTATTTAGTTAAGAAAATGTGTCCGGTGACCCGGCCAACCAACCAAGATGGCTGCAATGGCTAAAAATAGAACATAGGGGTAAAATGCAGTTTTTGGCTTATAACTCAAAAACCAAAGCATTTAGAGCAAATCTGACAGGAGTAAAAATGTTCATCAGGTCAAGATATATCTGCCCTGAAAATTTCAGATGAATCAGACATTCTGTTGTTGGGTTGCTGCCCCTGAAATGGTAATTTTAAGGAAATTTTGCTGTTTTTATACGACCTCAAAAATTTCATTATACGACAGCAAAAATTTTAATTTTTCGTGGTATATTGCTATCACGTTGGCGTCGTCGTCGTCGTTGTTGTCGTCGTCGTCGTCGTCTGAATACTTTTAGTTTTCGCACTCTTACTTTAGTAAAAGTGAATAGAAATCAATGAAATTTTAACACAAGGTTTATGACCAGAAAAGGAAGGTTGGGATTGATTTTGGGAGTTTTGGTCCCAATATTTTAGGAATTAGGGGCCAAAAAGGGCCCAAATAAGCATTTTCTTGGTTTTCGCACTATAACTTTAGTTTAAGTGAATAGAAATCTATGAAATTTTGACACAAGGTTTATGACCACAAAAGGAAGGTTGGGATCGATTTTGGGAGTTTTGGTTCCTACAGTTTAGGAATTAGGGGCCAAAAAAGGGCCCAAATTGGCATTATTCTTGGTTTTCGCACAATAACTTTAGTATAAGTAAATAGAAATCTATGAAATTTAAACACAAGGTTTATGACCATAAAGGGAAGGTTGAGTTTGATTTTGGGAGTTTTGGTCCCAACAGTTTAGGAATAAGGGGCCCAAAGGGTCCAAAATTGAACTTTGTTTGATTTCATCAAACATTGAATAATTGGGGTTCTTTGATATGCCGAATCTAACTGTGTATGTAGATTCTTAATTTTTGGTCCCGTTTTCAAATTGGTCTACATTAAGGTCCAAAGGGTCCAAAATTAAACTTAGTTTGATTTTAACAAAAATTGAATCCTTGGGGTTCTTTGATATGCTGAATCTAAAAATGTACTCAGATTTTTGATTATTGGCCCAGTTTTCATGTTGGTCCAAATCGGGGTCCAAAACTAAACTTTGTTTGATTTCATCAAAAATTGAATAATTGGGGTTCTTTGATATGCCAAATCTAACTGTGTATGTAGATTCTTAATTTTTGGTCCCGTTATCAAATTGGTCTACATTAAAGTCCAAAAGGTCCAAAATTAAACTAAGTTTGATTTTATCAAAAATTGAATTCTTGGGTTTTTTTGATATGCTGAATCTAAACATGTACTTAGATTTTTGATTATGGGCCCAGTTTTCAAGTTGGTTCAAATCAGGATCCAAAATAATTATATTAAGTTTTGTGCAATAGCAAGAAATTTTCAATTGCACAATATTCACCAATAGCAAGAAATCTTCAATTGCATAGTATTGTGCAATAGCAAGAAATTTTCAATTGCACAGTATTGCGCAATAGCAAGAAATCTTCAATTGCACAGTATTGTGCAATAGCAAGAAATCTTCAATTGCACAGTATTGTGCAATAGCAAATATTTTCAAATGCTCAGTATTGCGCAATAGCAAGAAATATCTAATTGCAATTTCAATTGGAGTTATCTTTCTTTGTCTAGATTAGTAGTTGAATCAACTTAAATCTTTGTTTTATACAATACAGATATATAATTAATATTTCAATTGGAGTTATCTTTCTTTGTCCAGAATAGTAGTTGAATCAACGTAAATCATTGTTTTATACAATATACAATTTATATTCACTTTTTCTACCAACTGATAAATTAAAACAATCTTTACCATTCAGTGATAACAAGCACTTTATTTTACATTTTAATATTTTATGATGTATTTAAATGAGTAGTTATTGTTGCAAACTCCATTAGTAATTTGAATTGAGATCAGTTTTGGAAAAAGGGAAAGGGGGATGTGAAAACAAATGGGGGTGGGGGTTAAATTTTTTTCATTTCAGATTTCATAAATAAAAAGAAAATTTCTTCAAATATTTTTTTGAGAGGATTAATATTCAACAGCATAGTGAATTGCTCAAAGGCAAAAAAAATATTTTAAGTTCATTAGACCACATTCATTCTGTGTCAGAAACCTATGCTGTGTCAACTATTTAATCGCAATCCAAATTTAGAGCTGAATCCAGCTTGAATGTTGTGTCCATACTTGCCCCAACCGTTCAGGGTTCAACCTCTGTGGTCGTATAAAGCTGCGCCCTGCGGAGCATCTGGTTGGTTATTATCTTGAATATTATTATAGATAGAGATAAACTATAAACAGCAATAATGTTCACTAAAGTAAGATTTACAAATAAGTCAACATGACTGAAATGGTCAGTTGACCCCTTTAGGAGTTATTGCCCTTTATAGTCAATTTTTAACCATTTTTCGTAAATCTTAGTTATCTTTTACAAAAATCTTCTCCTCTGAAACTACTTGGCCAAATTAATCCAAACTTGGCCACAATCATCTTTTGGGTTAGTAGTTTTAAAAATGTGTCCGGTGACCCGGCCATCCAACCAAGATTGCCGCCATGGCTAAAAATAAAACATGGGGTCAAATGCAGTTTTTGGCTTATAACTCAAAACCCAAAGCATTTAGAGCAAATCTGACATGGGGTAAAATTGTTTATCAGGTCAACATTTATCTGCTCACAATCAGATCAGACACAAATATGATCAGTATAGTGACAATAAATTACCAGATATATCTGAGATTCCAGATATTCCGATTCCAGTCGTATCTGACAATCAAGCAGATGTAGAAACACCGTCTGGTTCTAGTGACATATTAAGTGACAATTCAAAATCTGTTATAAAACCTACCGTTGAGACTCCGAGACTAACCAGAACACGGAAACCGCCAAATAGATATGGAGATTTTGTGTATAATTAAAATTGAACGAACTTTGGTTAAGGCAATGGTTAAAATGTTAAAGGGCAGAATAATCCCTTATAACCATTTTATGCAAAGAAATAAGGCAGTCTACCTATTCTTTGTTTTGCATGCAAAAATAGATTTACATATTGCTTATTTTCAATTTTTAGTAGGATTTAGGAAATACACTATAATTGTAAAAGTTCATTCAGTTTAAAATTCTATATATAAATATATGTGCAGAATTTCATTCATAAATTTAAAGTAAAAGCAGCTGATTGTGTTTTCATTCATTCAGTGATAAATGAACTATAAACATTAAGGTTATGTGAAATCTAAGGATGGAGGTGTGTAGTGACATTAATATAAACAGTTACATCCGCTGATAATTGATACTAGTTTCTATGTATCTATCATTTCGACCACACACAGGTTCATTATCTGCACATAGTTTAATAAGGCTTTTATTAGGATTATAATCATTCTGTAACTGTAGTTCGATCGTTTGAGTTGTATAATAAATATTAGTATTTACTTGGATTCTACTTTATATATATGTAGCATAAGATGCCACAATTTGAATTTTATATTTTTATGATTTAATCTTTTTCACCCATTAAACATATATATAAGGAATAATTTTGAATGGTGACAAATAAGGGGAAGTAACTCTAGTTCAGTTTGTAAACCAAATTATGGTGCAATTTATTTACGACCTAAAGCTAAGGTAATTGGTGTTAATTAACAGTGTGTTTGACACCCAAAAGCTGTCAAGTGAAGCCATGCACTTAATGGGTCACTTAATTTGACAGTTTACATAGCTAGATGAACTTCCTGTTCATGGAAGAATTACGAATTTGCCGGTATTTCAAAGGAATATTACTTATGAAATCAATCTCAAGGCTAAGAAATACGGGTGAAATCGGGTCATTTTCGGAATTCCCGGGTTATTTCAATGACCCGGCGGGTGTTCCGGATGATCCCTCAGAATTGTGAAAATCTCGGGTCACACCCCCAGAATACGGGTCAGTTGACAGGTATGTAAGACAGCCAGTTTAAATATTGGCAGAGTTAACCAAAGTACCCAGAAAAAAACACAGAACTGAGGCAGGAAACTGACAAATTAACCATATAAAATGTATGACGTGAAAATTGAACTTTTATTGTGGGACTGCCCATTGAACAGAGGCCTAATGTCACATTTGAAGTTGTGGTCACAGTTTGGTAAAATTACCACAAGTTAAATGGCTCAACCACTACGGCTCCTTGTATAAATGGACAAAGATTTAAAACTTTGATTGTTTGCTTTGGTTTTATAAACATCACTTTCTACACCATATGGGTAATTTCTTGGCAGTCAGTTTTAGTGGCGTACTAAACCGTAGTACTTGAAGGAAAACGCCAACCTGCGGGAGGAAACTAACTTATCACATATGACATGAAAATCAAACCTTAATTTTGTAACTGCCCAACTAGGGCTCAAACCAATACCTAGAGGCTAGTAATCATACATGTAAGGTGTGACGAACTACCATACAAATAAGCATACTGCCCCTGATAAGTTTTGAGGATAAACATGATAAAGGATCTGAACCAAATTAGGATAGCAAAATATTAAATATTTGGAAGGTTGGCACAAATAGACATGGTGTTTATACTAATAATATATTATCTAAGTGCAAGGTTTTTCAGGGCTAGGTTTAAAACGTATGATAAATTCAAAATGGAAATATGCAGCAGGACAGACAATCTTTACAGATAAATAAATAATGGGTTGTAATGCTTGTTTGATTAACAGAAATCTGGACATGCATTACATGAATACAGATAAATTAATGAGCCCTTAGAATTGTGGAAAAGGAGGGGATTTTATTCATCACTAGTACACTAGATACATTTATAAATATGTTTCTGTCAGTATCTTTTATGTTTTAAGAATTATCTTATTCATGTTAAGAAGAAAGGCAAGAAAAGGGGGAAGTACTTCAAAAGACACAAGATTCTAGTCTTTAAAATATGTATGTTTTGTACCAGGCTAGCATCTACTGGTACAAAACTACTATAAACCTGTAAATCTGGGACCATTTTGGTCTTTAAGCTTTGGTGCTTACAGCCATAATTATCTTGAATGCTGCATGATTGTGGTTCTGACAATAGTAGATACTTTGTTCTCTGGTTCAAGGGAAAATGTGTCAATGATAAATTTCAAATATTTAATAAGTTCAAAACATGTAAGAGCCACACATATTTGTTCTGTGATGTCCTGGTGAAAAACTTCTATCTCATGAAGCGACAAAGCCAAGCAGAAATCATCTGTTTCTGCTTTACAAAAGATAAAATTTGAGTCCTCTACAAGGTCTCTCAGAACGTTTCTTTCAAAGAATAGCTTAAAGTTTTATTTTTGATAAAATCCATCTCCCTTAACCAATGCATTGCAGCATAGGGAGATGCTTTCCCCTGCCGGCCTCTTTGACATTAGGAATAGGATCCCAGTTAGGGCAACCAGTCCGGTACCCACGAATGTAGTTCTTAAAAAAAATATATAACTTTTGTTATAAATTGTGTAGTGTTATTATTTCACTAGTTCTGTAACTGACTGTAGATTTATTTTAAAGGGTCTGCTTTCTAGTTTAAATTTCTGTAAAAATTTTGATTGATTTCAATGTAATCTGGCGTCAGTACATAGAGTAAATTGCCTAAATTCTAGCCTTTATTCTTCCCTGGAAGTAGACAGACTGACCCTGTTGTCAATAAAACAAATTTTTGCAACGGAATGACGGTCATGAGGTACTGAGATTGTGCTTAGATACTGCAAAATGAATGCCTAACATGAACCAGAAGTCCCAAGGTGGCTATCAAAATTATTTATTGAACAGGACCCTATGTATTTACTATGATTTTCAATGCGTTCCAATAGGGCAAATAATTGGGTCCCCGTTCCATTACTTTTGGCAGACTTTTTCTATCCCATGTCATTTAAATGTTTGCTCCCAACACACATGAATACAGTGTAAGGCAAGCGCTTTTAAGATTGTGATTTGAAATAAGTAAAGCCAGGAACAAACTCGGTGGATACGATCAAATTCCGGCACAATTTCGATTTTTTTTTAAATAGAAAAATAAATAATTCTGAAACGCAAATAAAATTATTTGGGGCGGCAAGTTTTTTAGTGGGTCGGGCGGCAATGCCAAACAAATGAAATTTTATTTTAGGCCTTGTTTACAGGTTTTCATCTGTGTATTTATTTAACATTTTTTATAAAACTTTATTTGCAGTTTCTTATCACGTTAATTGACTGTTGGCAGAAGGGGTATGTAATATAAAGTGGCATAAAGGCCATGAAGACAGACTTAACATAACATACTGAAGTTGAAATTAGAGTTTAACGAAGGCCCACGTGTAATCCTTTATTGACAGTTGCAGAACTTGGACCAACAGATTTCACTTGGGTATTTAATAAAATTGATAATTAGCTTAAGACAGGGGCTTTAATACTTTACTTTAAGTTTTTTTTTTAATGATTTATGCTGAAATTGAAGATGTTTTAACAATATAAAAATACTGAGATGCGGTATGATTGCAAATGAAACAACTCTCCACCAGACAAAAGTGACAGAACTAATTTAGACAAATGGTTGCTACAAAGACTTTTTCTGATTAAGGGCTATTGTCCTTAATTGATTGAAAAATAACTAATTATGACATTTCTGTGTAATAACTTGCATTCAATTATGAAAGTGCCAATTTTCACTTATAAAATCTTATACTACTCAGGACTTATGGCTCTTGATTGTTTTAACGTGACACTAAAATGTAGGCAAAATCTGAAAGTACAGCATCTATTTAAAATAAGAGTGATTTTGTTCTAAAATTATATAATACAATTTTTTTTATGGTAGTATGTTACATAACACAAATTTGGATGTTATTCATAGTTTAGAGAAAATACAGATTTGATCAATTTCAATAATTAAACATATTGGGACAATCTAAATATGACATCATAATTACAGTTTCATTATTCCTCATCAAATAACAACTGAGTACAAATTTGATACAATGTTTTCTCTTTCTTTTACAGGATATAATGGCAAGTTGGGATGAGGTAAGTTTTTCTTCTTAAAAGTCATATGACCTATATTGTGAATACACTGTACAAAAAGATACAGGCATGTAGTATTCTCATAGTCAGTCAGTGTCATGTGACCTATGTTGTCAATAAACTGTACAGAAAGATACAGGAGTGTAGTATTCTCAGTCAGTCAGTGTCATGTGACCTATGTTGTCAATAAACTGTACAGAAAGATACAGGAGTGTAGTATTCTCAGTCAGTCAGTGTCATGTGACCTATGTTGTCAATAAACTGTACAGAAAGATACAGGCGTGTAGTATTCTTATAGTCAGTCAGTGTCATGTGACCTATGTTGTCAATAAACTGTACAGAAAGATACAGGTGTGTAGTATTCTCATAGTCAGTCAGTGTCATGTGACCTATGTTGTCAATAAACTGTACAGAAAGATACAGGCGTGTAGTATTCTCATAGTCAGTCAGTGTCATATGACCTATGTTGTCAATGAACTGTACAGAAAGATACAGGCATGCAGTATTCTCATAGTCAGTCAGTGTCATATGACCTATGTTGTCTATAAACTGTATAGAATCATACAGGTGTGTAGTATTCTCATAGTCAGTCAGTGTCATGTGACCTATGTTGTCAATAAACTGTACAGAAAGATACAGGCGTGTAGTATTCTCATAGTCAGTCAGTGTCATGTGACCTATGTTGTCAATTAACTGTACAGAAAGATACAGGCGTGTAGTATTCTCATAGTCAGTCAGTGTCATGTGACCTATGTTGTCAATAAACTGTACAGAAAGATACAGGCGTGTAGTATTCTCATAGTCAGTCAGTGTCATGTGACCTATGTTGTCAATAGACTGTACAGAAAGATACAGGCGTGTAGTATTCTCATAGTCAGTCAGTGTCATGTGACCTATGTCATGTGACCTATGTTGTCAATAAACTGTACAGAAAGATACAGGTGTGTAGTTTTGTAAGAAGGAGAATAGGAAAAAATCAATATCATTACAGTGAGAAGAATTTCAATATACAAAATTCCAGGGAACAAAAAAAGAGATGTAAGATATCAAAGGACATTCACAACTCTTTTACAATGTAAGTTGAAGAGAAACTGACAACGCCATGGCAAAAAATGAAGAACAAAAACAATTCAAACAACATTCTTCAAAGTATTACATAAAAAACTAAAGATCAAGCAATACAAACCTCAGCAAAAACTGATGCATACTACAGTTATATATAAAGTCTTTTATAAAAAAATCTATAGACAACAATTTTACTTCGTTTTGGTAATTACTGTATTTGATATAAGCTATTGAAACTGTAAACATGTAGCTTATTATATTCAATTATTTTGTTTGTGATACATTTGTATGTTCTAGAGGAAAATGTTAAAACTTTGTTTTGCTTACAGAAACTTCTTAGAGCTGCAAGGAAGGGGAATAAAAAAGAGGTAGAATCATGTGTAAAGAACAGAGCTAATTTGGAATGTAGATCTGATGATTTGGTAAGTGAAGTAAAATGTATTTATTATATATAGAACACACAATATGAATCAGTTAGTGTTCAGTGATTCATTGTTAATTTCTGATTATTGCAAATAGTCTTCAAAATATTAAGAAACATGATTACACATCCCAAATGTATATAGAACTCTTGTATTCCACAAAAACAGTGCAAAACATTATTTCACAACACCAATATAGTCAACTCCTGTATTCAACACAAACAGTGAGAAACATCAGTACGCAACATTAATGTATACAACTCCTATATTCAACACCTATACCCAAGTAAAACAGCGAAAAAAACACATTAAGTACATGAAGTAGAAAGAGAATGCCATGGCCGGACGAAAAGACAAATAACAGCTACAAACAAACTAACTTGAAATACTTCATTACACTGATGAATACCACTCCAGTTTGTATGTCAAAGGGTTGCTGTCTGATACTTCCTAACTGCATGAACTGTATACAACTGACATATTGTGATTTACTTCATTACACTGATGAATACCACTCTAGTTTGTATGTCAAAGGGTTGCTGTCTGATAATTTGTAAGCGTATACAATTGAAATATTGTGATTTACTTCATTACACTGACGAATACCACTCCAGTTTGTATGTCAAAGGGTTGCTGTCTAATAATTTGTGAGCATACACAACTGAAACATTGTGATTTATTCATTTCACTGATGAATACCACTCTAGTTTGTATGTCAAAGGGTTGCTGTCTAAAACCTTATAACTGCATACAACTGAAATATTGTGATTTATTTTATTATACTTTAAGACACTTAACATACACTTTCATGGTATTCTATTAAAAAATTCCTTTGGTTTTACATAAATCTTGCATCATCATGACACAAGACATGACACAGGATCATACAACAATCATTTACCAATTCTGTATTAAACATGACATGTGGCACCTGATCATACAACATTCACTACCACTTCTGTACTGAACATGACACATGACACCTGATCATACAACATTCATTAACCACTCCTGTACTGAACATGACATGTGACACCTGATCATACAACATTTGTTACCACTCCTATACTGAACATGACAGGTGACACCACATCATACAACATTCATTAACCACTCCTGTACTGAACATGACATGTGACACCTGATCATACAATATTCATTACCACTCCTGTACTGAACATGACATGTGACACCTGATCATACAACATTCAATTAACACTCCTCTACTGAACATGATATGAGACACCTGATCATACAACATTGATTTACCACTCCTGTACTGAACATGACATGAGACACCTGATCATACAACATTTGTTACCACTCCTCTACTGAACATGACACATGACACCTGATCATACAACATTCATTAACCACTCCTGTACTGAACATGACATGTTACACCTGATCATACAACATTTGTTACCACTCCTATACTGAACATGACAGGTGACACCACATCATACAACATTCATTAACCACTCCTGTACTGAACATGACATGTGACACCTGATCATACAATATTCATTACCACTCCTGTACTGAACATGACATGTGACACCTGATCATACAACATTCAATTAACACTCATCTACTGAACATGATATGAGACACCTGATCATACAACATTGATTTACCACTCCTGTACTGAACATGACATGAGACACCTGATCATACAACATTTGTTACCACTCCTCTACTGAACATGACATGTGACACCTGATCAAACAACATTCATTAACCACTCCTGTACTGAACATGACATGAGACACCTGATCATACAACATTTGTTACCACTCCTCTACTGAACATGACATGTGACACCTGATCAAACAACATTCATTAACCACTCCTGTACTGAACATGACATGAGACACCTGATCATACAATATTTGTTACCACTCATCTACTGAACATGACATGTGACACCTGATCATACAACATTCAATTAACACTCCTGTACTGAACATGACATGCAACACCTGATCATACAACATTCGTTACCAGTCCTGTACTGAGCATGATATGTGACACCTGATCATACAACATTCATCCACCACTCCTCTACTGAACATGACATGTGACACCACATTGTACAAAATTAATTTACTACTTCTGTACTGAACATGAAATGTGACACCTGATCATACAACATTCATTCACCACTCCTGTACTAAACATGACATGCGACACCTGATCATACAACATTCGTTACCACTCCTGTACTGAACATGACATGTGACACCACATCATACAACATTCATTAACCACTCCTGTACTGAACATGACATGTGACACCTGATCATACACCATTCATTCACCACTCCTGTACTACACATGACATGTGACACCTGATCATACAACATTCATCCACCACTCCTGCACTGAACATGACATGTGACACCACATCATACAACATTCATTAACCACTCCTGTACTGAACATGACATGTGACACCTGATCATACAATATTCATTTACCACTCCTGTACTGAACATGACATGTGACACCACATCATACAACATTCATTAACCACTCCTGTACTGAACATGACATGTGACACCTGATCATACAATATTCATTACCACTCCTGTACTGAACATGACATGTGACACCTGATCATACAACATTCAATTAACACTCCTCTACTGAACATGACATGTGACACCTGATCAAACAACATTGATTAACCACTCCTGTACTGAACATGACATGAGACACCTGATCATACAACATTTGTTACCACTTCTCTACTGAACATGACATGTGACACCTGATCAAACAACATTCATTAACCACTCCTGTACTGAACATGACATGTGACACCTGATCATGCAACATTCATTCACCACTCTAGTACTGAACATGACATGTGACACTTGATCATACAACATTCATTCACCACTCTTGTACTGAACATGACATGTGACACCACATCATACAACATTCATCCACCACTCCTCTACTGAACATGACATGCGACACCTGATCATACAACATTCATTCACCACTCCTGTACTACACATGACATGAGACACCTGATTATACAACATTCATCCACCACTCCTGCACTTAACATGACATGTGACACCACATCATACAACATTCATTAACCACTGCTGTACTGAACATGACATGTGACACCTGATCACACAATATTCATTTACCACTCCTGTACTGAACATGACATGCGACACCTGATCATACAACATTCGTTACCACTCCTATACTGAACATGACATGTGACACCTGATCATACAATATTCATTTACCACTCCTATACTGAACACGAGATGCGACACCTGATCATACAACATTCATTCACCACTCCTGTACTACACATGACATGAGACACCTAATCATACAACATTCATCCACCACTTCTGCACTGAACATGACATGTGACACCACATCATACAACATTCATTAACCACTCCCCTACTGAACATGACATGTGACACCTGATCATACAACATTCATCCACCACTCCTGTATTGAACATGACATGTGACACCTGATCATACAACATTCATTACCACTCCTGTACTGAACATGACATATGACACCTGATCATACAACATTCATCCACCACTCCTATACTGAACATGATATGTGACACCTGATCATACAACATTCATTTACCATTTCTGTACTGAGCATGACATGTGACACCTGATCATACATCATTCATTTACCATTTCTGTACTGAGCATGACATGTGACACCTGATCATACATCATTCATTCATTACTCCTGTAATGAACATGACATGTGACACCTGATCATACGACATTCATCAACCACTCCTCTACTGAACATGACATGTGACACAACATTGTACAACATTCATTTACCACTCCTGTACTGAACATGACATGCATATGTGTAACCTGATCATACAACATTCATTCACCACTCCTGTACTGAACATGAATTATGACATCTGATCATACAGCATTCAGTTACCAGTCCTGTACTGAACATGACATGTGACACCTGATCATACAACATTCATTCACCAGTCTTGTACTGAACATGACACGTGAAACCTGATCATACAACATTCATTTACCACTTTTGTACTGAACATGACATGCGATACCTTATCATACAACATTCATTCACCACTCCTGTACTGAACATGACATGTGAGACATGAGCATACAACATATATTTACCACTTCTATACTAAACATAACATGGGTAACCTGGTAACATGTGACATAGTAATCACATACTTACACCAACATGTGAAATTACAAAATCACTCTTATACTCAACACCAACCTGACATAGCAATAACACTCTTATACTAAACTCCAACATGTGACATAGCAATGACACTCTTATACTCAACACCAACCTGACATAGCAATAACACTTTTATACTAAACTCCAACATGTGACATAGCAATGACACTCTTATACTCAACACCAACATGTGACATAGCAATAACACTCTTATACTCAACACCAACCTGACATAGCAATAACACTCTTATACTAAACTCCAACATGTGACATAGCAATGACACTCTTATACTCAACACCAACATGTGACATAGCAATAACACTCTTATACTAAACTGCAACATGTGACATAGCAGTGACACTCTTATACTCAACACCAACCTGACATAGCAATAACACTCTTATACTAAACTCCAACATGTGACATAGCAATAACACTCTTATACTCAGCACCAACATGTGACATAGCAATGACACTCTTATACTCAACACCAACATGTGACATAGCAATAACACTCTTATACCAAACTCCAACATGTGACATATCAATGACACTTTTATACTCAACACCAACAGTTGACATAACCATGACATGCTTATACTCAACACCAACAAGTGACATAGCAATGACACTCTTATACTGCTCACAAACAAGTGACATATCAACATTTATAGGCAACGCAAACAAAAAGTAAAAACACGGCTTTTGAAATTCTTCACTTATACTCAACACAAACATACACCACTGCTATATTACCATAATAAGCAACAGCACATATAATTTGAAGCAACTGTTATACACCACACAAACATGGAAATACCTCTGAATTCTTTTTAAGCTTTGATCAATATTCTGAATTAACACAAAATACTGTTAATCAGACAGGTTTAATGGACAACAAAAATTTGTTAGAATTATATAAAGTGGGGCCTCATTTTTCCTGTCTCATTAATTTGAATCATAAAATATAATTTGTTTTTATTTTTCTTGAAATAATTTTTTTTTAACTTTGTTAATCAGACAGATTTAATAATAATAAAAAAAAAACTTGACAGAATTATATAAAGTGGAGCCTCATTTTATTTGTAACACAGAACTGAATCAGACAGTAAAGGTTTTATTTTGTTTCCTGACGAAAAATTATTTTGTAAACATCTGATTTTAATGAGAAGTTGATGAGAACAAGTTGTGAAAACATCTTTAGTCAGATAATGTTAATTCTACAGATCTAATGTAAAACATCTTTTAAAAAGAACAAATACTTGACAGAAATATATGAAGTGGGGTCTTATTTTTCTTGTCTCTTCGGACTGAATCAGAAAATATAACTCGTTTCAATGTTTCTTGAAAAAAGTTTTTTTTTTTTAATCTGACAGTTTTGATGGAAGTTCTGACATCTCACAATAAAACATGTTGTTTATTTGTTGTTTATGTAGAATATAAATACAAGTGTGACTGGTCATTTTATTCAGTTTTGACCACTGATTCATGTGATATATATTTTGTTTATATTTATTACACAACATTGTCCAGTTTATGACACAAGTTTTGATGTCTATTATATGTTGATATTACAGTGGGGACAGACACCATTAATGTGGGCGGCTTGGAGAGGACACCTGGAGGTAGTGATGTACCTGGTCAGTCACGGCAGTCAGTTAGAGGCCACAGCCACCTGGGTAATGATAGATATAATCACCTTACTCTGACCAAACATCCACTTTATACAGAATCTACACAAAATCATGTTGTTAATCAGACAGATTTAATGGACAACAAATATTTGTTAGAATTATATAAAGTGGGGTCTCATTTTATTCGTAACACAGAACTGAATCAGATAGTAAAGGTTTTATTTTGTTTCCTGACGAAAAATTATTTTTATAACATCTGATTTTAATGAGAAGTTGATGAGAACAAGTTGTGTTAACATCTTTAGTCAGATAATGATAATTCTACAGATCTTATGTAAAACATCTTTTAATAATAACAAATACTTGACAGAATTATATAAAGTGGGGTCTTATTTTTCTTGTTTCTTCGTACTGAAGAAAAAAATATAACTTGTTTTAATGTTTCTTGAAAAAAAGTTTTTTTTTTTAACTTTGATCATTCTATAGAATCTACACAAAATCATGTTGTTAATCAGACATGTTAAATGTAAATGTAAAACATCTTTAAAAAATAACAAATACTTGACAGAATTATATAAAGTGGGGTCTTATTTTTCTTGTCTCTTCACACTGAATCAGAAAATATAACTTGTTTAATGTTTCTTGAAAAAAAGTTTTTTTTTTAACTTTGATCATTCTATAGAATCTACACAAAATCATGTTGTTAATCAGACATGTTAAATGTAAATGTAAAACATCTTTAAAAAATAACAAATACTTGACAGAATTATATAAAGTGGGGTCTTATTTTTCTTGTCTCTTCACACTGAATCAGAAAATATAACTTGTTTTAATGTTTCTTGAAAAAAAGTTTTTTTTTAAAACTTTGATCATTCTACTTAATCATTGTTAATCAGACAGGTTTAATGGACAACAAACATTTGATAGAATTATATAAAGTTGGGTCTCATTTTAATTGTCTTGTCCAGCTGAGTCCATTGAAATAAATATTGTTTATGTTTCTTGATAAAAGTTTTTTTTTTTTAACCTGACAGTTCTGATGGAAGTTCTGACATCTCACAATAAAACATGTTGTTTATTTGTTGTTTATGTAGAATATAAATACAAGTGTGACTGGTCATTTTATTCAGTTTTGACCACTGATTCATGTGATATATATTTTGTTTATATTTATTACACAACATTGTCCAGTTTATGACACAAGTTTTGATGTCTGTTATATGTTGATATTACAGGGAGGACTGACACCATTAATGTGGGCGGCTGTGGCAGGACACCTGGAGGTAGTGACGTACCTCGCCAGTCAGGGCAGTCAGTTAGAGGCCACAGACACCTTGGTAATGATAGATATAATCACCTTACTCTGACAAAACACAACTTTATACAGAATCTACACAAAATCATGTTGTTAATCAGACAGATTTAATGGACAACAAATATTTGTTAGAATTATATAAAGTGGGGTCTCATTTTATTCGTAACACAGAACTGAATCAGATAGTGAAGGTTTTATTTTGTTTCTTGACAAAAAAATATTTTGTAAACATCTGATTTTTATGAGAAGTTGATGAGAACAAGTTGTGTTAACATCTTTAGTCAGATAATGTTAATTCTACAGATCTAATGTAAAACATCTTTTAAAAATAACAAATACTTGACAGAATTATATAAAGTGGGGTCTTATTTTTCTTGTCTTTTCGTACTGAATCAGAAAATATAACTCGTTTTTATGTTTCTTGAAAAAAAGTTTTTTTTTCACTTTGATTATTCTACTGAATCATTGTTAATCAGACAGGTTTAATGGAGACCTAATATTTGACAGAATTATATAAAGTGGGGTCTTATTTTTCTTGTCTCTTTGCACTGAATCAGAAAATATAACTCATTTCAAGGTTTCTTGAAATTTTTTTTTTTTTTTTCAACTTTGATTATTCTACAGACATGACAGAATCAACATAAATTCATGTTGTTAATCAGACATGTTAAATGGACAACAAATACTTGTTAGAATTATATTAAATAGGGTTTGGTATTATTTTTCCTGTTTTGTAGAACTGAATCAGAAAATATATATTTAGTTTATAATCTTAATCTACCATTTATCAGTTTATACACAAGTATAATTGTTTATTATCTTCTTCGATGTTATATTTCTTACATTTTGATAAATTGTTTGACATCTTTCTTGATTTATTAGTACACACCTTTAACATGTTTATATTTTTATATTGTTATAGAGTGAATACACAGCTTTACATCATGCTGCTGGGAATGGACATATTGATGTTACAAAATGGCTAATAGATCAAGGATGCAGTCCTTGGGTGAAAACAAAACAGGTAATTTTCATTTTTATTCGCGATCTTTCTTGACAAAAAATGTATACATTTTAAATTGATATATAGAACAAAAATTCACTTGATATTATGTGAACAAAGTATTTAACATTAATCATACCAACCCACAAACCACACTTTAAATCACCAATCAACAAGGACAAATAATCAAAATATTTAACATGGTGTAGTCTCTTGATTTACAAACATTAATCAAACCAATTCACTGACCACACTTTAAATCACCAATCAACACGGACAAATAATCAAAGTATTTAACATGGTGTAGTGACTTGATTTACAAACATTAATCAAACCAATTCACTGACCACACTTTAAATCACCAATCAACACAGACAAACAATCAAAGTAGTTAACATGGTGTAGTCACTTGATTTACAAACATTAATCAAACCAATTCACTGACCACACTTTAAATCACCAATCAACATGGACAAATAATCAAAGTATTTAACATGGTGTAGTCACTTGATTTACAAACATTAATCAGACCAACCAACAGACCCCACTTTAAATCACCAATCAACACAGACAAATAATCAAAGTATTTAACATGGTGTAGTCACTTGATTTACAAACATTAATCAAACCAACCAACAGACCACACTTTAAATCACCAATCACCACAGACAAATAATTAAAGTATTTAACATGGTGTAGTCACTTGATTTACAAACATTAATCAGACCAACCCACAAACCTTACTTTAAATCACCAATCACCACAGACAAATAATCAAAGTATTTAACATGGTTCAGTCACTTGATTTACAAACATTAATCAAACCAACCCACAGACCACACTTCAAATCACCAATCAACACAGACAAATAATTAAAGTATTTAACATGGTGTAGTCACTTGATTTACAAACATTAATCATACCAACCCACAGACCACACTTCAAATCACCAATCAACACAGACAAATAATCAAAGTATTTAACATGGTGTAGTCACTTGAATTACAAACATTAATCATACCAACCCACAGACCACACTTTAAATCACCAATCATCACAGACAAATAATCAAAGTATTTAACATGGTGTAGTCACTTGAATTACAAACATTAATCATACCAACCAACAGACCACACTTTAAATCACCAATCAACACGGACAAATAATCAAAGTATTTAACATGGTGTAGTCACTTGATTTACAAACATTAATCATACCAACCCACAGACCACACTTTAAATCACCAATCAACATGGACAAATAATCAAAGTATTTAACATGGTGTAGTCACTTGATTTACAAACATTAATCAAACCAACCCACAGACCACACTTTAAATCACCAATCACATCTTAACACACAGATGAATAATCAAAGTATTTAACATGGTGTAGTCACTTGATTTACAAACATTAATCAGACCAACCCACAGACCACACTTTAAATCACCAATCAACACAGATAAATAATCAAAGTATTTAACATGGTGTAGTCACTTGATTTACAAACATTAATCTGACCAACCCACAGACCACACTTTAAATCACCAATCAACACAGACAAATAATCAAAGTATTTAACATGGTGCAGTCACTTGATTTACAAACATTAATAAGACCAACCTACATACCACACTTTAAATCACCAATCAACACGGACACATAATCAAAGTATTTAACATGGTGTAGTCACTTGATTTACAAACATTAATCAGACCAACCCACATACCACACTTTAAATCACCAATCAACACGGACACATAATCAAAGTATTTAACATGGTGTAGTCACTTGAATTACAAACATTAATCTGACCAACCAACAGACCACACTTTAAATCACCAATCAACACGAACAAATAATCAAAGTATTTAACATGGTGTAGTCACTTGATTTACAAACATTAATCAAACCAACTCACAGACCACACTTTAAATCACCAATCAACACAGACAAATAATCAAAGTATTTAACATGGTGTAGTCACTAGAATTACAAACATTAATCATACAAACCAACAGACCACACTTTAAATCACCAATCAAATCTTAACACACAGACAAATAATCAAAGGATTTAACATGGTGTAGTCACTTGCTTTACAAACATTAATCATACAAACCCACAGACCACACTTTAAATCACCAATCAACACAGACACATAATCAAAGTATTTAACATGGTGTAGTCACTTGATTTACAAACATTAATCAAACCAACCCACAGACCACACTTTAAATCACCAATCAAATCTTAACACACGGACAAATAATCAAAGTATTTAACATGGTGTAGTCACTTGATTTACAAACATTAATCATACCAACCCACAGACCACACTTTAAATCACCAATCAGCATGGACAAATAATCAAACTATTTAACATGGTGCAGTCACTTGATTTACAAACATTAATCAAACCAATTCACTGACCACACTTTAAATCACCAATCAACATGGACAAATAATCAAAGTATTTAACATGGTGTAGTCACTTGATTTACAAACATTAATCAGACCAACCCACAAACCTTACTTTAAATCACCAATCAACACAGACAAATAATCAAAGTATTTAACATGGTGTAGTCACTTGATTTACAAACATTAATCATACCAACCCACAGACCACACTTTAAATCACCAATCAGCATGGACAAATAATCAAAGTATTTAACATGGTGCAGTCACTTGATTTACAAACATTAATCAAACCAATTCACTGACCACACTTTAAATCACCAATCAACATGGACAAATAATTAAAGTATTTAACATGGTGCAGTCACTTGATTTACAAACATTAATCAAACCAACCCACTGACCACACTTTATATCACCAATCAACATGGACAAATAATCAAAGTATTTAACATGGTGTAGTCACTTGATTTACAAACATTAATCAGACCAACCAACAGACCACACTTTAAATCACCAATCAACACAGACAAATAATCAAAGTATTTAACATGGTGTAGTCACTTGAATTACAAACATTAATCATACCAACCCACAGACCACACTTTCAATCACCAATCAACACAGACAAACAATCAAAGTATTTAACATGGTGTAGTCACTTGATTTACAAACATTAATCAAACCAATCCACAAACCACACTTTAAATCACCAATCAACACAGACAAATAATCAAAGTATTTAACATGGTGTAGTCACTAGATTTACAAACATTAATCAAACCAACCCACAGACCACACTTTAAATCACCAATCAACAAGGACAAATAATCAAAGTATTTAACATGGTGTAGTCTCTTGATTTACAAACATTAATCAAACCAATTCACTGACCACACTTTAAATCACCAATCAACACAGACAAATAATCAAAGTATTTAACATGGTGTAGTCACTAGAATTACAAACATTAATCAAACCAATTCACTGACCACACTTTAAATCACCAATCAACACAGACAAACAATCAAAGTATTTAACATGGTGTAGTCACTTGAATTACAAACATTAATCATACCAACCCACAGACCACACTTTAAATCACCAATCAACATGGACAAATAATCAAAGTATTTAACATGGTGTAGTCACTTGATTTACAAACATTAATCAGACCAACCAACAGACCCCACTTTAAATCACCAATCAACACAGACAAATAATCAAAGTATTTAACTTGGTGTAGTCACTTGATTTACAAACATTAATCAAACCAACCAACAGACCACACTTTAAATCACCAATCACCACAGACAAATAATTAAAGTATTTAACATGGTGTAGTCACTTGATTTACAAACATTAATCAGACCAACCCACAAACCTTACTTTAAATCACCAATCACCACAGACAAATAATCAAAGTATTTAACATGGTGCAGTCACTTTATTTACAAACATTAATCAAACCAACCCACAGACCACACTTCAAATCACCAATCAACACAGACAAATAATTAAAGTATTTAACATGGTGTAGTCACTTGATTTACAAACATTAATCATACCAACCCACAGACCACACTTCAAATCACCAATCAACACAGACACATAATCAAAGTATTTAACATGGTGTAGTCACTTGATTTACAAACATTAATCAAACCAACCCACAGACCACACTTCAAATCACCAATCAACACAGACAAATAATCAAAGTATTTAACATGGTGTAGTCACTTGATTTACAAACATTAATCAAACCAACCCACAGACCACACTTTAAATCACCAATCATATCTTAACACACGGACAAATAATCAAATTATTTAACATGGTGTAGTCCCTTGATTTACAAAAATTAATCAAACCAACCCACAGACCACACTTTAAATCACCAATCAACACGTCCAAATAATCAAAGTATTTAACATGTTGTAGTCACTTGATTTACAAACATTAATCAGACCAACCCAAAGACCACACTTTAAATCATCAATCAACACAGACAAATAATCAAAGTATTTAACATGGTGTAGTCACTTGAATTACAAACATTAATCATACCAACCCACAGACCACACTTTAAATCATCAATCAACACAGACAAAAAATCAAAGTATTTAACATGGTGTAGTCACTTGATTTACACACATTAATCATACCAACCCACAGACCACACTTTAAATCATCAATCAACACAGACAAAAAATCAAAGTATTTAACATGGTGTAGTCACTTGAATTACAAACATTAATCATACCAACCAACAGACCACACTTTAAATCACCAATCAACACGGACAAATAATCAAAGTATTTAACATGGTGTAGTCACTTGATTTACAAACATTAATCATACCAACCAACAGACCACACTTCAAATCACCAATCAACACGGACAAATAATCAAAGTATTTAATATGTTGTAGTCACTTGATTTACAAACATTAATCATACCAACCAACAGACCCCACTTTAAATCACCAATCAACACAGACAAATAATCAAAGTATTTAACATGGTGTAGTCACTTGATTTACAAACATTAATCATACCAACCAACAGACCACACTTTAAATCACCAATCAACACGGACAAATAATCAAAGTATTTAACATGGTGTAGTCACTAGAATTACAAACATTAATCATACCAACCCACAAACCACACTTTAAATCACCAATCAACACGGACAAATAATCAAAGTATTTAACATGGTGTAGTCACTTGATTTACAAACATTTATCAAACCAACCCACAGACCACACTTTAAATCACCAATCAACACGGACAAATAATCAAAGTATTTAACATGGTGTAGTCACTAGAATTACAAACATTAATCATACCAACCCACAAACCACACTTTAAATCACCAATCAACAAGGACAAATAATCAAAGTATTTAACATGGTGTAGTCACTTGATTTACAAACATTAATCAGACCAACCCACAAACCACACTTTAAATCACCAATCAACACAGACAAATAATCAAAGTAATTAACATGGTGCGGTCATTTGATTTACAAACATTAATCATACCAATCCACAAACCACACTTTAAATCACCAATCAACACAGACAAATAATCAAAGTATTTAACATGGTGCGGTCACTTGATTTACAAACATTAATCAGACCAACCAACAGACCACACTTTAAATCACCAATCAACACAGACAAACAATCAAATATTTAACATGGTGTAGTCACTAGAATTACAAACATTAATCATACCAACCCACAGACCACACTTTAAATCACCAATCTACACAGACAAACAATCAAATATTTAACATGGTGAAGTCACTTGATTTACAAACATTAATCATACCAACCCACAGACCACACTTTAAATCACCAATCAACACGGACAAATAATCAAAGTATTTAACATGGTTTAGTCGCTTGATTTACAAATATTAATCATACCAACCCACAAACCACACTTTAAATCACCAATCAAATCTTAACACACTGACAAATAATCAAAGTATTTAACATGGTGTAGTCACTAGAATTACAAACATTAATCAAACCAACCAACAGACCACACTTCAAATCACCAATCAACACGGACAAATAATCAAAGTATTTAACATGGTGTAGTCACTAGAATTACAAACATTAATCAAACCAACCAACAGACCACACTTTAGATCACCAATCAACATGGACAAATAATCAAAGTATTTAACATGGTGTAGTCACTTGAATTACAAACATTAATCAAACCAACCCACAAACCACACTTTAAATCACCAATCATATCTTAACACACTGACAAATAATCAAAGTATTTAACATGGTGTAGTCACTAGAATTACAAACATTAATCAAACCAACCAACAGACCACACTTTAGATCACCAATCAACATGGACAAATAATCAAAGTATTTAACATGGTGTAGTCACTAGAATTACAAACATTAATCAAACCAACCAACAGACCACACTTTAAATCACCAATCAACACAGACAAATAATCAAAGTATTTAACATGGTACAGTCACTTGATTTACAAACATTAATCGAACTTACCCACAGACAACACTTTAAATCACCAATCAACACAGACAAATAATCAAAGTATTTAACATGGTGTAGTCACTTGATTTACAAACATTAATCAGACCAACCCACAGACCACACTTTAAATCACCAATCAACACGGACAAATAATCAAAGTATTTAACATGGTGTAGTCACTTGATTTACAAACATTAATCAGACCAACCCACAAACCACATTTTAAATCACCAATGAACACGGACAAATAATCAAAGTATTTAACATGGTGTAGTCACTTGATTTACAAACATTAATCATACCAACCCACAGACCACACTTTAAATCACCAATCAACACAGACAAATAATCAAAGTATTTAACATGATGTAGTCACTTGATTTACAAACATTAATCATACCAACCGACAGACCACACTTTAAATCACTAATCAACACAGACATATAATCAAAGTATTTAACATGGTGCAGTCACTAGAATTACAAACATTAATCATACCGACCCACAGACCACACTTTAAATCACCAATCAACACAGACAAATAATCAAAGTATTTAATATGGTGCAGTCACTTGATTTACAAACATTAATCATACCAACCCACAGACCACACTTTAAATCACAAATCGACACAGACAAATAATCAAAGTATTTAACATGGTGCAGTCACTTGATTTACAAACATTAATAAAACCAACCCACAAACCACACTTTAAATCACCAATCAACATGGACAAATAATCAAAGTATTTAACATGGTGTAGTCACTTGATTTACAAACATTAATCATACCAGACCACACTTTAAATCACCAATCAACACGGACAAATAATCAAAGTATTTAACATGGTGTAGTCACTTGATTTACAAACATTAATCATACCAACCCACAGACCACACTTTAAATCACCAATCAACACGGACAAATAATCAAAGTATTTAACATTGTGTAATCACTTGATTTACAAACATTAATCATACCAACCCACAAACCACACTTTAAATCACCAATCAACATGGACAAATAATCAAAGTATTTAACATGGTGTAGTCACTTGATTTACAAACATTAATCATACCAGACCACACTTTAAATCACCAATCAACACAGACAAATAATCAAAGTATTTAACATGGTGTAGTCACTTGATTTACAAACATTAATCAGACCAACACACAAACCACACTTTAAATCACCAATCAACACAGACAAATAATCAAAGTACTTAACATGGTGTAGTCACTTGATTTACAAACATTAATCAGACCAACCCACAAACCACACTTTAAATCACCAATCAACACAGACAAATAATCAAGGTATTTAACATGGTGTAGTCACTTGATTTACAAACATTTATCAAACCAACCCACAGACCACACTTTAAATCACCAATCAACACGGACAAATAATCAAAGTATTTAACATGGTGTAGTCACTAGAATTACAAACATTAATCATACCAACCCACAAACCACACTTTAAATCACCAATCAACACGGACAAATAATCAAAGTATTTAACATGGTGTAGTCACTTGATTTACAAACATTAATCAGACCAACCCACAAACCACACTTTAAATCACCAATCAACACAGACAAATAATCAAAGTAATTAACATGGTGCGGTCACTTGATTTACAAACATTAATCATGCCAGTCCACAAACCACACTTTAAATCACCAATCAACACAGACAAATAATCAAAGTATTTAACATGGTGCGGTCACTTGATTGACAAACATTAATCAGACCAACCAACAGACCACACTTTAAAGCACCAATCAACACAGACAAACAATCAAATATTTAACATGGTGTAGTCACTAGAATTACAAACATTAACCATACCAACCCACAGACCACATTTTAAATCACCAATCAACACAAACAAACAATCAAATATTTAACATGGGGAAGTCACTAGAATTACAAACATTAACCATTCCAACCGAAAGACCACACTTTAAATCACCAATCAACACGGACAAATAATCAAAGTATTTAACATGGTGTAGTCACTTGATTTACAAACATTAATCATACCAACCCACAGACCACACTTTAAATCACCAATCAACACGGACAAATAATCAAAGTATTTAACATGGTGTAGTCGCTTGATTTACAAACATTAATCATACCAACCCACAAACCACACTTTAAATCACCAATCAAATCTTAACACACTGACAAATAATCAAAGTATTTAACATGGTGTAGTCACTAGAATTACAAACATTAATCAAACCAACCAACAGACCACACTTCAAATCACCAATCAACACGGACAAATAATCAAAGTATTTAACATGGTGTAGTCACTAGAATTACAAACAGTAATCAAACCAACCAACAGACCACACTTTAGATCACCAATCAACATGGACAAATAATCAAAGTATTTAACATGGTGTAGTCACTTGAATTACAAACATTAATCAAACCAACCCACAAACCACACTTTAAATCACCAATCATATCTTAACACACTGACAAATAATCAAAGTATTTAACATGGTGTAGTCACTAGAATTACAAACAATAATCAAACCAACCAACAGACCACACTTTAGATCACCAATCAACATGGACAAATAATCAAAGTATTTAACATGGTGTAGTCACTAGAATTACAAACATTAATCAAACCAACCAACAGACCACACTTTAAATCACCAATCAACACAGACAAATAATCAAAGTATTTAACATGGTACAGTCACTTGATTTACAAACATTAATCGAACTTACCCACAGACAACACTTTAAATCACCAATCAACACAGACAAATAATCAAAGTATTTAACATGGTGTAGTCACTTGATTTACAAACATTAATCAGACCAACCCACAGACCACACTTTAAATCACCAATCAACACGGACAAATAATCAAAGTATTTAACATGGTGTAGTCACTTGATTTACAAACATTAATCAGACCAACCCAAAAACCACACTTTAAATCACAAATGAACACGGACAAATAATCAAAGTATTTAACATGGTGTAGTCACTTGATTTACAAACATTAATCATACCAACCCACAGACCACACTTTAAATCACCAATCAACACAGACAAATAATCAAAGTATTTAACATGATGTAGTCACTTGATTTACAAACATTATTCATACCAACCGACAGACCACACTTTAAATCACTAATCAACACAGACATATAATCAAAGTATTTAACATGGTGCAGTCAATAGAAATACAAACATTAATCATACCGACCCACAGACCACACTTTAAATCACCAATCAACACAGACAAATAATCAAAGTATTTAATATGGTGCAGTCACCTTATTTACAAACATTAATCATACCAACCCACAGACCACACTTTAAATCACAAATCGAAACAGACAAATAATCAAAGTATTTAACATGGTGCAGTCACTTGATTTACAAACATTAATAAAACCAACCCACAAACCACACTTTAAATCACCAATCAACATGGACAAATAATCAAAGTATTTAACATGGTGTAGTCACTTGATTTACAAACATTAATCATACCAGACCACACTTTAAATCACCAATCAACACGGACAAATAATCAAAGTATTTAACATGGTGTAGTCACTTGATTTACAAACATTAATCATACCAACCCACAGACCACACTTTAAATCACCAATCAACACGGACAAATAATCAAAGTATTTAACATGGTGTAGTCACTTGATTTACAAACATTAATTAGACCAACCCACAGCCCACACTTTAAATCACCAATCAACACAAACAAATAATCAAAGTATTTAACATGGTGTAGTCACTAGTATTACAAACATTAATCAGACCAACCCACGGAGCGCACTTTAAATCACCAATCAACACGGACAAATAATCAAAGTATTTAACATGGTGCAGTCACTTGATTTACAAACATTAATCAGACCAACCCAAAGACAACACTTCAAATCACCAATCAAATCTTAACACACGGACAAACAATCAAAGTATTTAACATGGTGTAGTCACTTGATTTACAAACATTAATCATACCAACCCATAGACCATACTTGAAATCGCAAATCAACATGGACAAATAATCGGAAGTATTTAACATTGTGTAGTCACTTGATTTACAAACATTAATCATACCAACTCACAGACCACACTTTAAATCACCAATCAAATCTTAACACACGGACAAAAAATCAAAGTATTTAACATGGTGTAGTCACTGGATTTACAAACATTAATCATACAAATCGACAAACCACACTTTAAATCACCAATCAACACGGACAAATAATCAAAGTATTTAACATGGTGTAGTCACTTGATTTACAAACATTATTCAAACCAACTCACAGACCACACTTTAAATCACCAATCAAATCTTAACACACGGACAAATAATCAAAGTATTACACATGGTGTAGTCACTTGATTTACAAACATTAATCATAACAACCCACAGCCCACACTTTAAATCACCAATCAACACAGACAAATAATCAAAGTATTTAACATGGTGAAGTCACTTGATTTACAAACATTAATCATACCAACCAACAGACCACACTTTAAACCACTAATCAAATCTTAACACACGGACAAATAATCAAAGTACTTAACATGGTGTAGTCACTTGATTTACAAACATTAATCAGCCCAACCAACAGACCACACTTTAAATCACCAATCAACACAGACAAATTATCAAAGTATTTAACATGGTACAGTCATTTGATTTACAAACATTAATCAGACCAACCAACAGACCACACTTTAAATCACCAATCAACACAGACAAATTATCAAAGTATTTAACATGGTACAGTCATTTGATTTACAAACATTAATCATACCAACCCACAAACCACACTTTAAATCACCAATCAAATCTTAACACACGGACAAATAATCAAAGTATTTAACATGGTGTAGTCACTTGATTTACAAACATTAATCATACCAACCCACAGACCACACTTTAAATCACCAATCAACACAGACAAATAATCAAAGTATTTAACATGGTGTAGTCACTTGATTTACAAACAATAATCATACCAACCCACAGACCACACTTTAAATAACCAATCAACACAGACAAATAATCAAAGTAATTAACATGGTTTATTTCATATCGGTTGAGAATAAGATTCTCTTATTGGATAAAAAGGGGTTACATGACATTCATTATTCTTCAGTAATAAATTCCATTGGTCATTAACAGAACAAAACGGACCAGAAAACCGGTCGTTAACGAACTTTTACATGATTATGACGTGGTTTCCGTCTGATAATGACCGTTGGGTGTGGTTTCCGTCTGATAATGACTGTTGGGGCGTGGTTTCTCTGTTTATGACTTGTGGGGCATGGTTTCTCTGTTTAGAGAGATGTTCCTTTTATTAAATATGTTCCTATTTTTAATATTATATTTAAGTTGTTGAATTGTTTATCATATGTTTTTGTTTATTAATTGAGAACTTGATATTTATATACTGAAAAATTGCAGTAAAATGAATGGCATTATTACTACGACTGATCTTCACTCTTTGTCATAGAAATCATACAACTACTCGAGTTCGCTTTAGGCATTTTGAATTTATGAGAATTTTCCAAAACATGGTTTTTCAATGAAATAAACATAATAGTTCTTGAAAAACTGGTCATTATCGTGATACATGGACTGCCTGTAGGACAGTGGTATTGACTGCAACAGCGATAATGACCTCGCCTTCGGCTCAGTCATTATCACTATCTTAGTCAATACCACTGTCCTGTGGGCAGTCCATATATCACGATAATGACCAGTTTTTCAAGAACTATTATATAAGTAGTCACTTGATTTACAAACATTAATCATACCAACCCACAGACCACACTTTAAATCATCAACCAACACCACACTTCATATGATGTCAACACACTGATCACCAATCACATGTTAACACAATGACAACCAATCAAAGTAATTAACATGGTGCAGTCACTTGAATAACAACTATTAACGTGAGTCATAAAACTGATAAACCATAATTCAAACAATGTCAACAAAGGGATAACCAATCAAAGCATGTCAATACAATGATCACCTAGCATTCACTACCAACACACCTTCCACCAATCATACATTACAAACACACATCCCCACCAATCATACATTACAACCACACCTTCCACCAATCATACATTACAAACACACCTTCCACCAATCATACATTACACACACATCTTCCACCAATCATACATTACAATCACATCTTCCACCAATCATATATTACAAACACACCTTCCACCAATCATACATTACAAACACACCTTCCACCAATCATATATTACAAACCCACCTCCCACCAATCATACATTGCAAACTCACCTTCCACCAATCATACATTACCAACATACCTTCCACCAATCATACATTGCAAACACACCTCCCACCAATCATACATTACAAATAAAGGCAACAGTAGTATACCGCTGTTCAAAACTCATAAATCCATGGACAAAAAACAAAATCGGGGTAACAAACCAAAACCGAGCGAAACGCATTAAATATAAGAGGAGAACAACGACACAACATCGAAACGCAACACACACAGAAACAGACCAATCAGTATGGCAAGTACCATCTTATCATACTTTACCCACACACATACCATCTTATCATACTTTACCCACACACCTACCATCTTATCATACTTTGCAACACACCTACCATCTTATCATACTTTACCCACACACCTACCATCTTATCATACTTTACCCTTACAACACACCTTCCACCAACCATACATTACAAACACATCTTCCACCAATCATACATTACAAACACACCTCCCACCAATCATACATTGCAAACACACCTTCCACCAATCATACATTACAAATACACCTTCCACCAACCATACATTACAAACACATCTTCCACCAATCATACATTACAAACACACCTCCCACCAATCATACATTACAAACACACCTTCCACCAATCATACATTACAAACACACCTTCGACCAATTATACATTACAAACACACCTTCCACCAATCATACATTACAAACACATCTTCCACCAATTATTCATTACAAACACACCTCCCACCAATCATACATTACAAACACATCTTCCACCAATCATACATTACAAACACATCTTCCACCAATCATACATTACAAATAAACCTTCCACCAATCATACATTACAAACACATCTTCCACCAATCATAAATTACAAACACACCTTCCACCAATCATACATTACAAACACATCTTCCACCAATCATACATTACAAATACACCTTCCACCAATCATACATTACAAACACATCTTCCAACAATCATACATTACAAACACACCTTCCACCAATCATACATTACAAACACACCTTCCCCCAATCATACACTACCAACATACCTTCCATCAATCATACACTACCAACAAACCTTCCACCAATCATACACTACCAACAAACCTTCCACCAATCATACACTACCAACATACCTTCCATCAATCATACACTACCAACAAACCTTCCACCAATCATACACTACCAACAAACCTTCCACCAATCATACACTACCAAAAAACCTTCCACTAATCATACAATATCAACAAACCTTCCACCAATCATACACTACCAACAAACCTTCCATCAATCATACACTTTCTACATACCTTCCACCAATTATACACTACCAACAAACTTTCAACCAATCATACATTACAAACAAACCTTCCACCAATCATACATTAAAAACATACCTTCCACCAATCATACATTAAAAACATACCTTCCACCATTCATACATTAAAAACATACCTTCCACTAATCATACACTACCAACATACCTTCCACCAATCATAGATTAAAAACATACCTTCTACCAACTAACATGTATGGTATTTGACTCTAACAAGTACCATCTTATCATACTTTACCCACACACATACCATCTTATCATACTTTACCCACACACCTACCATCTTATCATACTTTGCAACACACCTACCATCTTATCATACTTTACCCACACACCTACCATCTTATCATACTTTGCCCTTACAACTACCATCTTATCATATGTTACCCACACACCTACCATATTATACTTTACCCACACAACTACCCTCTTATCATACTTAACCAACACAACTACCATTTAATTATTCCTTACCAACACAAATATCATCTTATCATACTTTACCCACACAACTACCATCTTATCATATGTTACCCACACACCTACCATTTTATCATACTTTACCCAAACAACTACCATCTGATCATACTTAACCCACACAACTACCATCTTATAATACTTTACCTACACAACTACAATTGTACCATACTTTACCCTCACAACTATCATCTTGCCATACTTTACCCACACACCTACCATCTTATCATACTTTACCCTTACAAATACCATCTTATCATATGTTACCCACACACCTACCATCTTATCATACTTTACCCACACAACTACTTTCTTATCATACTTAACCCACACAACTACCAACTTATAATACTTTACCCACACAACTACAATTGTACAATACTTTACCCTCACAACTATCATCTTGTCATACTTTACCCACCTACCATCTTATCATACTTTACCCTTACAACTACCATCTTATCATATGTTGCTCACACACCTACCATCTTATCATACTTTACCCTTACAACTTCCATCTTATCATATGTTACCCACACACCTACCATCTTATCATACTTAACCCACTCAACTACCATCTTATGATACGTTACCCACACAATTACCATTTTATCATACTTTACCCACACAACTACCATTTATCATATTTTACCTACACAACAACCATCCTATCGTTCTGTACCCACACAACTACCATCTTATCATACTTAAACCACACAACTACCATCTTGCTATACTTTATCCACACATGTACCATCTTATCACACTTTACCCACACAACTACCATTTTATCATACTTAACCCACACAACTATCATCTTATCATACTTTAACCCACACTCTACCATCTAATCATACTTTACCCACACAACTACCATCTTAATGTTCTTTACCCACACAACTACCATCTTATCATATTTTATCCACAAAATAACCATTTTATGATACTTTACCCACACAACTACCATCTTATTATACTCTACCACCACACCTACCATCTTATCATACTTTACTCACACAACTACCATCATATCATACTTTGCACACAACTACCATCATATCTTATTTTACACTAAAATTACCATCTAATCATACTTAACCTACACAACTACAATCTTATCATACTTTACCCATACATCTATCATCTTATCTTACTTTACCCACACGACTACCACCTTATCATACTTTACCCATACATCTATCATCTTATCTTACTTTACCCACACGACTACCACCTTATCATACTTTACCTATACAACTGTCATCTTACCATACTTTACCCACACATTTACCATCTTATCATACTTTTCCTACACACATACTATCTTATCTTACTTTACCCACACAACTACCATCTTATACTTTACACATACAACGACCATCTTAACATACTTTTTCCACACAACTACCATCTTATCATACTTTACCCACACAACTGCCATCATATCTTACTTTACCCACACAACTACCATCTTATCATACTTTACCTATACAACTACCATCTTATCATACTTTCCCTACACACCTACTAACTTATCATACTTTAACCACACAACTTCTATTTTATGATACTTTACACACACACTACCATCTTATCATACTTTACCCACACAACTACCATTTTATCATACTTTACCCACACAACTACCATCAGATCTTACTTTACCCACACAACTACCCTCTTATCATACTTAACCAACACAACTACCATCTAATCATTCTTTACCAACACAAATATCATCTTATCATACTTTACCCACACAACTACCATCTTATCATATGTTACCCACACACCTACCATCTTATCATACTTTACCCAAACAACTACCATCTGATCATACTTAACCCACACAACTACCATCTTATAATATTTTACCTACACAACTACAATTGTACCATACTTTACCCTCACACATATCATCTTGCCATACTTTACCCACACACCTACCATCTTATCATACTTTACATTTACAAATACCATCTTATCATATGTTACCCACACACCTACCATCTTATCATACTTTACCCACACAACTACCATCTTATCATACTTAACCCACACAACTACCAACTTATAATACTTTACCCACACAACTACAATTGTACAATACTTTACCCTCAAAACTATCATCTTGTCATACTTTACCCACCTACCATATTATCATACTTTTACCCTTACAACTACCATCTTATCATATGTTGCTCACACACCTACCATCTTATCATACTTTACCCAAACAACTACCATCTGATCATACTTAACCCACACAACTACCATCTAATCATACTTAACCCACACAACTACCAACTTATAATACTTTACCCACACAACTACAATTGTACAATACTTTACTCTCACAACTATCATCTTGTCATACTTTACCCACCTACCATCTTACCATACTTTACCCTTACAGCTACCATCTTATCATATGTTACCCACACTCCTACCATCTTATCATACTTAACCCACAAAACTACCATCTTATGATACTTTACCCACACAATTACCATTTTATCATACTTTACCCAAACAACTACCATCTAATCATACTTTACCCACACAACTACCATTTATCATATTTTACCTACACAACTACCATCTTATCGTTCTGTACCCACACAACTACCATCTTATCATACTTAAACCACACAACTACCATCTTGCTATACTTTGTCCACACAATTACCATCTTATTATACTTTACCAACACAACTACCATTTTATCATACTTAACCCACACAACTACCATCTTATCATACTTAACCCACACTCTACCATCTAATCATACTTTACCCACACAACTACCTTTTATCATATTTTACCCACACAACTACCATCTTAATGTTCTTTACCCACACAACTACCATCTTATCATATTTTATCCACAAAATAACCATTTTATGATACTTTACCCACACAACTACCATCTTATTATACTCTACCACCACACCTACCATCTTATCATACTTTACTCACACAACTACCATCTTATCATACTTTACCCACACAACTACAAGCTGATCATACTTTACCCACACAACTACCATCTTATAATACTCCAACAACAAATCAAACACTACCTTTACAACTACCATCTCATTTTACTTTACCCACATACATACTGTCTTATCATACTTTACCCACACACCTACTATCTTATCTTACTTTACCCACACAACTACCATCTTATCATACTTTACCCACACACCTACTATTCTATCATACTTTACTAGCACAACTTCCATATTATTTACCCACATACCAACTTACGTGTCTTACTTTACCCAAAGAACTACCATCTTAACATACTTTACCCACACACCTACTATCCAATCATATTTTACCCATAAAACTACCATCTTATCTTACTTTACCAACCCACTTACCATTTTATCTAACTTTACCCACACACCTACTATCTTATCATACTTTATCCACACATCTACCATCTCATCATACTTTACCCACTCACCTACCATCCTATTATACTTAACCCGCACACCTACCATTTTTATCATACTTTACCCACACACCTACCATCTCATCATACTTTACTCACACACCTACCATCTTATCTTATGTTACCCACACCTACCATCTTATCTTACTTTAACAAAAAAAAATAATGAAAAAATATAGGGTAGGAGTTCGAAAAAAGAAAATAAAATTGAAATTAATACTGTTTTTTTTTTTTTACCAAAAATCGAGAAACAAACAATGACATTACTCTATAGTATAATGCTCACCATGTATGCAGATCGTTTCATAAACTGGTATTAATTCCTGCTGTTTTAAATAATGTGTTACAAGGAGTCCAATGTCAATGTAGAAAGATGAAAGCAGATACATATATATATATATATGTCTCTGATGAAAGGGAAGTGTGTTTTCCAATTGCATTTATTTTTGTCCTGTGTATTTATTTATCAAATTTAAATCAGGGAGTGACAAATTTTCTCATAACATAATACATACTTATTGAGGAAATACCATGCACTCTGCATATATAAACATATATATTGGTACATATAAACATTTTTTTTATGCTGTTTTACACTGCTAAGTATAAACTTATATCTCAAAGTGTCCTGTGATTGTCCCTTTTTATAAATGTCGAAGAGATATTAATTGTCAGACATTCTATGACAGCAATACATGTTCTGATTTTGTGTTGGGATCTTGTTCATTATATCCCATCTCTGTTCCATGTAATCTTAATCAGTTCGGTGGGAAGATATTTAGGCATTTATATAATAAGGTCAATTAATCAGACACCCATCCCTGGCAGCAAGTTAAAATATCCTTCCCTTTAGTTACATCTGGCAAGGTTATTTTTCTTCTTTTTGGGACCCAAGGAAGCCTTGCCAGATGTCATTATTATTTGGACAGGTACCTCATATGATCAATTGAAACAAAACAGCTCCTTTCGACGTGTTTCAAACTTTCTGATCAAACTTGAACAAAAATTGACCCGTTGTCAACCTCAATAACTGTCTGAAACAGGGGTTCAAATTAGCAGTGATCCGAGGTCCAATAACTTTGCCGACAAAATTCCAAAAACGATCTCAAAAATTATTTTCATTTCTATTATTCACGACTGCGATGTAAATTTTGTTCAACCGCTAAATTTACACCGAAAATAGCCAACAATTAATGTGTAAATCCAGGTATAGTAAAATCGTATCTGGTCCTCCATTTTCAACTGGTTCCTTTTCACCACATTAAATCATGGTGAAACGTTGACTAAACAGGGAACCGCCTTTTTAACTGGATCCTTTTCCCAGCATTAGATCATGATAAAACGTTGACTTAACAGGAAACCGCACAGTATTTTTGGAACATAACAGGCTATTCGAATCCACTCCGAGGGTCGAGGAAGAAAAGCCGATCTTTTTTTTATTATGTTTTTATTTTTATTTGTACTTCTTCAAACAGAAAAGGGTCGGCGGAATTAAAAAAAAATCTTCAAAATCGTTTTTATTTTTATTTTAAAATTGGGGAAAAAGGGTCGGCGGATCCGTAAACCAACACATAAAAAAATGTGGCCTTATCATACTTTACCCACACATCTATCATCTTATCTTACTTTACCCGCACAACTACCATCATACCCACATACCAACTAACGTATCTTACATTACCCACAGAACGTTCATCATATCCACACACTTTACCCAGACAACTATCATTTTACGAAACTTTACCCACACACACACCATCTTGTCATATTTTACTAATACAACTATCATCTTATACTTTACCGACACACTTACTATCTTATCACACTTTACCAACACACCCACCATCTTATCATGTTTTACCCATGCAACTATCATATTATCATACTTTACCCACACACCTACCATCTTATCATATTTTAACCATGCAACTACCATCTGATCATACTTAACCCATATACCTACCATCTTATAATATCATACACTACCAACATACCTTCCACAAATTATACAGTACCATCATACCTTCCACCAATCATAAATTACTAACATACCTTCAACCAATAATACACTACCAACATACCTTCCACTAATCATAAACTACAAACATACTTTCCACCAATCCTGCGCTAGCAACTTACCTTCCACTAATCATACACTACCAAAATACCTTCTACCAATCATACACTACAACCAGACCTTCCACCAATCATGCACTGCCATCAGACCTGCAAACAATCATAAACTGTCGATATACCTTCCACCAATTATACACTGCCATCAGACCTTCAACCAATCTTACCTTCCACCTTTCATACACTACCAACATATCTTTCATCACTCAGTGGAAAACACGTATAATGACACTCCACAATAACATATGTCAATCTGTTAATCATGTGAATAATGACACTCCACAATATAAACATACATGTGTCAAAGTGGTTGTCAATAAAGCATGTACTTGAATAATTATGCTCTCGTTGTTTATGTGAATCGAACACTAAAGACCAAGAATGACTTTCTGCAGTAACATATGTCAGCCTTTTACTCATGTAAATAATGACACTCGTCAATATAAACATACATCACCTTTTTCTCATGTGTCATAGTGGTTGTCAATTTAGCAAGTACAAGAATAAAAATACTCTCATCGTCCATGTGAATCTAACATAAAGCAAGAATAATGACACTCCACAGTAACATGTGTCAGCCTTTTTCTCATGTGTCATAGTGGTTGTCAATAAAGCACTTACTAGAATAAAAATACTCTCATCGTCCATGTGAATCTAACATAAAGCAAGAATAATGACACTCCACAGTAACATGTGTCAGCCTTTTTCTCATGTGTCATAGTGGTTGTCAATAAATCACTTACTAGAATAATAATACCCTCATGATAAGTTAATGAGACAGGCAAAATTTAATGTTAACCAGATGGTTGAATTATAATAAATATAACTTTATTATTTCACTATGTTGGTTTTAATGTATTGATTTACATATTACACTAATTAGGGCCCCGCCTAGTGACGGGTCACCCTATAGTGATCAGTCTGTCTGTCCGTCCGTCTGTCAGTAACAAATTGTGTCCATTATATATCTAGTGAACCGTTATAATTTCATACTTTTTACTTGACATGTTTATTAACCAACACCAGAGGGTGTGTCATAATGTACAACTTCCTAGGTCAAAGGTCGAGGTCAAAAACTTTGGTTACAGTTGACGACCCCATGTCCTATGTTCAAGATCGTGTTTGCTCTATATCTTGAGAACCGTTATGATTTCACAGTTTATACTTGACATGTATATTAACCAACACCAGAGGATATGTCATAATGTATGTACAACTTCCTTGGTTAAAAGTCAAGGTTAAAAACTTTGGTTTCAGTTGACAACTCCATGTCCTATGGTAAAGATACAAATTTTTTACCACACATTATTTACAGCTGGGCCTACAGAGATGGCTCCCATCTCAATGATGTCTAGTTTATTCATGTTCTTAAACAGTAAAATCTCAATTATTTGTTCATGTATCTCTTTATTATGTCACTTCATATTTGTTGTTGGTTTAGGTTGACTGGTTTTATGTCAAGTATTGTAAAATTAGTTCAACAATTGCCTATTATTTAAAGAAGATGTATATTTGTATGATTGATAATAGAGTTTTGATTATATTTCAGGGTGAGACTCCTTATGATATGGTAACCATAAGAAGCTATGATTCTGAAGAGGAAACCAAGAAGAAGAAAGAAGTGATGGACTTCCTAAAGGTAAATATTCTCTCTTAGTTAATAAGAGATATTTACAAATATGTTGACAGATTGTTAGAGACACAATAGACTTGGTACATTGAAGTTACAATAAAACGGTTGCCTGTTGTTTTCAATGTCATTGTAGTATTTGTTGTCCGTTAACAATGTACCCGGTAAGTTGACAATTCCAAGCTTGTTGCCTTATATAGATGTTGGCATATGTGAAAGACAAATGTTAGAAATCAGTGTCTCATCTGTTGGATGTCTCTTATTTTTTGTGTCATTAGCTTGCTATCTTCTAGGTATATACATCACATCATCTCCTTTTATGTGTATCTCTGTAAGGAAAAAAAGATTTACATGTTTATGCAAATATGTAATAATCATATACTAAAACAAAAAGCACTTCTTAACAAAATGTTTAGTATGCTGTCAACCTGTGTATAGATTTTAAAGCTTTCAGTATGTAGCAGGTAGACAAAGCCACTTACATAGATAAAACCTCTATGAAATGAGTAAACTCAGTAACGTTAACTTTCCTGCACAACCTTTTTAAAACATACAAAAACAAATAAATCACATCATCATTAAATAGGCCGTGTGCAGTAAATTTATCTCATGGGTGATATGGCATAGAAGGAAAAACAAAAAAAATACTGTGGGGATTAAACATGTGGTAAAGATGTCAGACATCCAATCCATACACTCCAATTTAGAATGTAAAGTTCTACTAGTATATTAAAGTAGTCCTTCCCTAAAAAATATATAGTGCTCTTGATGTTATTGTTTACTTAAACTAACCAAACAATTTGCAGAAATAAAACTTTTGTTGAAAGAGAAATATATTTAAACCATTTTTAGACATAATTTACTTGCTTATGAGTTTGCATTAAAGATTGAGGATTAATGCTCTCCATACTATATTTATTTAAGATTTTCAGAAAAAAACAGGGGCTATGTTTAGTAGTTACCTTCGGCCGTTGGTATTTAACTACAAGACATTAAACATGAATTAGAATTGGCAGGTAGAAAGATGATACATGTACGATTCATTATACACCTTTTTGTGAAGTTAAACTTATGTAAAAAATTTAGAAAGCTGTGAAAATTGAAAAAAATTGTTGCAATAGATCCGGATTTTGAATTGGTGGTCTGACACCTTTAACATTGTTTAAAGCAATAAAAATGGAATCACAAAAATAAGAAAACAGCCTAAAACCAGAATTTTTGCTTTATTTGCAATTTAATAATGGGAGAAATAAAAACAAATATAGTAACACATACTTTAAGAAATTATGCATTTTCTCAATTTTGATTATGGTTGATAACACTACTGTTTTTGAACTCGGCAATAGCTGCTTCTGAACGAAATCTAAAAAAAAAATAAAATATAAATTATCTGAAAAAGGTCAGAACATTACAAAAATTTAGTAAAATTTTGTTTGTCCCTTATTTTTTTTATTTAGATTTTTGACCCCAACAACCATGTATGTGGTCTTTTTGTAAGGTACCTGCCTCAAGAGGCAGGAAGTGTGGGTTGTCTCACCTGCTTGGTGGAACCAACAACTTTAAAATATGTATTCCTTGCTTCTCCATAAAGACTGGTTGTCAGAATAATGTGTCTGACATGTGTATTTCTTCATCTTGTAAGCATTACCAAACATTATGTGCAAACTATAGTCAAATTTGAAATTGTTCTTATAATCTTTATTTTCAGTGGCAAAAATGGGCCTTTACGTACGATAGATGTATAATAAATAGAAGAAGATGTGGTATTGATTGCCAATGAGACAACTCTTCACAAAAGACCAAAGAGAAATTATATAAACAATAGGTCACTCTATGTCCTTCAATGAAGCTATTTGACAAGTTTTCACATGAGGCATGATAGTTAATTACAGATTGATGATCCCAATCGCCAAATTACACATAATTTAACAACGATAGGTCACTCTATGTCCTTCAATGAAGCTATTTGACAAATTTTCACATGAGGCATGATAGTTTATTACAGATTGATGATCCCAATCGCCAAACTACACATAATTTAAAAACGATAGGTCACTCTATGTCCTTCAATGAAGCTATTTGACAAGTTTTCACATGAGTCATGATAGTTTATTACAGATTGATGATCCCAATCGCCAAATTACACATAATTTAAAAACGATAGGTCACTTTATGTCCTTCAATGAAGCTATTTGACAAATTTTTACATGAGGCATGATAGTTTATTACAGATTGATGATCCCAATCGCCAAATTACACATAATTTAACAACGATAGGTCACTCTATGTCCTTCAATGAAGCTATTTGACAAATTTTCACATGAGGCATGATAGTTTATTACAGATTGATGATCCCAATCGCCAAATTACACATAATTTAACAACGATAGGTCACTCTATGTCCTTCAATGAAGCTATTTGACAAGTTTTCACATGAGGCATGATAGTTTATTACATGATTTTCTTTTGTAGACCGTCATGTCAAAGACATCCCCAGAAGTCACTCCTGACGCCGAATCACCAGATCATGCAGCACCAGTAGTTGAAAGTAATCATCTAATGTTAATTATTCAGATATCGGGTGAAATAATAATTACTTGTTTCTAATATATGGAAACCTTGATGTCTGCTTATATATATATATATAATTACAATGGCGGTACTATCATTCCTACTTGTTCATCACACAAGACAATCATTTAATGTTAATTGTTATATAGTCTGACTGGAATGATGTATAGTTTCTTATTTCTAATATATGGAAACTGGAATGATTATTGTTACTTATTTCTAATATATGGAAACCTTGATATCTGCATATAATGTTAAGATAAAAAATAAAAAAAATAACAGGAAAAGTAAAGTAGGTTATTGATGCAGATTGAACGATTACAGATCATATTAACTTTAAAATAAGCTTCTCTCATTCTCATCCGATTTATTCTTTCCTGAACCTGTTGATTACAGATCACAATAACCTTAAATTCATTCTCATCCGATTTATATAGCATTCTCAACCTGCTCAGTTGACAACCAAATCCAGCCATCGGCTCAACTGGATTTTACAGAATAAATAGTTTTTGGCATATTAATACATTGACCTATAGACGGATAGACACATTGACCAGTTGACCTATAGAAGGATAGACACAATAAGTTGACCTATAGACGGATATACACCTTGACCAGTTGACCTATAAACGGATAGACACATTGACCAGTTGACCTATAGACCATGTAGACGGATAGACACATTGACCAGTTGACCTATAGAAGGATAGACACATTGACCAGTTGACCTATAGATGGATAGCCACTTGACCAGTTGACCTATAGAAGGATAGACATAATGACCAGTTGACCTACAGAAGGAAAGACACCTTGACCAGTTGACCTATAGAAGGATAGACACAATGACCAGTTGACCTATAGACGGATAGACACCTTGACCAGTTGACCTATAGACGGATAGACACCTTGACCAGTTGACCTATAGATGGATAGACACCTTAACCAGTTAACCTATAGACGGATAGACATAATGACCAGTTGACCTATAGACGGATAGACACCTTGAACAGTTGACCTATATAAGGATAGACACAATGACCAGTTGACCTATAGACGGATAGACACCTTGACCAGTTGACCTATAGACGGATAGACACCTTGACCACTTGACCTATAGATGGATAGACACCTTGACCAGTTGACCTATAGAAGGATAGACATAATGACCAGTTGACCTATAGACGGATAGACACTTTACCAGTTGACCTATAGAAGGATAGACACAATGACCAGTTGACCTATAGACGGATAGACACCTTGACCAGTTGACCTATAAACGGATTGACACATTGACAAGTTGACCTATAGACGGATAGACACATTGACCAGTTGACCTATAGAAGGATAGACACATTGACCAGTTGACCTATAGAATGATAGACACATTGACCAGTTGACCTATAGACGGATAGACACCTTGACCAGTTGACCTATAAATGGATAGACACTGGTGTTGTTCTGATGATCGGAATAAGTCGGAAATCAGTTGGTTGGGCCTCACGATGTCGATAATCGATTGGGATTTTGTTCAATCGATTGTCGCTATAGTTTCCGGACTTTTTGCGTATCAACTTCCGGTCCGTTTGCGGTTTGAATTTTATTTGCTCAGTCAAACAAATTGCAACAAAAAATATCAGTGGATGACAATGACAATGTCAAACATCCTATAATTAAAGACAAAACCATTTTTTCCCCTTTAAAACGTGACAAAAGTATTGACTATATATATACCGATTGATCTTTAAAATAAATAACTTTGTATGAAATACTCTCTCAATACCGGATACTTGTTACTTGAGAGCGTACATGAAATCCTTCAGATTTTAGACAAAATAATTTCTTTACTTCATTAGAGCATGTCGCAAATTGCCTTTTATTAATGTTTTATCCATTAGTAGCGTCAAAAGCGTCATATTCCTTCCCAAATTGCTTGTCAAACATCGTTTATAATTGTAAATTTTCTGAAATTTGTCCGCCATTGAAATACATTAGAATCACGGATCGAATACGGTTCAACTAAGTAATAATTCCGCATTTTTGCAATTATAAGTTCAGACGCTCGCTTGACACAATTGACAGAAAAATGATGATCATAAAGTGAAAAAAAAGCATTCTACACGAATTAACAGACATTGGCTGGATCCTTTTTGTTTACTGTATATATTTCAATGCAAATGCATTGTTTTATTTTTTTTCTGTTAATCTTAAATTTCTTAAAGTAAAATACTTTATATATATCTTTTCTTACTGTGAAACATTCAAATGTTTATACTGCTAAGTTATTGAAATTATAATGGTAGTTACACCATTGAAATTTAGAAAAGTTAGTGTCACTCTTGGTAATTAATGTTGTAATTATGAGATAAAATATGTTCAATATGAATCTGGATTCTAATTAATTCATTTTTATAATTGCTAAATAAAATATGAAAAGGAAACAGAAGATCAAATATTAACATATAAAACTCTGCAATGAAATGGAATATATATACACATTAGACATGACCAATGAGACTAAAATGCATGATTTCATTTAAAAAAAGGGCAAAGTATTCTGATGCGATTATAACCGATAGTCGGTTGGTTGCTGTCAAATGATTGTAATACAGGCCTCTACATTAACATTTTTTATAACTTGTCCCTTCGGACAAGTGGCAAGAAAATCAGCTTGTCCGAACTCTTAACTCACTTGTCCGAATTCATAATTGAAAATCTAACATATTGATGATTTATGCAATAATAACACTTGGGCTTTGATTGTACCTAATAAAAGGAGCATTTTGTAATGTTATATGAATACCGCATCAAAATACATTTCATTATTTCAGAATGAAAGTTTTTTTGCAAGACTGTGTTCTCTGACTCAATGTCATTATCATTTGTCAATCATTAAAACATCATTTCTTCCCAAACCACTACGTTCCCCTATGGACCTATTCATTCTTTAGTAGTGGTATGGGTTGAACCAAGGATGTAAATACACCTGGCCACCTTGAACATGTATATGAGTAAACCTTTTTAATTTATTGATGATGTCAAAAAAAGTTTTTACAATTTATTTTGATTTGTATATACATTGATATATGATCACGAAGTACATACACATTTCACTAAAAAATCAGGCTGCCTTTTTAGATTTTTTTTTTTTTTCATCTTTAAATTTTTATATTATAGATCTTATCAAATAAAACCTCTTTTAATGTATTGTTATGCATAAAAGCAAAATCAAATGAAACATACTTTAATTTAATATTTTAAAGTTTAGCTAAAACTCCATATGGAGGTGCTCCTAATTCAAGGAAGCTTATACTAAGAAGATACATTAACATTGGTTTTTTTCCCCTTACTTTAAAATATCCCCCTGGTCAATGGCTGCCAGCATGTTCAATACTCCAAATCAGAGACATATTATACAAGTTTTATATGTCTCTGGTTCAATCAATGAATAATTATTTCATTAAGTATGATCAATAAAACAATCATTCATATTTTTGGGAATGTATAAGTCTTGAATTTGATCTTTTTTTCATCTGACCTTGATTTTTCACTTGTCCCATCGGACAAGTAGTATGGTGAATCTACTTGCCCGACACCTGTGTCCACTTGTCCCGGACAATCAGACAAACGTTAATGTCGAGCCCTGTAATAGATAATCGGTTGGTAATTTCCGATTATCCAACACTAATAGACACATTGACCAGTTGACCTATTAACAAATTGACATATTAATCAATTGGCAGATCAACATATCAAAATTGAGGAATCAAAAGAGAATCAAATTCAAACATTGACGCATAGACATATCGACACAATGACCAGTTGACATATTGACATGTTGACATATTAATACATTGACAATTCTAAAGCTTTTTACACATTGACACATTGAGAGATCTACACATTGACATATCGACAAATTGACAGATCAATATAAAAGCAGACTAATACATTGATACATTGCCATGTTGACACACTGACAGTTCATATAAAAAAGAAGATGTGGTATGATTGCCAATGAGACAACTCTTCATAAGAGACCAAATGACACAGAAATTAACAACTATAGGTCACTGTATAGCCTTCAACAATGAGTAAAGCCCATACCGCATAGTTCGCTATAAAAGGCCCCAAAGTGACAAATGTAATTCAATTCAAACAAGAAAACTAACAGCCTAAATTATGTAAAACAAAATGAACGAAAAACAAATATGTAACACATCAACAAACGACAACCACTGAATTACAGGATCCTGACTTGGGACAGGCATACAGAATATGGCGGGGTTTAACATGTAAGCAGGATCCCAATCCTCCCCCTAACCTGGGACAGTTGTGTTACAGTACAACTTTAGAACGAACTGTAAAAATCAGTTGTAAAAGGCAACACATTAAACAGATTTATACATCAACACATTGACATATCGACACACTGACAGATCAACACATGAACAGGATCATACATCAACACATTGACATATCAACACATTAACAGTTATTCTTCAACACATAGACATATCAGCAAACTGACATTTCAACACATTAAAATATTGAAACACTGACACATCAACACATTAACAGACTTATACATCATGACACTGACAGATCAACTCTTCAGCAGTCTCATACATCAACACATTGACATATAGACACTCAGACAGATTTAACTTACTGACATATCGAAACACTGACAGATAAACATATTAACCGACTCCTACATCAACACATTAACATATTGACACACTGACAGATCAACACAATAACAGATTCATATATCAACACATGACGTATGGACACACCAACAGATCAACACATTAACAGACTCAACCATTGACACATTGACATATAGACACATTTACAGACTCAACCATTCACACATTGACATATACACACATTTACAGACTCAACCATTCACACATTGACATATAGACACATTTACAGACTCAACCATTCACACATTGACATATAGACACATTTACAGACTCAACCATTTACACATTGACATAAAGACACATTTACAGACTCATACATAAACACATTGGCATATTGACATTTTGACAGATCTATACATTAACAGACTCAAAACTCAATGCATTGATATATCAACACACTGACAAATCAACATTTACACTAATACATTGACACACTGATAGATCCACATATTACCAGACTCATACATAAACACATTGACATATCGACACACTGACAGATCAACACAATAACAAATTCATATATCAACACATTCACACATTGACATATAGACACATTTACAGACTCAACCATTCACACATTGACATATAGACACATTTACAGACTCAACCATTCACACATTGACATATAGACACATTTACAGACTCAACCATTCACACATTGATATATAGACACATTAACAGACTCAACCATTCACACATTGACATATAGACACATTTACAGACTCAACCATTCACACATTGACATATAGACACATTTACAGACTCAACCATTCACACATTGACATAAAGACACATTTACAGACTCAACCATTCACACATTGACATATAGACACATTTACAGACTCAACCATTCACACATTGACATATAGACACATTTACAGACTCAACCATTCACACATTGACATATAGACACATTTACAGACTCAACCATTCACACATTGACATATAGACACATTTACAGACTCAACCATTCACACATTGACATATAGACACATTTACAGACTCAACCATTCACACATTGACATATAGACACATTTACAGACTCAACCATTTACACATTGACATAAAGACACATTTACAGACTCATACATAAACACATTGGCATATTGACATTTTGACAGATCTATACATTAACAGACTCAAAACTCAATGCATTGATATATCAACACACTGACAAATCAACATTTACACTAATACATTGACACACTGATAGATCCACATATTACCAGACTCATACATAAACACATTGACATATCGACACACTGACAGATCAACACAATAACAAATTCATATATCAACACATTCACACATTGACATATAGACACATTTACAGACTCAACCATTCACACATTGACATATAGACACATTTACAGACTCAACCATTCACACATTGACATATAGACACATTTACAGACTCAACCATTCACACATTGATATATAGACACATTAACAGACTCAACCATTCACACATTGACATATAGACACATTTACAGACTCAACCATTCACACATTGACATATAGACACATTTACAGACTCAACCATTCACACATTGACATATAGACACATTTACAGACTCAACCATTCACACATTGACATATAGACACATTTACAGACTCAACCATTCACACATTGATATATAGACACATTAACAGACTCAACCATTCACACATTGACATATAGACACATTTACAGACTCAACCATTCACACATTGATATATAGACACATTAACAGACTCAACCATTCACACATTGACATATAGACACATTTACAGACTCAACCATTCACACATTGACATATAGACACATTAACAGACTCATCCATTCACACATTGACATATAGACACATTTACAGACTCAACCATTCACACATTGATATATAGACACATTTACAGACTCAACCATTCACACATTGACATATAGACACATTTACAGACTCAACCATTCACACATTGACATATAGACACATTAACAGACTCAACCATTCACACATTGATATATAGACACACTAACAGACTCATCCATTCACACATTGATATATAGACACACTAACAGACTCATCCATTCACACATTGACATATAGACACATTTACAGACTAAACCATTCACACATTGATATATAGACACATTTACAGAATCATACATAAACACATTGAAATATTGACACATTGACAGATCTATACATTAACAGACTAAAAACTCAATGCATTGATATATCGACACACTGACAAATCAACATTTACACTAATACATTGACACACTGATAGATCCACATATTACCAGACTCTTACATGAACACATTGACACATTGACACATTGACAGATCTACACATTAACAGACTCAAAACTCGATGCATTGATATATCGACACACTGACAAATTAACATTTACACTAATACATCGACACACTGATAGATCCACATATAACCAGACTCATACATAAACACATTGACACATTGACACATTGACAGATCTACACATTAACAGACTCAAAACTCGATGCATTGATATATCGACACACTGACAAATTAACATTTACACTAATACATTGACACACTGATAGATCCACATATTACCAGACTCTTACATGATCAACACAATAACAGATTCACATATCAACACATGACGTATGGACACACCAACAGATCAGCACATTAACAGACTCAACCATTGACACATTGACATATAGACACATTTACAGACTCATCCATTCACAAATTGACATATAGACACATTTACAGACTCAACCACACATTGACATATAGACACATTTACAGACTCAACCACACATTGACATATAGACACATTTACAGACTCATACATAAACACATTGACGTATTGACACATTGACAGATCTATACATTAACAGACTCAAAACTCAATGCATTGATATATCGACACACTGACAAATCAACATTTACACTAATACATCGACACACTGATAGATCCACATATAACCAGACTCATACATAAACACATTGATACATTGACAGATCTATACATTAACAGACTCAAACTCAATGCATTGATATATCAACACACTGACAAATCAACATTTATACTAATACATCGACACACTGATAGATCCACATATTACCAGACTCATACATAAACACATTGACCTATTGACACATTGACAGATCTACACATTAACACACTCAAAACACAATGCTTTGATATATCGACACACTGACAGATCAACACAATAATATTTGTACATTGGCACACTAACATCAACATATTACAAGACTTGTACATTAACACATTTACATATCAACACATTAACAGATTCAAACATCAACGCATTAACATACTGACATATCAACACATTAACAAACGTATACATCAACACATGGACATATCAACACATTTATAGACTGATAAATCAACATATTGACATATCGACACGCTGACAGATCAAAACATTAACATACTCATTTATTGTTTTGATGACAGAGAGAGCGCTGGCAGCAAACTTCTAATTAAGGTTATTTAAAGACCACTGTGACTTTATAGGAAATATGTCACAAGTAATTCGCTACTCAGTTTCAAATAACAAGTTTTTCATAAAACTAGTATAAATTATAGGTATATTGATCCAATATCCAACCTTTTATAGTATGGATCACATTTCTGACCTTACATTGATTACGTGCTACGTGTACAATGTTTCAAGTTCTTTCTGAATTATATTCCAGGTAAATGTCTTCAGAGGTCGTCCGTTTTGTTTTTTATTCTCTAAATCTTTATTTGTTTATTATTTTGTACATTTTATTTATTATTGTATGGATCACTGGTTTTGGTTATTAGATTTAGTTTAAGATACGTTTCAATATGCATTTGTCATTGACAGCGCACCTTCCTTTGGTTTTAGTGTAACTGTCTAATTAATTTCTATTGGGAGACATTGATTTATTTCAAGTGTTTCTTAACGATTTCCCCAATGTTCCTGTTTCTTTTGAATGCAATTGTAGGTTTTTTATCAAAGAGATTTTTGAACTGTGGGTTGTCTTGAATTAAATGCCAATGTTTTCTTATAATGGTTTGTAAATTTTCCGCATTAGCGTGGTATTGTGTTATGAAAAATATATTAAAGTTATCTGTGTTTTTGTTTATGCTTGTTTCTTTGTTTGTTAATTTGTTTAATCTTTCTGTATGGGAAATATTTCTTAATATTTTATTTACAAAAGCGATATCGTAACCTCTTTGTATTAATTTTTCTGTAAATATGTGTATTCTTTCATTAAAATTGTTAGGATCAGAGGTGTTTCTAAGAATTCTTATTCCTTCACCTTTAATAAAGGATTTAAAACAGCTTTAAGCATGGTTAGAATTTTGGTGTAGATATTAAAATTTTTCAATTGGTTTTGTGAAACATTTAATATCTAAGATATTTTCTTTTTGAAATCTCTGTCCTTTATACGTTTCTAAGTCTAGAAATTTCAAACTTTGTCTGTCAATTTCATAAGTAAATTGCAGTAGGTTGTGGTTTGTGTTTGCTATTTCGAAAAGAAGTTTAACTTCTTCCGTAGTACCTTGAAATAAAATATATCCATCATCTTGCATACGGTTATCAAATAATATTTTATTTTTGTGTGGACAGATATTTAGAATTTTATTTATTTGTTGGTATATGGCTATATCTGAGATTTGAGGACTTGCTACATGTCCTTGGCTAGCTCTTATAATTTGCCTGTAACATTTTTTGTTGAAGGTAATTCATTATTAAGTAGAATTAAGTTCATGAAAACAATAAATCTACAAATACTTAACATGCTTGAGTATATATAGCAAATTAATGTGGGCAATTAAATACTGATCTTAGATAAGAAATAAATGTGCAAGTTTCACCCTATGAAATACCTCCCCTTTTAACTGTGGCGTCCCGACACACAAACACACTCCTACTCATACATGGTATATATATACATACACAATATTATATTTTTTCTTTTTTTTTTAACACATTTAAACAAATTCACAGTCTATGCAGTGTTCTTATTTGAAATATGAAAGTCTTTTATAATTGCAAAATCTTTAATAACATCCTCTTTTACCCACTGGGTCTCACCATTCTCAAACTGTACAAAATAATGTTTTTCTAACCTCTTAGACTCATTTCGTGATCGCATTGTATTTTAAAATTTCACCATTGTATTGTCACTATTTTCAGTTTGATTAATGTTCGGAACAACAGAGTCTCTTGTATACTTTTTTACAACGAAGTAAGTGATCAATCCAAAAGTAATAAACGTGTCCCAATCAAGCTAGTGTCCACTAACATCCATTTGATAACATTGCGGTTAATCTTCCGTTAAATATTTCAATAAACCATCTGTTTCAGGATGGTATGCTGTTCTATAATTTTAAAAATTTATTTCATACGGCTTGATCGAAAGTTTTTAACTGTCTTGGAGCCCCATGACGACAAACTTTCTATTTCCTCATTTTCATTTTCATCATCTGAAATAACCTTCATTCAGAACAGACGTCGCGACAGACGAATTTCCAAATTTATATTTCCACATACTTTAGAAGGATTCATTTCCTTTTCCTTTACAACATCTGACATAAGCTTTATTCAGAACAGACGTCACGACAGACGAATTTCCAGAAAAATATATTCAGTAGTAAATTCGACATCATTCAGAACAGACGTCACGATAGACAAATTTTCGAAATTTCCACATTTAAAAAACTTAAGGATTCATTTCGTTTTCTGCTGCCTTCCCTCCTTTTAAGGAAGCAACTTCTAGTTTCTCGACATATATGAAGAATTCTTCATCAAATATTCTCTCCATGTGTCCAACTTTCATATAAAAGTTGCAAATCGGCCTACTGTCTGATTCGCGTAGATTTTTTTTACTTTCAAATTCACGTCCTCTTCTTTGTCTTCTCAATTGTTGAAAACTATTCTCAAAATTTTCCAAAACCACCTCTTCCTCTCTGCATTGCCAACATTTTCATTTTTTTCAGATCTTTGATGTTTTCTTCCAAAAAGTTATTGTTGCATTCCTCTCTTCCGATATATTTCTTCTTAGTCGTCCTTTTGGTAGCATATTGCAGAGTTAACAGTTAAAGTCCAAAATGTTCAATTAAAATCCAAAATAAATCCCGTTGCTGGCCACCATAATGTCACGGAGCTCTTCTAAGGCACTGGCTTTAAAAACTCAGGTTCATACATACATATTTATTATGTACAAGTTCACATATATACACTTTCATTACATTACATTGTTACATGTAATATAAAGACACGCCCATTCTCTATCTATAATCACTAACTATCTTCAATCCTGTCGAATCTCAACATTCACTAAGTTTTATAATTGCCAAGGCCCTGGCTACTTTCATGACTTTCTCACACAGTAAATCGTCATTTATCTCCAGATCACACAAGTATAAGGACAGAATATAAACAAACAGAGACATGAATTATACGGCTTCTAATTACAGTTAAAACACAGCTGCATCATACAATAAATTTAACGGCCAATCAGACAGTCTCCTAAAGTTCATGAAAACAATAAATCTACAAATACTTAACACGCTTGAGCATAGAAAATTAATGTGGGCAATTAAATACTGATCCTAGATAAGAAATAAATGTGCAAGTTTCACCCTATGACAATAGTGTTGAAATTGGCGTTAAACACCAATTAACCAATGACTCAATCACCGAAAATTTAAGATGGATGATGCTTCATTAGTGTATTTTTGGCGCAATACCACCAATTCATAGTACGTCACATCCGGTTGCATACGGATTTAACAGTTGTAGATGCTTTATACTACATGTCATTGCATTAAAAGAATTCTGGGTCATACACATATATCTTGGGTGTTTCAAAGCACCATTTTTTTATTTGGTGTTTCTATAGAATATTTTAGAAACTTGAAGTAACACAATTGGTTACTAAAGCTTATACATGTTGTACACGGGTAAAACAGAGGTGAACATTTTATTGGTTAATTTTCAGTGATGGTTATTTTCTTATATGCAATGAAATGTTATTTGAAATTTCGTCTATAGTACTGGAGAGGATAAAACTTAACACAAGCCAAGTATTTCTTTATCATGTTTATTTGAAAAAAAGATAAATTTTGCACATTTGTTTTTTAAAAGTGCAAATTTAACAAAGACTAATTGGGTAAAATGAAAAGTGGTATTTCACCTTAACATGCTTAAGATTATAAATTATGAAGTATATTTGGGAATGCAGTTTTTTATATATATATTATTATGAATTGCCTGAAATTTTCACTGTAAATTGGAAAACCGTTTTAAAATTTTGGCCTTTAAGAGGCACATAAAGATACAAAAAATGATCACCTGTTTATAACGGCACTTAACTATTGGTTTAACCATCTTAATTTGAAAACATTTAAATATTTTATATTTGCAAACAATGACAGATATGAATACTATAACACTTATATCATAATACAATTGGGAAAAATAATGTTCCTTTTCACAAAAAAAACGTCATATCTTTGACTTTGTAGATGAAGTTCCAACTGAAATAAAATTAATGACAGACAAAAGATCTGTTGAATTGTACCTTAAATTACTTCAGTCAGGATCTGAGAAAAAGAGAGACATACGTTTAGTAATTGTTGGAAAAAAGGGTGCTGGAAAGACTTCATTGATTAAAAAATTGTTTGGTGAAGATATTACAGATGTTACCAGTACAAATGGAATAGAAATCCGCACAATAAAATGCAAGGCAATGTCTGATGATGGCGTGTGGAATAAATTAGATGGTATGATGTGTATGCTTAACATATTTTGTTTCCTGTTCATAGGAAAATGTTTATAATAATTTTGTTTTTTTAGTTTAAATCACTTATTTTTCAGCAATATTATTGGGAAGTCTCACAAGTAAATATCCAATTTAAGGCTACATTTCAATGAATATGATGAATCCAGGTCAAGAATTTTTTTAAATAGTAAATAAGATGACGAGACATTTATGGTAGGAATGCATATCTCGTACAGTAAAGTACTACCATTAATGTTATTAGCTTTTACACAGTATTAGAAATTGTGAACACAAAAAACATATGCCTTTGTTGTAACTTTGTTGTCCAGACAATAGGTGCACCTCATTTGGATCCATATGCATGAAACGCATAATTTGACATCAAACAGAGTTTGATTGTTCGTGTGATCAGCATGTTTAGTTATTGGAAAGAATGTCATTCTTATACAAGTTGAAATTAAAAGATGATGTACATAATTTTTTTTTATCTAGGATATGACGCACAGAAATAAGGAATATTGGGTATAACACTATTTGCTTCGTCCCCGAGGGTATCACCAGCCCAGTAGTCAACACTTCTGTGTTGACATGAATATCAATAATGTGGTCATTTTTATAAACTTCCTGTTTACAAAACTTTTAATTTTCAAAAAAACTAAGGATTTTCTTATCCCAGGTATAGATTATCTTAGCCGTATTTGGCACAACTTTTTGGAATTTTGGAACTCAATGCTCTTCAACTTTGTACTTGTTTGGCTTTATAAATATTTTGATTTGAGCGTCACTGATGAGTCTTATGTAGACGAAACGCGCGTCTGGCGTACTAAATTATAATCCTGGTACCTTTGATAACTATTCTATGTATTATTATACAATTATTTTGAACCAGACTCAGGTGCAGCCACTTTTAGCTGCCAATCAAGATAGCAGCCACTTTTTTTTCCAGCAGCAATGTTCATGATATGTACGTCTAAAAAATAAAAACGTGAAAAATCGTTATATATATATAAAAATTAAAACCAATTTGGACTTAATAAATAAATGCAATACACGATGGAAAATTTACATACATACTTTCCTTACACTCAGCATCCTCAAATATCCAGTATTTCAGTTGAAACCATTTTTAATATCTACATGTATCTCTGCATATATGAATTTAAATAAAAAAAAATCATATATCTTATTGTCAATATTTTGCTTAATAAAGTTTCAAACTACTATTGATGATAATATTTGATTGATATTCCCCAACATTGATAAGAAGCCTCAATTAAGAATGATAATATTGCATTAAAAATTTAAACTTGAATCATAATGAGACAGTGTGGTTTTTATATAATTTTGAAGGCAAACAGTGAGTTGTAATTGTTTACAACGTTATCCTTTTGTGTATAGCCTGGCATTCATATCACTTTTTTAAATCAATGTCTTCACATGTGAGAGCAGGATAAGCTACGAAATTCACGTCAACTGTATTAATTCGAAACTCCCAGAATCTATATATGAAATTTATGCATCAAGTTTTGTGGGTTTTCATTGAACCCCAAAAACTGCTATTTCAATATTCCAACCAACCAAAGAAACTCCATTTTTCAATTTTGATAACTCTCCATGTGTATATTTTTAGAATTAATGATTGGAAAAAAAATTGATGTTGTATTTTTATTGCTGATTTTATAATATGATCTTATTCAACATTTATCTACATTTCTTCCATATGTGTAATTTTCAAATGATAGGAACCAATGAAGAAGCTGAAATTCACGCAAGACTATTGAAACAATACAAAGGAACAATTGAAGAGTCAGTAGAAGACGAAACACATGAAGCTGTGACGGACAACACCCCCAAAACCATTCTGTACAAACGTAGTGAGGTATCAGAGACAGTATCGGGGCAGTCTGAAATACCTCTAGTATACAGTGAATCTACAGTGAAACCTCAAGTATCCACTGAATCTACAATTAAACCTCCAGTAACCAATCAGCAGCCAAATCAATCAATAGAAGAAGCTAAAAAGGATATTGAAACCATGCTTCAATCTAATGTTGATTTACATGACAAAGAAGAGTATGCCACATTGTTGTTATGGGATTTTGCAGGAGATGAAGAATTTTATCACACACATCAAACCTTTTTGTCACCAGATGCAATTTATCTTGTTGTTACAAAACTCAATGAGGCTGACGACAAAAATGCAAAAGGTAACATTTTTAGCTCACCTGTCCCGAAGGGACAAGTGAGCTTATGCCATCACTTGGCGTCCGTCGTCGTCCGTCGTCTGTCGTCTGTCGTCGTCTGTCGTCGTAAACTATTTCAAGAATCTTCTCCTCTTAAACTACTGGGCCAAATACTTTCAAACTTTAACTGAATGTTCCTTAGGGTATCTAATTTATAAATTGTATCCGAAGTTTTGATCCATCAACAAACATGGTCGCCATTGCTAAAAATAGAACATAGGGGTCAAATGCAGTTTTTGGCTTATAACTCAAAAACCAAAGCATTTAGAGCAAATCTGACATGGGGTAATATTGTTTATCAGGTCAAGATCTATCTGCCCTGAAATTTTCAGATGAATCAGACAACCCGTTGTTGGGTTGCTGCCCCATAATTGGTAATTTTAAGGAAATTTTGCTGTTTTTGGTTATTATCTTGAATATTATTATAGATAGAGATAAACTGTAAACAGGAATAATGTTCAGCAAAGTAAGATTTACAAATAAGTCAACATGACGGAAATGGTCAGTTGACCCCTTTAGGAGTTATTGCCCTTTATAGTCAATTTTTAACCATTTTTCGTAAATCTTAGTAATCTTTTACAAAAATCGTCTCCTCTGAAACTACTGGGCCAAATACTTCCAAACTTTAATTGAATGTTCCTTAGGGTATCTAGTTTGTAAATTGTATCAGAAGTTATGATCTATCAACAAACATGGTCGCCATTGCTAAAAATAGAACATAGGGGTCAAATGCAGTTTTTGGCTTATAACTCAAAAACCAAACCATTTAGAGCAAATCTGACGTTGGGTAATATTGTTTATCAGGTCAAGATCTATCTGCCCTGAAATTTTCAGATGAATCAGACAACATGTTGTTGAGTTGCTGCCCCTGAATTGATAATTTTAAGGAAATTTTGCTGTTTTTGTTTATTATCTTGAATATAATTATAAATAGAAATAAACTGTAAACAGCAATAATGTTCAGCAAAGTAAGATCTTCAATTAAGTCAATTTGACCAAAATTGTCAATTGACCCCTTAAGGAGTTATTGCCCTTTAAAGACTTTTTTCACAATTTGTTCATCATGTTGACTTACTTTAAAAAATCTTCTCCTTTGAAACTGCTGTATCAATTTCAGCCAAACTTAGGCTAAATGAGTTTCAGAGTATCTAGTATAAATTTTATATTTTATTTCCTTGTATGTCAAGAAACATAGCTCCTATGGCTAAAATAGAACATAGGAGAAAATGATTATTTTTTTTGGCTTTTGAAGAAAATAGGACGATCCAAAAAACATTTAAATAAATTGAAAAGCCAAAATAATCATTGATGAGAGATTTAACCAAAAGAATTAAGGTGAGCGATTCAGGCTCTTGAGAGCCTCTTGTATATAGTGAGAATAAAAATATTTAGCATTTCATTTTATTTTTACTAAGCTTAAGATGCAAGTTGTTTTCAAGAACTGTATACCCATTATTTCTTCAAGTACCATGAGTACAGAGTACCATGAGTACAGAGAAAAATATGTGAAGCAATTAGTCAATTAATCAATTAATTGTACCATTGCAATTCCAGATAAGCATTTCTTCAACAACAAATGTCTCTTCAGTGATACTTGATGCCAAAATTTTGAAAATCCAAAACCTAATACAAACGGATTTTGTTTTTTTTCTGAAATTGTTTAACATTTCATAACTGTTACTTTAATTATTCATCCATTAGTTTGTTTTTTTGATTTTGTAGTTGCATTGTTTCATAGATTAAATTTGTTTGTCCAGTGTAAGTTCACTTGTGTTAACATGTCTTTTGATTGAGTTAAGTCATTTCTATTGATAATTTATAGTGTGTTTTTCTATGTTGTGATGTTACACTATTGTTTCAGATCAGATCAGAGTGAAGTTTTGGTACAATTAAAACGTGTAAAACCGCTGCGCTTGTTTGCACCTGTCCTAATTCAGGTATCTGATATTCAGTAGTTGTCGTTTGTCGATGTGGTTCATAGGTATTTCTTGTTTCTCGTTTTTTACATAGATTAGAACGTTGGTTTTACACTTGTAATATTTGGGGCCCTTTATAGCTTGCTGTGCGGTGTAAGCCAAGGCTCCGTGTTGAAGACCGTACTTTGACCTTTAATGGTTTCCTTTTATGAAATGTGACTTGGATGGAGAGTTGTTTAGCTGTGCATATCGACCGGAAATTGCGATTCAATTTTTTTTCTAGGAGTTACGCCCCTTTGAACTTATTTACTTTAATGTATTACTGCAACAGTTTGTCATCGCAACTCCTCTCAAACCACACAACAGAATTTCACGAAACCTTTTCAGATAATAAGGACATACTATGTAGTTGTGCATATCGACGGAAAATTGCGATTCAATTTTTTTTCTAGGAGTTACGCCCCTTTGAACTTATTTACTTTAATGTATTACTGCAACAGTTTGTCATCGCAACTCCTCTCAAACCACACATCAGAATTTCACGAAACCTTTTCAGATAATAAGGACATACTATGTAGTTGTGCATATCGACGGGAAATTGCGATTCAATTTTTTTTCTAGGAGTTACGCCCCTTTCAACTTATTTATTTTAATGTACTACTGCAACAGTTTGTCATCGCAACTTCTCTCAAACCACACAACAGAATTTCACGAAACCTTTTCAGATAATAAGGACATACTATGTAGTTGTGCATATCGACGGGAAATTGCGATACAATTTTTTTTCTAGGAGTTACGCCCCTTTGAACTTATTTACTTCAATGTATAACTGCAACAGTTTGTCATCGCAACTCCTCTCAAACCACACAACAGAATTTCACGAAACCTTTTCAGATAATAAGGACATACTATGTAGTTGTGCATATCGACCGGAAATTGCGATACAATTTTTTTTTCTAGAAGTTACGCCCCTTTGAACTTATTAACTTTAATGTATTACTGCAACAGTTTGTCATCGCAACTCCTCTCAAACCACACAACAGAATTTCACGAAACCTTTTCAGATAATAAGGACATACTATGTAGCTGTGCATATCGACCGGAAATTGCGATTCAATTTTTTTTCTAGGAGTTACGCCCCTTTGAACTTATTTACTTTAATGTATTACTGCAACAGTTTGTCATCGCAACTCCTCTCAAACCACACAACAGAATTTCACGAAACCTTTTCAGATAATAAGGACATACTATGTAGTTGTGCATATCGACGGGAAATTGCGATTCAATTTTTTTTCTAGGAGTTACGCCCCTTTGAACTTATTTACTTTAATGTACTACTGCAACAGTTTGTCATCGCAACTCCTCTCAAACCACACAACAGAATTTCACGAAACCTTTTCAGATAATAAGGACATACTATGTAGTTGTGCATATCGACGGGAAATTGCGATACAATTTTTTTTCTAGGAGTTACGCCCCTTTGAACTTATTTACTTTAATGTATTACTGCAACAGTTTGTCATCGCAACTCCTCTCAAACCACACAACAGAATTTCACGAAACCTTTTCAGATAATAAGGACATACTATGTAGTTGTGCATATCGACGGGAAATTGCAATTCAATTTTTTTCTAGGAGTTACGCCCCTTTGAACTTATTTACTTTAATGTACTACTGCAACAGTTTGTCATCGCAACTCCTCTCAAACCACACAACAGAATTTCACGAAACCTTTTCAGATAATAAGGACATACAATGTAGTTGTGCATATCGACGGGAAATTGCGATACAATTTTTTTTCTAGGAGTTACGCCCCTTTGAACTTATTTACTTTAATGTATTACTGCAACAGTTTGTCATCGCAACTCCTCTCAAACCACACAACAGAATTTCACGAAACCTTTTCAGATAATAAGGACATACTATGTAGTTGTGCATATCGACGGGAAATTGCGATTCAATTTTTTTTCTAGGAGTTACGCCCCTTTGAACTTATTTAATTTAATGTACTACTGCAAAAGTTTGTCATCGCAACTCCTCTCAAACCACACAACAGAATTTCACGAAACCTTTTCAGATAATAAGGACATACTATGTAGTTGTGCATATCGACGGGAAATTGCGGTACAATTTTTTTTCTAGGAGTTACGCCCCTTTGAACTTATTTACTTTAATGTATTACTGCAACAGTTTGTCATCGCAACTGCTCTCAAACCACACAACAGAATTTCACGAAACCTTTTCAGATAATAAGGACATACTATGTAGTTGTGCATATCGACGGGAAATTGCAATTCAATTTTTTTTCTAGGAGTTATGCCCCTTTGAACTTATTTACTTTAATGTACTTCTGCAACAGTTTGTCATCGCAACTCCTCTCAAACCACACAACAGAATTTCATGAAACTTTGTAGATAATAAAGACATACTATGTAGATGTGCATATCAACAGGAAATTACGGTTCAATTTTTTTCTTGGAGTTATGCCCCTTTGAAACTTCTGCAACAGTTTGTCATCTCAACTCCTCTGAAAACACACAACAGAATTTAATGAAATTTTGTAGATAATAAGGACATACAATGTATTTTGACAGGAAATTATTATTTAATATTTTTTCTTATACTTATTTAATTTCTCCAATGACAATGTGGGGACGTGGGGTATGTGAGCGTGCTCACTAAGGTTCTTTAATTAAAGCTTTTGTTAAAAGGACAGATTTATCAGTCAAACATCTGTCTTATGTGTATGCTATTGGTCTGCGGTTCTATATCTTTCGTGAGAGCCGTGGTGTAGTGGTTAGTGCATCGGACTACTAACACAAAGGTTCCTGGTTCGATTCCCATTCGGGATGAACATTTTAGGAACTCAATTTTCGGCTCTCCCTTGACACCATTTGCGAGTATGGTCTTGAGGAAACGATGATAGTCCGTCGGAAGGGGACGATAAATGGCTGACCTGTGTTAAGACAGAGCCATATCTCTTGCACGTTAAAGACACCCTTGTAGATTTCGAAAAAGAGTAGGCTAATGCCGCTACAAGGCAGCACTCGCACCCGCAAAGTGGAAAGGGATTAATATAAGTTGCAAAATTGGTTTCGCAATCCACTATAAATAAATACTTTTAATCCTTGTTATCAACATTCCAATAGGGAACATACCTTATATAATTGTATAAATAAACCAATTGTTTAAGACGTTTCGGCCATTGGCCTTCTTCAGTTGTTTATTATTCCTCTAAACTACATGGCTGCCATTTCTTTTTTCAATCATTGAAAAGATGTTTAAACTAAACTATATTTTCCATAAGGTAGAAAAACTGGAAAATCTAAATCTTCTACACAAATGACTTATGGTTTTTAGTTTTGTCTTCATATTTACTCTCATTACAACATACTAGGTTTATCGGGTACCTAATCTGAATTAGGTTTAGTGTTTATTGTCCCAAATGCAACGATTTCCGTCCGTCCATCTGCCCTCATGAAAAAAAAACGTGTCTGAATTCTGTCTGACAAGTATTCTTAATTTTTCTTAATTTTTTCTGAATAATGTCTGAATGGTTAAAATAATGTACATTTACGCAAATGTCTGAATTTTTACTGGATTTCAGAGTTTTAAAGAACAATTCAGAATTTTCATATGAACATTCAGACAAAAATCAGAATTATGTTAGAATAAATTAAGGCAATATTCAGAATGAATACAGAAAAATCTGATTTTAATCAGAAGGATTAAGAAATAATCAGACACATTCAGAAATATCCAGATAGCATTCAGATGGATTCAGACAGATTCAGAAGGATTCAGAAGGATTCAGATATATATTCAGAAAACATTCAGAATGATTCAAAATGTGGATATCAATACAAAACTTTGTAACTTATACAACAGATATTCCCCTAAAAACCTAAAAGGAAGTTCTTAAAGTTGAATGAAAATCAATGTGTACGCACATTGATGATGGTCAAATGCCCTTAGCCTCTATTCAATAAAAAAACAGAATCCAAATTTTCAGGAAGTTTGTAATTAAATTAATAGTTTCAATAACATAAACTTCAAACTTTAAATTTTCGATTTAATTTTATTATCTGATATGGATCTGTGATTCCCTGGTCTGTTCTTTTCCTGCCTCTCAAGGTCTCCAGCTCTCTTTTGACCTGAGTAAATAAAAAAACAAGCTAATAAAAGAACAGAACTTTTCAATGTCCCTAGTGTTTCATTTTTATACGACCGCAAAAATTAAAAAAAATTTGGTCGTATATTGGTATCACGTTGGCGTCATAGTCTGCGTCATCGTCGTCGTCGTCCGAATACTTTTAGTTTTCGCACTCTAACTTTAGTAAAAGTAAATAGAAATCTATGAAATTTTAACACAAGGTTTATGACCACAAAAGGAAGGTTGGGATTGATTTTGGGAGGTTTTGGTCCCAACGTTTTAGGAATTAGGGGCCAAAAAGGGCCCAAATAAGCATTTTCTAAGTTTTCGCACTATAACTTTAGTTTAAGTGAATAGAAATCTATGAAATTTTGACACAAGGTTTATGACCACAAAAGGAAGCTTGGGATTGATATTGGGAGTTTTGGTTGCAACAGTTTAGGAATTAGGGGCCAAAAAAAGGGCCCAAATAAGCATTATTCTTGGTTTTCGCACAATAACTTTAGTATAAGTAAAAAGAAATCAAAGAAATTTAAAGACAAGGTTTATGACCACAAAAGGAAGGTTGGGATTGATTTTAGGAGTTGAGGTCCCAACAGTTTAGGAATAAGGGGCCAAATAGGGGCCCAAATAAGCATTATTCTTGGTTTTCGCACCTTAACTTTAGTCTAAGTAAATAGAAATCTATGAAATTTAAACACAAGGTTTATGACCATAAAAGGAAGGTTGGGTTTGATTTTGGGAGTTTTGGTCCCAACAGTTTAGGAAAAAGGGGCCCAAAGGGTCCAAAATTGAACTTTGTTTGATTTCATCAAAAATTGAATAATTGGGGTTCTTTGATATGCCGAATCTAACTGTGTATGTAGATTCTTAATTTTTGGTCCTGTTTTCAAATTGGTCTACATTAATGTCCAAAGGGTCCAAAATTTAACTTAGTTTGATTTTAACAAAAATTGAATCATTGGGGTTCTTTGATATGCTGAATCTAAAAATTTACTTAGATTTTTGATTATTGGCCCAGTTTTCAAGTTGGTCCAAATCGGGGTCCAAAATTAAACTTTGTTTGATTTCATCAAAAATTGAATAATTGGGGTTCTTTGATATGCCAAATCTAACTGTGTATGTAGATTCTTAATTTTTGGTCCCGTTTTCAAATTGGTCTACATTAAAGTCCAAAGTGTCCAAAATTAAACTAAGTTTGATTTTAACAAAAATTGAATTCTTGGGCTTTTTTGATATGCTGAATCTAAACATGTACTTAGATTTTTGATTATGGCCCAATTTTCAAGTTGGTTCAAATCAGGATCCAAAATTATTATATTAAATATTGTGCAATAGCAAGAAATTTTCAATTGCACAGTATTCAGCAATAGCAAGAAATCTTCAATTGCACTGTATTGTGCAATAGCAAGAAATTTCAATTGCACAGTATTGCGCAATAGCAAGAAATCTTCAATTGCACGGTATTGTGCAAGAGCAAATATTTTCAATTGCACAGTATTGCGCAATAGCAAGAAATATCTAATTGCACAATATTGTGCAATAGCAAGAAATTTTCAATTGGAGTTATCTTTCTTTGTCCAGAATAGTAATTGAATCAACTTAAATTATTGTTTTATACAATAAACAATGTATATTTACTTTTACTACCAACTGATAAATTAAAACAATCTTTACCATTCAGTGATAACAAGCACTTTATTTTACATTTTAATATTTTATGATGTATTTAAATGAGTAGGTATTGTTGCAAACTCCATTAGAAGTTTGACTTGAGATCAGTTTTGGAAAAAGGGAAAGGGGGATGTAAAAACAAATGGGAGGGGGGTTTAAATTTTTCTCATTTCAGATTTCATAAATAAAAAGAAAATTTCTTCAACCATTTTTTTGAGAGGATTAATATTCAACAGCATAGTGAATTGCTCAAAGGCAAAACAGATATTTTAAGTTCATTAGACTACATTCATTCTGTGTCAGAAACCTATGCTGTGTCAACTATTTAATCACAATCCAAATTTAGAGCTGAATCCAGCTTGAATGTTGTGTCCATACTTGCCCCAACCGTTCAGGGTTCAACCTCTGCGGTCGTATAAAGCTGCGCCCTGCGGAGCATCTGGTTCTTGTCTGCCCAGGGACAATAACTAAAATTCCACAAATTCTTGTTTGAACTGTTAGTAAATCTCTATGATATTTCTCTCTATTTCCCTCAATCCAACTATTGACATGTGATGTAAGCCATTGATATACTTTTTATAAAAATCTGGCATGAATTGCTACATGACATGTATGAGTGCTAATTTTTCTGTATTTAATTAACATTATAGTTAACAAATACACAACTTCCTAGTATCAAGAAAATTCATATTTGAGTTAATTTTAATTATAAATGGTCATATATCTAAGCAATTCTTCAATCCAATGTATTTTAATAAGCACTTGAAAACCATTTTTTTGGGACAAATTCAGTTGACTTTTTAAATCTTTGACCTTGACCACATAATTAGTTGTTAGGAATCCTTTAGGAGTCCATAATCACATGAATATCATACTGATTTTTTTTTTTATTTATAGTTTAATGTATTAGTTTAAATGAATATGCAATAAAAGAACCTTAGTGATTTCGCTCACATACCCGACGTCCCCTCATTGTCATTGGAGAAATAGAATAAGTGCAAGAACAAAAAATTATATGAGAAAAAATTGAACTATAATTTCCTTATATGTCCTTATCATCTACAAAGTTTCATGAAATTCTGTCGTGTGGTTTCAGAGGAGTTGCAATGACAAACTGTTGCAGTAGCACATTGAAGCAAATAAGTTCAAAGGTTCATAACTCCTAGAAAAAAAATTGAATCGTAATTTCCTGTCATATGTCCTTATTATCTACAAAGTTTCATGAAATTCTGTTGTGTGGTTTCATGGCAGTTGCAATGACAAACTGTTGCAGAAGTACATTAAAGCAAATAAGTTCAAAGGGGCATAACTCCTAGAAAACAAATTGAATTGTAATTACCTGTCGTATGTCCTTATTATCTACAAAGTTTCATGAAATTCTGTTGTGTGGTTTTAGAGTTGCGATGACAAACTGTTGCAGTAGTACATTAAAGCAAATAAGTTCAAAGTGGCATAATTCCTAGAAACAAATTGAAGCGTAATTTCCTGTCGATATGCACAACTAAATGGTATTTCCTTATAATCTAAAAAGGTTTCAAGAAAATTCTGTTGTGTGGTTTCAGAGAAGTTGCAATGACAAACTGTTGCAGTAGTACATTAAAGCAAATTAGTTCAAAGGAGCATAACTCCTAGGAAAAAAATTGAATCGTAATTTCCTGTCGATATGCACAACTACATAATATGTCCTTATTATCTAAAAAGGTTTCATGAAATTCTGTTGTGTAGTTTGAGAGGAGTTGCGATGATTGGGAAACAGGACTGACGAACTGACGAACTGACGAACTGACGAGCTGACGGACAGACAGACTGACAGACAGATAGATGGGTCAAAAACATTATACCCTCCACAACTTCGTTAGTTGTGTGGGGTATAATTAATGTAGGAATTCATTATTTGGAATTCTAGTGTTTTTTTATCGTCATGTGTAATGAATGTGTCAGCGTCATAAATAAATTTAAGGTATTGGCTTTGCTTGTTGTTAAATTTAAAGGCTGTATGGTAACCATTAGCTAGTATTGCTCTCATTTACATTTGTAAGGCATTCATAGATAGTTGTCTCATTGGAAAGCATTCCACACTTACAGCTTATTATTATACTATTAAAACTAAAGCATGTACATACCAGATACTGTTGATTTTGCACCATTATTCTTTTTAATAGTTCTGTTCAAAAACATGAAAATTAAGTCGTAAGTCTCTTTTACTGACATCTGAGGAACCAATTCTAGAATAAATTAAATTAAAATTAGTATCAATACCGACATCTAAATTTATGAACTCGTATAAAATATTCAACAGTTGTCTTAAAGTGAAATTCAAAAAGATCCATCAGAAAACACTTATTTAAATTTGATGGGTTGTGGGTTTTTTTTAAGAAAGATTTTGGAAATATAATCAAATAAAAGTTATATCAGTGTTGATTTAAAACAAAAAGTGTCTTTCGACCCTTTCACTTAGAACGGAACAGCCTTTACTGTGATTTTGAATAGATGCAACTACGGTAATATATATAACTTAAGGTAAGTTGACATCTAAGTGAAGTATTTGCCACTGGTTGTAAACCAAAAATGTAAATATTTGTATATTCTTATAAATTGAAAGTTTGCTGTGTCTCTTCTGTGACATTCTTACCTCAAAACGATTAGTACTTTTCCACATTATCATAAATCCAATGATGCAGATCATCTTTCATCTAACTTTAAATGGCCCAGTTCTTAAAAAAGAAGGGAATATTGTTTTTTATTGGTATAAAAATTGATATTGTTATACATGTTATAAGTTTATTAAAACCATACTAAATATTCTTTTTAAACACATGCAAATTTAAGCAACAACAATATGTTCAATCTAAAAAAAAAAATAATAATGGTATGTACATGTAGGTATTGATTTAATAACCGACCATATTCTACAATGTTCTATGTGCCTGTACCAAATTAGGAGCCTGCTATTGAGTGGTTCTTGTGTTTTGCTGTTTGTCATATTTGTTTTTCTTTTAATGTTTTGCATAGTTTGTTAAAATGTTGTGTCATAACACCACTGTCCTGGCTGGTGCACTCAAATTTAGTTCAACTCCTCCACATTCTATATGTGCCTGTCCAAAGTCAGAAGCCTGTAGATGAGTGTTTCATGTGGTTGTTGTTTCATGTAATGTCAATTATGTCTTGTTTTCGATTACTGTTTTGTAATAAATTGGACCGTTGAATCGTTTCATATTGTAATGTTCTTATCAGGACTGTCAAGACCAATTATAGCCATAAATACATGATATAAGTTTGTGTCATAGTTAAATTGTGACAGGAACCTTTGTGATATCCAGTCATGGTGGACAAATAACTATAAGGGGTGTGGTTTACACACCAGTCTAAAAAATAAGAATAGATTGATTGATTGTTGGTATTTTAGAAGGTGGAAGACTTGGATGCTCATACTTTGTATATAGATGCCTTAATATGTTATGAAGTTTCCGTCTGTCATATGTCCCTTGTCCTTGACCTCATATGCATGGTTCAGTGACTTCTTGAAATTTCTCTCTTATTATGTATATTAGGATAACAATATGTAGTACATGCATGTAAATTAAGGAAAGTATCTCCCTCATGCAAAGCTCCCATTCCTTTCACGGATTTGGCTATACTTTTTGGACCTTGTGGATTATAGCTCCTTATCTTTTATATAAGCTTTGGATTACAAACATTTTGGCCACGAGCATCACTGAAGAGACATGTATTGTCGAAATGCGCATGTGGTGCAGGAAAATTGGTACTGTTAATGTTATTACTACCACTGGGTCGATGCCTCTGCTGGTGAACTGTTAGTCCCCGAGGGTATCGCCAGCCCAGAAGCCAGTACTTCTGGAATGAAAATACGGATTTTTTTTGTGTTATTAAAATTTGCTGCTACAAAATGTTAGAAATTATTATAAATTAAGGAAAGTAACTCCCTCATGCAAAGCTCCCATTCCTTTCACAGATTTGACTATTCTTTTTGGACCTTGTGGATTATAGCTCTACATCTTTAATATATGCTTTGGATTTCAAATATTTTCGCCATGAGCATCACTGAAGAGACATGTATTGTTGAAATGCGCATCTGGTGCAAGAAAATTGGTACCGTTAATGGCATTGCAAGGTCCTCATGCCCGTCAGACAGTTTTCATCTGACCTCGGCCTCATTTCATGGACCAGTGTATAATATTAAGTTTCCCTGGTGTTGTCCATATATCAGATACTTTAAGCAATAAGTCTTTTATAATTGGTGTATAAAATGAGTGTAAGGTGTATATGTCCAACTGGCAGGTGACATCTGACCTTGACCTCATTTTCATGGTACAGTGGTAATGTTAAGTTTTTTTTTTTTAAGTCTTTTTTTAGCTCACCTGGCCCGAAGGGCCAAGTGAGCTTTTCTCATCACTTGGCGTCCGTCCGGCGTCGTCGTTAACTTTTTACATTTTGAACTTCTTCTAGAGAACCACTGAATGGAATGAAACCAAACATGGCATGAATGATCCTTATGAGGTGCTGACCAAGTGTTGTCACTTTGCAGCCGATCCATCATCCAAAATGGCCGCCAGCGGGGACTTAGTTTAACATAGGACCCTATGGGAAATGCATACAAATGACTTCTTTTAGAGAACCACTGAATTGAATGAAACCAAACATGGCATGAATGTTCCTTATGAGATGCTGACCAAGTCTTGTTACTTTGTAGCCGATCCATCATCCAAGTAGGCCGCCAGCGAGGGACTTAGTTTAACATAGGACCCTATGAGAAATATATACAAATGTTTTCTTTTAGAGAACCACTAAATGGAATGAAACCAAACATGGCATGAATGTTCCTTATGAGGTGCTGACCAAGTGTTGTTACTTTGTAGCCGATCCAATATCCAAGGTGACAGCCAGTAGGGGGACTTCGTTTAACATAGGACCCTATGGGAAATGCATACAAATGACTTCTTTTAGAGAACCACTGAATGGAATAAAACAAAACATAGCATGAATGTTCCTTATGAGGTGCTGACCAAGTGTTGTTACTTTGTAGCCGATCCAACGTCCAAGATGGCCGCCATTTAAGAACTTAACATAAGACCCTATGGGAAATACATCCAAGTTTCTTCATATAGAGAACCACTGAATGGAATGAAACCAAACATAGCATAAAAGTTCTTTGTGAGATGCTGACTAAGTGTTGTTACTTTGTAGCCGATCCATCATTCAAGGTGTCTGCCAGTGGGGGACTTAGTTTAACATAGGACCCTATGGGAAATACATACAAATGTCTTCTTCTAAAGAACCACTGAATTGAATGAAATCAAACATAGCATGAATGTTCCTTTCCTTATGAGGTGCTGTCCAAGTGTTGTTACTTTTAGCTAAATTTTATATTTTTTTATATAATTTTAAAAACACAAATAGAATCAGGTGAGCGATACAGGCTCTTGAGAGCCTCTAGTTTTATATTAGACATTTGCGGAAACTACGTCTATACCTAGGATTACACTTTAGACTTACGATTACATTTGACGAAAACAAAGGGTCATCTCAAAGTAAATACATAAATAATAGAGATATATAGTAAAACCAAATGATTTTTTTTTATTGTAAATTGGTCTTTTCGACGACATACGCATATGGTTACAACCTACAATGCATTCGAATCACTGTATTAGATGACGCAAGAAATTCCAATGAATTTGTGTTTTTTTTTAATTGGCGTGATCAACCTTTACTTTATAATGTGTCAAAAATCTAGAGCCACGCTTGTTAATATGGAAAAGAATTATCTACATCGTATACTAAAATGATCACAAAATATCTATAAAAATTGTACTCCAAAAAAAAAAACCAACTCAAGACCTTGCAGTCTTTTTTCCTGTGTCGTTTAAAAGCTATGACAGGTTTTGTAACCACTCGTCTCTATTGGCCCGTCTGTCCGTTCATCCCTCAAAACTACCTTGGGTAAATTTTATAAAAGTTTTTTTTTGCTCCATTGAGGGGACTCATTTACAAATCGTTATAATTAATAGCGTCGAAGCGTGAAGGTGATTTCTACATCTACCGTGGAGCAACTTGCTGTTTGGTTATTTTTCATTTTCAAGACTCACTCTAGAAAAAAAAATCGTCAATATTCTCTTGGCTTGATGGAAGGCAATGATATATTTTTACTTCTGAGTTCGGATAATTCAACTCAATCAATTACATGCAGCGTCACAGACCCAGACACGTCATTAACCTTGACTAATTTGAAAATTAAAATTTCAATTATTTGAGTTCATCTTTTTTACATTTGAATATAGCTCTGAACATTTTGAATTATATATTCTACTTAAAAATATTCATTGATACCAGTGTCAAGGGCGGATCCAGCCATTTTCAAGTAGGTTCCCAACCTAGTGTTCAGAGGAGTGTTAACCTTATACCCCCATTTAAATGCATTTGTCGTCCAAAAAAAAAGGATGGGTTCCAACCACCGGAACCCTCATCCTGGGTCCGCCACTGGGTGTTATTTTTTCGTGGTATTTTTTTTTTAGTTCTAAAACGGTAGAAAAATTAAAGAGTTGGTCTAATTCATAAAATAAAAATAAAGGTGCTCTTTATTTTTATTTTATGAATTAGACCAACTCTTTAATTTTTCTACCGTACAATGATAAAATAAAGAAGAATTAATATCTTCTTCACACCTACAATGTACATAAACTAACCATCATGTTCTTAAAAAAAAGAAAACGTAACTATATATGCATTTCAATGTGCCTATTGTTATGCGTTTACTTTTCTACATTGGCTAGAGGTACAGGGGGAGGGTTGAGATCCCATAAACATGTTTAACCCCGCCGTAATTTTGCGCCTGTCCTAAGTCAGGAGCCTCTGGCCTTTGTTAGTCTTGTATGGTTTTTAATTTTATTTTCTTGTGTATAATTCGGAGTTTAGTATGACGTCCATTATCACTGTACTAGTATACATATTTTTTAGGGGCCAGCTGAAGGACACCTACGGGTGCGGGAATTCTCGCTACATTGAAGACCCGTTGGTGGCCTTCGGCTGTTGTCTGCTCTGTGGTCGGGTTATTGTCGCTTTGACACATTTACCATTTCCTTTCTCAATTTTATACACATTTAATAATGTCATTGTGCTTCTTAGTTGATCGCCCTTTCCTAAGTCTTGCTGAAATAAATTTCTAGTTGTCCCAACCTAGGCAATGACAATTGTTTTTTTTTTTTTTTTTTTTTTTACCATTCTATCATACTCCGGTCTCTGTCCGTACCTTTAAATTAAGCACAACCTTGATAACAACATATCCTAGATGCAATTTGTAAAACCACAATGTTCAAAAATTGAAAAAAATCGTACGAGTTGGATCTAGTTTTGGAACGGTATTATATGTTTTCACTTTGAGATGACTCATGATTTAAATGCTACCTGTAAGTGTTATTGTAATCCCAATCGTAGGTGTATGAGAGTTTCCGCAAATGTCTAATACTACATGTATATGCAATATGTCAACTGTATTTGCTGTAATGAAATATTTTACAACTCAACATACTGAAGCTGCACACCAAATATAAATTATCATTCCCTTAAAAAAAGCCAAGAAAACTTTTACAAATTTCATTGTACAATGAGTGTTGTAAAATGATAAACTGTTAATTAGCAAACAGGAAGGGGATACACTACAGATATAACAAGAGTGAACACGCTGAAATGTCTCGCATGTTCATTGATTTTATGTTGATAGTTCTAAATATCTGAATATATAGTTTTACTACAGGTATCACAATAACTCAACATAATTAAAGAACATGAAGCCAAAGTCAGATAAACTAAACCAAAATACATATGCACCTTACAATCATTGGATACACAAAATATAGTTGATTTGTTGCTCATAGTTTCTTAGAAACAAACTTGAAAATTAGGTCAAGGTAAAATAAAACCTTTTACCAACAAATGCCATAGATATTGCTTATTAGGTTTTCTCAGAGTAAGGTATTAAACCTCCAATTCATGACTTATTTACGAATTAAATAATTTCGAGTGCTGAAAAACCATAAAACTGGGATTTGTTTTTTGTGTGTGAATTTAAAGGCTGACTGAGAATTTCCTCAATTTTGATAAATTAAGAGATAATTAAGGTTCCAATTCCATCAGTCTAAGTTGACTTTAGATGAAATTTTCTAATAAGTATATGCCTTTTGGTTATACAGCTCTGAACGTGTTGAGGTCTTATACATTTGGCTTTCGAATCTTTGAATTTGAGCATTCCTTATGAAGGTTAATCATTTTTATCTAGAAAAGCACCTCATACGCACAAAATTAGTAAGACAAGCTCAAACAGAATTAAGACATTTTCAAATAGAGACAGTATACATAACTTGCTTCCCATGGAGATTCACTTGTTGTCGAGTATCGAGTTGCGAGTATCGAGTTGCAAGTTACAAAAGTCGAGATGCGAGGTACGAAAGTCGAGTTGCGAGTTAAGAAAGTCGAGTTGCGAGTTACGAAAGTCGAGTTGCGAGTTAAGAAAGTCGAGTTGCAAGTTACGAAAGTCGAGTTGCGAGTTAAAAAAAGTTGAGTTGCGAGTTAAGAAAGTAGAGTTGCGAGTTAAGAAAGTCGAGTTGCGAGTTAAGAAAGTCGAGTTGCGAGTTACGAAAGCCGAGTTGCGAGTTACGAAAGTCGAGTTGCGAGTTAAGAAAGTCGAGTTGCGAGTTACGAAAGTCGAGTTGCGAGTTAAGAAAGTCGAGTTGCAAGTTACGAAAGTAGAGTTGCAAGTTACGAAAGTCGAGTTGCCGAGCCTGGCAATAATCGTTAGGGACCGCAAAATTTATTTTTTGGCAGTGACACAAAAAATTGTGGACGTTAAAATTATATATGTCTACATTGGCTAGAGATACAGGGGAAATGATGTGCGTGCATAAAACAAGTTTAAACCCGCTGCATTTTTGTGTCTGACCTAAGTCAGGAACCTTTAGCCTTTGTTGCTCTTGTATATTTTTTTTATTTTGGTTCATCTTTATATTTAGGAGCATAGAATGGCGTAAATATTCTTGATCTTACAATATATAACACTGTGTTTCGGGGCCTGCTTGGGGCTCCCTCTAGGTGTGTGATTTCTCGCTGTGTTGAAGACCAAATGGCCTTCGGTTGAATTGCATATTTTGGTTGGGTTGCTGTCTCTTTGACTCATTCCCCGATTTTATTCTTTGGTCTATACATGTAGCCATCAAAGATACTATTGTAAAAACTACATTTGCGCCATTTTACAGGTAAGGTTTAATTGGAAAATTTAAAATGTTTAGTGCTACATCGTGAATAAGATTTTTTAAAAGTATTCCTCCTGGGTATTGGGTAATTTATAAAACTGAGTCACTTAGGTTTAAAATTATATAGTGTTCACACGTTTGATTGTCAATTATGAATTAATTAGTAAAACGGTTTCCGTTAGTTTTCTAAGAATTCAACTTGGATTGTTCCATATTCGGGAAACTAAGGATGATACTATGGTAATAACACCCGATGCAGGACGTAACAGCCATACTGCCATGACGTCCATAGAGATGTTCGAAATGTAAAGCCCCGATCACAACAGATCGTACGATTTTTTTGTCGTGGAAGATCAATAAAAAAGTTGTCGTGCAAAATCAAATGTCAAAAAAATATTTCGAGAGGTCACATCAGCTACGACATGTCTACGATGGTTCCACGATGGGTACAGTACAAGAAAAAAGAATTGTAATTATACTGTCGTGGGTTTGTCGCAAGTGAGTCTTGTGAAAGTCGTGCGACTGTCGTACGACAATCGTGAGTTGTTGGGTCTATTTTTCAGATTTTCATGTCATGGAAATATGCGTGTTACTGTCGTGTCACTGTCGTGCCACTGTCGAACGACTGTCGCACAACAGTCGTGTGTTACTCGTACGTCTGAATCCGAACTGCTAGTATATAAAGAAGGCCCGATTTATTGCGTGCCATTTGCCATTTGCTTTCAATATTGTTCAGTGTCATTATAAATTTGGTCTAAATAAACGACGTTATTCGTATTATATGAAAAAGAAGATGTGGTATGATTGTCAATGAGACAACTGTCCACAAGAAACCAAAATGACACAGAAATTAACAACTGTAGGTCAACGTACGGCCTTCATAAATGAGCAAAGACCATACCCCATAGTCAGCTATAAAAGACCCCGAAAGGCAATGTTATATAAAAACAAATCAAACGAGAAAACTAACGGTCTTATTTACATAAAAAAAAAAATGAACGAAAAACAAATATGTAACACATGAACAGACGACCACCACTGAATTACAGGCTCCTGACTTAGGACAGGCACATACATACATAATGTGGCGGGGGATGATTTCATAGGAAAATTAGTCTGGGGACATAAAATTTATTTAAAAAATTGATACACAACTATTTAACAATATTAAAACATATTACATTTATAGTTACCTTTAAAACTAAGGGCTTGGCTAGTTAAACCTAGAATTGTTAATGACATGGACATGATTTCCTAGGAAAATTAGTCTGGAGACAAATTTTCTTAAACAGATTGATACACAACTCTTTCGTTTTGTCTTTAACAATATCAAAACATATTACATTCATGTTCACCTTTTAAAATTAAGGGCATTGACATTTTAACCTAAGACTATTAATGACATGGACATGATTCCATAGGAAAATTAGTCTGGGGACATAAATTTTATCAAAAATATAACTATGCAACTCTTAAACATTACTAAAACATAACATATATATTTCCATGGTTTAAATGTAATTAAATTTATTATAGGATTTTATAGGACATGATTACCTAGAAAAATTAGTCTGGGGATATATATATAATTACTAACATCGGACTAAATATACTAGTAAATTCTGTAACCATGGACTCTTTATACTATAGCAATATTTGTCCGCCCAGACATATTTTACCAGGACAAATTTATTACTAACACACGCATGCTTTGTTTATCAAATGTGAATCAATCCTCAAAAATATTTTTGTAACTCGCAACTCGACTTTCGTAACTCCCAACTAGACTTTTGTAACTCGCAACTCGACTTTTGTAACTCGCAACTCGACTTTTGTAACTCGCAACTCGACTTTTTTAACTCGCAACTCGACTTTCGTAACTCGCAACTCGAATTTCTTAACTCGCAACTCGACTTTCTTAACTCGCAACTCGACTTTTGTAACTCGCAACTAGACTTTTGTAACTCGCAACTCGACTATCTTAACTCGCAACTTGCAACTCGACGATAAGAAATCCTCCTTCCCATGATATAACAAAGCATTTAAATTACATCTGAAATAATTTCTTTGGCAATGATTTTGATGATACAGTTAAATAGAAACAGTAAATAAAAAGGTGAATAATCAATTAATAGAAGAAAATGATTGACACAGTCCATTATAAAAGTCGAAAATAAAATGTTATTTTTGAGCCAGACAACTTGTTATCTTGTAATAACTATTTTTTTGTGAATTTGTTCCTCCATTGCTGGTACAAACTGTATCTGCTGGTAACTCGTCTTCTGATTGGCTGACGTTATTTTGTTATCAGACCATAGACTTAATTTAGTCATGTGACCGTGACGTCATCAACGTTTTTTCAAGGTTTTCTACGGTTTAAAATGGTATTTAGAATAAAATTATTAGAAATGACTGTAATATTTTTGCTGTCTAATCAAAATAACATAAAAAATGTGGTGCACACTGTTAAATAACCCGCCACGCATGTTATTCAGTGTGCACCAAATTTTTTATGTTATTTCTTCATAGACAGAAAAAAATATTACAGTCATTTCTTAAATGAATGATGATATGAATTCTCTATACATGTTTTACACATTTCTTTGTAGATTTATTCCAATTATGGATGGATTCAATACACTGTTACAGTAGATTGGAAGAGGACAGAAATAAATCTGATGTCAAAAAGAGAAAATCAGATGATCTTGATCCACCGATAGTTATTGTTGGCACTTGGAAAGATGCCTTGATCTGTGATGTAGAAGAGGTATTGGAAATTACAAATGTTGTCAGATGTTTTTATAAAAAAGAAGATGTGGTATGTTTGCCAATGAGACAACTCTCCAAAAGAGACCAAATGACACAGAAATTAACAAGTGTATATCACTGCACAGCCTTCAACAATGCGAAAAGCCCATACAGCAAAGTGTTTATTTGTACAGATACCTGTTTTACTGTTTCACCAGACCAACACATATGACATATATTGACAATCTATAAATGCAAGCTTTATCACATTGTAAGGTTAAAAGTGTTTATAGGAAAAGCAATTCGTTTTAATAGTTTACAAAAGATCTTTCAACAATTTCTGAAATATGATATAGTACAATAAACCCATCATGCATGTACAAAGATAAGAGGACAATTTTTATTTTATTTAGATTGATGATGCATGCAGCAAAAATATTTCAAAGTATGCAGAGAATATCTCAGACGATGAACTAACACATATCAGGCAAACATACTTCATTTCCAATACAGAAGATGATCCCAGTGTATTCCAGCAAATACGAGAAAACATCCTACGTTTAGCAAGAACAATGAGAACATGGAATACAGATTATCCTTTAAAATTTATTCAGCTTGAAAAACGACTTCAAGAAAAGAAGAAGGTGTTACCTATTATTTCCTTTCAAGAAATTCAGAATATTGCTATTGATACACCTCAGCCACTCAATGATGAAGAACTAAAATTGTTCCTGGAATTTCACCATGAGATCAGAGCCTTAGTTTATTTCAATGATCTTCCTTCTTATATTATTTTAGACAAACAGTGGTTGTCTGATGTTTTTAGATGTATTGTCACAGCCAAAAAATTTAGTGCTAATAGTATAAGAAATGAAAACAAATGGAAAGAATTGTATAGTAGAGGCAAATTGCATAGCGAGGTTTTAGACGACATATTTAGAAAAAGTGAAAGCATTTTTTCCAAACACAAGGATCATATCCTGAATGTAATGGAGAAATTTGATATCATTATACGTCCTAACACATCGGAAACTCAAAGAGATGCTGGTGATGACAAACCTCTCTATTATCTACCTTGTATGATTAAATCAGAACCCGAATGTGATATATATAAAATGTTTAATGTGACGGAAAACATATGTACTAAGTCTACCTGGTTGTGTTATGTGTTTAGGTTTCTACCACCCCATTTAATGAATCATTTAATTGCGTCACTGTGCAGGAAATATAACGTTGCAGAAGTTGTCACTAAGGAACAGAAAAGACAAATTACTCTTTTTAGAAGCTCAGCTGTCTTTGAGTTACAGAAAACGACAAAATTGAGAAAATTAATTATTATGAAAGGTCCAAATATTATTCAAATTCAGATTTGGCAGTTTGGGAAGCAAGTCACTGTTGAAAGAGGTTTGTTCAAATACATTGCAGACTTTGTGACAGAGGAAATAAGCAAGTTAATAAGTACAAGATTCAAGATGTCCAATGTAAGATTTGAGTTGAAGTGGGAATGTGGCCAAACAAAACCAGAGTGTGTGACAGGATCATTTGATTTAAGTGAAGATCAGGAAAACCTATATTATTGTAAGACATGAACTACTATACACACATTCACTGGTGAATGGTTAGATCTACAACATAAAACATCTGATGTAAGTTAAAGATTTGTTCATATTTTACATGTTATATGTATTCTATATAGAAAATGTGTAATTATATTGTACACTGGTTACTATCTTTCAGTCCTTCAATCTACCTATATCCTATGAAAGTTTGTCTTGCTTTTCTCCTGGGTACTAAAGTTGTAGTTATTGAGTGATAAAAATATTATTTGCACTTTAACAGGTCAGTGTGTTACTGTTTGTTATTTAAGAAATAATTCATAGGGGCTTGAATTTATACTAATTTTACCACGGGTTAATTGGCTCTTTATGCTGAATATTTTACAGTGAGAGTGAAATATCAGCATAAAGGGCAAACCCGTGGTAAAGTCAGTATAAAAGCAAGCCCCCATGAATTATTTCTATTCTAATAGGACGAATATGGCCATTCATTTTGATGGAGGCGCTCTCGGTGAAGGAAAAAATGCCATTCCCATAAATAACGCACTATTAAGACGTTAAAGAACAGAGCAAATGGAACTAGTGGCATGCTTTAACTATTACAATAACGTATTTAGATAGGTTTGAATGATTTTAAATGATAGCTTAATTACTTGCATGTCACAAAAAAAAACATATGACGTGGGAGTACAATCGGAACCGCCTGAACAATATATTCATATTTTACCACGGGTGTGTACTCAACATGCTCAAAGCGTATAATGGACGTCATGTTAGATTTCGATATATATGGGTCAAGTAAATTCTATATTGGGTTAAAGCTTTGCTCTCACCACATAAAATTTATGATTTAATTATATATTTTCATTAATAATTCATAGATTTAAGTAGAGTGATGTTTTAATTAAATATAAGGTAGTAGTGGTCAACCGATAGTGGTTATTAACTTTTGTTTAAAAAATATTTTTTATTGTCACAGAGTTCTGAAAATGTTCCCAGATCTAATCTTCAAATCGAAAGCTCAAGTCAAACCCAAACTACAGTTCAATCCACCAAGGTAACAATCTATTATTTTATTGTATAGCATATTTGTATAACTAGTAGTAAGTATTACATAAAGTGCAATGTCAATTACTTATTTTACTTAAAACAAATTCTTGAGAAAATATCATGCATTCATCAAATCGAGCAATTGTCTTTGGATTGACACTATATGCTTTGTAATAGTTCATTCCATCAAAATGCAAACTATTGAGACAATTCATGTTATAAAATCATGATACTCTTAACTGAGCATTTTACACATTTTAGCATTTTAGCATTACTGACCGAGTAGGCTATTTCTATGATTTTGCGCCTTTTACCTTCTTCCCTGAATGTAAAAAAAACAAACATTTCCTTGAGTTGTATGAAACTTATAGGAATAAAATTGGGATGGAAATGGGGAATGTGCCAAAGAGACAACAACCCGACCATACAGCAGACAACAGCAGAAGGTCACCAACAGGTCTTCAATGCAACGAGAAATTCTCGCACCCGGAGACGTCCTTCAACTGGCCCCTCAACAAATATATACTGGTTCAGTGATAATGAACCCCATACTAAACTCCAAATTGTACACTAATTTCCAGTTTTATGAGGTAACTCATCTCTGAAGAGAAATCTAACTTGTTTTACTAATATGCATACATAGCCAAAGAGTTAAGACATACTTGCATGCTTGGCTATGTCGATTATTCAACCTATCTTTATATTAAGACATACGTACAATCTTGGCTATGTCGATTATTCAACCTATCTTTATCAAAATAGAATAAAAGAATAGGTGCCACTTACATTGACAAATTGTCTGCGTAAACTTTTCATGAATATTACCAACTATTTTCTATTAAAAATGAATGACATACTTGTTTTTATTTTGAGGTACGTGTCCGTGTCCAAGCTGGTGAGAGGGTGTTTTCGAATGTCAATGAAAGGGCAACGGGAACAGCCATTTCGGCAGAGGTATGTAACACCACCTTGTATTTTCGTGCTATATTCATTTCCTAAAAATTTAAATGATAAAAACGGAGAAGTTAATTTTTCCATTCAATATCATAATAAATTAAAGATTGAACAATGACCATGATGACTAGATATATACATGATATATAGAAAAAGAAAAACATTGTTAAAAAAATTAATGTAAGTGTTCTTTTATCGATGGTTAAAGTTGAACAAATGTTGACTTCCACAAAAATTAATGTGAATTAATTTAAGAATGTAAATTCAAACGCTTGAAATAGAATTGTTGAATTCTTACATGTCTATAAAACCAGGTTCAATTCACCATTTTCTTCATTTGAAAATGCCTGTACCAAGTCAGGAATGTGACAGTTGTTGTCCATTCGTTTTTGATATGTTTTGTCATTTGATTTTGCCATTTGATTATGGACTTTACGATTGAAAAAGTAAAATCACAAAAATACTGAACTCAGAGGAAAATCAATTCGGAAAGTCCATAATCACATGGCAAAATCAAATAACAAAACGCATCAAAAACGAATGGACAAGAACTGTCATATTCCTGACTTGGTACAGGCATTTTCAAATGTAGAAAATGGTGGATTGAACCTGGTTTTATAGCTAGCTAAACCTCTCACTTGTATGACAGTCGTATCAAATTCGATTATATTGTCACCGATGCGTGAACAAAACAAACAGACACAATAGGTAAAAATGTCAAAAATAGGGGTATAGCAGTCAACATTGTGTTATCATCTTAATCACTATAAAAACAACAAATGTAACGAAGAAGCACAAACAGGCATACATCAAATTAACATCCTCATTTTTGTCGAGCCTGCAACTTTTGTTGCAGAAAGCTCGACATAGGGATAGTGATCCGGCGGCGGCGGCGGTGTTAGCTCACTTCTTAAAAGCTTTATATTTCAGAAGGTGGAAGACCTGGATGCTTCATACTTTGTATATAGATGCTTCATGTTACGAAGTTTCCGTCAGTCACATGTCCAATGTCCTTGACCTCATTTTCATGGTTCAGTGACCACTTGAAAAAAAAGTTCAAATTTTTTGTAATGTTGAATTCTCTCTTATTATAAGTAATAGGATAACTATATTTGGTATGTGCGTACCTTGCAAGGTCCTCATGTCTGTCAGACAGTTTTCACTTGACCTCGACCTCATTTCATGGATCAGTGATCAAGGTTAAGTTTTGGTGGTCAAGTCCATATCTCAGATACTATAAGCAATAGGGCTAGTATATTCGGTGTATGGAAGGACTGTAAGGTGTACATGTCCAACTGGCAGGTGTCATCTGACCTTGACCTCATTTTCATGGTTCAGTGGTTATAGTTAAATTTTTGTGTTTTGGTCTGTTTTTCTCATACTATATGCAATAGGTCTGCTATATTTGTTGTATGGAATGATGGTAAGGTGTACATGTCTAGCGGGCAGATGTCATGTGACCTTGACCTCATTTTCATGGTTCAGTGGTCAAAGTTAAGTTTTTGAGTTTTGGTCTTTTTATCTAATACGGTATGCCATAGGTCAACTATATTTGGTGTATGGAAATATTAAATGATCTTTATGTCAGTCGCGCAGGTTTTATTTGACGGTGACCTCATTTTCACGGTTCATTGCACAGTGTTAAGTTTTTGTGTTTTGGTCTATTTTTCTTAAACTATAAGTAATGGGTCAACTATATATTTGTTGTATAGAAGCATTGTTAGCTGTACATGTCTGCCTGGCATGGTTCATCTGACCTTGACCTCATTTTCAAGGTTCATTGGTCTTTGTTTAGTTATCTTGGTTAATGTTAAGTTTATGAGACAGTTGTAATAAAACTTTATACTTAGGACTATCAACATAATATCAATGATTAGTATAGAAGGCGAGACATTTCAGCGTGTGCACTCTTGTGATTACATTATACGATCTATATGTCTATGTAAAATGCACCCATCAAGGAAGGAGGGTTTTGAGTATTGGTGTAAAATTGCGCGTTTGAAATTCGCACAGGTCGACATGAAATAATTTTGTCGTTCAAAGTATGACGGGATGCATAAATACAGTCACGCAAAATAGATATAATAAAAACGGACTTAACAGTTAAAGTAATAATAATAAATAAAATAATAGTGTGGTTCAAAATATGACGGGATACATAAGTACAGAGTCACGTCAAATGTATATCACAAAAAAGTGGGTAAAAAGTAAAAGTAATATTAATAAATAAAATAATTTTGTCATTCAAAGTATGACAAGATACATAGGTACAGAGTCACATCATAAAATAATGTTGTCGTTCAAGGTATGATGGGATACATAAGCACAGGGTTACGTCAAAAGGATATCTCTTAACAGACTTAACAGTAAAAGTAATATTAATAAAGACAAATAAAAGAATAATATAACACGTTATTAAGATGATAAACAACGTCAGTACGCAAAATCTATACTTCAAGACCAATGATGTATTATTTGTGAAGTTGATACGGAATATTTTTCAACAAGTTCTGCGTACCTTCCGATGAACTTTTTTAGAAAAAGGACGAGACGTTCTTTGACATACCCCTGGTTCATCAACTTTCTGCTCAGACACTGGTGACGTTTAACAAAGTCTGAGTAGGAGCTGCAAGCTCTTGAATACCGAATAAGTTGGGAAATGTATATTCCATATGCAGGTGAAGTTGGTATATTGCTACTAAGGTGGGTGAAATTGATAATTTCAAAATCAAAATCGTCTCGTTTGTCATAGATTCTGGTACTAAGATGACTGTGTATGTCAAATTCGAGGTATAAGTCTAAAAATGAGGCGAATGAAGCCGTGTCTGTTGTCTCTTTAATTTCTAGTTCTGGTGGATATATTAATGGAACCCAATCAGAAAAGTTCGGATTGTTAATGGAAAGAACATCATCAATATATCTGAAAGTGAAATTAAATAACCTGGCTTCTTTAATCTTCTTGTTTTTGACAAGTGTCTGAAGGAACTCCGGTTCATATGAAAACAAGAAGAGGTCAGCAAGGAGAGGCGCGCAGTTCGTTCCCATAGGAATGCCGACAATTTGTTGAAAAAGTCTACCTCCAAACTCAACAAATATGTTGTCGATAAGAAACTCCAGCATACTGACCACTTGTTCTTTTGTGTAGCATGTTTTACCTTTTTGTTTGTCACTATTAACGAAACATGCCTTATGAAATCCCAAAGTAATAAATTTATAGCGTATGTACCATTTTTATGTTGAAAGGCATTGTGGATTATTTCTTTTAGGCGATTTTTCAATTTCACATGGGGAAATTTTCCTCAGAGTTAAGTATTTGTGATTTTACTTAATAAATGATAAAATAATAATGGCATTATTTTCGGTTCAACATTTGCCTTTGTGGAACCTTTGATAGTCATCATACTGCTGTTAGTTAAGTTGAAGCAATCATATTGTCATGAATGTTTTAAATTGTTAGACCAGATGCTAAGAAATATCAATAAATGATACATGTGTTTAATTATTATGGTTTTCCTATGTATGAAAAAAAAAACATAAATTTGACACTGTTTCCTTATCATTGATACCAAAACAAACTATTTCTGAATTATTATCAGGAAGATTTTGTCAATAATTATTTTGAAACTTTAATCACAGATTTCTCCAATTGAGCAAAAGTTAGTTTCAGCTTTGGTGCCAGCTCCTTAGTTTTACTTATTAATATAAACTGTTTATGTTTTTGTTTTCTTGCTAAAAATTCTGTGAGTACTTGACCAAGTTAACTGTCAATTGATTCAGCCAAAACTTATGTGAAGTCTTATTGTAGATTATCTTGTTCTTGTTTTACATCACAATTCTTAACTCTTATATTCTTTCCAGTTCACAGAAGAGGAAATTCATTTTACAAAGATGGGAATGGTAGCATTGAATATTTTTGCTGATGTTTTATATGATCTATTAAAACCAGATAAACCACATCTACGTCCAAGGTCTGATTGCGATATAACATACTTATACCAAGAACACAGGAAACTTGATAAACATGTTCCAAGTAATTCAAACCACCGACGATGTCCTCCTGGACCATGGGGAGGATGTTGGCAAGATTTTAAGAATACGGACATAGCTATTGGAGATGATATTGAGCGCATAAGACTTACAAGAAACGAATTACAACATTCTCAGCTATTTAAACTTGACGAAATGCGTTTCAATGAATTAAGTAATATATCAAGTGACCTTTTAAAAAGATTTGATCGCCATAACACACCAACAAAGCTGTATACAGATCGTCTGATGGAAATTCTGGCTAAATCTATTTCTAAAGAGGAAGTGAAATCAATTGAAAATAAAATATCAGTTACGGTACATATGTTTTTAACCGTTTTGTTTTTTGTATTTCTTAGCCTTTTTCGTTTTTCCTGTAATGTAATGTTTAATATTCATTAATATAATCTGGGCTATTTTTGTGATTTCCTAGAAATGACAATGACCATTACTAGACTTGTTTGTAAAAGAATAAGGTTAAATGAAGACTTGTTTGTATTAAAATATAAGTGCATGCAGACTTAACAATTTATTAAAGTTGAGATTTGCTAAGACCCTGTTGCGATATATTTTATGCGTTCCGTTACCTGATGAGTAGTCATTCTAACTTCGCCTACTGATTTTGCCATTGATAAATATTTGAAGTATAATTTGAAACAGTTAAAACAAGGGTAACTCAGGAATATAAATATTATCATGTTTAGTCTTCTTTAAACCGACAGTAAAAAATGGAGCACCTATTAAATGACATACCAATTGCACTTTGGTAAATTATTCTTGTCCTAATCAGTAAATGTGCATTATGCAAATGCCACTGGACATTAAATAACAACAATCGTTCAATTAGTAGCTTATAATTTTATTTCAGGGATGACGATTGAAGTTGAAATTGAGCACTAAATCAAAGTTCAACCACAATAGAGAAACATATCATAAGAAGAACACAGTCTACCAAAGTAACAGATTTGAAGTCGATCATCTATAATAGAAACATAAATCTGTCAAATTCAGGTTGAAACTATCTATTCATAAAACTATAGACAGCAAAATGAAGAATGTGAACCAAGTGGAAAATATTGGACTAATGTTAAAGATTTGACCAATATGTGACTGTATAATTACTGGTTTTTTTCAAAAATATTCACATGCAGTAAATACTGTAATATTAATATTGCTTATAACAAACTACTCATATAATCGCTATTTACATACTTTAATAAATATGTGTGAAACTTTATAAACTTGTATCTATAAGTATTCTTACAGTGAAATCAAGAAAACTTGTATAATGCCATGAGAAACATAAGACAAAACAAGAAAGCATTTTCTCTTTGTTTTTCATGAGAAAGATATTAGAAATATTTGTCCATAAGGGCATCAGGTGTTGATGCTATATATATATTCACAGCTTTATTATCTAGGCACCCCTTTATGGCTGGAATATTGTTTTGTTATGTGTTTATCCCAGATTTGTTTTACATATATCCACCGTCTTATTTCATTCATAATAAAAGAAAATTAAATAAATATAAGTAGTTGTTTGATAGTCTTAATAATGCAATGTATTGCTTGAAATATTTGCCAGTTTTTTTTTTGGTTTTACCAAAATGAAAACAAGCAATAAACCATGAAGAGACAAATCTATTGCAATGTGTGCGTGTTGACCTTTTGAGTGTAAGTTTATGATAACACATGATATTACACAGATATTTTTAATCGGTTGGACCTCTTTTTTACATTACCATGGATATAGTGAACTGTGTTTTTCAAATGATGTTCGTTGTTGTTTGCAGAAGAAAAAGCAGTCGACTTTTTCAGACAATGTCTGAATATTGAGTTAAATAAAGGCAACAGTAGTATACCGCTGTTCGAAAGTCATAAATTAATTGAGAAAAAAAACAAATCCGGTGTTACAAACTTAAACTGAAGGAAACACATCAAATATAACAGGAGAACTACGACACAACCTGGTGATCGTGTTATCGAGATCAATCGGAAATCATCTTTATCATGTTTATCCTTTAAGCATCTGCCCTTGGTAACTCCTGCATATGAACACCAATACTATTTGTTCAGATGCATCAGCCACAAGAAAGGACTCGACTCAAAAACTATTTTTATAATGGATATGATGCTGCTTCTGGTGCATGGTCCATAAACACAAAATATAATGGTTTACGTGACTCCATATCTTATTTACTCAATTCAAATTTCATGTTTTTTGGGGTTTTTTTTTGTCGAACCTGCAACTTTTGTTGCAGAAAGCTCGACATATGGATAGTGATCCGGCGGCGGCTACGGCGGCTACGGCGGCGGTGTTAGCTAACTTCTTAAAAGCTTTATATTTTAGAAGGTGGAAGACCTGGATGCTTCATACTTTGTATATAGATGCCTCATGTTACGAAGTTTCCATCAGTCACATGTCCAATGTCCTTGACCTCATTTTCATGGTTCAGTGACCACTTGAAAAAAAAATTCAGATTTTTTATAATGTTGAATTCTCTCTTATTATGAGTAATAGTATAACTATATTTGATATGTGCGTACCTTGAAAGGTCCTCATGTCTGTCAGACAGTTTTCACTTGACCTCGACCTCATTTTATGGATCAGTGAACAAGGTTAAGTTTTTGTGGTCAAGTCCATATATCAGATACTACAAGCAATAGGGCTAGTATATTCCGTGTATGGAAGGACTGTAAGGTTTACATGTCCAACTGGCAGGTGTCATCTGACCTTGACCTCATTTTCATGGTTCAGTGGTTATAGTAAAATGTTTGTGTTTTGGTCTGTTTTTCTCATACTATATGCAATAGGTCTACTATATTTGTTGCATGGAATGATTGTAAGGTGTACCTATTTAGCGGGCAGATGTCATGTGACCTTGACCTCATTTTCATGGTTGAGTGGTCAAAGTTAAGTTTTTGAGTTTTGGTCTTTTTATCTAATACTATACATGCTATATGCCATAGGTCATCTTTATTTGGTATATGGAAATATTTTATGATCTTTATGTTAGTCGGGCAGGTTTTATTTGACCGTGACCTCATTTTCACGGTTCATTGCACAGTGTTAAGTTTTTGTGTTTTGGTCTATTTTTCTTAAACTATAAGTAATAAATCAACTATATATGTTGTATAGAGGCATTGTTAGCTGTACATACCACCTGGCATGGTTCATCTGACCTTGACCTCATTTTCAAGGTTTATTGGTTTTTGTTTAGTTATCTTGGTTAATGTTAAGTTTATGTGACAGTTGTATTAAAGCTTAGCTTTATACTTAGGACTATCAACATAATATCAATAATTAGTATAGAAGGCGAGACATTTCAGCGTGTGCACTCTTGTTTCTATTCTTGTGTATTGTCTATTGCAATTGTTTGATATAATAAATTAATCTATCTAAATGTATTTATCTATTCCTGATTTTGTGTTTTTTAATGCACTTGTCTCTATTCTTGCTTAACTCATCTGACTGCTGGTATCTATGATGAGGTTTGTTTTACATTTGACTGGGAATTGATCACAAACTGAAACTTACGGAAATTATTTTTTTTTAATAGTAGTCTGAAAAACTAACTTCAACGTTAAGTTGGACGCCAAATGAATATCTCGGCGGGAAATACATTTTGACAAAAAAGTTAAGTTGCAAATATTTATAAATATCAAATCCTTGATACAGTTGAGCGGTATTATTTTTTCTTAATCCGTCTAGTCCAGTCACGAAATGTTGAACTCGCTATATTTTTTGCCCTCTGAAAACGACATTTTTATGTGTGAAAAGGGACGAAAAGATGTTAACATTTTAACATCAAAGACCAGAGAGTCACGTTTAATTGTTGACACAAAGATTTTATCAATGACACCAAACAATATCGAGTAATAATATTCGATCGACGGAGTTGATCGCCAGTAAAGTTGCAAACCAATGGTACCACTTATTAAAAAATATGGTCCGATAGGATGAGAAGACCAAGACATTGTATCGATATCCCATCAACATGACGAAATAACAACAACTATCATTGCATTCTTATTCATACTGATGTGTTTTGTCTGTAAAACCATGAAAGAACTGTATTGACAATAAAGAACTTTAATGTTAAAACAATATGCATCCAGTGTGCGGTGAAAATATAAAACTTAAATGTATTATCCAACCAAAACTCATTTGATCTTTTATTTATTATCCATTTTTAACCCAAATTTTCCTTTCTGTAATTTGTTCTTTTAGCAAGTCAGATACATATATCACGATAGTATATTTTACTTCAATTTAGTACTATATGCCTTTTAAGCTCACCTGGCCCGAAGGGCCAAGTGAGCTTTCTCATCACTTGGCGCCCGGCGTCAGTCATCGTCGTCGTTAACTTTTACAAAAATCTTCTCCTTTGAAACTACTGGGCCAAATTAAACCAAAGTTGGCCACAATCATCATTGGGGTATATAGTTTAATAATATGTCCGGTGACCAGGCCAACCAACCAAGATGACCGCCATGGTTAAATATAGAACATAGGGGTAAAATGAAGTTTTTGGCTTATATCTCAAAAACCAAAGCATTTAGAGCAAATCTGACAATGGGTAAAATTGTTTATCAGGTCAAGATCTATCCGTCCTGAAATTTATAGATGAATCGGACAACCCATTGTTAGGTTGCTGCCCCTGAATTGGTAATTTGAAGGACATTTTGCCGTTTTTTGGTTATTATCTTGAATATTAGTATAGATAGAGATAAACTGTAAACTGCAATAATGTACAGCAAAGTAAGACCTAAAAATAATTCAACATGACCAAAATGGTCAATTGACCCCCTAAGGAGTTATTGCCCTTTATAGTTATTTTTTAACAATTTTCATAAAATTCGTAAATTTTTACTAACATTTTCCACTGTAACTACTGGGCCAAGTTCATTATAGATAGAGATAATTGTTAGCAGCAATAATGTTCAGTAAAGTAAGATCTACAAACACATCACCAACACACAATTTTGTCATGAATCCATCTGTGTCCTTTGATTAATATTCACATAGACCAAGGTGTTACACTTTGCGCTGTTAGTTTTGTGTGTTGTTCGTGTAAGTTTACCTTGCTCTGTTAGATTTGTTTGTCTCTAGAGTAAGTACACTTTGCGCTGTTAGTTTTGTGTGTTGTTCGTGTAAGTTTACCTTGCTCCGTTAGATTTGTTTGTCTCTAGAGTAAGTACACTTTGCGCTGTTAGTTTTGTGTGTTGTTCGTGTAAGTTTACCTTGCTCTGTTAGATTTGTTTGTCTCTAGAGTAAGTACACTTTGCGCTGTTAGTTTTGTGTGTTGTTCGTGTAAGTTTACCTTGCTCTGTTAGATTTGTTTGTCTCTAGAGTAAGTACACTTTGCGCTGTTAGTTTTGTGTGTTGTTCGTGTAAGTTTACCTTGCTCTGTTAGATTTGTTTGTCTCTAGAGTAAGTACACTTTGCTCTATTAGTTTTGTGTTGTTCGTGTAAGTTTACCTTGCTCTGTTATATTTGTTTGTCTCTAGAGTAAGTACACTTTGCTCTGTTAGTTTTGTGTGTTGTTCGTGTAAGTTTACCTTGCTCTGTTAGATTTGTTTGTCTCTAGAGTAAGTACACTTTGCTCATTTGTGTCGTTAGGTTGCTGTCTAATTGACGTATTTCGTATGTTGATGAATTTTTGTTCTTTGTGTCGTCATGTTTCTGTCTTGTTGGTGTATTCCGTTTGTTGGTGTATTTTGGTTATTTGTGTTGTCAGGTTGCTGTCTAGTTGACGTATTTCGTATGCTGGTGTATTTTGGTTATTTGTGTCGTCATATAAGCGAACAGAAACTGATTAAACAAAAAAAGTACATATTTTGATTTTCATATGTTAGTTTTTCTTGCTTTAAAAGTGTGCAACGTAACAAAACTGATCTTCGTGAATGCTAAACTTATTTGTATGAAAACTAGGTACCTCTGTGTAACAACGAATGATAAACCCGTTGTTGTATTTAAGATGATAACAACGAAAGATAAACCCGTTGTTGTATTTAAGATGGTAACAACTAAAGATAAACCCGTTGTTGTATTTAAGATGGTAACAACAAATGATAAACCCGTTGTTGTATTTAAGATGGTAACAACGAAAGATAAACCCGTTGTTATATTTAAGATGGTAATACACCAATGATAAACCCGTTGTTGTATTTCATTTACAGATGTTGAAAGGCTGACCTGTGAATTTCAATCACTACTGTTCGTTGTCTTAACTTTGTTGGTTTGTTTTAGTACTGGTCAAATTTGTGAACTGGTCGTTTTGACTGTTGCATATTTATATGATAGGAGCATGAATGTTACCATTGCGTGACAAATATTCAAAGCTGATTTATATGATAGGAGCATGAATGTTACCACTGCGTGACAAATATCCAAAGCTTATTTATATGATAGGAACATGAATGTTACCACTGCGTGACAAATATTCAAAGCTTATTTATATGATAGGAGCATGAATGTTACCACTGCGTGACAAATATTCAAAGATTATTTATATGATACGAACATGAATGTTACCACTTCGTGACAAATATTCAAAGCTTATTTATATGATAAGAGCATGAATGTTACCACTGTGTGACAAAATTTCAAAGCTGATTTATATGATAGGAGTATGAATGTTACCACTACGTGACAAATATTCAAAGCGTATTTATATGATAGGAGCATGAATGTTACCACTGCGTGAAAAATATTCAAAGCTGATTTATATGATAGGAGCATGAATGTTATCACTGCGTGACAAATATTCAAAGCTTATTTAAGCGAAAGCTAAAACTTTTCAACGAAAAGTCGCCATAAAATCTCTTACGTTGTATTCAAAGAGTTTTTACTCATTGACCAGTGTTTTTCTTTCAAATCAACGACACACTATTGGCAAACACAACGAAAACTCTTTGAACGTTCATGGTGTTGACAACTAAAGAAATTAATGTTACCCCATTATCCTTCAGATTGCAGTGATTTGGATGATTGGCTGAAAATCGGTGGCAAATATAACATTTATATTTAAGACGACGGAGTGGTTTGTGTGATTGGTTGAAGGTTTAAGACGATGAAGGGGTTTTGGGTTACAGTTTTTAGAAAAATTATTATTTTCGCGCTTTCGTATTATTCAAAAGTTTGTTTTTCTTTCTGTGGTTCATTTGTACAACCATGTCCGGCAAGGAACTTTTTTTTTATCTTTAACCATGATATTTTGCCTGAACGTGTAGTATATCCTAAGACGAATTGTTGCCTATCATCATGGTCTTCATGTGACTTTGTTTGACCTTTGACCTCGATATCAAAATACAGGATTATTTTATTTTTAATTTCCATGTCCAGAATATAACTTTTAGATAGATTTTTTTTTATATTTACCAATGGGGGCGACATCTCAAGACGATGTGTCGTTTACCATAGAAGACTATCTCTGACCATAACCATTGACAAATAAATTATTTAAAAAAACACCAAAGATCATATATTATGCTTGATTGCTATGACAAGACCTTTTCTATTTAACTATAAGGGTTTGGCATTGGAGATCATGCCCCAGACTTCACCATATGTTTTTTTAGCTCACCTGGCCCACAGGGCCAAGTGAGCTTTTCCCATCACTTGGAGTCCGTCGTCCGTCGTCGTCCGGGGTCCGTCGTCTGTCGTCCGTACAAAAATTTTCTCCTCTGAAACTACTGGGCCAAATTTAACCAACATGGCCAAAATCATTATTAGGGTATCTAGTTTAAAAATTGTGTCCGGTGACCGTTCCAACCAACCAAGATGGCCGCCATGGCTAAAAATAGAACATAGGGGTAAAATGCAGTTTTTAGCTTATAACTAAAAAATCAAAGCATTTAGAGCAAATCTGATAAGAGGTTAAATGGATTATCAGGTCAAGATCTATCTGCCCTGAAATTTTCAGATGAATCAGAAAACCCATTGTTAGATTGCTGCCTCTGAATTTGTTATTTTAAGGAAATTTTGCTGTTTTTGGTTATTATCATGAATATGATTATAGATAGAGATCAACTGTAAACAGCAAAAATGGTCAGCAAAGTCAGATTTAAAAATAAGTCAACATGACCGAAATGGTCAGTTGACCCCTTTAGCAGTTATTGCCCTTTATAGTCAATTTTTAATCATTTTCAGTAAATCTTAGTTATCTTTTACAAAAATCTTCTCCTCTAAAACTACTGAGCCAAATTATTCCAAACTTAGCCACAATTATGACTGGGGTACCTAGTTTGAAAATTGTGTCCGGTGACCCGGCCAAGCAACCAAGATGGCCACCATGGCTAAAAATAGAACATAGGGGTAAAATCAGTTTTTGGCTGATAACTCAAAAACCAAAGCATTTAGAGCACATCTGATAGAGGTTAAATGAATTATCAGGTCAAGATCTATCTGCTCTGAAATTTTCAGATGAATCAGACAACCCATTGTTAGGTTGCTGCCTCTGAATTTGTTATTTTAAGGAAATTTTGCTGTTTTTGGTTATTATCATGAATATGATTTTAGATAGAGATAAACTATAAACAGTAATAATGTACAGCAAAGTAAAACCTAAATAAGTCATCATGACCAAAAGGTCAATTGACCCCTTAAGGAGTTATTGCCCTTGATAGTCATTTTTTAACAATTTAAAATTTGTAAATTTTCACTAGCATTATCTGCTGTTACTACTGGGCCAAGTTCATTATAGAGATAATTGCAAGCAGCAAGAATGTTCAGTAAAGTAAGATCTGCAAACATATCACCATCACAAATACACAATTTTGTTATGAATCCATCTGTGTCCTTTGTTAAGTATTCACATATACCAAGGTGAGCGACACAGGCTCTAGCCTCTAGTTTACTTGAGGTCATGACTCATCATAAATTGTTAAGGGAGACACGAGTCTTATATAGAAATTATGAAAATGTGGTGTGATTACTTATGCGACAACTTTCCATCAGAGACCAATTGACGTCGGGGGAAAACAATCTGATACTAGAATGTAACCATATAAAATAAGGAGATGTGGTATTATTGGTTATTCGACATCTTTCCACCACCAGAGACCAATTGACGTAGGTGGAAAAACAATCTGACACTAGAATGTAACCATATAAAATAAGGAGATGTGGTATGATTGCTAATGCAACACCTTTCCACCACCAGAGAACAATTGACGTAGGGGGTTAACAATCAGATACTAGAATGTCACAATATTAAAATAAGGAGATGTGGTATGATTGCTTATGCGACAATCTTCCACCACCAGAGACCAATTGACCTAGGTGGAAAAACAATCTGTTACTAGAATGTAACCATAAAAAATAAGAAGATGTGGTATGATTGCTTATGCGACATCTTTCCACCACCAGAGACCAATTGACGTAGGTGGAAAAACAATCTTATACTAGAATGAAACCATATAAAAATAAGGAGATGTGGTATGATTGCTAATGCAACACCTTTCCACCACCAGAGAACAATTGACTTAGGGGGTTAACAATCAGATACTAGAATGTCACAATATTAAAATAAGGAGATGTGGTATGATTGCTTATGCGACATCTTTCCACCACCAGAGACCAATTGACGTAGGTGGAAAAACAATCTGATACTAGAATGTAACCATATAAAATAAGGAGAATGTGGTATGATTGCTAATGCAACACTTTTCCACCACCAGAGACCAATTGACGTAGGTGGAAAAACAATCTGATACTAGAATGTAACCATATAAAATAAGGAGATGTGGTATGATTGCTAATGCAACACCTTTCCACCACCAGAGATTAATTGACGTAGGGGGATAACAATCTGATACTAGAATGTAACCATATGAAATAAGGAGATGTGGTATGATTGCTAATGCGACAACTTTCCGCCACCAGAGACCAATTGACGTAGGGGGATAACAATCTGATACTAGAATGTAACCATATAAAATAAGGAGATGTGGTATGATTGCTTATGCGACAACTTTCCACCAGAGACCAATTGATGTAGATCGAAAAAACAATTTGATACTAGAATGTAACCATATAAAAATAAGGCGATGTGGTGTGATTGATTATGCGACAACTTTCCACCAGAGACCAATTGACGTAGATCGAAAAACAATCTGATACTAGAATGGAACATAAAAAAGGAGATGTGGTGTGATTGCTTATGCGGAAACTTTCCAACAGAGACCAATTGACGTAGGGGGGAAACAATCTGATACTTAAATGTAACCATATAAAAATAAGGAGATGTGGTGTGATTGCTAATGCAACAACTTTCCACCACCAGAGACCAATTGACGTAGATCGAAAAACAATCTGATACTAGAATGTAACCATATAAAAATAAGGAGATGTGGTGTGATTGCTAATGCAACAACTTTCCACCACCAGAGACCAATTGACGTAGATCGAAAAACAATCTGATACTAGAATGTAACCATCAAAAAGGAGATGTAGTGTGATTGCTTATGCGGCATCTTTCCACCAGAGACCAATTGACGTAGGGGGAAAACAATCTGAAACTAGAATATAACCATATAAAAATAAGGAGATGTGGTGTGATTGCTTATGCCGCAGCTTTCCACCAGAGACCAATTGACGTATGGGGATAACAATCTGATACTAAAATGTAACCATATTAAAATAAGGAGATGTGGTATGATTGCTAATGCAACAACTTTCCACCACCAGAGACCAATTGACGTTGGTGGAAAAACAATCAAATACTAGAATGTAACCATATAAAATAAGCAGATGTGGTGTGACTGCTTATGCGACAACTTTCCACCAGAGACCAATTGACGTAGGTGAAAAACAATATGATACTAGAATGTAATCAATAAAAGTAAGGAGATGTGGTATGATTGCTAATGCGAAAACTTTCCACCACCAGAGGACAATTGAAGTAGAGGGAAAACAATCTGACACTAGAATGTAACCATATAAAAAAAGGAGATGTGGTATGATTGCTTATGCGACAACTTTCCACCAAAGACCTACTTTCGTAGAGGGAAATCAATCTGATACTCGTATGTAACCATATAAAGTCAAGGAGATGTGGTATAATTGCTTATGCATCAATTTTCCACCAAAGACCTACTTTCGTAGGGGGAAATCAATCTGATACTCAAATGTAACCATATACATGATATAAAGATAAGTAAATTTGGTATGATTGCTAATGCGACAACTTTCCACTAGAGACCAATTGACCTAAATGAAATTAATAGGATACTAGAATGTAAGCTAGAATGTAACCATATAAAGATAAGGAGATGTGGCATGATTGCTAATACGACAACTTTCAACCACCAGACACCAATTGACGTAGGTGGAAAACAATCTGATACTAGAATGTGACCATATAATACTTTAAACAATATGAAAATAAGGAGATGTGGTAAGCTTGCAATTAACTTGATTAGACAAGTTGAACTATCAACCAAAGTTATTAAAAATTATGGACAACCGTACGGCCTTCAACAATGAGAAAAACCCATACCGTATAGTCGGCTATAAAAGGCCTCAACATGAAAAATATCAAACAATTCAATTGAGAAAACCAACGGCCTTATTTATAACAAAACACTTTACGAAAAACGAATATGACGGACATGAACCAACGACAACCACTTAACTAAAGTCCCCTGACTTTGGACAGGCACATAAATAATGTGGCGAGGTTACACATGTTTGTGAGCGCTCAACTCTCGCCTAACCTGGGACAGTGTTGTATCAGCACAACATAAGAACAAACTATAAAAATCAGTTTAAAAGGCTTAACTCATCAGATCGATACAAAGCAGAAATACATCAAACAAAAACACAGACCGGAGTGCTTTTTTAGGACTTGAGTCTGTCTTTAAAACAAATGGTTCATAAACTACTAGAACAGTCTATGGAAGAAGCGATTCGATAAAAACTTTTCTTATATTAACGAGCGATATTGTCTCATATCAACGAGTTGCATTGTGGGAAATTTTAGACGAATGTTAGCATTTGTACGAAAAAAGGCAGATTTCACGGCATAAAGTAATGACTCTTTTCTTTAAACGCGATGACATTCAACACGTACGACATACGTCTGGTGTATAATTTCCATGAATTATTGTATGTAATAACAAGCAAGGGGTATTTAAACGAGAAAATTGAATTGTTGAATAAATGAAACATAAATGCACTATTTATCATTTGTAGATGTACACATTCTATAAATATCATGTAGCAAATTCAGTGGAATGCAATTGAGATGAATTCAAATGTTTGCTAAGCCAACAATGCTATATTTCATTATATCAATGCGATATTTGTCTTACATTGTATATCATAGCGATGATGTTTTGATATCAAAAATTTATGAATGATTGTGATACTTTTCTAATGTAACTGCTATAGTTTTCTAATATAAAATGAATACGATGACTCGTCACAATGCATGTCAAGAAAACTGCAAACATAATTCAAAAACCTATAGATCATGACCGCTTTACTGTTTTAGGATTAATATCACTAAAATTTCGTAACTGTAACAAAATTAACGCTAACCTGAACCTATCATTTCGAAAATGTTGCTTGACACTATTGATAGTTAAAAGTGTTAACAACCTTATCAGTCTATTGTTTACGATCACATGGTTTAACCGACTAATTCTATTTGATGTGATGATGCAATGGCGGAATTTAAATGCGGTTGCAAATAGTCTACCGACCTTTTAGATTCTAATATACTGGTCACACTGCTATAGCCTATCCACCTTGGTAATATCGAAATAGACAAAAAATATCATTACTAAATAGAAATATTCATTCAAACAATCCAATCCAATACAGCTCCAAATTACAATGAATATTCAAATGGTAAAATAAATAATCCAAACAAATTAAAATGTACAAATGGTGATGTCCCGAACTTTGAAGATACCAACTGGGGTAGCCTCAGACTATAAATTGAACAACTTCAGATACAACGAATATCAAAAACTTTGTCAAACAGAAAATGTATTTATTATTAACATAGAAAAAATATTGAGAAGGAAAACAGTTCTTTTTGGATATCAAAGACTTTTCCAGTTGGTAAATCGATATCTCTATGAACATAATCAGCTCGCCGCGTGGACGCTCCTTTCCATCGCGATGACCGTGAGGGCATTCCGATGTATTGTTGCCACAGAGATTTGACTTTCGTTTTTAACTAGTAATCGATCGTATAAATACGCGAACATTTCTTGGTGCAAAATAACAATCCGTATCGCTTGTTATAAATTCATTTCTTTAATGAGTACTAAAAAAAAAATTGTTAAGAACACAAATAAATAAGATGTTAATGTCTTTTGACGTTAGAAATGTATATATATCTTTTCTATATTTATAAATTTAGATCGTTCAGTTGGAGGACTGGAAAGCAGTTATTTATAAGGGGGGATTTTAAAGATTTGTAGATGTAAGAAGGTTGTGCATGAGCTCGAATGAGACAACTTTCCATCAAAGTAATAATTTGTTTAAAGTAAACCATTATATCATTACTCTAGAAATTGACAATGAGGGTCGGTTGTTAACCATTATATCATTACATCTAGAAATTGACAATGAGGGTCGGTTGAAAACAAAACTTTACGACAAAAGAGATGATTTCAGCTTTCCAATTGTGAACTTTCCATATCTAAGTAGCAACATTCCAGCAGCACCTGCATACGGGGTATATATCTCCCAATTGATACGATATTCCCGTGCTTGCATTTCCTATCATGATTTTCTTGATAGAGGTTTGCTGCTCACAAGGAAGCTATTAAACCAAGAGTTCCAAATAGTGAAGTTGAAATCATCCCTTCGTAAATTTTACGGACGCCATCACGAGTTGGTTGACCGTTATGGAATAACCGTTTCACAAATGATATCGGATATGTTCCTTACGTCGTAACTACAATCCCCTTCCCTTTCATGAATATGACCTACCGAATTAGACTATTTACCGGATTTGTAATCACATAAGCAACACGACGGGTGCCACATGTGGAGCAGGATCTGCTTACCCTTCCGGAGCACCTGAGATCACCCCTAGTTTTTGGTGGGGTTCGTGTTGTTTATTCTTTAGTTTTCTATGTTGTGTCGTGTGTACTATTGTTTTTCTGTTTGTCTTTTTCATTTTTAGCCATGGAGTTGTCAGTTTGTTTTAGATTTATGAGTTTGACTGTCCCTTTGGTATCTTTCGTCCCTCTTTTATAGATCAAAGTAGGGCCTTAAACGCGGGTCCTTGGCTCACAAGGAACACCACGCTATATAGGAACAAAAACATTACTAGTGTTAAACCATTCAAACAGGAAAACAAACGGTCTAATTTGTATAAAAAAGGAGATTCAAAAGTGAAGGTCAGATTTTGTCGAATTAATCTGAACGAGGACAGTATGATTCATCTTTGTCACACGTTAGTTTCATTGTTATCAATAAAGAAAGTCTTCCATGCGTGCGTTGCGAGCATATCGGATATATATAATTTCGGTGCGTTCATTATAAAATTTGCTAAATGTTATATATGTGAACAATCATTTTGATACTTAACTATTTGATTACAACATTGTTTATTAAACCCTTATTTAATTAGCTTTCAAATTGCTTCCAAAACCAATTGAGAAATTTGTAGGATGTTACCAAAAACAAAAAGTAAAATCACAAAAATACTGAACTCAGAGGAAAATCAATTCGGAAAGTCCATAATCACATGGCAAAATCAAATAACAAAACGATTTGAATTTAAGCAATGGTCTTAAAACTGCTTATTTACATATAATACTAGTAAGAAGTAAAATCACAAAAATACTGAACTCTGAGGAAAATTCAAAACAGAAAGTCCCTATCAAATGATAAAACACACCAAACGAATGAATAACAACTGTCATATTTCTGACTCGGTACTGGCATTTTCAAATTTTGAAAATGGTGGATTGAACCTGGTTTTATAGCTGTGACTTAACCTCTCACGTGTATGACAGTCTCATCAAATTCTGTCATATTTACAACGATGCGTGCTCAAAACAGACATAATAGGTGAAATTGTCAAAATATTGGTACAGCAGTCTAATATTTTAAATACTTATAAGTACTAATATTGATATAACAAAAACACCGCTATGACATTTAAAAAGTATCGCATTGATATAAGAAATAATAGCATTTGTGTATTTATGTATATAAGAAAAACACAGCACTTCAAATTTTACACGGACATAAATTTTAGCTTCTAACTAACTTCTGAATGTATATTAGGACTCAATTGTTGTTTCTATTTGAACAATACGTGTTAAAGCTAGTATTTTCTTAATTTATGGTTGCCAAAAAACAACATTTTCCGCATGGAATGTCTGCATATTTACAATTGATATTATACAAATATAGCCTTTGTATGAGGTCGATACAAGGATATATTGACCTGAAAGAAGTATATTGACTGCCAAGATTTTTTCTTGCTATATCGCGCCAAAAGCATATTGACGTTTCTTATCTGTGACGTTGCAAATCTTGTGCCTCTGTAGAACTGCGCTTTCCCGCCGTCCATAGTTATTGCTGTAAGATTGTCATAAAGGATGGTTTTTTGTACAACATTAATTAAAAATACAACTTTTAACCTTTAAATATATTTTTGTTAACTTTCTTGTCTTAAAATAAAGTGAAAATGATATACCAATTGTTATACTAGCTTTGAAGGCGACCTTGTTTTATCTTTGTCAAGTGAAATGCATAAATGATTCTTAACCACATATAAAATACTTAAATATATTTATTCTCGTTTTTTATTAGGTTAGTAAACCTTGTTATACATGTAATTGGTAAATACCGTAAAAATAAATCTCTCAAATCATTATATAAACGGCAAAACATCGGCACCCAATGGAAATAAAAATAAAAACAAAGCGTGTACAAATAAAAATAAATAAAATCTCGGAGTAGCTGTTCTATGATTCTATGAACTACTTCTTGTTGTAAAGTATCAAACGTGGCAGATTAAAATTTTAATTTCAATCCTTGTTTCGGCAGGCGAGGAAATATATTTTATAAAAATTATTATCCATATTCCATTTGCTTATTTTTTAATCATGTTTATTATTATTTTGTTGACCACTTATTGCTTAAAATTTTAGAGAATAAAAAAAAAACATAGTAAAAACAAGGAAAGAAAAACTCTAAAATGAATTGCTATTGTCTACAAGTAAACCTGTATCAATAATAATTCATTTTCATTTACTATGATAAAGTACAAACTGTAATTGACATACACGGAATATCTTTAAAATCTGTTTATTGATAAATTGTTCTCTTCTCAACGTTTAGTGGCAAATATTTCAGTCATGCAATATAAAGGACGTCTGAAATTCAATATACAATAAATCTATTGCTCAGTGGGTCCTACAAAGTAAAAGATCTGTGATGAATGCCAGAAAAAAGGGTTCCCGCTTGGAAAGGATATCGATTATATATATGATAGGAGGAGAAATCATTGTGTCTACTACTAATCTAACATCCCCTTTTCGAATGAAAATAAATATTTTTAGGTCAGTGCTTCCATGATGAAACGGGTTTAAAATGTATTGAAATGTCGTATTGCAAGCAATACAAGTACATCGGTTAACATGTGTGTACTTCAAGTTAGTCTTTTACAAAAAAAAAAAACTAACTGAGTTTTCAATCCCAACATTTGAGCCCTAAATAAATTATCCAGTTCTCTTAAATAAAGCGTGTATTGTGACTGAGTATAAATATTTCGCGTAATCAAGTATACCAGTTACCTTTTTTATGATTATTTATTAGGAATACGATTATTATATGAGATAATCTGACTGATAGATGTACGAAAAAAACGTAAAACAAATTTCTCGAAAGAATGCAACATTTAATATCAAAATGACGAACTAGATAATTAGTAAATACGTTAAATAATTTGGTATTATAGTACTAACAAGCTTATGATCCTGGGGCCGTGTCAATGAAAGTATCATAAGATATGTCCTAAGATAGGTCTTAGGACATTATTTAGGATGGTCTTAGGATATTATTTAGGATGGTCTTAGGACGTGTCTGAGACATGTCTTATGATGTAAAACAAAGCTATCTTAGGACAGTCCTAACTACGATGGTCCTATGACCATCCTGACACATTAATTTAATTGAAAAAAAAATATGTAGGGAATTCAATGACATATATTTCATTTAATTTTCTATACGTGTAAAGGAAGAAAGGATGACTCCGAGGCTTTTATGGAAAACAATTATGCAAAATAAAAGTTCAGACGTAAACAAGATACGTTATTATACCCTATACAAAAATATAAATGAATTCCATACGACAACAAAACTAAAAAGTCACACAACTTTGTTAAATGAGATATTCGTGCTAGAATTTAATGTTAGTATGTAAATTGTTTTGTCTTTGGGTCCACTCGATTTCATTGCATGTAATGAAAAAGGATTAAGTAAAAGGAAGTAATGTTTTTCCCCACATTTAAATTAGCATTGCATCGTTTGGTTAGGTGCAAACAATGTTACTCGTGATGATAGTATTTTTAAGCAAAAAGGACAGCCCCATTTATTCTATTTAAATGTATGAGCGTCACGATATGAAAACGTCAAACATAATTTTTGGAGATCTACAATTGATGTCCATTTCAAGGCCGTAAATACCCTTGAGGCAAGTGAGGCAATTGCCTCCCTAAAATTACGACACTATTTATGTTTTTTATATAAATATATATAATAGTTATTTGTTGTTCTGTCTCAACCTTTATTTCTATAACTTGTCATCATTCCTTTTAAACTATTCTTCCTGGATATAACTCAGTATCTCAACGGGAGATGTTTCTCGATTACATTAACATAGAAACGATAATCATCAGGGATCTCTATAGTTAAAAACAGGCTCTTGCAGAAAAAGGAAAAGCGACACTGAACGTAAAAAAGGAATGATTCTAGTAATTAAAACTAGTTTTTTTGTGTGAACAGAGTCTGAGTATTGCATATTACTTCATTAGAACAATCCAAAAACGATACGTAGACTGCCAAATCAAGGACTGGTCATCGGAAGGGGCAGTCCCGTCTGCATATTCATTTCTCCGTTTCACCAACTTTTGACAAATCAAGAACTGGGCATCGCAAGAGGCAGTCCTGTCTGCGTATTCATTTCACGAACTTTTATCTTTCTCTTTACAGATAAATAAAATATAAATAACATGAAACATGCATGGATTCGTTTTTATCCATGTTTCTTTAACCTTAAAAATTGAAAGAATATCCCATATTCCAATTTGATATTATTGAGGAATGGTAGAACCTTTAACACAGAAATTTGTCTTTACTTATTCGGGACTACGGAATTTCGTCTTTTTATATTGGGGGTTTCGGAATATAACCCCTAAATTTATAGATTCTGGAACTAAAATACCACTAACTATTTCCAGAACTGAATAATTTGAAATTACGGACCTACATGTAAACGTCAAAAACTTCATTCCATTTCCCCTGTACCCATATCATATATATTAACTCTATAGATATAATCATATACATGTATCTTATCTCATTCTATCCCTAGTTTGTCTACTTTTTGTCAGCATAAAAGCGAGTTTAATATTTTGTAACTGCGACTGTATGATGGTGCTTACATGCAGGAAAGCTTAATTCCCTTTTGCAAACAAAACTCTTACTACCAATGCTGCTACAGAATTGCTGATGGAGAAGGAATTGGAAGAAGACAATGATCATTGTGTTGATGATGATGTGCTACCTTTAGAAACACAGACTGTCCTGAAACGACTGAAAACTTGGAAAAGAGCATGCATAAGTGGCGAGAGAATGTGCGGTCTTGCCATGCTCCATGTTAATCGCGATAAGGATATCAGCAGACCAAATAATGATTCTGAAACGATTTGACAGAACCGGCTATAGAAAAATTTGGCAAACTCTACTGAATCGATGTTTGTTCTATGTTCTGGCAGCAGATTCAAATCAGTGACATTTGGATGATTATCTTACATATAAATTTAAATAAAGTTGTTAAAAATTTGGTGTTAGTAAAAGTCTTAAAATATGAAAAATTTATATAAAAAGTGTCCAAATTCAAAACATTATCAAACTCTCAAAAAATGCCTAAAATGCAGGATTGTGCACCATTCATTTCATACCCTCCAAAAAAGGTTTTTCGCCTCGCTTCGCTCGGCTCAATTATTTTGCCTCACTAAAATAAGATGCCTAGTTACGGCCTTGCATTTCATATGGATTTGTGTACAGAAAAGCAATTTTAGCTTATAGAAAAGCATTTCACCAAATGACTACATGTAGTCCGCAATATCCCAATGTATTTAGGTATATACATCAAGTAAGTTCTAGCACATCCACACAAATGTCTTCTAATATGCTTATTATTCCAAAAACTCAAACTAAATAGTATGAACGCTTTTTTTTTATATCTTGAAGTATTTTAAATATCAAATTAATTTGTCTACAATTTGAAAATAATGTAACACAAATGAATCTTTAACAAATATTGAAAATTTTTGTTTAATTAGTTTGTTTTTTTATAACATTATACTAGTTTAGTATTGTATTAGTATTTTTATTGATGAATTCATGCCATATTTGTTGTTTTTATTTCGTTTAAGGACATCGTAACTTTTAGGCCTATCCTAAAACACCTATTTATATATCCTAACTCTAGGACCAACTTTAGGACATATCTTATTTTAGGACACCTTCGTTAACATGACTTAGGACTAAGACGTGTCCTAAGACCATTCTAAGACATGTCCTAGTCCTAGGACAGCTTCGTTGACACGGCCACTGTATAATTTCTTGACATCCGTTTTAAGTATACTTTTAATGCATTTCATTCAGTTTGCTTTCTTTTGGCGCCGTCTTTTGACGTTGTCAGTGCCCCTGAGTATTGTGACGTTACCATAGACCTTTGACGTTCTACACAATCAACAAGATTTGTGTGTAGAAGCCATAAATGTCCCTTTGGCAGCAAGAGGGTTAACAGTGTTAGTGTCCGATTCATAAATAATGCCATTCTACGTCTCATCGTTCGTAAATGTTGAGATGTGATATAGTTTTCAGTATCTAGCTTCGTTTTATGTAAGCGGTATGCAGAAAAAAATATGAAGATGTTAACGAGTTCTGTGCCACAGGGCCGATTATCGGCCCAAAGTCATACTCCTTTCAGTGCCAAAGGGCCGATTCATCGGCCAATTGTAATGATGTTATGAACTACGTAATGTACTATGACGTCGCCGTTTTTGTGATAAATTTAATTCCTCCGTCTTGAAACCTTCGCGCGTTTTTTTACCAAGATTAAAAGATATGAAAGGTAGCTTTTTTTATGAAATGTATGAAAATAAAATTATGTTAGGATGCATTTATATATATCTATATAATATTTAGAACTATAGCATCTCAAATCCACTCTTTTTCCCGACGCTATTGCAGTAGGTCATTTAGTATATTTATGTATTATATAGGATTACTTTCCTATTCTGGCTAAAGTTTTTAAGCGTTTACTTTACAAAAATTGAAAGAATATAAAACAAATAAAACTGTACAAACATAAAATATAGAAGATAGAAGTTACTCAAATACCTTTACAAAGAACAGATTAGAAAACGTGCAAAAAATAAAAAAAAAAGTACTTAAAAGTGCACTATACAATGATGAATGACGTGATTCGTTAACACAGTCATCGGATTATGGGTAATCCTTATCCGTGGTTAGTTAGTTTATCATCCTGAGTGAGGGATCACACATAATTTAACCAGAGTGTAGGACATATAAAAGAATACTGCAGAGAAATTTCAAAACCATTGCCTATTTCATGCTGATTTTCACAATTCATTCGACGAAGAAGTTTGTCTTGATAACATACAGTTATGCCCATGTTCCATTTATTTTGAGAATTTTAAGGCATGGAATAAATTTCGATGATTTCTTTTTTTCCCCTGTGTTTAATTTTTCTAGACTTTATACGGCATACATTTATAGAAATTTCAAAGTCAAAACACTAAAAACATGAATAATAAATCAATCATTATGGGTTGTATACAAGGAAAGTATTTAAATAAAGGCAACAGTAGTATACCGCTGTTCAAAACTCATAAATCCATGGACAAAAAACAAAATCGGGATAACAAACTAAAACCGAGGGAAACGCATTAAATATAAGAGGAGAACAACGACATAACACTAAATATTTAATATTGTACTTATCGTGTGAAAATGCCGGATTGTGCCGGCCAAATTACTCCAGGTCAACATGACACTTTTAATTGATACATGTAACAAGTTTCCTAGTAAAATACATTGATCTTTGATCGGTGCATGTCTGTGCTCATTTATTATGTGTCCCATCTTCCAAATAAAAGAAAGCAAAACCGCAAACAACCTAAAATCTTTGTGAACAATTATAAATTCTAAATTAAAATCACAGTGACTTATTATTGTACGGTTGTCAAGAATTAATGAACACATTATTTTTCATATTAAGATAGTCATACGATAGACATTTCCTATTAAAAGAACTCTGACATTCATTTTATACAAATAATTAATTGATGACATTTCGGAAGATCATATAATAAGAAACAAAAAAAGGGTGGAAAATTGCCAGTCGAAAAAAGACATTTTTCTATATGTTCTGTACTGAATGTCCCTGGTGGCACGAAAAGACCGAAGCATGTATATGCATGTGTGCTCTCTGTCGTAAAGTTGTTCATAAATTATGTAATAAATAGAAGAAACACAGCAGACGATATAACACTGACGAATAAAATATCTTTCTTGAGAAATGTTTATATGAATCTTGAATTTTGTATCCCAAGCTCATATAATGAAAAAATGTTCACAAAGAATAATCATAAACTTTCTTTGATTTATAAGTAGTGACAAATTAATTTGCATTATCTGTTTTCGTATAATACCGAATTTTGACCCTGGAGGTATATGATTTAAAGACAGGTTTGCCTTCTCCGGGTAGGGCATTTGATTTTCTGGTATCATGCAGTTGAAGACAGGAAAACTGAAAGAAGTAAAGTCAAACTTACAATCGGTGCAATTATGTTGCCATGTTTCATGGACACGTAAAATAGTTATCCCTACTCAAGGCCCATACCAAAAAAAATATTTTACCTTATTAAGTTGCACTTACTAGAACCAAGGATTCTTACTATACAAATCCTTGCTAGAACTGGAAACAGAATATTTTATAAAACGTAATTTGTCGAAATATTTTAACTGCGGAATCAAAAATCGGTAATATAAGAAAGAAAATAGACTTTTATTAAAAAAGGTTTATTATTCCCGCCATTTTCAGTTAAAATCTTTTTGGCGCTATTATACTTGTAATATATGACGTCGCTGTTTTGCTTAAACGTAAAGACAATAAAAAAAAGCATTGACACTGACGGGGTTTCGTTGAAGATTTAGTTGGCAAAATCCGTATCATATGTCGTATCATCCCGAGACACCAATTTCAGCCCAAGGGCCTTTAGGCCCGAGGGATGATATTGGTCGAGGGTGATACGGCATGTGATACGGATTTTGTCATGTTTTAAACGTTTTATCATATATTTCAACAGGAGAGTATTATGTTATATGAACTGTTTTCTGATCCATACCACTGGGTTACCTTTAGTTCTACGTTTGTCTTGCTTCAAAAGCCTAAAAAGAACTTCTCAATTACTTATCCGAAGCACCTGGGTTACCTTACAATTGCGTGCTGTTGTTTTGAAAATATTTTGTTTATTATTGTATTTTGTTGTGTGTTTTGTATTTTTTATAGTTGCATTTATGCCTCGTTCACACGTACCTTTAATTCGAATTGAATTCGAATCGAATGCGAATCGAATTCGCTAATCGCGTTCACACACTCTTCTTTTTTAATTCGAATTGATTCGAATTAGCTAATTCAAGGACAGTAAAGCGAATTTGACGCGCATTCCAATTCGCATTAGAATTGACGTTAGGACGTTAAACGTTTCGAATGCGAATTAAACTAATTCGAATTAGTTAATGCGAGAAGTATAGTGTGAGGAGTATGAGCCTTAAACCTCGGACACGGGACGCGAGCTGCGCGCATGTGCTGACGCTATATTTGGGCCTTAGCGTGGACGCCGTAGAGAAAACTAACGGCCTTAATTATATAAAAAAAATGAACGAAAAACAAATATGTAACACATAAACAAACGACAACCGCTGAAATGCAGGCTCCTATACAATATATTTTTTTTATGGGATAGATTTCTTGTCCTTTTATATATCTAATAGGGCCGTTTTTTTTTTTGTTTTTTTTTTTGATTGTTTTACACAAGTAATTTTTGGGTCATCAATAGCTTACTTTTCAGCATTGGACTTATGACTGCTTACTTTACTTAATTATGTCTTTGTTGGAAAGATGTCTCATTTGGCACTCATATCTCATCTTCTTGTTTCTATATACAAAGCACGTTTTAGAAAAAAAATAATAAGTAATATGGCACCCACTATGATCCAGAGACTTTTAATATTGGAGATATTGTACATACGTCAACAGGACGGCAGCCGAACAATAAAAAAACCTCTGAGGTATATTTTGTGATAAAATCAGCAACAAACGGATGTTATCAATGGATGAATTCAAACTATAAAAATGTATTGAGCTATATACCGTCCCCGCTCAGTGGCGGATCCAGGGGACGGGGATTCCGGGGGATGGACCCCCTTTTTTTGGACGATCAGTGCATTTGGATGGGGACATGTAGTTGGAACCCCTCCCCTTTTGTCCAGGGTTAGGACCCCCCTTTTTTTAAAATGGCTGGACCCGCCCCTGCCGCTTTCATAACACTTCTTTTTAGCATACTGAATATTATGATGTTCTTACTATTAGTTCAAGTCCTGATAAAAAAAAAATACACATTCAGTTAAGAAAGAAGTGTTTCAATGAAAGTTTCGTGTTTTTCTAGGCAGAAATGATTTTGCAATGACATTATACAGGTTTAAAAGAGCTCAAATGATTTTCTTACTGGACAGAGAGAAAAAAAAATCAGGTTACAAATTAAAACCGAGGGAATCAACTATAAACCTTGTAATAATCAAGTTATGGTGTTATTTCAGTGTTAGCTATTACACTGTTTAAACAAAAGAATATCCAATATTTTGTTCTGTGAGGTCAATTGTATTTCATTTTTTGTTGTCCATATCTGCTCATATTCTCAACAAACGTGAGAACATAATAGCAGTTATTGTTTAACTCTTTATGAGTATTTATATAGTATTGAATCCACCTTTTTAAAGTTACCATAGGCAACAGTCTTGAAAATCACTAAAGGTGTAGTTATTATTAATAAATTTGCAAGTTCTTTTTATTGGACTTGAGCTTGAACTAAATTTTGATCTCAAATATATGCCACTGTTATGTTGTTGTTATAAAGTATATATACATATGTCTAAAATTAAGTACAATTTTTTAAACTGATGCATATGAGTTGTTGGAAGACAGTAATTGGAATACCCTTTAAATTCGCTATAGATTTTAAGCAGATCTGTATCAGAGGTTTCGGTGTAGATATGTTTCTGCCATTTTCCCCTTGAGCTGCTACAATATTCTGATGATGACACCGACATTGTTACAGCTAGACATAACATATGCCGACGACAACACCGATATTGAGACCGTTAGACATAACATATGCTGACAATGACACCAAGATAATATAGTGGTATTACAACAGTTAAACCTAACAAATACTAATATATCGGACGTTAGACATTTAACAAGTTTTTATTTCTCATTTTTTTGTGCTGTAATGTTTGTTGCAAAATCTTTTTGTAATCCTGTATGTACTTTATCATGTTTGGTCAATGAGGTTATTTATTACACTTAAATGACTTGAATAGTATGTTATATTGATAGAAGAGCACTTGGCCATTACCTCGTTCTGAATAACTGTTTGCCTCCTGCTCTTCTATTCACTATGCGGTTATAAACTAAAACGCCCAATATATAATTCTAAACCAGCGCCATGTAGATGTGATAGAAATAGAAGGTAAGTAAGCTTTATTTTTTGAATACTAAAATTACTCAAAAAGAGGTACTATATATTGTATATTCTATGTCAGCTCACTTTAACATATTTAACGACGAAGGTGATCTTTTGACGCACTTTATATTAATTTCAACTCTCCACTTTGGCTTATTCGTTAAGTTCATTTTTTTTCGGTTCTGTAGAGCGTAAAATAGTAAATAATCTTTGTGTTCCTCTCTCTGTTGTTTCAAGTATTATTGACATTGAAATGCTTCTTACGAATACCAGCAAAGTCAATACAATTAATTATAACATGTTTAATAGTATACTTGCAGTTGCAAGGTACACATTGTGGTTCATCTTCATTTTTTAAAAGATACTCGTGTGTTATTCTAGTATGACCAATACGACATCTAGAAATAACACACTGATCTTTTCTGCACATAAAATTATTAAAAGATTTGCCTAAATTAGGGTTTAATTTCATGTAATTTATTGTCATTTACTCCATTTATTTTTCAATATATTAAAAACATATTCTCTTATATTAGATTTAAAATCAGTATATGGTATATCACAGTTAGATAAAGGGCCACACAGGGCATTCTTTGCCTCAATGTCTACAGCTGTGTTTCCAAGGATTCCAACATGACTCGGAACCCATAGAAATATTATTTCTTTCAGAAGAATTTTTAAATTCCTCATTACATATACAATTTTGAGAATTGTTAGGTTTTTAATTTTAGTATTTTGTATAACTTGTATGCCTGAAAGTGAATCAGAACATATAATACATTTTGATTTATCTGAAGAAGCAATAAATTTCAACGCCAGAATTATTGCTTCTGCTTCTGCAGTAAGGATGGATGCATCAGATGGCAAACGAAGAGTTGCGGCTCTGTCCCTGAAGACAGCAGCAGATGCAACTCTGTCACCATCTTATGATCCATCAGTATAGACAGTTGAAAAATCTAGATAATCGGCTTTAATTTCAGCATAGTGTTGCTGAATTAAAAGAGGATTTGTTTTATTTTTATTGTGTTCACGGAGATCAAATATCATTTTTGGTTTGGGAAGTTCCCATGGAGGACATTTGCAAGTTTTAACTTGAGCAACATCTCCAGCGCTAGACTTTACATCCCAAGTTCTAGACTTTACATCTTTAGCGCTTGACTTTACATCTCCAGCGCTAGACTTTAGATCTCCAGCGCTGGACTTTACATCTTCAGCGCTAGACTTTACATCTTCAGCGCTGGACTTTACATCTCCATCGCTAGACTTTACATCTCTAGCGCTAGACTTTACATCTCTAGCGCTAGACTTTACATCTCCATCGCTAGACTTTACACATCTTCAGCGCAGGACTTTAAAAGAAACTGTATAATCTGTGTGAGACCAACAGGGCTCCGTATATAAGCAACAGACTCATGTTTAAATATGTTCTCCTAACATTAAACACGCAGCTTTATTAAGATGCATACCGATCATTTCGAAATATTGTTATTAGATATTCAAAAAGCATTTCACTAAAACATTTCATTGGACTTTTTTTTTATAATGTTTATAGCTCTTCAAAGTTTTTGATCCTTATCCTTGGCTTTCATATATTCGGCTTTGATCGTGTTTGGTGAAGATAAATCCAGAAAAGTGCTTCGGGCGTTTTTGGTGAAGGTAAATCCAGAAAAGTGCTTCGGGCGTTTTTGGTGAAGATAAATCCAGAGAAGTGCTTCGGGCGCATGACATTTATAATGTGTTGTTTTCATTTGTTTTTGAACTCAATACTTTTACATGTATATGCTTAAATGGACATCTATGAGAAAACCATGCAGATGGTGCTCCATGCAAAGTTGTTTGATTTTGATAAAACTTTGCTGACATGTTCAGGTTAACCTTATATGAAAGTCATGCAAGTTTGAAGCCCTTACACTGCTTGTAACCATGGCAACGATAGGGATTTAGGGTATTTCCCAGTTTATTTATAGATGCATTTACTGAAATGCATAGATTTCATAGATTTCTCAAATAAAAATAAATACTATAATACTTCTGAGTGTTTAAATACTTTAATAGCAGAGATAGGATGTGTATGAAGTATAAATCACATAATTTTATTAAACATAATGATATATATAGAAAATAAGGGCGTGGCAAAACACATAAAGTGATAAAAAATATGGCCTTTTCATCAAATCACACTAAAACAGACACTACAGCCCAAAAGTCGCTTTAATTTACCCTAAATTTCAGACATACATTGCATTTTATTTGGTTCAAAATACTGTGAAGGGATTTCGGTTGCAAATTTATTTTATAGATTTTATTGATCATTTAGATAGCCTCCCCCCTTTTTTTGGGGTATTTTCGCAATAAATTGAGGAAAGTCTCATATTTCAATTAAACCAAGCATTCAAAAATAAATACTTGAAATATACAGATTGTATAATGCAAAATAGGTAATTCAAATAGAAAATTCAAAGTGAAATGGATTTTTGTGTCACAAACAATAAAAAGCATCAGGCTTAAAAAAGGGGGGAGCTGCAAAAGACAAATTTTTTTTGGTATTTTTTTTATTCCAAATTCCTTCAGTACACTTGTCCTTATTACTTTAAAGAGTAAAATCCTTTCATTTCTTCCTAGTAATCCTATTTTGGTTATTGCAGCTTGCTAATTACTAAAGTTTTATTCTGGTTACTCAAAAATGATATGAAATTTAGTGTCGAGTTCATCATATTGAAAAATCTTAAGTATTGAGCTTCAGAATATGTGTTCTACAGGTAAACAAAGATAAGACAGTTGCAACCTTTTACTTGCATGCTGGTAACAATATAAGTCATTTTGATCATCAGTACCTGAGACAGTGATGATAAAATCTGAATTTCTATTGTACAAAGGGAGATAATCCAATAAAAATGTCGTTTCTTAAAACCTTAAAATTGCATGTACATATTTATTTAAACTAACATACGCTTCATCAATTTAATAAAATACAAATATATCTCTATTAGGTTATCTGGTGAGAAAGTTAATATTGCAGTTGAGCATATATACTATTCGTTTGCTTTTGTTGTAGTACTTTCTTAAATTTTCCTCGAAAAATGTCTAATTTCCTTTTAGCATTGATATATTCATAAATATTTCAATCTGTTTAAATGATCATAAATGTTATTTTATTTATAGCATTAGTTTTATATTTAACAATCAATGTAGATGATACAATAACACAAAATGATGCTTAAATGCAAGAATAAGATTACTATAAACATACATAAAAGTTAATTCAAATTGACTTAGCAGCACAAGACAATTGTTGCATTAGGTATGGAATTTAGGGACGTATTAAATTATTTCCATACTATCTGATCAAAATTTACATACATGTACCTACATGAACTACGAAAGGTAATTTACTAATAATTCAATCAATAAAACAAGTTAGTCAATCTAAGTAACTATTTCTGATAAATGAAAATATTATAATGTTAATCAAATGGCCAAGTACAACCGTAATCTTCTTGATTGTCTTCAATATTGATGACCTTTTAATGCAGAAGTAATTTTTAGACTTCTTCTTTGCTGATGAGAAAGCCATTCTGATAGTGAGACAGTGAGAACACTGTAAGTCCTTGCAAATGTCTCTCTCTTCTCATATGTGTTGCAACTGTGTGTTGACTTGGTTGTTGGTAAGACTTTGGCGAGATTCACATTGCTGTTTATTTATTTTTTTCAAAGCATATCCATGAGTTCCATTCCATTTTTTTTTTGAGCTTGCAATTTTTAACACCAACAGGAAAAATCAAAGACAGATCAGAGTCTTATTCAAGTATCCGTAATACTATCTAAGTTTTTCTTCATCATAAACATGTTTATCAACAAAAATGTGTCCCAGCAATCAGTCTTGTTTCATGAACTCCAGTTCTTTTTGGATCACCAAATATCTGTCAAAAATAATAAGAAAACAATTGTTATCCATTAAATGATTGAAATTTCCAAAAAAAGAAATTAATTATTAACTTGGTCTTAGTGTAAATTTTTATGTGTTTCGATTATCACAACTCTGACATTCCAGTACATAGAATAAGAAATAAAGTAAACTGGCTAAAAATGGACCTAAATTTGATTTTTTTCTTATTCCAAGCTGCAGCAAACTTAATTTTAATGAAGTTAAATTTGCAGATTTCATCTTGTATTTAATTAATGACATTATGACAACACAAAACTAGGGAGATGAGTATTGATTACAAATGAGACAAATATCCACAAAAGTTCAAATGAAATGAATGTAAGGCCCATGTACAACCTTCAAACATTCAAACTTGATCCACATGAAACAGTTCAAAATTTGATTGTGGTAAAAGAACTTATGATTTTGAAATTGGACTTGTGCCAATATCCAAATTCTAAAGTCTAAAAGACATGATTAGATTTGTCATATCAAAGAACCCAATATATTCCATTTTTAATGAATTTAGACAAAGTTTAAGTTAGGACCCCAATTTGAATCAGCTTGAAAACTGAGCCCAAATTATAAATCTGAACATGCTGAATGCATGATAACATTTAGCATAGAAAAAAACACCTTTAATAATATTTTAATAAACTAACAAAGGTTTTTTTGCCCCTTTGAATTTTTTTCCAATTTGAAAACAAATATTAAAAATCTAAACATATTTATAAAAAGCTTTTAACCCAAAAAAGTACCTTTAAACAAGAGTGCACACGCTGAAATGTCTCGCCTTCTTTACTAATCATTGCTATTATGTTGATAGACCTAAATACAAAGCTTTATTACAACTGTCACTTAAACTCAACATTAACCAAAGAAAAGGAAACATTGATCAATGAACCATGAAAATGAGGTCAAGGTCAGATGAACCATGCCAGGCAGACATGTACAGCTAACATTTCTTCAATACAACAAATACAGTTGACGTATTGCCTATAAATTAACTAGAGGCTCTAAAGAGCCTGTGTCGCTCACCTTTGTCTATGTGAACATTAAACAAAGGAAGCAGATGGATTCATGACAAAATTGTGTTTCAGTGATGGTGATGTGTTTGAACATCTTACTTAACTAAACATTCTTGCTGCTTACTATAATCTCTATCTATAAGACACTTGGCCCAGTAGTTTACAAATTTTATGAAAATTGTTAATAAGAGTGCACACGCTGAAATGTCTTGCCTTCTTTACTAATAATTGATATTATATTGATAGTCCTAAGTATAAAGCTTTATTAAAAACTGTCACATAAACTTAACATTAACCAAGATAACTAAACAAAGACCAATGAACCATGAAAATGAGGTCAAGGTCAGATGAACCATGCCAGGCAGACATGTACAGCTAACAATGCTTCCATACAACAAATTCTACTTATAGTTTAAGAAAAATAGACCAAAACACAAAAACTTAACTCTGAGCAATGAACCATGAAAATGAGGTCGAGGTCAAATAAAACCTGTGCGACTGACATAAAGATCATAAAATATTTCTTGACCTGATAAACAATTTTACCCCATGTCAGATTTGCTCTAAATGCTTTGGTTTTTGAGTTATAAGCCAAAAACTGCATTTTCCCCTATGTTCTTTATTTAGCAATGGCAGCCATCTAAGTTGGTTGGCCGGGTCACCGGACAATGTTTTGAAACCAGATACTCCAATGATGATTGTGGCCAAGTTTGGATTAGTTTGGCCCAGTAGTTTCAGAGAAGAAGATTTTTGTAAAAGATTACTTAGATTTACGAAAAAAAACGATGTCAGATTTGTTCTAAATGCTTTGGTTTTTGAGATATAAGCCAAAAACTGCATTTTACACCTATGTTCTATTTTAGCCATGGTGGCCATCTTGGTTGGTTGGCTGGGTCACCAGACACATTTTTTAAACTAGATACCCCAATGATGATTGTGGCCAAGTTTGGTTTAATTTGGTCCAGTAGTTTCAGAGGAGAAGATTTTTGTAAAAGTTAACAACGACGGATGAAGACAGACGACGCCGGACGCAAAGTGATGGGAAAAGCTCACCGGGCCCAAAGTAAAAATGATCATCAAAACCAACTTTTCAATTTCACTATTTCTGGGAATTGATATCCTTTTATCCCCTAATATTTTAATTTACACCCTCATCTGGTTTTTCCTTATCCCAAATATCCTTAAGATAAACCTACAGTGCTAGTCATTTTTTCAGTACATTGTTAAAGTCGCATACTATAAATAAATTATTTGTGACTATTAACAAGATAAAAATCTATATTAAGCCTGGTCTAAAGAGATACCAAATTGACAACACTTAAACTGATAGTTGTATCACCAAAGGATCTTCAGGACACTTAACTGCAGGAAATTATTACTGATAAAATATTTATTGATATCAATTGGATTGATCATGATGTATCATGTTTGTTGCTTACATGTATATTGTTTATGTATTTCAATGAAGTTGTTGATTGTAAATGGCCCCTGTATGACTTATAGTTAAATAATGAATATTTGAACTTGATTTTTTTTATATGAATATTCAGACTTAAACCAAAGTTATGAAAGTAAAAAACAAGAGGCTCTCAAGAGCCTGAATCGCTCACCTTAATTCTTTTGGTTAAATCTCTCATCAATGATTATTTTGGCTTATCAATTTATTTAAATGTTTTTTGGATCGTCCTATTTTCTTCTAAAGCCAAAAAAAATAATAATTTTCTCCTATGTTCTATTTTAGCCATAGTAGCTATGTTTCTTGACATACAAGGAAATAAAATATAAAATTTATACTAGATACTCTGAAACTCATTTAGCCTAAGTTTGGCTGAAATTGATACAGCAGTTTCAAAGGAGAAGATTTTTTAAAGTAAGTCAACATGATGAACAAATTGTGAAAAAAAGTCTTTAAAGGGCTATAACTCCTTAAGGGGTCAATTGACAATTTTTGTCAAATTGACTTAATTAAAGATCTTACTTTGCTGAACATTATTGCTGTTTACAGTTTATTTCTATCTATAATTATATTCAAGATAATAAACAAAAACAGCAAAATTTCCTTAAAATTATCAATTCAGGGGCAGCAACCCAACAACAGGTTGTCTGATTCATCTGAAAATTTCAGGGCAGATAGATCTTGACCTGATAAACAATATAACCCCAGGTCAGATTTGCTCTAAATGCTTTGGTTTTGGAGTTATAAGCCAAAAACTGCATTTTACCCCTATGTTCTATTTTTAGCAATGGCGACCATGTTTGTTGATAGATCAAAACTTCGGATACAATTTATAAATAAGATACCCTAAGGAACATTCAGTTAAAGTTTGAAAGTATTTGGCCCAGTAGTTTCAGAGGAGAAGATTCTTGAAATAGTTTACGACGACAGACGACGGACGACAGACGACAGACGACGGGCGACGACGGACGCCAAGTGATGGCATAAGCTCACTTGTCCCTTCGGGGCAGGTGAGCTAAAAAAAACAGACCAAAACACAAACACTTAACAAAAGTTGCAGGCTCGACAAAAAAATCAAACTAAGTTTAGTTCTGAATCCCTTATACCTTGATGTGGTTCAATTTAAAGCTTTTAAGACATGCCCGAAATTAGAAAAAATATGACTATAATGCACTGTTTAATTTTGCATAATATCAAAGAACACCAATTATTCCATTGTTTTATCAAATCAAGATGAACTTTATTTAGATTTAAACATATTTTATTTGCTCAAAGCAAAAAAAGATTGGACACAAGTAAAACATACTTAAAGTTTAACTTTGGACCCTTTTGACCATATAGCTGATATGGATCATTTAAAAACAAGCCAAAACATTTGAAATTGGTAAAACAATAAGCATTGAAAACAAATATATAATTAATTTTACAGCTAAATTCCTAAGGCATGTAAATCGAAGACTTCGGTTAGCTTGCATGGTTTGTTTGTATATTGTACAATTGCAATTAGCATAACGTCTAATCAAATTTAAAAGTACTCTACAAGAAGATATCTACATTAATTACAAAGCTTGAATTAATATTTATACAACGGAGCAAGCAAACCTTCCAAAGTTTTACTCTACATTTAGTAGGAAAATAGCTGTAATAATGCTTTAAGTGCTTTTTCAAAAATTAAAAATACAAATGTAGTCTTCAGGTTTACAATATATGCATGTATACTATAAATGAGGATCTTTCAAGCTGACATATATTTTTTTCTAGGTTTAATTCTTAAAAAAAAACCAATTTCAATATGATGAGTAATGAAAATTTTGTTGTGTAAATTGTACTGATATGGCCCTTAATTGATCATAAAAAAAGAATTTGAGTGTTCTGTTTGTTATTTTTACTTTTTGTTTACCAGATTCAACTTTTCAAAATTGAAGGGTTAATCTTATTTACTGAACATTTATCATGGTTTTACAATAATAAATGTAACTGGTCAATTTCCAATTTCTATATATCATGTATATGATTATATTTCACAAATAATGCCACAACACAGGTCTTTTTTGCTGTCTATTTAGTAGTCTCTTGTTATGTCTTGTTTGATTCATATTTTTATCAATTATATCATATATTTACCTATATGATCTCTTATCACATCTGCTTTCATTTTCACATTTTTTTTGTGCATTTCCATCTTCAACATTAACCTGTTGATAAGAAATAAAATGTTGTATATTTGTGCATTTGCATGATCAGTACAGTGAGTTATATCTACATGTACATTATACATTGAGTTGGCTTTATAAAATAATGCATTGGATCATTGAAAAAAAAAAGTTTTGTAGATATGATAATTAATCTGTGTAAAGTAATTCATTTCTTCAGTATTGTTATTTTGAATTTGTTTTATCTGAGTAATCTGTAATGTTATAATCTCATGTTGCCCCTTCTGTGCCCTTTAATTTGGAATACATTTGTAAGCATATTCTATTCTGATTCTATTTTATTAACTGATAGAAGTAAATACATGTACAAGTTCTCTTTCCATGTTTTTAACTGTGATACATGACCTTCACTTAGGAAATATAAAGAAAAAGTCTCACAGTAACAAATATTTAGAGAGAAAAAAAAAACAAGCTCATAGTCTGTAAAACATGTTTTTGAGTTTGAGAACCATATATTGAATCAATCTAGTTGCATTGTACATACAATGTACATGTAATATCGATAAAGGAATGAATTAAGACAGGAAGTTCACAACTCTTTAACAGTGCTTAATCAAAACCTCATAAAAATCTTTAGGTAAGGGATAAAAATAATGGTACATAGGTTAGGGTAATGCGGTTAACACACATACTTTTTAGTTGGCCTAAATGTACAGTAGTTTTCGTTGTTTATGTACATGATGTACATTAATTTGTATGTGTTTCTTGTTATTCCTTTTAAGACCATTAGTTTTCCTGTTCAAAGGGTTTTACACTAGTAATTTTGGGGTCCTTCATCATTTTCATAGCTTGTTGTTCCGTGTGAGCCAAGGCTCTGTGTTGAAGGCCGTACATTGACCTATAATGGTTTACTTTTATAAATTGTTATTTTGATGAATAGGCACTCATACCACATCTTCCTATATCTATCTACTGAATGTTTTCTATTTCAATGGGTTATATTTAAAAACAGGGATTTGAAGCAACCATTAATTTTGAATTAGGAGAACAAAACCTGAGTCAACGGACTCTTTAATATTGACAATTTGGACGAACTTTGTAATCGAATATATATTTTATCATGATTATTATAGATTTCTTGAGAGAAAGAAAAAAGTCTTTCTATTAAAATTAAGAAGGCAAACACATCAATCTTTTAGTTTCAGAAGAATTCTGAATCATTATAAATGTATGTCAATGAAAATTAAATCAGTGTTTGCTTCAAGAAAATTATGAAAATACCCCCCCCCCCTTCTTTTTCTCTCAAAGACAAATGGTCAATGCTCTTCTTCCTATATTTATGAGCTGATGTGATGTTTCTACAGTAGGTCTTTTTATGGTGTCAAATTGCTTTTTCTAACCAAAAGAAATAAATAACAAACTTACCAGAACCAAATGAAACTGAAAGTTTTGCCTTCGAATTTCCGTTGCTAGATTTGCAAGGGTCATGAAAGGATGACAGCAACTCATTTTGTCTTCTTGTCCAATGCAATCCAACTGCTGTCCATGTTTGCAGCATATGCATTTAAAATTATGTTATGTGAGTCTGAAACCTAGACATGATAGTGATAGTCTAGCCTCATGAGTCATGTCTAGACTATCTGATCAGGATTAGACTTATCCCAATGGCAGTGGGAATGTCTTGGCCACATGGTTTACTATGTCTTTGTTACACTCTTTCAATGAAAATAAGTTTTTGGCTACACCATATTCATCAAAAATACCATTATTTTCTATCCTTCTGCACATTTGTTGATTTCCCTCCTTCTGTTATTGACATTAAATCTACCTTTTATTGTGAAGACTTTTACAAAGGGAGATAATTTTAGGAATATTTTTCAGTTTTTCATCTTTTATTCAAATAAGCTTATATCAATTTGCAACGAAAATCCCGTTAAGGAATAGTAGTTTGTAGTGAACCATAACGTTTAACAAAAGATTGTTTCAATTTGAGTGACTTTTGAGGTTTTATGGACATTTTCAGTAAAGGCTGAATTTAAATTTTAGAAAAACACATTTATGTCAATAAAAATAAAAACAAAAATAAAGGTTGAAATAAGATCAAAATTACAGTTAATTTTAGTAGAAAGTCCGAATTTTAAGGTAAAACTATTTTTTTTGTTATATAATACTTTGAACTATTCAATAAAAAAAAACAAAAATGTCCATTTTCAACAACATTTTTCAGCAAATTTGGTACTAAAATAGAATTGCCCTGTATTCACATATTTTGAGATAAATTGTCATTTTTTATACATAGAACTATTAGATGTACTTAGTACTTTACTAGGAACCCAAAATCAGCTGAAAACTCCACAACCCCTTTCATAATTTTTTTTTGATTTTGCATGGTTTTCTCGTAGACATCCATTTAAATGATATGTGTTCAAAGAGAGAACATTAATGTCATACAAGTGACAGGTTTAGCTAATTATATACGCAGGTTCAATGCACCATTTTCCACAATAGGAAATGTCTGTTCCAAGTCAGCAATATGACAGTTGTTTTCCATTCATTTAGTGTGGTTTAGCTTTGAATTTTGCAATTTGATAAAGGACTTTCCGATTTGAGGTTTTCTCGGAGTTAGGTATTTTCAATATATTACTTTCTACAGAAATTATTTCGACAACGTTTTATTACATTTATACAACCTTTATGGAAGTACACCACTAATTCATGGCCCCATTACTTTCTCTGTTATATTCCTCAACTTCAAGCAGTCACAGATCTTTTGTTTTAAGTTCAAATAAAGTTGCAATCATTGCATGTCAAAGCTACACTTTATGGTGTCTTGTACTGAAAAAATCAACAAACATTAAATGGCATATACGAAAGAACTGGTTCCCGGCACTTCGGATGTACCAAAACAGGTACTTTAGATCTGACAAACAAGCAAAATGTATATTATTTTTAAAATTTGGTGCAGTTTTTTTTTAATATTCAAAGTTATAAGTCAAAAAGTGTTCTACAATGTTCACAAGTCATTCAGCTTTCATTTGTTACCAAAAATACCTAAATATTCTACATATTTTGAATGTTACACTCACTCGGGTCCGAATTAATGATGTAACACCTTACGCGATTCCTAGCTTTGCATTGGCGTATACACGGTAAATGCAAAGTCTTAAGTAAAATTAGCCCTTCTAACATCCGCAATAAATAAGTATATTAAAATATGCATCCAGAATATGTTAAATGTTTATTGTCAGAATTCGCAGATTTAGCCAAAAGTTATGTCGAGCTTAAAGACTAGGAGGGCACATGTTTTTCAGTAACAAAAAGCACTGTCAACCTTACTTTTCATTAACATAAATGGTCAATATCTATTATGTCATGGGGAAATGATACATACTTACTGCCTCATATTGCGTCAAATTAAATAGCTTACTTGAACGTACGATACATTGGAATTGAAGACAGCGCACAAGGTCATGTTTTTCTCTGACGGTTAATGTCGTCTTTACACTAAATCCATTGAATGTTGAATGTGTGCGGATTGATAGTTTAGTCTTAGATGCATGATTTTTATATTAGTTGTTAATGGCTTTAAACTAGCTATCAGATAACTGCGAGTACTCTCAGATCTGTTCATTGTGTCTGTTTATGTCGGGATGTATAAGTACCCGGCCACGTCACTTGTATTTTTGTTCATCTGATGAGTTGAGCCTCTTTCAACTGTTATTTATAGTTAGTTTCTTATGTAGTATTATACCACTGTCCCAGGTTAGGGGAGGGTTGGGATCCCGGTAACATGTTTAACCCCGCAACATTATTTATGTATGTGCCTGTCCCAAGTCAGGAGCCTGTTAATTCAGTGGTTGTCGTTTGTGTATGTGTTACATATTTGTATTTCGTACATTTTCTTATATAAATAGGGCCGTTAGTTTTCTCGTTTGAATTGTTTTACATTTTCTTATTGGGCATTTGTAACTGACTATGTGGTATTGGCTTTGCCCATTGTTGAAGGCCGTACGGTGACCTATAGTTGTTAATTGTCTGTGTCATTTTGGTATCTTGTGGACAGTTGTCTCATTGGCAATCATACCACATGCCAATTCTTTTTTATAAACAAAAAAATAGTTTATTTCTGGTAAATCGAGATCTGTCAACTCTTCACTTAAATGCATATGAGTGGAAACTTGTTAAGAAAAAGACCTGCCCACTCGTGAAACTAATAAAAAACCCAATTTAATGCCGCTATGCAAGGAGATAAAAATCAAGCCGAACAAATGAAAAGACGTTTTATCCCTCTGACGAAAAACACTGCCAACTGACTCCAAAAGTTAGGAGTAATTCAACTCCTAAATAAAGATCCAAACGCGACTTACTAATGAAAATGATATGTAACCCTTGCTTTTTTAAGATTTCGAAACATGGTGTGCCTATCTCATTGAGTGAGTTCTATTATTACTTTTAATTAACAAAATAAAAACTTGTACATATTTGCAGCCTCCCCCACCCGTTATATAGTTAATGTATACTTCACTCAAAATTTAAAGCATTGATTAATACAACGAATAAGTTCAAAACAAGCTAATGAAGAGAAAATAATGTTTCCACGTGTAACTAACATTGACGGATGATGTCAAGTTCAAATCGTTTATATTTACACCCTTCATCTTCCTGTTGTGATGAGTCAACATTAAACTTATAATTTTGTCACGTAGTACTTATCTTGTATATAAAACATGTTATCAAGGTCGAACTAAATGTACAACAATAACAGAAATTATGCAGTCTGATTGTAGTCTCTTTTTTTTTGTAGATTGGCCGTGCTGTATTTGGTAACAATTTCTTGTATTCGTTTGTGTTTCAAATTTTTGTTGTTTTTCCTAGTGAGATATTTCCGATTGCTTGTGACTGATGCATTCTGTTGCAAATGCAATGCAATGCAGTTGAATAAAAAAATTCGATATAATTACATAATTATGATAATACAAGCACATATATTTCATGCTGAGATACATATTCATTAAGACAATCCCCCATCATAATTGAGTTTGCAGTGAAATCTGGAGGACACACACTTTCCAAAAAAATACATTATTTTAAATGAATTTATAATATGAAAAAAGTAGATTCCTATATGATACATGTAGCTGTAAGTTTGAATTGAACATAATTACACCTTATGTAAGAATGCTGGATTCTAATTGGCTATCAGCCAGTGCATTTTTCGCATATTCAAACCTTTTTTCCTCATTTTAAACGAATGTGCCTGTGTTTTACCACTGCCAGTGCATATGCCCCAAATTCCCCTCTATGCCGTGAATTTGTCATTATGAATATTCTATTTTCCCTCGCGTGCCTCTTCCCGCCAACATTATTCGGATATGGTGTTAAATAAAGACAGTGCAAACGCTTGTTAGTACATGTATAATTCCCGCGGTACTTTGATAGTTTCTACTTATCCTTCAAAATTATGCATAAACATGTTTATGGATTACAGATTACTAGTAAAAAGAAAAAAACCCTTCCCCTGTACAGAGTTTCAATCAAAATCTATTCGGTGTTATTGAACAGATATATCATGTTATGGAGGAGTATTTGCGACATATACTAGTCTTGGGACCAAATTTCCCACTGATGACTCATTAGCGGAGCCAATAAACAAGTATTTGCAACCATCAAATCACCAATTGATGCCGTCGGCGCTTGAAATACAATATTGTTATCTCCATTCTAATGAAAATGACAGAAAACAACGTCAAAACATACGTCGTCTGAGCTTGGACGTACGTTTTCATAGCTTCAATAGGGAATTGATGCCATGCAAATTCGTTACGTTATCCAATCAAAATGAACGTTACACACGATGTTGCATTAGCATGTTTGATATACATTTATTTTAATGTCTTCCTAACATTTTATCCCTATATATTTACCTGCAGAACTTGCCGTCTCAACAAGGACAAACCCATCGAATGATCAAAATATCACGTTTCTACTTGTAACGAAAGATGTCAAGTTCAAATCGTTTATATCAACAATCTACATGTACATCTTCCTGTTATGATGAGTCATAATGTGATCACGGAGTGCATGTTGTACTTATACTGTGTTTTAGAATATGTTTTCAAATTATAATAACTGAGTTGGCCTATTGTTTTAAGGCACTGGCTACGGTTACATGGAAATGTAACAATAATAAAATAATTATTGTTACATTGGAGACTAATTGCCGGAATACAGGGTGGGGTACTGATCCGACTATTTACGAATGTAACAATAATATTTGTGTCTGCGGTTACATTAAGTTATTGTTCATACATTACTGCACCAAGTGCACTTCAACGTACTGTAGGTTTATTAAACTTAAACTAAACCTTACCTAGTTTTGTTGCTTATTTTTTTCGCCAATTAAGAACAACGATGAACGAATGCATGTTGGCAACTGTTAACATTAATTGCATTCAAATTGACTTTTAAGTTTTTAAGTTTTATTAGGTTTTTCAGCTATGCTAAGTTGGATATTGAAATCGGAGCGAGGTGAACATAAAATCATACAATAACTCACAATAGTCATATAGTCATTCGATAGTGCAGAATGGAATTGTACAGTATGCAATACTGACGTGCAAATTGCTGCATCACTCGTTTGTAAAGGCTGCTTAGAGTGGTTTCACCAAAATACGTCGGACTAAAACATGCCCCAAAAAACTGTCATTGTAAATAAAATTAAAATTAAGAAATAACTCCTTCAAGTCATGCTCTATGCTCATTTTAACATGGGTAGGCATTATATTTGTCGATATTTTACACTGAGCGTGCGGTAGGTGTAAAATATGGTCAAATATAATGCCTAACCATGTTAAAATGAGCATAGAGCATGACATGAAGGAATTATTTCGATTCTAATAGGACAAATACAGTATTTTTTATAGGTCGAAGCGTGCTGAATTACCGTAAAAACGTTTGGCTGTTCCTGTATCCTCCTCAAGGAGTCTCTGCATTGCAGTTCATATTTGATAAGTTTAAAAACTACGAGCAGGGTAAATATATGTTGTTTCATTATATTATTATTGTTACATTTCCATGTAACCGTAGCCAGTGCCTTTAATTGTTTTTGATCAGAATTTTTGGTATTCTTCAATGTTGTTTTTTTCTGGTCAGAAATGTCGCTACATATTACTGCTTGTTGATGCGCCCTGTTGAGCTGTTTAATACGCAACTCGATCAAACAAATACATTCGATAGTATTGTCCAAAATATTATAACTATTACATGCCAGACATTTTTAAAAGATGTAGACATTCTATAATTTATTCTTATGTTTTACTGTTTAAACACTATCCAAGGTAAGAAAGATGGTTGACGCCTTTTAGCACGTTTCAACCTACCACATTGTTGATGAGCCCGCCCTAAGTAAGTGGCTTGTAGTTCAGTGGTTGTAGCCAGTTCAAGATACAATTGCTTTTCTTAAATTGTTTTGATATAGATTGAGTCGTTAGTTTTCTCAAATGAAATATTTTCACATGTTTCATGTCGATGCCTTTTATAGCTGTTTATATGGTATAGAGTTTTCTCATTGTTGAAGTAATAACATAAATGGTACCAATTGTTCTGCACCAGATGCGCATTTCGATAATCAATGTCTCCTCAGTGATGCTCGAGGCCAAAATATTTGAAAATCCAAAGCTTGTTAAAAATATGAAAAGCTATAAAAAGAAAAAAGGACCAAAAAGGATAGCCAAAGCGGACAAGGAATCAGAGCCATATGCTTGTCTTCAATTGCTTACATCCTTTTCTGTCGACATTTGGAGGATAGTTTTTTTATTACCAATCATATCACATCTCTAAGATGAAACCACTCTAGTTTGGAAATAGTCCTTATATTGTTACACCCTTATTTGCATTACACTGTTGTGGGATAATCAGACGCAACTTAACAAAAGTAAACTCGTCAGATATACAAGGATTGAAATTGTGTACGTCAGACACGCGTTTCGATCGTTTAAAAAAAACAACCTCATTAGTGACGCTCGAATTAAAAAAAGATAAAAAAGGCAAAAACAAAGTTGAAGAGCATATTGAACCAAAATTTTCCAACAACATTCAGTTCTGGACCTGAATATAAATGACTAGATTCCAAAATTTTGATGAATTAATGAGTTCGGTTAATGCTTATATATTATATCTTTTGTACTTTTTTATGAGGAAGATTGTTATGAGAATATGTGCACGCATGAACGATAAATATACAATTTGCAATCTGGTTTATACAATGTTGTGGGAAAATATGAACCACGTAAGACATTGAGTAGGTGTACGTGAAGAAAAAAAATCTTATGTTTTCAGGATTAATAGTTATTAAAGGTACCAGGCTTATAATTTGATACGCCAGACGCGCGTTTCGTCTATATACGACTCATCAGTGACGATCAGATCAAAATAGTTAGAAAGCCAAACAAGTATAAAATTGAAGAGCATTGAGGACCAAAATTTCCAAAAAGTTGTGCCAAGGCTAAGGTAATCTATGCCTGGAATAAGAAAATCCTTAGTATTTCGAATAATTCATAATTTTGCAAACAGTAAATTTATAAATTGACCATATAATTGATATTCATGTCAACACCAAAGTGCTGACTACTGGACTGGTGATCCCATCGGGAACGAAACGTCCACCAGCAGTGGCATCGATCCAGTGGTGTAAATAATTATCAAAGGTACCAGGCTTATAATTTGAAACGCGCGTTTCGTCTACATAAGACTCATCGGTTATTAAACTTGGATATAATGTATCATTTAAATCTTTTCTACATTTGTATTAGAAAGGTCGCAAAGACGGATATTTGCAGATAAACGGGAAATAGAAGGTGAACAGTAATAGAAAACAATGGTTCTCAGTTTATTAAAACTTGAATTTTCAGGGGAAAGATTTAAACGGTTTAACTTAAAGGGGGCTTGTGTCCCTCATTTCCTTAATTTGACCGTTATTATTTAACACTTACAGACACATAGAATTTCAGAATTGATTGATAAAGACCTATAATGTATTTCCATTATAGTCTTCATAACACTAATTGCTATATGATATTTGTATTGAATATTTAAAATAATCTTATAAAAACTCTATTTGCTATCTCCGAAACTTTGATTAAGACAAATATGACATCGTCATCTAGGATTTCATAAATTTATATAATTCATATTTTCAAAAATTATCAAATTGTTTGACCTTCATTTTTTTAGTATGATTCGAATGATTGCATTACAGCAATAACTAACTTTTATTAAAATTCTTGAAAGAATACACAATTTGACAAAAAGAAATGAAGAATTGCAAATTCTGGCCCAAGACCACAATTAATGACCCCGCTTATCTTTGTCCACGAATATAGTCCCTTGTTATTATAGTGTCTTTCTTCTTTATTTTTGTTCTTTGCTTTCCTGATTCATTTCTTAGTTTTTATGGGGTGGAAATGAAAGAAGTAAGTTAAAATACATTTTTAGATGCATTAGTTTAACTATTCAGTTTTGGGAATGAGTGATTAGGTCAGTTGCAAAAGGCACAATTTATAGATTTCGAAACATCTTTTGACTTGTCCATAGCAGTAGGGATTTGGTTTGGCTAATTTTATGAAATGCACAGAAGGGATGTTCCTTAAAGTTGGATATAATGTGAGACTTATACTGTTCATTACACATACCAAATTTTTTTTTTTAAATTCGCAGTGTCTTTTTTTTTAATGGGATAAAACGTTTTAAAGAAATGATAGGGACATATTTTTTGGTCTGTGGCCTTCTGCCGCCTCTTAGAAATATGCTGAAATGACAGTAAGCTTCGGAATTAACTTTCATGGAAGTTATGATGTTATTTTCTTCCGAATGTGAATTAAATACGCGTCATGAACTTATTATCAGTAAATGTTAATCCCTCGGTTTAAATTTAAACAAAACGACAGAAATTTCATCTGAACATAAGTTTCAACTTCCTTTTAACAGGATATTTTTCTCGTCAATTTGGAATTTTGAAAGATTGTTAAATCCATCAACGATGAAAAAATAGGTTAAGTGTATTTCTTGGAAGTATATATATATATATATATATATATACAACTTATGAATACTCATATTATACATTGTTATAAGGACAAGTTGCAAATATCTAAAAAAGATTAGCGTACAAGACCCAAAGATGTGTATATGCAAACCGCTAGATAAGTTCGTAAAATGTAGATAGAAAAATAAAGACTTATCGACTTTCAGCTTAGATTTGCTAACTTCATTTTACAGATCATTATGATTTTAACATTAATGTCAGTTCAAACATCTGCCGATCATGACTGTCTTTCAGCTTTAAGTTAATAATAATATTCAAGATTACGACTAAATTATAATGGGTACGGGGAAAGTTGGTACGGGATACGGGTTACACATTTTGCATCTTACCGGTACCTGTCAGAATGATTTGCAAAAACGTGGTTTAAGTAAACTATCTAAATAACAAGTTGTTTTAATGTATCAAAATTTGGCAAAAAGAATATAGACTATCTTTTTGTTTTCGTCTTTTATGTTATTTAGTTTGTGCTGGTTTATTTTTTGGGGGTACCAATCTGTATGTGTCGCCTATCTAGTCGAAACTGAGTCTTTTTAACTCCGCATTGCTGAGGGCAAATGCAACATAAAAGTCGATAAATTCATTCATCTTGAAAGCAATTTCCTGAGGTCCGCAAAAAAGATTTCCTTCATGGCCTTTTTTTTTCTTATAACAATCGATGTTGCTGATGAATTTCGTCGGGAATTTTCGCCGCTATTTATAGCTTTGTCTTATGGTACGATGAAATGGTCTTATGGTATGATGAAATGATCTTATAGTGTAATCAAATAGTCTACTGGTATATAGATAACACCCCGTGATATCAGAAGTATTATTGAAAGATGTCTTTATAAGATAGTGAATTGACAGAGTATTGTAGTCAAATGTCTTACAGTATATAAATGTATCTCAGTGATATAGCGAATTGACAGAGTATTATAGTCAAATGTCTTACAGTATATAAATGTATCTCAGTGATATAGCGAATTGACAGAGTATTATAGTCAAATGTCTTTATAGTATATAAATGTATCTCAGTGATATAGCGAATTGACAGAGTATTATAGTCAAATGTCTTTATAGTATATAAGTGTATCTCAGTGATATAGCGAATTGACAGAGTATTATAGTCAATTGTCTTTATAGTTTATAAATATATCTCAGTGATATAGCGAATTGAAATAGTATTATAGTCAAATGTCTTACAGTATATAAATGTATCTCAGTGATATAGCGAATTGACAGAGTATTATAGTCAACTGTCATTATAGTTTATAAATATATATCAGTGATATAGCGAATTGACAGAGTATTATAGTCAATTGTCTTTATAGTATATAAATGTATCTTAGTGATATAGCAAATTGACAGAGTATTATAGTAAAATGTCCTTATAGTATAGAACATTTGCTTCATGATATATCTCTAACCTTAATGACATGGTTATTCTTATCATAAGGCAGCTGTGGCGTTCCATATCTTCCTGTTACATTGAGTCATAATGTGATCACGGAGTGCATGTAGAACTTATACTGTGTTTTAAAATATGTTTTCAAATTATAATAACTGAGTTGGCCCGATTGTTTTTAATCAGAATTTCTGATATTCGGCAATGTTGTTTTTTTCCTGGTCAGATATGTTGCTACAAAATACTTTTGTTGATGCGCCCTGTGAAACTATTTAATACGCAACTCGATCAAAGGAATACATTCGATATTATTGTCCAAAATATTATAACTATTAAATGCCAGACATTTTTAAAAAGTTGTGGACATTCTATAATTTATTCTTATGTTTTACTGTTTGAACATTATCCAAGGTAAGAAAGATTGTTGACGCCTTTTAGCACGTTTCAACCCACCACATTGTTGATGAGCCCGTCCTAAGTCAGTGGCTTGTAGTTCAGTGGTTGTAGCCAGTTCAAGATACAATCGCTTTTCTTAAATTGTTTTGATATAGATTGAGGCGTTAGTTTTCTCAAATGAATTATTTTTTAATGTTTCATGTCGATGCCTTTTATAGCCGTTTATATGGTATGGAGTTTTCTCATTGTTGAAGTAATACCATAAACAACTGATAAATGGTACCAATTGTTCTGCACCTGATACGTATTTTGATAATCAATGTCTCTTAAGTGATGCTCGAGGCCAAAATATTTGAAAATCGAAAGCTTGTTAAAATATGAAAAGCTATAAAAAAAAGGACCAAAAAGTATAGCCAAAGCCGGGCAAGGAATCAGAGCCATACGCTTGTCTACAATTGCTTACATCCATTTCTGTCGACATTTGGAGGATAATTTTCTCATTGCCAATCATATCACATCGCTTACTTTGAAATCAATCATAATGGAACGATTAAATAATCGTATAACCCAGAAAACATTGTCTTGATTTACAATCCCAATCATTGTAGCTCCTGATGAAGTATGATTATTAAGAGAAATTGCGGGCCGATCGTGTTTCTAAGATGAAACCACTCTAGTTTGGAAATAGTCCTTATACTGTTAAACCCTTTTTTGCATTACAATATTGCAGGATAATGAGACGCAACTCAACAAAAGTAAACTCATCAGATATACAGGGATTAAAAGTGTATACGCCAGACACGCGTTTCGTCTTAAAAAGACTCATTAATGACGCTCGAATTAAAAAAAAACGGTTGAGAAGGCCAAACAAAATTGAAGAGCATAGTGGACAAAAATTTTCCAACAACGTTCAGTACTTGCACGTGAATATTAAATTACTAGACTCCAAACTTTTCGATGAATTAATTAGTACGGTATTATATCTTTTGTATTTTTATATGAGTAAGATTGTTATGAGGATATGTGCACGCATGAATGAAAAATATACAATTTGCAATCTGGTTTATACAATGTTGTGGGGAAATAAGAAGCACGTAAAACATTGAGTAGGTGTACGTGAAAAAGACCTTATGTTTTCAGGATTAATAGTTATTAAAGGTACCAGGCTTATAATTTGATACGCCAGACGAGCGTATTGTCTGCATAAGACTCATCGGTGACGATCAGATAAAAAAAAAATAGAAAGCCAAACAAGTATAAAGTTGAAGAGCATTGAGGAACCAAAATTCCAAAAAAATTGTTCCAAATACGGCTAAGGTAATCTATGCCTGGGATAAGAAAATCCTTAGTATTTCGAATAATTCATAATTTTGCTAACAGTAAATTTATAAAAATGACCATATAATAGTGCTGACTACTAGGCTGGTGATACCTTTGGGGACGAAACGTCCACCAGCAGTGGCATCGATCCAGTGGTGTAAATAGCTATCAAAGGTACCAGGCTTATGATTTGATACGCGCGTTTCGTCTACATAAGACTCATCGATGATAAAATTTGGATATAATGTATCATTTAAATCTTTTCTATATTTGTATTAGAAAGGTCGCAAAGACGGATATTTGCAGTTAAACGGGAAATAGAAGGTGAACAGTAACAGAAAACAATGTTTCTCAGTTTATTAAAACTTGAATTTTCAGGGGAAAGATTTAAACGGTTTAACTTAAGGGGGCTTATGTCCCTCATTTCCTTAATTTGACCGTTATTATTTAACGCTGACAGACACATAGACTTTCAGAATTGATTGATATAGACCTATAATGTATTTCCATTATAGTCTTCATAACACTAATTGCTATATGATATTTGTATTGAATATTTAAAATAATCTGATAAAAACTCTATTTTCTATCTTCGAAACTTTAATTAAGACAAACATGACATCGTCATCTAGGCTTTCATAAATTTATATAATTCATATTTTCAAAAATTATCAAATTGTTTGACCTTCTTTTTTTTAATATGATTCGAATGATTGCATTACAGCAATAACTAACTTTTATTGAAATTCTTGAAAGAATACACAATTTGATAAATAGAAATGAAGAATTGCAAACTCTGGCCCAAGACCACAATTAATGACCCCGCTTATCTTTGTCCACGAATATAGTCCCTTGTTATTACAGTGTCTTTCTTCTTTATTTTTGTTCTTTGCTTTCCTGATTCATTTCTTAGTTTTTATGGGGTGGAAATGAAAGAAGTAAGTTAAACTACATTCTTAGATGCTTTAGTTTAACTATTCAGTCTTGGAAATGAGTGATTAGGTCAGTTGCAAAAGGTACAATTTATAGTTTTCGAAACATCTCTTGACTTGTCCATAGCAGTAGGGATTTGTTTTTATATATTTAGGTGTTACGGATAGAAAAATTAATCACCGCCTTTATTAATTATATTAAATTGTGTACGATTATTTACGTTTGAAGTTGGATTCATAAAAAACTGGACATATATATATAACAGTTAATTGTTATTAATAAGTATTGCAATATGCATTTTGTTTAAATGAATTATCAGTATTTAGTTCTAATATAATCTTAAATCAATCCTAATTCTATCTCACTTTGATAGTTTTTCATATGTGACGTCATGCTGTTTCTAAATTTCATAAATTCAAATGTGGCATAACGTTTGTGCCTTTTCGCCATCGTATGTGACGTCAAATCTTTTTAATTACGTTGACGCCTGGACTGATTCGGGTGTGTCTATTCTGTGTTAAACTTTAATAACATTATGTATTCGGGTTTAGTTTTCTGTAATTAGTTAATACTTCAGTTTCATTATGTATATCTCTTTCATATTCATTTGTTAAAATTTACTGTTTGCAATAGCATGAATTGTTCTATATAATAAGGATGTTCTTATCCCGGGCATAAAAACAATGCCGTATTTGGCAAAACCCTTTCAACTTTTTATCTTCAGTGCTGTACAACTTTGTACCTTTTTCACTTTCGATCTTTTATATCTGGGCGTTATGTATTCGGGTTTAGTTTTCTGTAATTAGTTAATACTTCAGTTTCTTTATGTATATCTCTTTCATATTCATTTGATAAAATTTACTGTTTGCAATAGCATGAATTGTTCTATATAATAAGAATGTTCTTATCCCGGTCATAAAAACAATGCCGTATTTGGCGAAACCTTTTCAACTTTTGATCTTCAGTGTTGTACAACTTTGTACTTTTTTCACTTTCGATCTTTTATATCTGGGCGTCACTTGTAAGTCTTGTGTGGACAAGGCGCGTTTTTGGCGTATTGAATTTTAAACCTGATGCTTTTTGTTATCTATTAATCATGTTTTTCTTTGTCTTATATGTTCTATTAATTTGTATTGTAGTCCTGTAATATTATGTTGTCATTTCAATGTTATATTTAACTTTAACTTCATCTGTACATTAGTTTCAACTTCCTTTTAACAGGATGTTTTTCTCGTCAATTTGGAATTTTGAAAGATTGTTAAATCCATCCACGATGAAAAATAGGCTAAGTGTATTTCTTGGAAGTATATATATATATATAGACACAACTTATGAAAACTCATGAACTAATAGTATAAGGACAAGTTGCGAATATCTAAAGACCTGTTATGGACTAAGATATTTGGAACATAACAAAGTAATTATCCGTGCTATGAAGAATAAAGGCAACAGTAGTATACCGCTGTTCAAAACTCATAAATCCATGGACAAAAAACAAAATCGGGATAGCAAACTAAAACCGAGGGAAACGCATTAAATATAAGAGGAGAACAACGACATAACACTAAAATGTAACACACATAGACAAATTCCCACGAGAATAATATATATAACATCAAAACCAAATACATGAATTTGGGATAGACAAGTACCGTGACACGTCTTATCGCAATGTGAATTTACGGAAAGAAATACGGACCGTTTTATTTTCCTAATTAAGAAATAAAAAAAAACTTGTTCGTGACAGAACATTGATATTTTGGAGAAATACAAAGACTTTTCTCTTAATGATAAATATATATATATAATTGTGAATTGTTGTAGAATGGATTTGATTGTCAGACGATTCTTTTATATTGTGTTCATCTTGTCGTTCCCCAAAACTGTATTTAAGAAATACGTGAACTCGCCATCTTATTGTTTTCTTATAAGATACAACAACCCGACCATAGAAAAAACAACAACAGAAGGTCACCAACAGGTCTTTCATGTAGCGAGAATTCCCGGAATTCATCAGATGCGTCCTTTAGCTGGCCCCTAAACAAATTTATACTAGTTCAGGGATAAAGAACGTCATACTAATTTTCAAATTGTACACAAGAAACTAAAATTAAAATATTACGAGACTAACAAAGGCCAGAGGCTCCTGACATGGGACAGGCGCAAAAATGCGGCGGGGTTAAACATGTTTATGAGATCTCAACCCTCCCCCTATACTTCTAGCCAATATAGAAAAGTAAACGCATAAAAATACGCACATTAAAATTCAGGTCAAGAGAAGTACGAGTCTGATGTCAGAAGATGTTATCAAACAAAATAAACAAAATGACAATAATACATAAATAACAACAGACAACTAGCAGTTAACTGACATGCCAGCTCCAGACTTCAATTAAACTGATTGAAAGATTATGATTTCATAATATGAATATCAGGCAAAATCCCTCCCGTTAGGGGTTTAGTATCATACCGTCATAACCAATAAGAGAAGAACGTAACACGTGTCATGACAACAACTGTTTTTTTAATAAATGTGTTTAGTTCCGATGCAAAGACCCTATAAGTGAATCAATATTAACGCCAAAATATGCAATCGTTATTGACCTGACAACAGTATCGTAACTATATCCCTTCTTAAGAAGTATATTTAAAGGTTTTATTAGTTTCTGAGGTGAATACTGACATGTTTGTGCTTTGTAAAGAATATTTCAATACAAAATTGGATGTGAATTACCTGAATGTATAAGAAGTCTGCATGTTGAGCTATATTTATGAATGATGTCCTTATACCGATGATAAAATTTAGTAAATGTTTTGACTAGTTTGTGATATCGAAAACCCTGGTGTAATAATTTTTCAGTAATACATAAATTTATCTCGTTAAAATCTACAACATTGTTACATACAATCGGGAATCGTACAAGTTGAGATATGTAACATGTATACACACCGTAAGATGGTGACAAGGGAACGTCACCATCTAAAAATGGATAATTAACGATAGAAATGAGAAATCATCTCTTAATAATAAATTTTAGTATTAAGCTTTCCGTTAGTAATAAAGATATCAAGATCGAGGAAAGGGCAGAGGTCATTGTTAGTATTAGCTTTATTTAAAGTAAGTTGAACAGGATGAATTTCTTTAGTATTCATAATGAAGTCGTCATTGTTGACAGCCAAAATATCATCCAAATATCTAAAATTATTAATCCATTTGTTTATCAGATGTTGTTTCGATGGGTTTTTGCTGATTTTTGTCATCAATTGTAACTCATAGTAATACAAAAACAGATCCGCAATAAGTGGTGCACAGTTAGTCCCCATTGAAATTCCGATAATTTGTATGAAAAGATCAATAGGTTTTGATAAAGCAAGAAAAGTGTTATTATCTCAAATTTTCCAGATGCTGTATCACTTTCTTTATCTCTTCCAGATTCAATAGCAACGGAAAGATCACTAACTTCAAATTTGCTTAATGTTTCTTTTTGTTTCAAGGTAAGGGTATGTCAAATGTTTCGTTTTTGTCTTTATTCAGTTTTTACATGTATATGCTTAAAACAACAGAAATTTAAATGTTGGTCAAGAGATGATATCTTATTGTTAAATATTTTGTTTATATCATTGCTGAAATTAATTAAAATAGTATGTTTTACTAAGATTCTTACAGACTATGTATTTGTTTTTAGTTTCATCTTTGGGTTTGCTAATAATATTGACGGACCTCATATGATTTACATGTGAGTACCATGAATATTTGCCTTGATCATGAAGTGACTTCGAGAGAGTTAACACCCTTTAAGTAAATCACTCAAAAAGTCGTTCTCATATACAAGTGATTGCGAGGCAATGGAAAAATAAATGGGAAATCTTTATAAATTCAGATCTAGAGGAACTGTACCGGCACATTTCTTTATTCCATGTGTAAATTTACAGAAGTGTTTCAGGGGGACTCTTATCTTTAAAATTGAGTTTAACCAAAGGAGAGTTATCTTTTCATGGCTCTAGCAATTACATGATATGCACACATCCACATACCAAATTTCAAAATTTTATCTACGAATAGGAAGACTCAAATAATCAAATAAATGAACAGATTTGATAGGGTTCACAACGTTGAGATCTTTCTTTTGACCGTGATTCAACAGATGACAATAAGTTTCCATTTTGTGAGTGCAAGCTGCCTAAGAACTTATGTATTTCTGTGAGTGCAAGCTGCCTAAGAACTTATGTATTTCTGTGAGTGCAAGCTGCCTAAGAACTTATGTATTTCTGTGAGTGCAAGCTGCCTAAGAACTTATGTATTTCCGGATTCTAAAACAGTCTGCTTGTAATTAAATAATAAAGATTTACGCCACACAGAATCAGAAACTTTTAGAGATCATTAACTGTCATTTGATGGTAGGACTTTGTGAGCATCAGGGTAAGTTGTTTTTCATATAATATGATGACATTTTTTCTTTCGTTTTTATCAAGTATATGCATTTTAGCCTCATTCATTTGATCTATCTAGATGTGATTAGTATAAAAGTATAATGATATTTAAACTTTTGTTTGTGTTCAATAAGAATTCAATTAGTTCTTTGTTCATGAAAATCATGAGCCTTCATTTGGTATTAGTTCTCTTTGTACATCCAAATTTGTTGTTTTGCCTAAAATAGGACAAATATATAATGGCTCGTGACACCCATGATATGTAGTGCATTTCTTTTTAACAAAACATACGCTTTTTCAATACTATTCTTACAGTATGATGTATTACCTTTGGGACAAATTGATAAACTGATCAGCTCTAACTCCAACTATGGATATTTTTATGTTGAGGAGGACCTGCATTCAGTTTTACATCTTCAGATATTCTAACTTTTGACCTTTTTCAACCGGACCAAATAAATACTTTATCGTTAAAATGCATGACCCTATGTGTTTACACTGTAATTGTAAGACCCCCAACTTGCTACTGGAGGAATGAATATGAAAACATAAATTCGAAAGGTTAATGAGAAATATTTGCAAGAAAAACAATGTCCATACTAGGGGTAATATGTGAAGACAACAACAATCAAAGGGCGATTCTATTGCCATCTGGCCAGAAGTGAAAAGATAGTATATATTTGTTCGCATTGTTTAAAATGCACAAATTTCTTGTTTGTGTTTAATTTCTGATTTGTACATGTATCTACCCAAATGCAACGCGTTTTCCAAGAAGTCATGCCAATGGATTAGATAGTTTTATAAAATGTGAATAGTCTAAGTATAATGATATTTAAACTTTTGTTTATGTAAAAAAAGAGTGCACTTATTACTTATGATAATAAAACCATGAACCGCCATTGCGCACACAGGTTAGTGCTCTTTCAAATGAATTAACACTGATTTTAGATGATTGCGTCGAGTTCAATATATCACATCATTTTCCTAAACTCTTTCGAATGTAATGGATTCTAATACTGGGTTTAGGTGTAGCACCACTTATTCGTCCCGGACAGAAAGCACATACCAGAAAGTAGTACATATTTAACACAAAATAGTTCCTACGCAGGAGTATTACTTTCAAAATATGTAGAATATTTAGGTATTGTTGGTATCAAATGAAAGCTGAATGACTGATGCTCATTGTAGAACACTTCTTGGCTTATAATTTTGAATATTTATACATTTTATAAAGAGGGTACATTTTCCCTGTTTGTCAGATCTGATGTACCTGTTTTTGGCACATCCAAAGTTCCGGGAACCAGTTCTTTCTTATATGCCAGTAAAGATATGTTAATTTTTCCAGTACAAGACACCGTAAAGTGTTGCTTTGACATTGACCGATTGTCACTTTATTTGAACTTCAAACAAAAGAGCTGTGTCTGTTTGAAATTGAGGAATTTAACATAGAAAGCAATGGGGCCATGAATTAGTGGTGTACTTCCTTTACGTCAGACTTTTAGCTTGTCAATTGGTAATCGGACATATTTTGTAAGGTGGTAGTTAAGTAAAGCAATATTAAACGATAATGTTTGACGTCTAATGAATGGACCGTTATATTTTTTCAGTCTTAGCTTAATAAAAATCCAAGAACGATCCCCTCCCAAAAACCATCTAAAAAGGGCAATGCCGTATATCATTAAACAAATGTTTTCTCACCATATTCAATCTTAAAAAGCGACCGTATCTGCATTTGTTCTACATGTATTTAAAGCAAAAATTTTAAGATGATGTAATATAGAAGTAGATAGAAATGTATCAATTAATCATCTTCTATCCAACATTGTATCTCTACTTTGTTTTGCGTGTTAGAAGGCTTTTAATGAGACATGTAAAGCGCTTATTGATTTTTAGCTTTTTGACTGACTTTTTTTATTCTACCAGTCAGTGTATAAAGTCATTAGGTAATTTGGTATTGAAACAATTTATAACATATGTTTAACACAATTCGCGTTGGTGAATATTTTATAGGTTATTAACAATAGTGAAGCCTCTAACTCCCTATGTTGGATGTTTTTGATTATTTTGTAGGTACCGTTTTGTTATATAGTTCTTATGTTAGATGAATTAGATTATTTTGTAGGTACCGTTTTGTTATATAGTTCCTATGTTAGATGAATTTGATTATTTGAAAGGTACCGTTTTGTTATCTAGTCCAAACGTGTTGACGTATCTATACATCAATGATATATAGATTTGAGAGGTCGAGATGAAATAAAATTCAGAACATCCAATCGGACGCACGACATTTAAAGAGTCTTTATTCTCCTATATTGTACTGGCATTGTATTGCAAAACCTTTTTGCTATCCTGTCTTTATTTTATCATGTTAAGTCAAGACGATAAGTACAGTAACGATTTTGTATTACACTTAAATTACTTGGATGTACAATTAAAAGAAGAGCAGTTAATCACTGCCTCGTTCTGAATAAATGTTTGCTTCCTGCTCTTCTATTCAATATGAGGTAATACTTTAATAGGCGACGATGTTATTTTAAAGCAGCACAATGTAGATGTAATAGCTATAGTAGGTAAGTAAGCTTGTTTTGTTCTATACATTGTTTTGTTCTTTTTTAGCCCACTTTAACTTATTCAACGACATAGACGGTCGTTGAATTATTGCATATTAATTGCATCTGGGCACTTTGATTTACTTTTATACATTTGAAGATATTATCTAGAGGAATTAAAAGGTAAAACTAACAGTATAATAAGAAAGGTGAAAACACAAGGCTGATAAAAACAAGTGTAGAATGATATTTGTCCTATTCTGTACCTTTGAAGAAAATAAAACTATGATAAAAAAAATTTTTAGGTAATATTGGTCTTGCATTCTTATAACGTTAATAATAAGTAACCAGAATAAATTCATCTTGTACACTTAACTTCGTGATAGCACTTGGCAGACAGTGTCGACATACTAGTTTGCTAATGATGTTCTATTTGATAAACAGTGAACATATTTTATTAAATTAGATACTCAATAACATTGTGGTTGTCTGTGTTTTTACGATGAAATCTGGATATTGTTTTTTATTTTCATTTTTTAAAACTTTGTACTAAAGTTAATCGTAATAGGTATATGTGCACGCATCAAGATTCGACGGAAAATGAACCTTTTACGATGAAAAATAGGCTTCTGGTGATTTGTTTTAACAATATGCACGGTGAATACAATACCAATATCGAGTTCCTTTTTTATGAACTTGTGCGGTTTAATCAAGATAGGCTAAGCCTATTGACACAAGCTTGATTTGTGTAAAAGGTTCCTTTGAATAACTGACGCTTACCGTGACGTATTAACAACATCATTTTGACATCAAAAGTGTATCGAAAAAATTGCTGGGATATGAAAGTCGTCTTTGTCTATGTACTTTAATAGCTTTACGGCTATGTGTTCATGTAAGGTGGTTTATTTGTGCTTCGTGCAAATTTGTTTAGTTAAGCCATTTGCAGCTAGTTTTTATGGATTGTTCTCAAGCTGTGCAGTAACACATTGTCCCATGTATTTTGTTGATTGTCCATAGATCATGTCTGTCATATTTGTTTTTCATTACTTGTATTTGATAAATTAGGACGTTTATTTTCTCGTTTAAATTGTTTCACATTTTTCATGTGAGGTAGTCTGTTATAGCTGACCATACTGTATGGAAATTTCTCATTGTTAAAGGCAAAATGGAGACCTATAATTGCATTTGTCTTCATTTACTTATCGTACAATCATTATCATATCTTCTCTTTCTAAAGAACATTATCAGTCTCTGCAAATTATTCATACATCCCAGTTTGGTTAGTTTAAGATGAGAGTAAAATTCTGCTATCATTCATTCCTATTTTATTCAGTATTTACATTCAAATAATCGTTCATCTCACATGTATACTGTTTCTTAGAAAAATACACATTTTTTAATAGATTAAAACGAAGAATGGAATAATCATGCTTTGACAATATACATTTTATTGGCCTGGACTGTAGAAATTTTCTTAATACTTCACTTGATTCATGTAAATAAACAAAATATCAAAAAGGCAACAATACCCAAGGTACCGCATACCAACTACTTTAATAGGTCCAGAAATTTGTCCGCTAATGCGACATACTACAACTATTACAATATAGAAAACAAGATCAAATATGATATCACATATCTCAATCTTACATTTGTGATCAATGTCATAATAATGGCACCGAATAAATAATTACCTCATTTTTAAATTGTGTTTGCTGACACTCAAGAAATCAGCTAGACCTTTGGTGGATAGTTGTCTCATTGACAAACCTACCACATCTCATTTATTTTGTTGTTGGGTATCTTCAGACGCATTTATAAGTTGAAAAATTTGAGCTATTTTCACATCTAAAGAGTTAGTTATACCTTTGGTTTCTGGTTCCAAAATAGGTTAGGATTATGTTTTAGAAGTGTTGAGAACGATATTATTTTGAATTTGAAACGTTCGCAGTAGGCACTAAAACAACAAATCTGGATAACACCAATATGTTTATATTTTGAGTAAATTGTTTCTTTATTTCTATTGAATGCTTTTGCGTAAATCTTTTAATATCAATATTTAAAGATTATTGTTCATGTTGTTAACACATTAGCAAAACAAAATATGTTTAAATATATTTCATCAATGTTAAATACGTAGTGTTTTTATGATGTTAACATGGTTAACACCAAATTCTGAAATGTTGTTAAAACATTTAAAAGACATGTCACTAAAACATTTCATTGAACGTTTTCTGTATAATGTTTATAACGCAATGCCTTTATATGGTTTAATAATGTTTTTCAAATGTATTACATTAATTTCATGATTGTGACAGGTTTAGCTAACCATACTTTTACGTTTAATTCACAATTCTCTACATTAGGAAATTTCTATACCAAGTCAGGAACATGTCAGTTGTTTTCCATTTTTATGATGCGTTTGAGCTTTTGATTTTGCTATTTTATAAATACTTTTCGTTTTGAATTTCCCGTTGAGTTAAATGAATTTTTCTAAACTTTGATAAAAAAAAAGTATATTTTAAAACTGATCCATGAATATTTCTAAATTATTTTGAAAACATTTTCAGAAAATATCTTATTTTAAAAACACTACCTGCACCTGGTATGCATGTACCATGTCAGAAATATGACAGTTGTTTTCCATTTGTTTGATGTGTTTGAGCTATTGATTTTGCCATTTGATAAAGGACCATCCTCGGAGATCGGTATTTTCGTTATTTTTCTACATAAAAGCACATTTTTTTGTAAGAACGTTTTGATAAGACGTTTATACGACCTTGACGGATTTTTCTTTAAATGATATGCGATTCCTAGCTTTAAACTGGTATACACGCGTTAAATACAAATTTCAAACACTTTCACTGTCTGTAGTAAAAAAATAACCCTTCTAACACCCGCTATAAATATTTAGAATATATATATATGTATAGAAAAAATGAATTCAGCACATTCTGGGTGTGTAACAGTCAGAATTCACCAATTTGAGGTTTCTCAAAATCTAACGAACGAACGACAACACCCCTAAATTGGCGTAACTTGGCGTTACGAGAAAAGAGGTAGCATTCATTTATTTATTACTATTGGGATATCGGCAGTGCTTTTCTTCCTTTTGAAATGTCTTTGACCTACTTTATATACATATTTGTATATACAATGTACTGTTCAATCAACACGGTTGAACATCTAATTAATCAATTCTTTTGGCAAAGAATATAAAATATTAAGAACAAGTACAGTAATCATACAAGAGATTTTGATAAACATTACAACATTAGTTCGAATTTTTTAGTACATATATATGTGAAAAGGGATAAATGTAAACTTTGGAATGGAAGGGGGATAGGACTCATTTTGAATCTTATCTAGGATCAGATCAACGGGAAAAGTTTTTCCCAAACATGAGGTAAAATAAATCTATGAGCGAACACCACTAGTTTAATTTGAAAAACAAAAAACTTACTCGGATCCGGGATAACTTTGTTGCCCTAACCCCTAAAATCCAAATGATCACATCTTAACCTTTCTTGATTATTATTGATTCATATTTGAGCTTAAACTAGTATACTGAAGCAGATAAATAAAAGGAAATATTGAAATAAATATTTGAAAAAAAACAATTAAAATTTTAAAAAGATGTTCTGTCATGTATTGTGTTTTTTTGTTTGTTTTTTAAAAAAAATTATGGCCTTTCTTATTCTTTTTTGTGTATGTTTTTTTTATCGTCCAAATATTAGAACATATATAATTTATTTTGTTTTCTTTTTTATTGTTTTCGTTGAGGAGCTTTCATGGCAAGCTTTTTATATTTTCTTCTGTTTATTTATATTTATCACCTCTTTCTTTTTACTTTGGCCATGCAATTTAAAACAAAAAAAAATATACCTTTTGATAACTATGCAGTTTTGTTGGTTCTGACTCATACTTTCAACAAGGATACACAAAACTCTATCAATTTACGATAGATCCGGTGCACCTTTATATTTCTGTAACTGATTCCTAATAAATATTCTTAAAACATGAATAAATAGCGGTGTTCACAACATATTTATCCAAGATACTCTTGAACACGAAAATAACGCTCATGCGTATCAGCAACTCGGACCAATTAGACCTTGCGTATCTTTAGACTGTTGGGTGCTGTATTTTAGGAGACAGTATTTACCAAAACATTTTCTTTAGTCGTTCACTATAAAGGACATGTGGATATAATAAATGAAGCATATTTAGGTTATATCACCTCAATCACTTTTCAATCCTTTATCTAACGCTAATTCCGTCGTGAAATGCACGGAATACTTGCCACTGAACGTTAAACATCCAACAATCAATCAATCAAATACAACCATATGCGCCATTTAATTTTAACAACGACATTCAGAAAACAATCTTTTTTTTCATATATGATGAAGACATAATCTTTCAATCAGTTTAAATGAGGTCTGGAGCTGGCATGGCAGTAACTGCTAATAGTTCTTTGTTAATCTATGTGTCATTGTCATTTTGCTTAGTTTCTTTTGTTACCTTTTCTGACATCGGACTCGGACTTCATTTAAACTGAGTTTTACTGTGCGTATCGCTATGTGTTTCTTCATTCTACATTGGCTAGAAGTATAGGGGGAGCGTTGATAATCTACAAAACATGTTTAGCCCCGCTGCTTTTTTGCGGCTGTCCCAAGTCAATAGCCTCTGGCCTTAGTTATTCTTGTGTGTTTTTTAAGTTTAGTTCATTTATATGTTTTCGAGTTTAGTCTGACGTCCATTTTCACTGAACTAGTAACACATTTAATTTAGGGGCCAGCTGAGGACCACCTTTGGGTGCGGGATTTTCTAGCTGCGCTGAAAGCCCATTGGTGGTCTTTGGCTGTTGTCTGCTCTTTGGATGGAGTGTTGTTTATTTGACATATTCCCAATTTCCATTCTCAATTTTATTTTCAAATAGATAAGGCAGATAAATCGAAGGCATATACGACATGCAAACAAACGGAACTCAACGTAAGAATACGGAAAATTCAACAACAGAAATTCTTTAGCCTGATGTTTAACCACACCAATAAAATGCAAAGTTGCAAAAAGAATATCAAGTGTTAACTGTTGTCGTTGAACACACTGCAATGTCGGTAGACATTTATTAGTGGATTTTATTATAACAAAATAACTGCTCCTTGACGATACGATCGTAGAGTTTTATCCGTTCGTAAGGTGCTGGGAAACATCTATTTAGCTAAAATTTATGTATTAAAGACTAGAAGAGCTTATTTCTTTAAGTAATAAGAGCACTGTCAACCTTATAGTTTACCAATGTAAATGTTCAAAATCAAATATGTTTATATACTAACTGCATCATATTCCGTTAAAAAAATAATATCGCTATGTAAGGACATAAACACGCTGAACAATGAAAGACATTAAATCCCTTTGAAAAAAGATATGCCAACTAGATGATAAAGTTAGTAGTAATTTAATACCCCTAAATAGAAACGTCCGAACTCGAGTTAGTAATGAAAATGATATGCAACCCTTTTTTTTTTATAAAGATTTCGAAACATGGTTTGATATCGCATTGAATGGGCTGTATAGTTCATTTTTAATGTATAAAATAAAAACGTGTACATATTTTAGCCTCCTCCACCCGTAACATAGTTCCCGAATACTACATTCAAGATAAAGGCATTGGATGATACAATGAATAAGGTATATAAGGAATAACCAAGCTAATGTAGATACTATAATGTTTCCACTTGTAACCTATGGATGATGTCAAGTTCAAATCGTTAATATTTACACCCTCCATCTTCCTGTTATGATGAGTCAACATTCAACTTATAAAGTCACGTGGTACTTATATTGTATATACAACATGTTTACAAGGTCGAACTCAATTTACAACAATAACAGAAATTTTGCGGTCCGATTTATCCTTTATATGTCCTGAGTGTGGTCTTCTTTTGTAGATTGGGGATTTCTTGTATTCATCATTGATTCAAATCTTTTTGTTTTTTCCTGATGAGATATTTGATTTCAGATTGCTAGTGCCTGGTGCAATCAGTTGAACTCTTTAATATGCAATTCAGGTGAATGAAGTAATGCGCTATCATTACATAATCATGATAATTACAAGCATAATTATTTCATAAAGACAATCCCCCCATCATCATTGTGTTTGGAGTGCAATCTGGAGGAGAAAAAACAATAACGTATTTGCCTTTAATCAAAAGTTTTGATGAGAAAATAACACAGACTATATATATGGAAAATACATTGCCTTGTATCGTTTCTTTTGTTGACTAGTACATTATACACCTTTAAATTGTAAATATATATGTACAATACCTTTTATTCAAACTAATGATGTCTTTCAATACTGCAACAAGATATAAAAAAGATATGGTATGAATGCCAATGATGACAACTCTCCAACAGTTTATTTTTTACTGAATTAAATAACTCAATTAACATGCTGAAAGTAAACAACACTATTTTAACAAGTTAGATATTTATTAAATATGATTAATAACAATGTTCATTTAATACATGATATTGCAATTGACAATAAACACAATTTTAGATATTTTTTTTCCATTTTAATCAGAATGTAATAACAAAAAGTAATCAGGATTATAATACTGTAACAAGATATAAGAAAATATGGTATGAGTGTCAATGAGACATCTCTCCAACTATAATAGATACATTTAAAAGTCCAATTTGCATGTGCGGTGAAACCTGTGGCATGCAATTGATTGGGACTTCTTATTTTGATCTCATAAAACATCTAAAACCTTAAGGATTTTCTGATTTTACTTAAATCAATTTATTTATTCTATAGGAAACTTGGTTTTGCCGAAGAATAACTTAATTCAAAAGTTTTATAAATACCAGTACATACTTTCAAAATAACCAATTTATATCAAAAGGTATGTAGATATAAAAAGATACCAGAATTAAAATTATAAACGTCAGACGCGAGTTAAGTCGACAAAAAAGCATCAGTGACGCTCGAAAGAAAAAAAGTTAAAACGCCAAATAAATAACAAAGTTAAGGAATCTATTCCTTGGGTAGACAAGCATTAACTTTTCGAAAAAGGTAAAAGTTTATAATAAGACAAGCACTCGAAAAAGAAATAAAAGAGAAACAGCTAGAGGTCAGAATACTGTTAATAACGATGACCGTGCTTGAAAGTAACATGCCGTGTCCTGAATTTAGAAAAGAAAAACGAAAATCCGCTTTCACGAGTAAAATTAATATTATTGCATGCACGCGGTATTTTAGCGCACGAAATAGTAAATAAAAGCATACGCACTGAAACGTAAGAAAAGAATACGCATTTGCGTCATCACATATATTAATCAAATAGTTGAATTCGAATGTCATTCTACCTACTTCAAGTGTTTTGACTCTGGATTCATTGACATTTTATCCGGAATTTCTGAGAACGCAAACCGATAGTGTGCGTTTGAAATGTAATCTATAATGTGAATAAATGAAGATGTGTAGTATAGTTGGTCAACACAGTGAATGCAATTTTCAAAACCGTACCATAGTACAAATACGTAGATGCTATTAGGTAAAACTATTAAAAAAAACCAAACACAAATAGAATTGAAATTTTATAATAAAAATACGTTCCTTTTAGTAATTTTTTCCGAAAATTTTGAATATATTAATATCAATTAACACAAACGTCAAATGTTTACGGATGAACATTTTATTCATCATATGAATCTTTTTCCAAATTTTAACATTCCACTATATGACTATATTACTATACAAAATATAAGCAAAGACTTATAAATCCATACTAAAACAGTATACAATCATGAATTAAGGTTATGATAGTCATTACATTTTGTTATGCTTTTGTAAAGTATTACTTCGGTTTTTTTGTGAGCTGCAAGGATCTAAAATCTTTGTGAATTGAAAACACACAATTATTCTTATTCATGACCGTATAAAATTTAAATATTTAATTAATGTATTTTACTTTCCGTTTTATGGATATATTACAATACAAAGAAAATAATTAACAATTATTTAAAAACTTAACTAAAACGGTATGAAATAATTATGATGCAAGGATATGTTCAGATTTAATTATTATGTTTCATTTACAAATGAATATTTAAAAATACCCAATCAGAGTATCTTGTCATATAAAATACCTAATTATTTTTTAATTGCAACTCTGAAAATATTTTGACTTTCAATTATTGTTAGTTTCTACCGAAATATAAATACGGTATATATTTTGTATATATTTCATTGATTTCTATTAAATTGATTAAATTAAATACTTTTGATAATAATATCCTCTTTCTGTTTTCCGATCTAATATAAATATTAAAACCAGAATGTTCTCTCCTAAGTCTATGATGAAAATACACAATATCACGTGGTTAAATCTTCAGACATAATTAGTTTACATGTTATCGTGCTCGTTATAATTGACATAAATTAACACAGTGTACAGGGGTAGTTGTAAAACAAATATAATTGCGATGTCATTATACTTGTTTAGAAACTTTTAAATTAAAGCGCTAAAAAACATTTAATGTAAAAAGTAAGTGTGTTCAACACAAACGTAGGTCTAGCACATTACTTTGTCTCCTTTATCACAACTCTTCGCTGTTAACTTAAAAAAAGGTCATAATAAACCCATATTGTTATATAGCTCTTTTATGATTTTTTTTCAAGTTAACAAGCCGAAGCAGCCAATATTGAAACTATAGCTGTTTTTTGTATTGTTCACTTGGTAATTTTGCATAAAATAAATACATTGCAATAAACATATTCATGATAAAAAGAATATCTGTGGGCCAAAACCTCTCCTGCTGATCATTTTTTTCTAGACTGAATTTATATCTATCGTTTAGTGTTTTCATGATAAAAAGCAACAATTTCAAACATTGCGTTGCTGATCGTTTTTGTTTTTCAAAGTTTCTATCAATCTATAATAGTTTCAAGATTTAAGGTAAAAGTCTTGAAACTATAATAAATAGATCGACATTTTGCGTTGTTCAAAGTTTCCCTCTATCTAGAATGATAGTTTAAGATTTAAGGTAAAAACACACTAAAATTTGTAAAATAAATCATTTAACGCTTATGAGGAGTCCATCAACCATTGGTACTCTTTTTTTCTTTCTTATTTCCTAATTTGTTGATCATGTCTTGTTTGCTTCATAAGGCATTTTCTAATGTAGAAAATGGTTGATTGAAGCTGGTTTTATAGAGCTTGACCTCTAACTTGAATGGCAAGGGTACACAAGTCATCACCGTGTCACAATCTTATTAAGAACAACAACAAACACATATTTTACAAAGAAACGCAAACAATCAACTTTTAAATTCAACCACCACATTCATTGTGTACTGATATATACATTTGTAATCAACACATAAAGGATTGAAATATAAGTCCCGTGCCTGAATGGTAAAGTTAACATTAACTCTAATGTAGAGTTGCTTGGTTGCCGTTAGATTGTTAACGTCACAGTGGAAGAGATATAACATAATGTTGTCGTTTAAAGTATTTTCAAAATTATAAGAGACCAATAACATAATGCGAGTACTATCAGATCTTTACTTTGTGTCTTTTTGTTGTGGGTATATACAAGTACCCGGCTCGTCCACTCTGTGTAGTACTTCTATGTGTATTCATTTATGAGTTAAGTCAATTTCAAAAGATTTTGATAGTTCGTTCTTATGTTGTAATGCTACTCCACTGTCCCAGGTTAGGGTCAGGGTTCCATCCCGCTAACATGTTTTACCCCGCAACATTATGGATGTATGATCCTTTCCAATGTCATGAGCCTCTGATTCAGTGGTTGTCGTTTATCGATGTGTTACATATTCGTTATTCGTTCATTGTTTGAAAATAATTAGGCCTTTAGTTTCCTCGTTTGAAATGTTCTAAATAAATCATTTCGGGGCTTTTTATAGCTGTTTGCGCGCTATGTGATTTGCTCATTGTTGAACGCAATATGGTGACCTATAATTGTAAATTCCTGTGTCAGTTGGTCTCTTGTGGAGAGTTTTCTCATTGGCAATAATACCACATCTTCGTATTTATTATTATTTTAATTTGTTGAATACGAGTCCGATTACGCTTTTATTCTAACCGTGTAAAGAAGACAAATATTAAACAATTATTGCGTTTGATATTCACATTTTTAAGTTAAAATTTGCGTCGACATCTGCATTTGGTGCATTTTGCAACACACGTGTATATGAATGATGATACGATAGACAATAGAAAGGAAAACATTAATTTTTATGCTATCTTTCACAAATTTATCTCTACGTTTTACTTTTGAGAAGGCTTCTTATGATAAGTGCAAGGCGCCAATAATATTTTTTTTACAAATTTGGAGTCGATAATTTTGTTAATGAATTATTTAACATAATTAAGACTCTCACTCTCTAAGTTAAAATTGCTCTTAGACAAACTTGAATAATTGGTAGGCACCGTTTTGTTATATAGTTCCAAACATGTTTACTTATTCATGCATTATGTTTAGATTTGAGAGGTCGTGATGAAATTAAATTCAGAAGAGACCAGTTTACCTTACTATGTCGACAAAATTTCTCTTGTTAGTAGATCTTGACTTGCTGATCATTTTTGTGATTTAAAGTGTATCTTAATCTATTATGATTTTCTATAATCTATGACGAAACGAAAAATATGTAGTGAAAATCGTCTTTAAGGTGGTCTGTGAGTATAGATTAAAAATGATAGAATTTGTTAAGACTTTGCCAAAACGTATTATATATTGTGAAATGTTCAAAAATATAACAAATATGACAGGGAAACGAATATTTTCTCAAGATACAGGTTGTGACAAAATGACACATTTTGTATGGATTATACAGGGGAAAACAGCATTATGTGATCTGAAGCTAATCTAAACGAAAGAATCGAAAACAAATGATAGAAGATAGCTTTTAGAAAATGCTTTGAGAATATTAATAGATAAGATATGGTCACCGTGCGCTTTTTCCCTGCTCAAATTTAAATAGCAAAAGTTCATGTAGACTCTTTCAGAAAATATACTATTTTATAGTTATATCCCCTGAAAATGCCAGTTAAAAAACATCACTTATCAAACAAACAAAACCAAATTTTGCTACATTAATTACAAATTTGACCTTTGGTTCTCTGTTAATTACAATCCACAAATGTGGAAAGACACTACATTAAAGGGCAATAACTCCAATAAGAAGTCGCCTTCATATTGTCTGTATTGAAGATTTAAGATATGAGGCAAAAAACGCAAACAAATTAAAAATAGTCAAAATCATCACCAAAGGACATTTTCTGTAATAAATAGTCGATTACTGATTTCGACCCTGTTGTCTCACTTGTAGAACTGATCTTACTGATCATCATAAAGCTTTTCTGTCTCTATTCTAATTTTCAAAATAGAAGGCAAAAACAAAAATAAATGGTAAACATCATTTAAGGCAATAAATCCTATAATAAATGGGAAATGAGTCCATGTGACACAGATAATGACCCCGCTGGCATTTACCTTTATAAAGGAACATAACTTAAGAACGGCTCGAGTGACACTACCCAAATTTGTACTTGATCTTACTTCTGTTGTCATAGGCATTGTGTATATGTTTCATAACATTTGCCTGAGACGAACTTAAGTTAGAAAACAAAAACGATAAAGTCAGCATCTTCCCCATTTATATAGGGGCATAACAGGACAAGTGAGGCCACCGAAATATATATTTGAAGTGTGTTTTGTAGTAATACACATTGCACATTTCATACCATTTTTTTGAGTTAAAGAACTAAAATAAAAAAAAAATCAACAGTGTTTCTGTTTGCAAAGGGGCATAACTCTAGAACAGTACAAGTGACACCACCAAAATTCGAAAAATTTTTGAGTTATGTGGTAACACGAATTGTGTTTAAGTTTTATAACAATGGCTTGAGGCAAACTATAGTTAGAGAATAGAAACTAATTTTGGGACATCATCTGACCGTTTTGACATGTATGGACAGTCGGTACAGCTCAACATCCTGCTATTGTCAAATCTCTCTCATTTGAGTGCTAGTGATTTTCAAAGTAAAAGACAACACTTTAATCTTACCCCATATATTCTATTTCAGCCATGTTAGTCATCTTGGTTGGCAAGCAAGTTAATAAGACATATTTTTTTAAAATGGGGATTGTTGCCAAGTTTCTTTGAATTTGGCCCAATTGTTATAGAAGATTATTTAGTAAAAGTTAACGCTTGACGACGACGACGACAGACGACGGACGCCAAGTAATGAGAAAAGACTATTTGGTTAATAGAGCCAGATGATCTAAAAAATAAATCAATATGTTTTAGGAGAAAAAAAATAATAATAGCATTGCATTTTTGTAGCACTCTGTATATGTTATAAATAATGTACATGTGCATGATTTGAAATTTGAGCTTTGAAATATTTCTTACAAACTATTAAACATAAAACGCAAAATTTATAAATATGCACGATAACACTTAACATTTCTTCCTATATTGACAATATGCGCAATCACTTTTGTATGTTTAGTCTTGTAATCATAAAAAAGGCATGGTGTTTTGATGTTCAATAATATGAAACTTGCAAAAAATGTACACATTTTTATATCGGACATAAAGCAAAATCAGCGGACAAAAAGCAAAACGGACAAAAAACAACGGACAAAAAGCAAATTTTTTCGGACAAAAAACGAAACGGACTAAAAGCAACGGACTAAAAGCAAAAGTGTCGGACAAAAAGCAACATTATCGGAAAAAAAGCAAAACGGACAAAAATCAACGGAATAAAAAGCAAAAGTGTCGGACAAAAAGCAAAATTATCGGACAAAAAGCAAATTGAGGACAAAAAGCAACGGACAAAAAGCAAAAGTGTCGGACAAAAAGCAAAATCATCGGACAAATTCAAATTGCGGACAAAAAGCAACGGACAAAGAGCAAAAGCTTCAGACAAAAAGCAAAATTATCGGACAAAAAGCAAAAGCGGACAAAAAGCAAATTGCAGAAAAAAAAATCACCGTATCAGACGCACGACACACGACATTTCTCAAATATTGTACTGGAATTGTATGGTCGAAAAAAAACTGTCTGAAATCCTGTATTTATTTCATTTTGTATCGTCAATATTTGATATCATAAGTCCGGTGACGGTTTTATATTACACTTATACACCAACGACAACTAAATAGTAATCATAAACCTAGACCAATAAACCTACATTGTACAATACAAATACCAAACCTAGAGCCAGAATGATTACTCTGTAATGAAGGAATAAAAGTCTTTATGGTGTTCTAAGTTTAGCTCCAGAAGGTATATTGTTATGAAGGTTTTAGGGTTTACCATATTACATCATTTGATACATTACACCAGATAACTTGTAATAAAATCAACCGATTGATCTTGATGTCTGTCTCAATGATGTCAGACAACAAAATAGATTCCACTAATTGATCGGTTTGTCTCTCCCAATGAAACACAACCTATAAAAAACCCTGTGATTGATTATTCTGTCTGTCTCAATAACATCAGACAACATATGAAATAGTCCTCCGATTTATTATGCTGTATGTCTTACTGACACGAGGCAACACATAATATAATCCTCCGATTTATTATGCTGTCTGTCTCAAAGACACCAGACAGTATGTTATATAATTATATACGATTACCAAGACTGTCTCAATGACACCAGAAAAAATGTAATACAATCCGCCGATTGTTATGCTGTATGTTTCAATTACACCAGAAAATATGTAATATAATCCTCGATTAATTATCATGTATTTCTTAATGACACCAGACACTATGAAATAAAATCCACCCATGGATTAACATGTCTTACCCAAAGACACCAGCCAGTATATAATATAACCCCCCCCCCCCCCAAATAAGTATGCTGTTTGTCTCAATGACACCAGACAATATGTAATAAAATCACCCATTGATAATCATTGATGTCTCAATGACGTCAGGCAACACACAATTCAATCCTCCGACTGATTAACATCAATGACACCAGACAAAATGTAATAACACCCACCAATTTGGTATGCTGTCTGCTTCAATTACACCAGAAAATATGTAATATCATCCCCGAAAAATTATCATGGCTGTCTCAATGACACAAGACACTATGTAATAACATCCAACCATGGATTAACATGTCTGTCTATTGACACCATTCAACATACAATTTAACCCCCTAAATGTGTATGCTGTTGGTCTCAATGACACCAGACAACATACAGCATATTTCACCGTTTGATTATTCGGTCTGTCTCAACGACACCAGACAATGTGTTGTAGAAATCACCGATTGATAATTATTGATGTCTCAATAACGTTAGGGAACATACAATATAATCCTCCGACTGATCAACATGTCTGTCTCAATGACACCAGACAATTTGTAATATAATACATCGATTGGCTATCATGTTTGTCCTAATGACGTCAGACAACATATCGTCGTTGGGCTTCTAAAATGTCGTATATGACTTTTTTGGCTAAAAATACTTTTTGACACCAATGGTCTGGGCGGGAGAAAATCTTTGGTATTACAAAATAGCACACATTTAGACCAATCAAAATGTGTGAAATAAGACATATTACAAAATTGGCAATGTCAGTTGTTTGTAAAGTTTGCTTCCAAAATGTTGTATGAAAACTTGAAAATCGTTGTAGAATTGCTTTGGGAAAAAAATAATTGTACATTTCTTTATTTCTGTGAAAATAGTTTAAGTTCTTGGATAATCCAGAAATGTCAAAGTTTTTATTTCACTGCTATTTACAAAAATTTCAAGTTCACATACGACATTTTGGAAGCATGCATTTTGCCAAAATTTTCAAAGCCTGTTTGTGAGATATTTTTTTATTGAAAAATTTGTAATTTACAACATTTTAGAAGCCCAGCGACGATATATAGAAAAATGAGTTCGAAAACAACAGAGAGAGGGCTTCACTACTGTTGTACATTCTAATGAAACTTCGTTATACAGAACCAAGAAAAAACAAAAACATTACTGAAATAATGCTGTTTGAAGTAAAGAATTACAATTCATGCAAACGAATAGCGTTAAAATTCATTGAACACATGAAATTACTGTATTCAACTCCCTTGTTTGATAAACTCCCGAAATAAATTGTGTGTATACATATAACATCTGATAATAACTTTTTTTTAAATTTTCATATAAACTTTTAATATTCTAAATATTACCCCTTAATATACAAATAACTACCCCTTAATATGCTGAATATTATCTCCTTAATATATTAAAAATCAACCCATAATACACTACATATTTACTACACTCATCAAAACATGTATTAAAAGGTACAATATATAAGGCTAAAATACTTTCAAGTAGAGAATATAACATGCCTACTTTAAACCTACGGATGATGTCAAGTGTAAATCTTTATATTTACAACCTATATCTTCCTGTTATGATGAATCAACATTCACCATATAATGCTATCACGTAGTACTTATGATGTTTATAATTATTTAAAACCTTGTTTGAAGGTCGAACTTAATTTATTGTGACAAAATATATAATGGTCAGAAATAACCTATAAATTAAAAGTGGTCATTTGTAGTTTGGCCGAATGTCATTCTTCATATTTTTCAGATGGGTGCAGTCCTAACCTGTACAGCAAGTTAACTTGATAACCAGTCATTTGAACTGGTCAAAGTTAACCTGTGACCGGATTTAGGACTGCTCTGACCAGTCCTATGTTAGCTTGAAAAGCGGACTTGGTCCTAGGACTGTTTTTATGTCTGCCAAAAAGTTAACTTGGAAACAGGTCCGCTATTGATATAAGGTAACTTCGAACCAGTCCCGTCATAAGTTAACAGAAGTTAACTTCGAAACCAGTCCTGTCGTAATTGTTTACTTCGAAACTAGTCCTTCCTCAAAGTTAACATAATGAAACTTTTGCTTTGACAAATCCGATCGAAACCAGACCTGTTCCAAAGTTAACTTTTGACTGGTCAGCTCAACACTAAGTTAACTTGTAACCAGGACCGCTTTACATCAATTTAAAAAAAAAAAAATTTTATATCTTTGTTTCGTAGTATAAACATCGAAAATAAAGTAAAATTAATTTTTCCGTTATACAAACAGGATTAAATACAAATATTAAAAAAAAGTGTGAATAAAACGTTGATTGTTACACAAATTTATCTGTGATCTGCCAATTTATAAATTAAAAATTGTCTTGGTTACAATAATAACGGGCACTGAATATATATTCTAATATCTATCATATTCAACCATATTTGCACTGTATTATGTATATTTATGCAAAGACGTATATAAGATGTTAGTTTTACGTCCTTGTTAGTTATACTCCTTGATCTTTGCATCAGCAATATTTTCATTTCAGGATATAATTTGTTATACAAAATGAAAGCATTATTTAATAAAACACATGAATACAAAATTGTGTCTGCACAAATTAAGAGTCCCAGCATGTCTTCCTTTTGTTCAATATATTGATATGTAACAAAATTTCAGTAGTTTTGATTCTTTACGCAGACTTGAACAACAAAATTATTTGACAGCATCGACCAAAACTGACCATATGTGCACATTTTTTATCGCGTTAATTTAGGTTGCCATTACGTCCTCGTTTTATTCAAAATATTGATACGTTACAAAATTTCAGTAGTTTTGATACCTCATGCTGACTTGCATGATTTGTACAACAAAATTATTTGACCGCATCGACCAAAACTGACCATATGTGAACTTCAATTTGTAAATCTATATACCCGCATAGTAAATCAGCCATATTTTTTTATGTAGAGATTCAATGTATAATACAACAGACAGCAATATTGCTGTACAATAACAACAAATGTTTGTTCGCATAAATTTTGGGTGCCCGCATGTCCTTTTATTCAAAATATGGACTCGTAACAAAATTTCAGTAGTTTTGATACCTCATGCTGACTTGCATGACCATTGATGACTTGTACAACAAAATAATTTGACCGCATCGACCAAAACTGACCATATGTGCACTTTAATTTGTAAATCTATATACCCGCATAGTAAATTAGCCATATATTTTATCTCAGGATTAAATGCATAATACAATGGACAGCAATAATGCAATACAATAACAACAAATTTTTGTTCGCATGTCCTACTTTTATTCAAAATATTGACATGATTGATACGTAACAAAATTTCAGTAGTTTTAATACCTTAGGCTGACTTGTACAACAACATTTTTGACTGCATCGACAAAACTGACCATATGTGAACTTTAATTTGAAGACCTATATACCCGCATAGTACAATTTAGTAAATCAGCCATATTTTTTTATGTAAATATTCAATGTATAATACAATGGACAGCAATATTGCAATACAATAACAACATTTTTTTTCGCATAAATCTAGGGTGCCTGCATGTCTCCTTTTATTCAAAATATAGATGCGTAACCAAATTTAAGCAGTTTTGATACCTCATGCAGACTTTACAACAAAATATTTGACCGCTTCAACCAAAACTGACCAGATGTGCACTTTAATTTGTAAATCTATATGGCTGCATTATAAATCAGAAGTTGTTTTTAATGTTGCATTGGATTCTATCTGGCGCCTTTATGTCTTTTCCTGGCGCACCTGTGCACATTTTAGTAGGACCGCAAATGTAAGCAATAATATTGGAAAACAATTAAATAATGCAAAATTGTTTCCGCATAAATTGAGAGTGTCAACATTTCATCTCTGTATTCATAATATTGAACAGTCACTAGATATAATAGTTCACGATGGTGTGTAATACAAAACTATTATGCCACATCATCCAAGTACATGTATCAACACTGACATGTCTAAATTCCTTTGTACTTTATAATAAAAAAAGGAGTATATGAGGTTCTCTTCTGGGAATAGTATACTGTTAATCTATTATGTCGGTTGAATGATTTTGTTTGTAGTTAAACGTCAACTGGCAACTATTTCATTCAAGTGCACATTAAGTATAATTTTAGGACGTACCATAATGGCATATATCAATTAATCGGCAAAGACAAATCTCTGGACAAATATGACGACTTTAGCGATGGATTTAACCTGGCCCTTTATGACCACGCCTCGCGCTCCTGTGCACATTTTAGTAGAATCTTAAATGTAAGCAATAATATTGGAAAACAATTAATGCAAAATTGTGTCCGCATAAATTGAGAGTGTCAGCATTTAATCTCTGTATTCATAATATTGAACAGTCACTAGAGATAGTAGTACAGCATGTAAGTACTAAAACAAAACTATTAGGCTGCATCATCCAAGTACCAACACTTACATGTCTGAATTCATTTGTACTTTATAATAAAAAAGTATATGAGGTTCTCTTCTGGGAATAGTATACTGTTAATCTATTATGTCGGTTGAATGATTTTGATTGTAGTTAAACGTCAAGTGGCAACTATTTCATTCAAGTGCACACATCTCTATACAAATCTAACGAATTTTGACGAGATTATTGATAGTTTTACCACACCGTACGGATCCGGACACTGCACAATTTTCTTTAGAATATTATGCGGAAAATAGAATAGTACATCCAATGAAAACAAGTTGAATAACAATGAAATATCCATGCATGTATAAATGCATAAAATAAAATTAAGGAAGAGACAGGTAAAAAACGGGGAAAGAAGCAACGTTGACAATGATGCTGCTAGCCCTTGATATAAGAATATTGTTCCGATGCGTTGGATAACCTTTCTATCCACCGTCTAATAAAAATTAAGAAAACAATTTTCATTTCCTTTATAATAGCTCTATGTGATTGTATACCATGTATACAATTGTTTTGTTTATATAAGAATATATCAAATAAAAAAAAGAATTTTGTTGATATGTTTAATATCTAGTAGAGTCTAGCGAGTAAAGACATTTGCTATCCGGGGAAAAACAATGCGAATGTTGTTTACATATTTTAATTATTAAGTATTTACATTCCCTGCGGTATATACACAAGTTAAATCTATAAAATTTTGCATTAATGGATTTATTCACTTAGATTAGAGAAAATATATGGTAGACATTTAACCAGTAAAACACAGAGAAAAAATAAATAAAACTGTCTCTTAAATAAAATATGTAAAACCCGATAAACATTGCTGCAGATTGGCTGAGTGCTACCTGATATATAACCGAGTGTTATTTGGTTGATTAGCAGAATTTTTTTCTTATTTACAAACCATTTTTTTTAACTAATGTAAACGTAGTCATTTAGAATGTTTACTGTTATTGAGGGCTTGTTGCCCTTATCAGAATGAATCGATCAAGTTTGAAAACTGATTTTGTATATCCATAAGCATACGTTTCACACACTGTATTGGTCTATGTATTTCAATAACCGTAACGTATTTAATAACACAAAATCATTTTGACACAAAAAGTGAACAGATAAAAGGCAGGAATATTTTTATTCGTCTGATTTGCATCACACTTTCAACAATACGGGATAAGTATTTCTTATTGTTTAAGGACGTCAGGTGACCTTCAGTTGTTTTTTGTCTCCTTTCTTTTAAAATCTTAAACCTGTCCCAAAGCTTCGTGTCCTTATTTATATATTTATCGTATATTCAGAATAATATTTACCTTTTCTAGAGAACGTTTTAATGATACTTATGTAGAAGGACAGCTCATAAGCTTCACCAAATTTTAGCACTTGTATATATGATGAGTAAATAAGTAGAAGTTCTTCATAATTTACTTCTTAAAAATATCCTTCATCTAACATAATGTACCATTTGTTATGAGTTTTTTTTTGTAATGTCATAATATTTCACTAATAAATATATGTAAAAAACAAGATATCTAACGTTCATAAATGTTTACGATTATGACTAGATAAGATACAATATATGAATTAAAATTTATCAAATGAGCTCAAAGATATATGTCAATATTAAATTCCGTTATAAAAAAAAAACATTACACATACAGAATACCATGTAAACATGCATGTTCACTTGTTTTCCATTCAATGCGTTAAAGCAAGTTGTAAGATAAACATACATGCGGCTAGTCCGACCTTACTCAGCTGTAGTAGAATTAAAGAAAAGTACTGCCTACGAATCATAAAAGAACACATATATGGATTAAACATTGAGACCTTTTCAACGTTTCGGAATGAACTACACCCTTTAGTGTTTATTCAAATGTTATGCCGATGAAGTCGAATGTGTATTTGACATTGATTGATAATGATATTTTAGCATTTATGTTCACTTGACAACTCGCATTAGGAAATATTGTATTTGAATAGAACAAAATCGCAATAATAACATGAATACAGGCACGCACTAATTTCTGAATTTCAGTCCTTGGATAGTGTAAACTTCCCACTAACACTATACACCATAACACCATACACCATACACCATTACACCATACACTTTGTATCATTACACCATACACCTTACACTTTTGCACCATACACCTTACACATTACACCATACACCATTACCTACACGATCCGACATAACCCATAATGCAATTAAATTTCCAATGTTAAGATTATTATTATTGTTTATGTTTACAATTTGAAAAAAAAACAAAATAAAAAAACTTCGTTTTCAACTAATAAAATGTCGTACACCATCATTCACACCATTCCCGATCACACGTTACACAATCACACCGTTCCTCATACACCATTAACCAATTCCCCTCATATTATACACCATAGCACCATACACCTTACACCATTGCACCATACACCTTACACCATAACACCATACACGTTTTTTGGGAAGTTTACACCATCCAAGGGCTGTAACAGTATTTCCAAGCTAGAATAACGAAATGATTTACAGGGCATTGTACGATGAGTCGTATGTAGACGAAACGCGAGTCTGGCGTACTAAATTATTATCCTTGAACCTTTGATAACTAGTTACACCACTAGTTCGATGCCACTGCTGGTGGACGTTTCGTCCTCGGGGGTTTCACCCGCCCAGTAGTCGGCACTTAGTTGTTGACATGAATATTAATAATGTGGTAATTTTTTGTAAATTGTTTGTTTACAAAACTTTGAATTTTCGAAAAAAGGATTTTCATATCCCAGGCATAGATTACCTTACCGGTATTTGGCACAACATTTTAGAATTTTGAATTCTAAATGCTAGACTTTGTACTTTTTTTTGCTTTATGAATATTTTGGTATGAGCGTCACTGAACACGACATGCGCGTACTAATATATAATCCTGGTACCTTTGATAACTATTGACCATCACATTGAAGTTTAAAATAATAATAAGGTCATTTTCATTATCTGTTACTCCTCCTATATACATAATACTACTCACTGGACATGCATATTATAATAGTGTCATCGAATAAATCATTACTTCCCTCCCCCTTTTTACGTGTTTTTCCTTAAACTAAAAAAAAATCAGATTGACGGTAGTGGATAATTGTTTCATTTGCAATCCTATAGCGTCTTATTTCGTTTGTACTGGTTATCTTCAGACGCATGTATATTTGTTTCCAATATTGGTTAGCATCCTATCTATTAATTGTCGAGAACAGCCTTTTTTTTTGAATTTGTAATGTTCGTTGTCGGCAATAGAACAGATAACAGCAATGCGTTATTTGAATATATTGTTTCATAATTGCTATTAATGGTTTCAAAACCGGTATTCTTTTATGTTTTCTCAATTTCAAATACGTAACATTTTCAGGATGCATGCACACAATTGTGAAATGTTGCTTAAACATTACAAAGCATGTCCGTCACATATTTCTTTGAACATTTTTTTAGATTATGTTGATAACACAAAGAAACAACATTGCCTTAGACAGATTACTCATATGATTTGCCAATGTTCCTTTTGTTACCAGTTAAAACCGATTGTCCAACAAATTACGCTACAAATACGACGTTTTCTACAGTAGATATTTACTGTAAAAAAAGTCAGGATGATGATAGTTGTTGTCAATTCGTATGTTGCGCCTGAGAATTTGATTATGCCAACTTATAAAGTACTTTTCGTTTTGATTTCTTTTGGAGTTCGATTTTTTTGTTACTTTGACTTTTTTCAAACTTTTGAAGAAAACAATATAACTAAAAAATGTTTGATGAGTATATCTACATAATTCATTTTAAGAGAACTACCTGTGCCCGTTATGACTGTTTGAATGGTTTTACACCTAGTTATTTTGGGGGCCCTTTATAGCTTGCTGTTCGGTGTGGGCCAAGGCTCCGTATGGAAGACAATACTTAGACCTATAACTGTTTACTCTTATAAAGTATATCCTTGGCACTCGCGTTGCATGCCAATTTCACAAAACCGCTATGAATAATTATATTTAAAAAAAAACGCTTGCATTACATTTTAAGTGATTATCGGCCAAATCAACCTATTTAGCCAAATGTAAAGCTTAACGCTGTGTCAACCTAACTGTTCACCGGAATAACTGTTCAATACCAAATATGTCATGCTAAAATGAAATATACTTATTGCATCATATTGTGTCATATTAAATAACGTACTTGTCTGTACGATGTAGTTGAACTGAAGACAATTCGCTGCGTTGTTAATTCGCCCAACTGATGGAAAACAGTTTATCTGTTGCTTAATAAAGATATGTCAACTCAACCCTAAACTTCATAGGAGTGGAATGTAGTAAGAAAGGAATTAACCATAATTAACAAGATCCAAAACTTGATTTACTAATGAAAGAGGGACGAAAGATACCAAAGGGACAGTCAAACTCATAAATCTAAAACAAACTGACAACGCCAAGGCTAAAAATGAAAAAAGACAAACAGAAAAACAAAAGTACACATGACACAACATAGAAAACTAAAGAATAAACAACACGAACCCCAACAAAAACTAGGGGTGATCTCAGGTGCTCCGGAAGGGTAAGCAGATCCTGCTCCACATGTGGCACCCGTCGTGTTGCTTATGTGATGAAAACTATATGCAATCCTTGCTTTTTTCAAGATTTCGAAACATGTTAGGTTTATCGCATTCAGTGAACACTGTAACATATAGATTTGAATAAAAACATGTAAAAATTATCAGCCTCCTCCACCCGTTATATAATAGATGTATAGTAAATAATAAATTGAAAGCGTTGAATAAATCAAAAAATAAGGTCAAACCAATCTTATGAAGATAGTATAATGTGTCCACTTGTAACCTACGGAAGATGTCAAGTTTAGATTGTTAATATTTACACCCTTCATCTTCCTGTGATGATACGTCATCATTTAACTTATGATTTTGTCACGTAGTACTTATATTGTATACTATACTTGTTTTCAAGGTCAAAAATTTATAACAATAACAAAACATGTTGCAGTCTGATTTATCACAACTATTTTCCAAGTGTAGTCTCTTTATTATGAGATTGGCCATTTATATTTCGTAAACAATTACTTGTAATTGTTTATGATGCGAAACCATAGTGCTTTTTTCCCGATGAGATATTTCAGATAGCTGGTGCTGATGTTTTCTGTTGGATATTTTAATATTTAATTCAGTGAGAGAAAAAAATCGCTATTAATACAAATAAACTCATCATAGATACCGGGACTAAATTTTAAATATACGCCAGACGCGCGTTTCGTCTTTAAAAGACTCATCAGTAACGCTCGAATACAAAAAAAGTTTAAAAAAGCCAAATAAAGTACAAAGTTGAAGAGCATTGAGATCCAAAATTCCTAACAGTGATGCCAAATACAGCTAAGGTAATCTATGCCTGAGGTAGAAAAGCCTTAGCATTAAAAAAAAATCAACATTTTGTAAACAGTTAATTTATAAATATACTAGGCTTGTGATACCTTCGGGGAAATAAATCTCCACCAGCAGTGGCATCGACCCAATGGTTGTAAATAAACTTATCATAGATACCAGGACTAAAATTTGTATATACGCCAGACGCGCGTTTCGTCTTCAAAAGACTCATCAGTGACGCTCGAATCCAAAACCAAAAAAATGCATGATAACGAAAGGCACACACTTCACATAAAGAGAAAGCTTCCCCTTCCCATCATAATTATGTTTGTAGTAAAATCTGGAGGACACATACTTAATTAAATCATAATTTTAAAAAAGCTTTTGATATGATCAAAATGTATTATATCAGAAGATAGATAAAAGTTTGTATTTATATAGAAATTACATGTGTAAAAGGCGGTACCAAATCAATCTTAAAGTATAATTACGTACTGACTTGTTGGTCTTGAATCACCACTAACGATTTGTGCCCGTTGCGTGTTGATAATTAGAAGATAACAGAAACTGGTATTTGCACCCAGCAAATCGCTAATTCATGGCGTTGGCGCCTAAAATACATCACAACTATCTCTATACGTCAAATAATGCATTTAAAATCTATCATACTTTATCTGAGGTTGGGCGTCTGTTTTCATAACATACATTGTAAGTTGATTGTAAATGAGACAACTGTCCACAAGAGACCAAAATGACACAGACATTACCAACTATAGGTCAACGTAAGGCCTTCAACAATGAGCAAAGCCAATACCGCATAGTCAGCTATAAAAGGCTCCGATATGACAATGTAAAACAATTCAAACGAGAAAACGAACGGCCTTATTTATATAATAAAAGAACGAAAAACAAATATGTTACGCATAAACAAACGACAATCACTGAAATACAGGCTCCTGATTTGGGACAGGTACATACATACGGGATTAAACATGTTAGCTGGATCCCAACCCTCCCCCAACCTGGGACAGTGGTATAACAGTACAACATAAGGACGACATATGTTTGATGTACATTTATTTGTAGATCCATTCTTACATTAATCTCCACATACGCACTTTCAAAATGCCGTCTAAATTGTAAATACTTTTTGTCTTGAATTAAAATTCAAATCATATTAACTCATGATAGACTGATATGGGAAAACAAATCAAGCAAAAAACCAGCAAATTTTTAAAACATCACGTTTCTACTTCTTACGGAAGTTCAATGCCAATTTCAATCTACAATTTATATCTTCTTGTTATAATGAGTCAACATTCATATCATAGTGTTATTACGGAGTACATGTAGTACTTATACTCTCTTTTAAAATATGTTTAAAACATGTTGTCAAAAATATAATTACTCGAGTAAGCCGATTGTTTTTCATTCCTAATTTCTGAAATTCTTGAATGTTTTTTTCACTAGTCAGATCTATTGCTAAACATGTTTGCCCGTCCTATGTAAGAAGACTGTAGGTCATAGGGTGTAGCCAATTGATGTATGTTACAATTTCTTTACTTGTTTTGTTATAGATTAAGACAGTGTGTTGATGTTTCTTGTGGATGCGAAATCAGAATCTTTAATCTAAAGTTAAGACTACAGTATAACCGGCAGTCATTGATTACTAAGTTAATTTACGGGGCAATCATGTTTTTTAAGATGAAAACACTCTAGTTTGGAAATATTCCTTATACTGTTGCACCCTCATTTGTATTACCATGTTGTTGAATACGTGTTACCCACCCAACCAACACTGAGAGTTGTGCGTGCAAATATATTTATTAGAATATAGAGATTTACGGATAACATGCATTTTATATATCTTTTTGTACTTCTTTTTATGTGAATCGTAAAGAGTATATGTACATGCATGAACGGGGTATATATAGCATGTCCATTACACAATCTGGTTAAAACAAAGTTGTTTGAAAATGTGAAACATTGAAATGATTGTGAAAAAAAATCCACTAGACTTATATTTAGAGGTTAAAAGTGTGATACAGTTTATTATTGAAATTGTTTCTGCATCTTTATTAGAAAGGTCATAATGATTGATATCTACACAGATGAACGGGAAATAGAATAACCGATGTACTATTAACAAAAACTTATGTTTCTCATTTTTCTAACTGGGATATTCATGGAAAGCGTTAACTGTTTGACCACAAATGTCTTCAATTTCTAAATTTGAAAGTGTTTATATGACACGGACAGATACATAGACTATCATAATTGACTGATACCGACTATCATGTTTTGTCATTACATTCTTTATAATAACAATTGCCTAATGATATTTGAAACTTAGTTGAACGTTTAAACACATTTATGAAAACATATTTGTGCTATCTCCGAAACTTTAATAAGGACAAAAGTGACTTTTCGCATTCATAATTTTTGTATAAATCATGTTTTCAAAAATTATTTTAAATTGTGCGACATTCATTTTTGTTTTACCTGTCTTTGTAAAAATCATGCAGAGGGTGATTCATGACATGTCATAGAAATATTTGTTTTGCTTAATATCATAAGAACTTTGGTAGATACGTAAAATTATGTCTTTATTTTCCCTATATAATGCTCGTTGCCATAGTGACCGTCAAAAAACATGTTGCCTGTATATAGGTGAAAAAGACGCTTTTGAAAATTGAAAAAAAGGGAATTAAAAGTCGGATGGAAATTAATTTAACCGAAAACAACAATAAGGTTGTTTACTACACTGTGAACAAACAAAACTCCAAAGTATTCAAAAATGTTAAAACGTGAATTAACTAAATAGTTTGTTTTCACAGCAACCATTGAAAAATGTGTTGAAATTCGAAAATAAAAAAAAATATTGTTAAATATCAATGAGAATATATGATTATAGAGATATGGGAATGCAGAATAAAAACTGTTCTTTCTGGGTATGGTGCATCCTCTTTTCTTTTCATTAAATATATCTTCCAAGTTTAACTGTGAGTATTTTGAGCTTTTAAGCATGCCATTTCTTCAAAGGGTGCAGGCAATAGTATAAACCTCCATCCCCTTTTTTTAGATATTATATTTCTTAGAAAATTTGCAAATAATGGTTAAGTTTCAAGGACAACCATTTGTCTTACCTGAGACTGGTGCTGTCAGTTTAAAAGAAGAATGTTGAATTCCAAAACACAACTAAGAATATATCAAATTAAGCAGATGTGTTATATTTACCACACTTAATGAGAGTTTCAAACTTTTAAATTTTATTTTTTTCAATACTTAAGACAATTAACATATACTGCTTGATCTCTTTCTTCATATACAAAAAATAGGCCTATTTTCCAGTATAACATGTACATGTAAAATATTGGAAAGTAAAAAAAAATCTATATTATCTAGAGACCTTATGTTTAAGTTTCATAGAATTCGAGAACAATGTTCATCCAATTTGTTAAATGTTTTGATAACAAAAAATCAAAGTTTGCCATCTCACCATAAGTAAAAACATAGTATATTTTTGTTGGCTTGTTCAAAATTCATGGATTTATATTGCCTTAAGGTAAAAAATCGTTATTTGTAAAAAATGCTTAGTAAATAATTAGATAGTTTTATAAAATTTGAATAGTCTAAGAATACGATATCTATTTTTTTTTCATTTTTTAGACAAGTGCAATTATTTTTTTATGGTGATGACAACCATGAACCGTCGTTGCGCAAACAGGTTAATACACTGTAAACAGATTTAGCACTTATTTTCGATGATTGCGTCGAGATCAATTTTTGACGTCATTTTCCTTAACTATGTGGAATGCAATGGGTTCAAATACTTTGTTGAGGTCAAAGCTGGAACTTGTCAAGTCGTTATAGGGCACCTTGTGTTAGGTGTAATTACGTTCGAATTATTAAACAGAATGTTTAACGTATCAATGTTGACCGCTATATTTATCCTCTCTATTCTTGATTTTTTTCAAACTTTTAATTTCCACGAGTCAGTACATAAGGTCGTTATGTGATTTGGTACTGATACAGGTTATGTTTGACCCTGCCGCATTTTTGAGCCTGTCCCAAGTCAGGATCCTCTGGCCTTTGTTAGTCTTGTATTATTTTTAATTTCAGTTTCTTGTGAATACTTTGGAGCTTAGTATGGTGTTCATTATCACTAAACTGATATATATAAAAAATGTAGGGGCCAGCTGAAGAACGCCTCCGGGTGAGGGAATTTCTCGCTGCATTGAAGACCTATCGGTAACCTTCTGCTGTTGTCTGTTCTATGGTCGGGTTGTTGTCTCGTAGATACATTCCCAATTCTATTCTCCTTTTATAACATACGTTTTAAAAATTTCGCATCGATGTATAGCTTATAAATAATTAAGAATACTGACGCCTTTATCTCCATAAGTCAAAGTTGTTTTTAGGGAATTTCAGTATTTTGTTAGTTTTGTTCCTAACGTGTCTACGTGTTTACGTGCATCACTGATATTTAGATTTTAAAGTTCGTGATAAAATTTAATTCAGAACAGACCATCATTATTTATTATGATACGTCCGGTGATAGTTTTGTATTACACTTTAATGAACTGTGTGTACAATTAATAGAAGAGCAGTTCATCACTGCCTCGTTCTGAATAAATGTTTGCTTCCTGCTCTTCTATTCATTATGAGGAAATACATTAAAAAGGCGACGAAATTATCTTTAACCAGCAAGATTGTACCAATAGAAGGTCAGTAAGCTTGTTTTGTTCTATATTTACATTTTTTTTAGTTTAGCTCATTCATTTCACGACACAGATGATTGTTAGACGAACTTCATCTTTATTTCATCTCGTCACTTCGGCTTAACGATATCTTTAAGAGGCATTGAAATAGAATAGGAAAGGAGAATACAAAGGCTGAAAAAAAAGAGTGGAGACTGATATCAGTCCTAGTCTGAAACTTTTGAAAAAAACATCTATATGCAGGATTGTAATTTTGCTCTTTCATTCTTTTAACGTTACTACGAAGTAAACAGAATAAATTTATCATGTACATTTTTTTTCGTTGCAAGAGCTTTTGGCAGGTAGGGTCGAAACACTAGTTTGCTAAATATGTTATGTGTGATAAACAGTAAACATGGCTTGTTACATGTAGAATGACTCCATTTAATTGGTTTTGTTAGTGTTCACTGACTTTCCCTTTTGACAATTGACCTGTTAGTTACGTGTATTTGTTAAAACATGTTATCAACTAACTAATCAATGAAAAGGAGGCTTATAATTTGCTCGTTAAGTAACATGTTTAAATTAAGACATGATGGTTGTGTATCAACTTAGCGAAATGAGATTTATTTTGCTGTATGACACGAAGCATCATATACTATAATCCTCTGATTGAGTATGCTGTCTGCCTAGAGGACACAAGCCACTATGTTTTTAATCATCCGGTTTATTATGCTGTATGTCTTAATGACACGAGGCATCATATACTAGTATCCTTGATTGATTATGCTGTCTGCCTAGAGGACACAAGCCACTATGTTTTTAATCATCCGGTTTATTATGCTGTATGTCTTAATGACACGAGGCATCATATACTATAATCCTCTGATTGAGTATGCTGTCTGCCTAGAGGACACAAGCCACTATGTTTTTAATCATCCGGTTTATTATGCTGTATGTCTTAATGACACGAGGCATCATATACTATTATCCTCTGATTGAGTGTGCTGTCTGCGTTAAAGATACAAGCCAATATGTTATATAATCCTCCGATGTATATTGCTGTCTGTCTCAAAGACATCAGACAATATGTTATATAATCCCCTGATTGATGCGATACGGGGTATGCGATACGGGTTTAGCTATGCGATTCGGGGTATGCGATACAGGGTTGGTGATACCGACTGGAAAAAAGAACCTTTATTAGATATACAAAATTGCTGTATTTTGTACTAAACATATGATAAAGGGTAATATTTAGAATATTAAGGGTTCATATGAAAAATAAAAAAAGCTATTGCCAGATATAACATGTATACATTCAACTTGTTTCGAGAGCTTATCAAACAAGGGTATCAAATCCAGTTATTTCATGTGTTCAATGAACTTTAACGCCACTTGTTTCGAGAGCTTATATTATCGAACAAGGGTATCGAATCCAGTTATTTCATGTGTTCAATAAATTTTAACGCCACTTGTTTCGAGAGCTAATCGAACAAGGGTATCAAATCCAGTTATTTCATGTGTTCAATGAATCTTAACGCCACTTGTTTGCATGTATGTTAGTTCTGTACTTTAAATAGCATTATTTCAGTCCTGTATCGCATACCCCGAATCGCATAGCTAAACCCGTATCGCATATCCCGTATCGCATAGCAAAACCCGTATCGCAAACCTGACGTGACTTCATAATTTGAATGATGTAAACGTTTGATCTTTGACGTCCAGTTGCTGAATTTTCTAGCAAAAGAAAAAATGAGTTCCCACTATAAAAATGTCTTATCATTTCAACTAAATTCGATATTTTTCAAAAAAAATATTACCAAGTTACTTTACGAGCGATTTTCATATATAGATATATAGGCTATATATAAAGAAAGACACAATAAGATGTAGAAATATCTGAAGTTTTTATTGTTTCTTTGGTCATACTTCTCGTGAAGTTTGTTTTCATTACCTAACATTGCCTAATGCATTAAAAACAAATGGAACTGCACATTTTTACGATTTTTATTTGGTTAGAATAGATAGCAAACTTTTCAAGGCATATTTTTCTTGCTGTTCACCTTGTCAGAAAATTAAAATGATTATGAATAATATCATCGCCAAAGAAACAATATGATATCCCATCAATCTGATTCTATTAAAATATATGATAAACAGAATAATACATGGAAAAATCCGTATCGCATGCTGTATCAGCACTCTACCAATATCAGCCCTCAGGACCTTTGGCCCTCGGGACTGGTATTGGTTTCTCGTCATGATACAGCATGCGATACGGATTTTGCCATGTATTATTCTATTTTTAATATAAAGCTATTACTCCTCCCTATACTAACTATTACCCCTAGTGTATTAAATATAACCCGATATCACACTAAATATTTACTACACTCATAATATCATGTATTGAAAAGTACAATATATAAAGTTAAAATCAGCTGATGTAGAGAATACAACGTGTCTACTTAAAACGTACGGATGATGTCAAGTGTAAATTTCTATATTTACAACCTATATCTTCCTGTTATGATGAATCAACATTCACCATATAATGTTAGCACGTAGTACTTATGATGTTTATATTTAAAACCTTGTTTCAAGGTCGAACTCAATGTAATATGACAGAATATATAATGGTCAGAAATAACTTATAGATTACCCAAATATTCATTTGTAGTTTGTTATATTCTCTACATAAGCTGAGATAGTGTACTTTCCAATACATGTTATTATGAGTGCCGTAAAAATGCAGTGTGTTATGGAAAATAATTAATATATATGGGTAGGGTAATATTTAGAGTACTAATGGGTATGTGCCTGTCCCATATCAGGAGACTGTAAGACAGTGGTTGTCGTTTGTGTATTTGTTCCATATTTTTTGTTCGTTCATATTTTGTACATAAATAAGTCTGTTAGTTTTCTCGTTTGAATCGTTTTACGACAAAAGAGATGATTTCGGCTTTCCAATTGTGAACTTTCCATTTCTAAGTAGCAACATTCCAGCAGCACCTGCATACGGGGAATATATCTCCCAATTGATACGATATTCCCGTGCTTGCATTTCCTATCATGATTTTCTTGATAGAGGGTTGCTGCTAACAAGGAAGCTATTAAACCAAGAGTTCCAAATGGTGAAGTTGAAATCATCCCTTCGTAAATTTTACGGACGCCATCACGAGTTGGTTGACCGTTATGGAATAACCGTTTCACAAATGATATCAGATATGTTCCTTACGTCGTAACTACAATCCCCTAGCTTCCCTTTCATGAATGTGACCTACCGAATTAGACTATTTACCGGATTTGTAATCACATAAGCAACACGACGGGTGCCACATGTGGATCAGGATCTGCTTACCCTTCCGGAGCACCTGAGATCACCCCTAGTTTTTGGTGGGGTTCGTGTTGTTTATTCTTCAGTTTTCTATGTTGTGTCATGTGTACTATTGCTTTTCTGTTTGTCTTTTTCATTTTTAGCCATGGTGTTGTCAGTTTGTTTTAGATTTATGAGTTTGACTGTCCCTTTGGTATCTTTTGTCCCTCTTTTAAATTGTCGTCATTTCGGAGCCTTTTATAGCTGACTATGTGGTATGGGCTTTGATTATTTTTGAAGGCGGTACGGTGACCTATAGTTGTTACTTACTGAGTTGTCTCATTGGCAATCATACCACATCTTCTTTTTCTATAGTATACGAGTGGTCGTGTTGTTTATTGGAAGAGTTTAAAAAAGATAGATACAACACGAGTGGTCATTCCGTAGATTTTCAAATAGTTATCTCATATTACTCGAGCAGTATTGCTTGTATAGTTGCCGAGTGTTATCTGATTTACTTCCCGAGTGGTTATTTTGTATATTGCTGGAGTGTTATTCATTATATTACCCAATTTGTTGTTATGTAAGATTGACCACAAAATCTTACATATTCTACGGCTGCTTTTTTTTTTTTTTGTATTTTGGCAGTTGTCTAATATGGGGACGAAGTCCCCTAGTACAGTGAACAATCAAAAAAAAAAAAAGTAGAAAAATCGGGTTCAAACATTTTTTGTCGTTTTTTAAGTCCCGCAGTTGCGCAAGACGCAGAAATCTACTTCCTTCTTCTGGTCTCGTTGTCGTTAGACTTTGAGTAGTCTAGTAAAATATAGGAACTCAAGGAAAACAATACCAATATTTCATTTTTAAGAACTTAGATAACGTCAAAAGTAAAATCCCTAACAACAGAACCAAAATCGGAAACGTTACGGTATTTCCGTTTCTTTTTTTTTAGCAAAAATCTAAGTTACAAAAAAAGTATTCATACAGACTTCGTCCCCATTCACAGGTAATGCCTGCCTCATATCATATTATCTAGTACATAGTCGTTTTACAGATGACAACATGTTACCGTATATATTATCAAGCGGTCATTTTTGTAATTGGCTGATAGTTATCTAGAATATAACCTCAGTGGTCGTCTTGTCGATTGGCCGTTTGTGAGCGTATATACAGCATGGTTGCTCACTTTGTTGATTAGTCAACTGAAATCTCCTATTAACCGAGTGGAAATTTAGTTTAAATGATTGAGCGTTACATAATTTGTTACAAGATAAGCATTGATGTAGATTGGTCGAGTGCTACCTTACATATTACCGAGTGTTATTTGGTTGATAAGTAGAGTTTTTTCTTATTTATAAACTGATTTTGTTTTTGTTTGAACTAGTGTAAACGCAGTAAAGTGAAATTGTTTAGTGTTATTGAGGGCGTATTGCCCTTCTAAGAATGAACCGGTACAGTTTGAAAGCAGCTTTTTTATATCCACAAGCATACGTATCATACACTGTATTGGTCTATGTTTTTAATAACCGTGACGTATTAACAAAAGCATTTGAAAAAAAGATAAACAGATCAAATGCAGGAATGAACTACACGCTTCAGTGTTGAATCATATTTTATGCCGATCAAGTCGAGTATGTAGTTTACATTGATTGATTTTGATATTTTTTGGGATGATGCTCACTTGACAAAATGAAGGGAAATATGGAATCCTACTCATTTAGTTTGGGATGATTGATTGTCGAGTATGTAGTTTACATTGATTGATTATAATATATTTGGGGATGATGCTCACTTGACGTAATGAATAAATCCTACTCATTTAGTTTCACTTTGTTACTGTTTGGGGATGGTGCTCACTTGACAAAATGAAGGGAAATATGGAATCCTACTCATTTAGTTTGGGATGATTGATTGTCGAGTATGTAGTTTACATTGATTGATTATAATATATTTGGGGATGATGCTCACTTGACATAATGAATAAATCCTACTCATTTAGTTTCACTTTGTTACTGTTTGGGGATGGTGCTCACTTGACAAAATGAAGGGAAATATGGAATCCTACTCATTTAGTTTCACTTTGTTACTGTTTGGGGATGGTGCTCACTTGACAAAATGAAGGGAAATATGGAATCCTACTCATTTAGTTTCACTTTGTTACTGTTTGGGGATGGTGCTCACTTGACAAAATGAAGGGAAATATGGAATCCTACTCATTTAGTTTCACTTTGTTACTGTTTGGGGATGATGCTCACTTGACAAAATTAAGGGAAATATGGAATCCTACTCATTTAGTTTCACTTTGTTACTGTTTGGGGATGGTGCTCACTTGACAAAATGAAGGGAAATATGGAATCCTACTCATTTAGTTTCACTTTGTTACTGTTTGGGGATGGTGCTCACTTGACAAAATGAAGGGAAATATGGAATCCTACTCATTTAGTTTCACTTTGTTACTGTTTGGGGATGGTGCTCACTTGACAAAATGAAGGGAAATATGGAATCCTACTCATTTAGTTTGGGATGATTGATTGTCGAGTATGTAGTTTACATTGATTGATTATAATATATTTGGGGATGATGCTCACTTGACATAATGAATAAATCCTACTCATTTAGTTTCACTTTGTTACTGTTTGGGGATGGTGCTCACTTGACAAAATGAAGGGAAATATGGAATCCTACTCATTTAGTTTCACTTTGTTACTGTTTGGGGATGGTGCTCACTTGACAAAATGAAGGGAAATATGGAATCCTACTCATTTAGTTTCACTTTGTTACTGTTTGGGGATGGTGCTCACTTGACAAAATGAAGGGAAATATGGAATCCTACTCATTTAGTTTCACTTTGTTACTGTTTGGGGATGATGCTCACTTGACAAAATTAAGGGAAATATGGAATCCTACTCATTTAGTTTCACTTTGTTACTGTTTGGGGATGGTGCTCACTTGACAAAATGAAGGGAAATATGGAATCCTACTCATTTAGTTTCACTTTGTTACTGTTTGGGGATGGTGCTCACTTGACAAAATGAAGGGAAATATGGAATCCTACTCATTTAGTTTCACTTTGTTACTGTTTGGGGATGATGCTCACTTGACAAAATTAAGGGAAATATGGAATCCTACTCATTTAGTTTCACTTTGTTACTGTTTGGGGATGGTGCTCACTTGACAAAATGAAGGGAAATATGGAATCCTACTCATTTAGTTTCACTTTGTTACTGTTTGGGGATGGTGCTCACTTGACAAAATGAAGGGAAATATGGAATCCTACTCATTTAGTTTCACTTTGTTACTGTTTGGGGATGGTGCTCACTTGACAAAATGAAGGGAAATATGGAATCCTACTCATTTAGTTTGGGATGATTGATTGTCGAGTATGTAGTTTACATTGATTGATTATAATATATTTGGGGATGATGCTCACTTGACATAATGAATAAATCCTACTCATTTAGTTTCACTTTGTTACTGTTTGGGGATGGTGCTCACTTGACAAAATGAAGGGAAATATGGAATCCTACTCATTTAGTTTCACTTTGTTACTGTTTGGGGATGGTGCTCACTTGACAAAATGAAGGGAAATATGGAATCCTACTCATTTAGTTTCACTTTGTTACTGTTTGGGGATGGTGCTCACTTGACAAAATGAAGGGAAATATGGAATCCTACTCATTTAGTTTCACTTTGTTACTGTTTGGGGATGATGCTCACTTGACAAAATTAAGGGAAATATGGAATCCTACTCATTTAGTTTCACTTTGTTACTGTTTGGGGATGGTGCTCACTTGACAAAATGAAGGGAAATATGGAATCCTACTCATTTAGTTTCACTTTGTTACTGTTTGGGGATGGTGCTCACTTGACAAAATGAAGGGAAATATGGAATCCTACTCATTTAGTTTCACTTTGTTACTGTTTGGGGATGGTGCTCACTTGACATAATGAAGGGAAATATGGAATCCTACTCATTTAGTTTCACTTTGTTACTGTCACTTCAGAAAATATGCCAATGATTTATAATTGCGATCAATGCAACACCATTTCAATTGCAAAACTTTAAACCGGCTAAATGATAAACCTTTTAACGCGCAACAGTTTCTTAATTAAAAGTATTTCTAGTTTAAATAACGAAAGGTTAAACAGGACCTTATATTATTGACCATCAAAATGCAGTCAAAATCTGATAAATGGCATTAAATACACCTGCTATTTCTCTTATATAACTTATAATACTCATTGGATATGCATTTCACAACAAATCATTACTTGCCTTCTCCTTATGGTTTGTGTTTGCCGACACAAAAATAAATCAGCTTGACCTTTGCAATCCAACAACATTTCATGATCGTGTGTTAGTTATCTTTATACGCATGTATATGTTTTAATAATGTTGTTTTTTTTTAAATCTTAACAGTTAATAAATCTTCTTTTTACTTGTTCTAAAATCGGTTAGCATCCCGTTTATAAAGTGTCGAAAATAGCCTTCTTTTAAAATTGTATCGATCGCTGTCGGAACTAGAGTAGTAAATCTGGATATCAGCAACACGTTATTAGAATATATTGTTTCATCATTTCTTACTAATGCTTTTGCTTTATGCTAAATGTTTTAATACCGATATTCAAGGAATCATTTTCACATATTATGATATTATGTGAACAAAAATTTAACTATGTTTTCTAAATTTTAAATACGTAACGTTTTCAAGATGCATACATACAATTGTAAAATGTTGTTAAAATGTTTACAAAAAACTTCTAACATGCGCTATGTATATATTTATATTAGAAAACTGCTCGCAGTAACTTTAAAGTGTTTATCCGTCATGATCCATATATTTAGCCAAATGTGGAGTCAATCTAACTGTTCACAAAAAATAGCTGGTCAATACCAAATATGACTTGATAAAATTAAATATACTAACTGCATCATATTGCATCACATACAATATAAAGTTACTCGTCTGTATGATACACTGGAATTAAAGACATTTCGCTGCATTGCACAATCGCCCAACTGATGGAGAATAGTTTATATGCTGATAAATAAAGATATGTAAACTCGTCGCTCAAATGCATAGGAGAGTAATCTAGTTAAGAAAAAGACCCAGTAATCAAACTAATGAAGAATAAACAGTTTAATATAAAGACATAAAACACGCAGGACATATGAATCCCTGACAACTCGTCCCTAATAAACAGTTTAATACATATATGTAAAGACATAAAACACGCAGGACATATGAATCCCTGACAACTCGTCCCTAATAAACAGTTTAATACATATATGTAAAGACATAAAACACGCAGGACATATGAATCCCTGACAACTCGTCCCAAATAAACAGTTTAATACATATATGTAAAGACAAAAAACACGCAGGACATATGAATCCCTGACAACTCGTCCCTAATAAACAGTTAAATACCCATATGTAAAGACATAAAAAACACCCAGGACATATGAATCCCTGACAACTCGTCCCTAATAAACTGTTAGATACCTGTATGTAAAGACAAAAAACACGCAGGACATATGAATCCCTGACAACTCGTCCCTAATAAACAGTTTAATACATATATGTAAAGACATAAAACACGCAGGACATATGAATCCCTGACAACTCGTTCCTAATAAACAGTTAGATACCTATATGTAAAGACAAAAAACACGCAGGACATATGAATCCCTGACAACTCGTCCCTAATAAACAGTTAGATACCTATATGTAAAGACATAAAAAAACACCTAGGACATATGAATCCCTGACAACTCGTCCCTAATAAACTGTTAGATACCAATATGTAAAGACAAAAAACACGCAGGACATATGAATCCCTGACAACTCGTCCCTATAGTTAAAAGTAATTACCATGATTAACAGTTCCCAAAACTTGGTTTACTAATGAACACTATATGCAATCCTTGTTTTCGATATATGTTGGGTTTATCGCATTGAGTGATTACTGTTATCAATTTAGATTTGAATAAAAAACATGTAAAAATCATTAGACTCTCCCACCCGTTATATAATAGATGTATAGTAAATAATAAATTGATAGCATTGAATAAAACAACAAATAAGGTCAAACCAATCTAATGAAGATAGTATAATGTATCCACTTGTAACCTACTGAAGATGTCAAGTTTTAATTGTAAATATTTACACCCTTCATCTTCCTGTGATGATGTTTCATCTAACTTATGATTTTGTCACGTAGTACTGATATTGTATATACATATTTTTCAAGGTCTAAAAAAATGTACAACAATAACAAAAAATGTTGCAGTCTGATTTATCACAAACATTTCGCGAGTGTAGTCTCTTTATTATGAGATTGGTCATTTTTATTTCGTAAATAATTTCTTGTATTCGTTTATAATGCAAAGTCAAAGTGTTTTTTTCCTGATAAGATATTTTGAATTGCTGGTGGCTGATGTTTTCTGTTTGACGTTTTAATATTCAATTCAGTTAGAAAAATAAATCGCTATTATTACAAAATCATGAAAATTCAAAGCACACACTATGTTGTTGATGCGTCCGTCCTATGTAAGAATGCTGTAGGTCAGTAGGTGTAACCAACTGATGTCTGTTACAAATTGTCTTGAATGTTCTGTTATAGATTAAAACATTTTGTTTATGTTTCATGTGAATGCCGTATATAGCCATTGATATAGTAAAGGGTTTTCTCATTGTTTAAGCCATGCGTTTATATAAAATTACTTACATCCATTTCATTCGACATTTGAAAGATAGTTTTGAGATTGACAATCATACCACATCACTAACTTTGATACCAATCATGTTTTTTTTTAAAGTGAGCCTACAGGATAACAAACAGTCATTGCCTTGATATACAAACCAAATCAGTGTAGCTCCTGGTGAAGTATGATTATTAATGAAATAAGGGGGAACTCATGTTTCTAAGATAAAACCACTCTAGTTTATAAATATTCCTTATACTGCTCCACCCAAATTTGTATTCGATGTTGTTGGATATGTATAACGTAGCCAATCAACAGTGAAAGTTGTGCGTGTAATTATAATTATAAGAATATAAAGATTTTCTGATTACGGATAATGCGCATTTTATATCGTTTTGTACTTTTTTTATGAGGTGAATCGTCAAGAGAATATGTTGACGTATAAAGGGGTAACATGATGTCCATTTCATAAGCTGGTCTAAACAAAGTTGTTTGAAAGTGAACACTGAAATAATGTGTGTGAAAAAAAAACCACTTGACTGATATTTATAGATTAAAATTGGAATATAGTTTACTATTGAAATTGTATCTACATTTTTATTAGAAAGGTCATAATGAAGGCTATTTACACAGATGAACTGGACACATAATAGCCGATTCACTATACATAAAGTATTATATATATCTTTTTTTTTAAACTGGACTATTCATGGGAAAGCGTTTACAGTTAAACCACAAAGGGGTTGATGTTCTCATTTTCTGAACTTAAACGTTATTATATGACACGGACAGATACATAGACTATCACAATTGACTGATTAAATAAATTTATGAAAACATCTTTCTGCTATCTCCGAAACTTTAATTAAGACAACAGTGGCACCGACCTCTAGACATTCATAATTTTGTATATATCATGTTTTGAAAAAAAAATGAAAATGCGTGACATAATTTTCATTTAGTTTCGATTCAAATGATTTTCATTACAACTTATTATAATTATAAATTTTGAAACAATAAACAATTTGATATTTAAAAATAAATATTTGTAGATTCTACAACATTTTAGAAGTAGGTTGAAATGACAGTAAGCTTCAAACGTAACTTTCAGGGATTTCGTCATGTTATATTTGATTGACATAAGCGTTATGAACTTTTATTAGCAAATTGTAATCTATGTGTCTAAATTTAAACAAAATAATAAATATTTCCTTCTTAACAGGATGTTTTTTTCGTCATTTATGAATTCTCACAAATTGTTATATCCATCCCCAATGAAAATAAGGTTAAGTGTTTTTCTTGGAAGCTTTATTATATACACAACTTATGATACTAAAATAGGACAAGTTGCTATATCTGATAACGTGTTATGGACTAAGAAATTTATAACATGCGTTTCAATTACAAAATTATGTTCCTATGAGTATGATTCAAATATTTTTCATTACCGCAATAACTTACTCATGTTACTTTTAATGATTTTTTTAAAACAATAACCAATTGAGACATACAAATGAACAATTGTAAATTCTGTCACCTTTTAGACATATGCTGAAATGGTAGTAAGCTTTGTAATAAACTTGCACGGATGCTGTCATGATATTTGATCAAAGTAATCGTTTTAAACCTGTGATGAGTAAATTGTTATATAGTTGTCTAAATGTTAACAAAAATTAATACATTTCATCAGTACAGACGTTTCAACTTCCTCATAACAGAATATTTTTTTCACAACGATATTAATTTTTGATAAATTGCTTTATCAATCCCCGATGAAAAATAGGTTAACAGTATTTCTTGGAAGTTTTATTCTGACTACAACTTATGAATGCTCATGAAATTATAAGGCCAAGTTGCGAGTATCTGATATCGTGTTACCTTAGCCGTATTTTGCACAACTTTTTGGAATTTTGGATCCTCAATGCTCTTCAACTCTGTATTTGTTTGGCTTTATAAATATTTTGATATGAGCGTCACTGATGAAACTTCTGTAGACTAAACGCGCGTCTGGCGTACTTAATTATAATCCTGATACCTTTGATAACTAGTTAATGACTAACATATGTGTAACATGCGTTTAAATTACTAAGTTATGATTCTTGCTATGAAGACACCTGGTTACGGCTTGCTTATTATTTGTCCTTATTATGAAATCGAAAAAAAAAATTTCCATGACAGATAATTAATGGATTGGAGATACAAGTACTGAAATAATTTATCTTAAAGTAATACATCTATCTCACTGTGAATTGTTGTAGAATGGTTTTGATAGTAAGAAAATTCTTATCTCAGTGTGTCCATCTTGTATCTGATCGACATTTTAATTAAGACAAAACTAAAATAGCCTTCTCGGTGTTGTCTTACTTAGTTGATGCTCTTCTTGCTTAAGACGATTTACCTTGTACCCGAAGCTTGAAATTTCTACACCGTATCTACTTTAAAATGCAAAACAACGAGATATTTTGAAGTTTTCTACAATTATGTTATATTAAGATAATTGTCATTAGTATGTTATATTGTGATGCTAAACTTCAGAAACGTATATGTATCTCCATCATTTGTGCATCTTGTTCCATATATTGGAATCACCATTTCCTTGCATCACGTGGCAAATTGCATTGTTGTAAATTATGATGAAGGACATTGTGACAGTGATCACGAAGATGACATAGTTGGCATAAAAGTCGTTATAATCTTATTTATTTTTTCCTTTGATGTTTAGTTACTTATTTAATTGTTCTGTTACAGATATCAATTTTGTATTATTACCAAGAAAACATGGTTTAATATGGCCATCAAACAACTTTAAATTCTTACCCGTCCTCCAATTATGTACCTTATTTTAGAATTGACATCGCCGTTGTGTTATATATTTTATAAGTACTAAACAATGCCAAAGTCCAACAAGTTACGAATTCCATTTATCATTTAAATACATTGTATTTTGGGATTGAAAAATAGTACAATAATTAAAAAAATAACCAAATTTCACGGAAAATTCAGATCGGAAGTTCGGAAGTGCCATTTCAAATGGAAAAAATCAAAGGCTCAAACACATCAAACGAATGAAAAGCAATTGTTATATTCCTGACTTGGTATCATGTTAGTGATTTGAATGGATATGCCGGAAGTTATTTTTTTTTTACATTTTACCATTAGATGAAATGTTGACATTAGAAAGAGGTTAATGTCCAATGAATAGGCCAGGGGATAAAGACGTTATCTCTGAGTGAAATATGCAAAGAATTGTCACAAAGGGTCATTCTAGATATACATGATATATACTTATAAAATCATTAATTAGGTAAATTACTTATATTGAATTTTGCGCATAAAGGGACAAATATGGCAACATCTGTCCTTTAAGAAGCTATTAAACCAATAGTTCAAGTGGTGAAGTTGAAGTCATTGCTATCTGTCGCCCCTCTTTTGATATACGTTTTTAAAAGCCTTAAAGATAGCATTTTTTTTAAATGTTATCTTTTAGAATGGGTAAAGACTACATGTATAAGCTGTATACCTAAACTACGGATTTCTATATTATAAAATTCTGACATGACAAATCACATTTTCGCATAGGGGTCTATAAAATTCAATCGTTTATGCAACAATTGTGGTGTCTTTTCTGACAAAATTCAATGATTATACAATTTTTTTAACAAATAAATATCCTATTTGAATATACCAGACATTCTTATAACTTTGCATGACCGCCATTTACTTTAAACTGCAACTTATGTTTTGTACTTTTTAACGTTGATGTATAGCTAATAATGCACGATTTATTTTCATTTATTTGTGAGTGTGTTATCAAACAGTTACCTTTACTCAGGTTTGGTGTTTTGTTCGATTTACTTCCCTTACATATTTAACCGAACCCATGCTGTGAAAACATTACATTTTCACACATCACACTAACTTCCATAAATATGCACTCCTTTTGACAAGTCTGTTGCTTGTAGTGCATTCTGGAAAGAGTTGTTCCAAATCGCGTAACCAATTTATTTCGAAAGGGTAAAAAGTAAAATCACAAAAATACTGAACTCAGAGGAAAATCAATTCAGAAAGTCCATAATCACATGGTAAAATCAAATAACAAAACGCATCAAAAACAAATAGACAAGAACTGTCATATTCATGACTTGGTACAGATCCAGATCCACAAGTGCACCAGTCATATAGTATTAGTACAAACCCTGTGATACATCTAATTCCGTAGGTCACTTTCGAAGAACAGAGAACTTGAATGCAGCTACGACCATTGGAACAATACCGTCGTTATCTGTGAAATAGATATTTTATACTGGTCAACCAAATCATGATGGCGTCCTTTACGGATGCGAAGGGTCGACTTGAATTTCTCCATCTGGAACTTTTGTCCAATAGCTTTTGTGTAGGCATCAACCCTATATCATGTAAATCATTATAAAAAATGCGAAACCTATAATATCTTAACAACTAAAAAATTGATATATCCCAGCCTATTGGCGTGATTATACTACACAAAGAATGCATCATTTTCACATATATTTACCTTCCTATTTTGTAATAACATGTCAATGAAGTCCATCCTATATTGACTTAGCATTGGGTTTGAACTACAAGAGCAACACAATGGGTGCTACATGCTTACGATTCAGGAGCACCTGATATAATCCCAAGTGTTAAGTACAGTTCATGTTGCTTAATGTTTGTATTTTATATTTTGTGTACTGTTTGTCTCTTTGTCATTTTCTTTTTTTTAATCATTGTCAGTTTATTTTCGAGGTGTTCGTTCTTCTGTCTCTTTGGTATCATTTGCCTTTATCCAATATGCTTTTTTATGTCTGTTTAATTTTTCAAATCTGTCTCAAATGTTTTTCTTTCGAAACTAAAAACACCATGAATGTGCTTGCATGTCTTGTTTTTTATAGTGTTCAGCTTTGACTTCTTTTCATGGGGGTAACATTGATGCGCTCTTATATACCGGTTTCAGTGTGTCTGGCTCAAAAACCCCATCCAGATATTTAACAGTCATACACAATTTAGATATATGATGTCACAGTTGTATGGTTCTGTCTGACTGACTTTTTATGTCTGTGTTGACATTTTCCCTCTTTAGTATAGACTCTACACTACATATCTCCGATGTTGGATCATTGACGTCTTCGTATACGTTGTCATATTTTTGTCATATTAATTCATTTATTGTAATAATATTTGTTTTCAGTACCAATATAAGTAACTTTCGTGTTATAGCGTCAGGCGTACTAAATTATAATCCTGGTACCTTTAATAACTATTAAAGTATTCTTTTATTTGTCTTTATTAATATTACATGTACTGTTAAGTCAGTTTTTTTTAGATATTCTTTTGAAGTAACTCTGTGGTTATGTAAAACATCATACTTTGAACGACAAAATTCTTTCATTGAACATATTACTTTAACTTATGGATCTTTACATACTATGAATGACAAAACTATTTTATTCAAGAATACTACTTTTTCTGTCAAGTCTGTTTTTTATGATATACATTTGACGTGAAACTGTACTTATGTATCAAGTCATACTTTGAACCACACAATTATTTTATTTATCATTACTTTTACTGTTAAATCTGTTTTTTGTTATGTCTACTGTAGGAGACTCTACATTGATGTATGGCGTCATACTTTGAACGACAAAATTATTTTTATGTCTACCTGTGCGAATTTTAAACGTGCAATTTTACACCAGTACTGAAAACCTTGTATCCCTTACGGGTAGACTTTACATAGATAAATTAAGTCGTATAAGAAAAACAAAATGAGTATGTTAAATTTGACGTATGCCTTTTTGTGCTTCATCGTTGCATTTGTTGTTTTTATAGTGATATTAAAATGATAACACAATACTGACAATGCTGTACCCCTATTTTTGACATTTTCACTCTTTGAGTATGTTTGTTTTGTTCATGCATCGTTGACAAGGTTATGGAATTTGATGCGACTGTCATACAAGTGAGAGGTTTAGCTAGCTTTAAAACCAGGTTCAAGCCACCATTTTCTACATTAGAGAATGCCTGTATCAAGTCAGGAATATGACAGTTGTTATCCATTCGTTTGATGTGTATGGACTTTTTATTTTGCCTTTTGATTTTGGATTTTCCTTTTTGAATTTTCCTTGGAGTTCAGTATTTTTGTGTTTTTACTTTTCATTAATGACATGAATGAGTTAACAATTTTGTAAAACGAAAACAAATGTTGTTTTTTTTCATCCGTTCGAAATTTGTCAAATGACAGTTAGTTTCATGACTTAGTCTCACGGGTGTTGAGATTTTCTGCTCGTCCGTATTTAATATAATGAGAGTTAAGCCCTCTGTTGATAAGTAATTTCCCTTTTTTTTTTTTGGGGGGGGGGGGTGATATGAACAACCTAACAGAGATTTTATTTGTACAAAATTTCCAACTTACTTTTAACAGGATGGTTTGCAATTTAATTTAACTTATTTAAATTGTTATAGCCATCCCGGATGAGAAATAGATTGAGCATTATTTTTGGAAGTAATATTTGTAAGACAAAATTTTAACATATTTATGAATATCGTCAGTCGAAATAGTTTGCATTGTTAAAATTCATTAATTAATAAATAGCAAGCTAAAAAAACTGATGACGTGTTATACGAAAAGACTTTTGTGTCATACGTTTCAATTACAAATTACTAATCCTTGTTCTAAAGATGAAGGAATATTGACAATATATGGCAATAATTAAGAAAGAGAAGATATGCAAATTTATCGTAAAAGGTAATCAATATGTCAGAGATACATAGACGTTTAGAATTTATCGTAATGATAAATATTTAGAATTATAATTTGTATTAGCATTGTTGTATATGTAAGACAATTATTATCTATACTACAATTTGGTATCGACTTTGCCGAACTGCGTTTATATCTATCGTTCAGCGTTTTCATGATAATAAGCAACAATTTCAAACATTGCGTTGTTGATCGTTTTTGTTGTTCAAAGTTTCGATCTATCTATAATAGTTTCAAGATTTAAGGTAAAAGTCTTGAAACTATTATAAGTAGATCGAAATTTTGCGTTGTTCAAAGTTTCCCTCTATCAAGTATAATAGTTTAAGATTTAAGGTAAAAACAGTAAAAAATTAAAAAAAAAATAATCATTTAACGCTTATAAGGAGTCCATCAACCATTGGTACTCTTTTTTTCTTTCTTATTTGCTAATTTGTTGATCATGTCTTATTTGCTAATCATTGTCTCTTTTTTGTTTCTATCTATTTTATATAGTTTCTGTTAAACTCAAATTTATCATCATTTAAGGGCATCCACTCCTTCCAAGAGTCGTCTGTGCTGACTTGTTTGTAGATCTTATTTTCTTGATCATTTTTGTCCGTATAGGTTCTTTCTACATATTATAGTTTAAAGATAAATTTCCAAGAAAATCGTCAATCAAGGACAATGACTTTCATAAGGGTTAGTATGTGTGGCTCCAAAAACACCGGGTGCCTCGGTGGCCGAGTGGTCCAAGTAGATCAACTAGCGTATCACTAGTCTGTCATCACTGAAGTTTTGAGTTCGAACCTCACACTTGACAGGTGCATTCGCCTTAAATCTTAATAAACTAGCGTATCACTAGTCTGTCATCACTGAAGTTTTGAGTTCAAACCTCGCACTTGACAGGTGCATACGCCTCAAATCTGAATTAACTTGGATTGTTATTATTCCTGCTGAAGGTATGTGGTTCTCTTCGGGCACTCCAGCTGCCTCCGCCATTAAAATCTGACGGCCAAAAATAGGCAATATTGCTGAAAGTGGCGTTAAACACCAATCAAGCAATCAAACAACAACAAAAAAGATAATAATAATGAGAAGAAGAAAAAGTCTCAAAACTAGTAGGAGAGAGAGAATGTTCACATATCGTTGCGACTTTGAAAAAAGAAAAGGAGGAATTGTAACTAGTCTCCAAACATTGTTTCGTGTTAACAAGCAATATTAGCAACTGACCATGGGAGAAAAACAAATATGTATCCAACCTATTGGAAGATAGTTTTTTTGGGAAATGTATTCACAATCTAAATAGAATCGAGAAGATTGAGAGCTTGACATATCTAATAAACACCTGTTTTTTGTTGAAGACTTTTTGTTGTCCTCTTTGATCATTTTTGTCGCTTGGTTGCTGTCTAGGCTGACGTATACCCACGTCTCTTTTATTTAATGAGAAATTATTTCATTTATCATTCAGTGAATGATGATATTATAGATAATAGAACGGAAAGCATTAATTAACTTTTTACCATTCACAAATTTATCTCTACGTTTTACTTTTGAGAAGGCTTATTATGATAAGTGCAAGGCGCCAATTGATGTTGAGTTTTGACTGACTTATATTGCAATGAAACAGTGTATAAAGTCATTAGAATAATTGGTAAATAATAATATTTTTTTTTACAAATTTTGAGTCGATAATTTGTTTATGAATTATTTGACATAATTTAGACTCTCACTCTCTAAGTTAAAATTGCTCTAAGACAAACTTACTTATTTGGTAGGCATCCTTTTTTTCATCTAGTTCCAAACGTTTATACTTATGCATGCGTACTATCTAGATTTGAGAGGTCGTGATGAAATAAAATTTTAAAAGAGACCAGTTTAACTCAATATGTCGGCAACATTTTACTTGTTAGTAGATCTTGACTTGATAATGATGTGATTTAAAGTGTATCTTAATCTATGAGTTTCTATACTATTCGACAAAACGAAAAATGGGTAGTGAAAATCGTCTTTAAAGTGGTATGGGAGTATAGATTAAAAATGATAGAATTTGTTCAGACTTTATCAAAACGTAGTATATATTGTGAAATGTTCAAAAATATAACAAATATGATAGGGAAACGAATATTTTCTCAAGATACAGGTTGTGACAAAATGATACATTTTGTATGGATTATACAGGGAAAAACAGCATTACGTGATCTGATGCTAAACTGAACGATAGAATTGAAAACAAATGATATAAGATAGCTTTTAGAAAATGCTTTGAGAATATTAATAGATAAGATATGGTCACCGTGCGCTTTTTCTCTGCTTAAATTTAAAATAGCGAAAGTTCATGTAGACTCTTTCAGAAAATGTACTATTTTATAGTTATCTCCCTTAAAAATGTAAGTTTAAACACATCACTTATCAAACAAACAAAACCAAATTTTGCTACATTAACTACAAATTTGACCTTGGGTTCTCTGTTAATTGAAATCCAAAAATGTGGAAAGACACTACATTGAAGGGCAATCACTCCAATAAGAAGTCGCCTTCATATTGTCTTTATTGTAGATTTAAGATATGTGGAAAAAAAGGCAAACAATTTAAAAATGGTCAAAATCATCATCAAAGGACATTTTCTGTAATAAATAGTCGATTACTGATTTCGACCCTGTTGTCTCACTTGTAGAACTGGACTTACTGATCATCATAAAGTTTTTCTGTCTATTGTAATTTTCAAAATAGAAGGCAAAAACAAAAAAAAATGGTAAAAATCCTTTAAGGCAATAAATCCTATAATAAATGGGAAATGAGTCCATGTGACACAGATATTGAATCAGCTTGCATTTACCTTTTTAAAGGGACATAACTTAAGAAAGGCTCGAGTGACACTACCCAAATTTGTCCTTAATCTTAATTCTGTTGTTATAGGCATTGTATATTAGTTTCATAACATTTGCCTGAGTTGAACTTAGATAAGAAAACAAAAACGATAACGTCAGCATCTTCCCCATTTATAAAGGGGCATAGCAGGAAAAGTGAGGCCACCGAAATATAGATGGCCTACTTTGGTTCGTCCAACTCGGGTTAACTCTAGTTGAAAGGTCAGTGCTAATGCGCAACCATTCCGAATCGAAGTCAAGACTCTTCCATCGAGTTGTCTATCATAATGGAGGAGAACATTTTGTTTCTTGCTGAGCATTAAAATAAAAAAAAATTACACAGTGTTTCACAAAGAAAAGTTCTGATCCTAATTGCTTTTGAAAAATAGTTTGTAAGTGAGTTAAAAAAAATCGTTCAGAGAAAAACATTTAATTTCTATTTTATTTCTAACCACCACCGACATCTGATAATAAACTCATCATAGATACCAGGAATACAATTTAATATTTACGCCAGACATGCGTTTCGTCTACAAAATACTCGTCAGTGACGCTCGAATCAACAATTTTATAAAAGGTCAAATAAAGTACGAAGTTGAAGAGATTAGAGGACCAAATCTACACATGAACAATATTGGCTGATTCCGAAATACAGGCAACAATAAATTCCCATTGTCAGCTTTTTTCTTCGGCTGTATTTTGTCAAATACCAGTTTATTTGTATCACTTTTATTTGTTGCAACTACTTGACGCCATCTTGAAACTCGACTAAACCTGCCCCGACCCAGGGTTTATGTCGAGTTAACTCGGGTAGGTTCAAAAGGTCAAACTCGGAGGGTTCGGTTGTCAGTCGAGTAAACTCGATAGACTCTACTAACCCGAGTTGGACGAATCGGAGTAGGCCTATTTGACCTGTGATTTGTAGTAATACACATTGCACATTTCATATCATTTTTTAAGTTAAAGAACGGAAATAAAAAAGGGGCATTATTTAGAACAGTACAAGTGACACCATAAAAATTCAAAACTTTTTTGAGTTATGTGGTATTACGAATTGTGTTTAAGTTTTATAACATTAGGTTGAGGCAAACTATAGTAAGAGAATAGAAACCAATTTTGAGACATCATCTGACCGTTTTGACATGTATGGACAATCCGTAGAGCTCAACATCCTGCTATTGTCAGATTTTTCTCATTTGAGTTTAAGTGATTTTCAAAATAATAGACAAAACTTTTATCTTACCCCATACATTATAGTTCAGTCATGGTAGTCATCTTGATTGGGAGGCAGGTTAATAAGACATATTGTTTTTGAATGGTGATTGTTGCCAAGTTTGTTTGAATTTGGTCAAGTTGTTATAGAAGATTATTTAGTAAAAGTTAACGCTCGACGACGACAGACGACGGGCACCAAGTGATGAGAAAAGACCATTTTGTCAATAGAGCTAGATGATCTAAAACATAAATCAATATGTTTTTGGAGAAAAAAGTTATAGCATTGCATTGTTATAGCACTCAGTATATGCTATAACTAATGTACATGTGCATGATTTGAAATTAGAGCTTTGATATATTTCTTACAAACTATTAAACACAAAACTCAAAATTTATAAATATGCACGATAACACTTAACATGTCTGCCTCTGTTGACAATATGCGCAATCAATTTTGTATGTTTTGTTTTGTAATCATAAAAACGGCATGGTGTTTTGATGTTCAAAATGAAACTTGCAAAAAATATACACATTTTTATATCGGACATAAAGCAAAATCAGCGGACAAAAAGCAACGAACAAAAACCAAAAGTTTCGGACAAAAGCTAAATTATCGGTCCAAAAGCAAAACGAGCTTAAAACAACGAACAAAAAGCAAAGGTGTCGGACAAAAAGCAAATATATTGGAAAAAAAAGCAAAACGGACAAAAGCAAAAGTTTCGGACAAAAACCAAATTATCGGACAAAAAGCAAATTACGGACAAAAAGCAACGGACAAAGAGCAAATGTGTCGGACAAAAAGCAACATTATTGGACAAGAAGCAAAAGCGGACAAAAAGCAAATTGCGGAAAAAAGTACCGTATCAGTCGCACCACATGCGACATTTTAAGAGTATTTGTCTCAAATTTTGTACTGGGATTGTATGGTCGAAAACAAACTGTCTGAAAGCCTGTATTTATTTCATTTTGTATCGTCAATATTTGATATAATAAGTCCGGTGACGGTTTATAATTACACTTTAATGACCTGGGTGTTGTACAATTAATAGAAGAGCAATTCATCACTGCCTCGTTCTGAATAAATAATTGCTTCCTGCTCTTCTATTCATTATGAGGAAATACATTAAAAAGGCGACGAAATTAACTTTAACAAGCAATATGTAAAAGCTATAGCAATATAAGGTCAGTAAGCTTGTTTTGTTCTGTATTTATATATATATATATTTATTTTGCTTACTTATTTGACGACATAGATGATTGTTAGAAGAGCCTCATATTAATTTAATTTCGCCACTTTGACTTATTTTTATACATTTGACGATATGTGTAAGAGGAATTGAAAGATACAACTAACATTATTAGCATAGGAAAGGTGAAAACAAAGGTTGATAGAAAAGTGTAGAATTATATCAGTCTTAGTCTGGACCTTTTGGAGATACAACGTTAACTATGTGTTGAAGAAATTAAAACAAAAAAAACACACACACGTTTTACTGGTCTTTCATTCTTAAAACGTTAATAATAAATTTATCTTGTACCGTTTACTTTGCAATAGCATTTGGCAGACAGTGTCGAAATACTGGTTCGCTAATTATGTAATATCTGATAATCAGTAAACATGGTTTGTTACATGTAGTGCATCCATTCGATTGATTTTGTCAGTGTTCACTGACTTCCCCTTTTGACAATTGATCTGTTAGCTACGTATATTTGTTGAACAAATGTTATCAACTGACTGATCAATAAAAAGGAGGCTACTAATATGCCTGTTAAGTAACATGTTTAAATAAAACAAGTTAAGATGGTTGTGTATCAACATAGTGAAATAGGATCCATATTATAAACCAACGACAATTAAATAGTATTCATAATCCTAGATCAATAAACCTACAATACAAATACCAAACCTAGAGCTATAATGAGTTACTCTTAAATGAAGGAATACACGTCTTTATGGTGTTATTGCACTAAGTCTAGTTCCAAAGGGTATATTGTTATAAAGGTTTTAGGGTTTACCATATTACATTGTTTGATACCTAAAACGAGACAACATGTAATGAAATCAACCGATTGACTTTGATGTCTGTCTCAATGACGTCAGACAACAACAAAAATTCCACCACTTGATTAGATTTTCTCTCCTAATGACACAACCAAACCTATACAAATCCTGTGATTGATTATACAGTCTGTCTCAATGACGTCAGCAAACATATAAATTAGTCTTCCGGTTTATTATGCTGTTTGTATTAATGACACGAGGCAACATATACTATAATCCTCTGATTGATTATACAGTCTGTCTCAATGACGTCAGCCAACATATTAAATAGTCCTCTGACTGATTATGCTGTATGTATTAATGACACAAGACAACATATAATATAATCCTCCGATTTATTATGCTGTATGTATTAATGACACAAGACAATATATAATATAATCCTCCGATTTATTATGCTGTATGTATTAATGACACAAGACAATATATAATATAATCCTCCGATTAATTATGCTGTATGAATTAATGACACAAGACAATATATAATATAATCCTCCGATTTATTATGCTGTATGAAATAATGACACAAGACAACATATAATATAATCCTCCGATTTATTATGCTGTATGTATTAATGATACAAAACAATATATAATATAATCCTCCGATTTATTATGCTGTATGAATTAATGACACAAGACAATATATAATATAATCCTCCGATTTATTATGCTGTATGAAATAATGACACAAGACAATATATAATATAATCCTCCGATTTATTATGCTGTATGTATTAATGATACAAAACAATATGTGATATAATCCTCCGATTTATTATGCTGTATGTATTAATGACACAAGAAAACACATAATATAATCCTCCGATTTATTATGCTGTATGTATTAATGACACAAGACAATATAGTATATATTCCTCAGATTTATTATGTTGTATGAATTAATGACACAAGACAACATGTAATATAATCCTCCGATTTATTATGCTGTATGTATTAATGACAAAAGACAATATATAATATAGTCCTCCAATTTATTATGCTGTATGTATTAATTACAAAAGACAACATATAATATAATCCTCCGATGTATTATGCTGTTTGTCTCAAAGACAACAGACAATATGTGATATAATTCCCCGATTGATTATAAAGACTTATTAATTACACCTGACAAAATGTTATAAAATCCACCGATTGCTTAACATGTGTGTCACAATTACAACATACACTATGTAATATACTCCACCGATTGATTATGCTGTCTGTCTCAATGACACAAGACAACATATAATATAATCCTCCGATTTATTATGCTGTATGTATTAATGACACAAGACAACATATAATAAAATCATCCAATTTATTATGATGTATGTATTATTGACACAAGACAATATATAATATAATCCTCCTATTTATTATGCTGTGTGTATTAATGTCACACGACAACATATAATATAATCCGCCATTTTATTATGCTGTATGTATTAATGACACAAGACAATATATAAGATAATCCTCCGATTTATTATGCTGTATGTATTAATGACACAAGACAACATATAATATAATCCTCCGATTTATTATGCTGTATGTATTAATGACACAAGACAACATATAATATAATCCTCCAATTTATTATGCTGTTTGTCTCAAAGACACCAGACAATATGTGATATAATCCCCCGATTAATTATCAAGACTTATCAATTACACCAGACAAAATGTTATAAAATCCCCCGATTGCTTAACATGTCTGTCAAAATGACAACATACAATATGTAATATACTCCACCGATTGATTATGCTGTTTGTCTCAATGACACAAGACAACATATAATATAATCCTCCGATTAATTATGCTGTATGTATTAATGACACAAGACAACATATAATATAATCCTCCATTTTATTATGCTGTATGTTTTAATGACACAAGACAATATATAATAAAATCCTTCGATTTATTATGCTGTATATATTAATGACACAAGAAAACATATAATATAATCCTCCACTGTATTATGCTGTTTGTCTCAAAGACACCAGACAATATGTGATATAATCTCCCGATTAATTATCAAGACTTATCAATTACACCAGACAAAATGTTATAAAATCCCCCGATTGCTTAGCATGGCTGTCAAAATGACAACATACAATATGTAATATAATACCCCGATTGGTTAACATGTCTGTCTCAATGACAACAGACAACATACAATATATTTCACCGTTTGATTATGTTGTATGTCTCAATGACACCAGAAAATATGTCATATAATCCCCCGATTGGTTATCATGTCTGTCTCAATGACACCAGACAACATACAATATATTTTACCGTTTGATTATCCTGTATGTCTCAATGACACCAGAACATATGTAATATAATCCCCCAATTTGGTTAGCATGTCTGGCTCAATGACACCAGACAACATACAATATATTTTACCGTTTGATTATGCTGTATGTCTCAATGACAACAGAAAATATGTAATAGAATCCCCCGATTGGTTAAGATGTCAGTCTCAATGACACCAGACAACAAACAATATATTTCACCGTTTGATTATGCTGTCTGTATCAATGACACCAGACAGCATATAATAAAATTCCTCGATTTATCATTCTGTCCGTCTCAATGACACCAGATAACATACAATGTATTTCACCATTTGATAATGCTGTCTGTCTCAATGACACCAGACAATGTGTTATGAAATACATCGATTGATTATCATGTTTGTCTTCATGACGTCAGACAAAATATAATAGAACAATTTGTTTGACAACAACAAAGAGAGGGCATCACTACTGTTGTACATTCCAATAGAACTCCTTATACAGAATCAAAGAAAAAACAAAAACATACAAAAATTAATGCTGCTTAAAGTTAAGAACTAATGTTCATGCAAACGAATGGCGTTAAAATTCATTGAACACACAACATTACTGGATTCGACATCCTTGTTGTATGTGCTTTCAAAAGAAGTTGTGTTTATACATTTAACATTTTGTAATAACTTTTTTTTTTTTTTTCATATTAACTCTTAATAATCTAAATATTACCCCTGAATATAAAAGTTATTACCCCTTAATGTACTAAATATTACCCCTTAATATATTAAAAATTACCCCAAAATACCCTTAATATTTACTAAACTCATAATAACATGCATTAAAAAGTACATTATTTAAGGTTATAATCAGAAAATGTAGAGAATTGAACATGTCTACTTAAAACCTACGGATGATGTCAAGTGTAAATTTCTATATTTACAATCTTTATCTTCCTGTTATGATGAGTCAACATTCAACGTATAATGTTATCACGGAGTATTTATGATGTTTATATTCAAAACCTTGTTTCAAGTTCGAACTAAATGTAAAATGACGGAATATATAACGGTCAGAAATAACTTATATAATACCCAAGTGGTCAATTGTACACTGGCCGAGTGTCATCCTCTATATTTCCCTAGTTGTTTTTTTGTAGATTATTTAAAAGTTATCGTTCATATCATGCATACTGTACGAGTGGTCGTGTTGTTTATTGTCAAAATTTTACAAAATCAAGTGGTCATTCCATAGATTTACCAATAAATATCTTATGTTACTGGAGTAGTATTGCTTATATATTTACCCGAGTGTTATCTGATTTATTTCCCTAGTGGTTATTTTGTATATTGATCGAGTGTAATTCATTATATTATTCAACTGGTCGTTTTGTAAGATATACCATTGATTATCTAATCATTACATAAGTGGTCCTTGCGTAGATAATTGGCCGTCTGTCAATTTTTTAGATTTACATTTTTGCAGTTGTCTTATATATTACCTTGTACGTTGTTGTTTTACACCTGACAACATGTTGCCGTCATTTTGGTAATTGGCCGGAGGTTATTTATAATATATTTCAGTGGTTGTATTGTCGATTGGCCGTTTGTGAACGTTTATAAAGCATGATTGCTCATTTTGTTGATAAGTCAAATAAGAGCTTAAACGCGTAGAAATTTAGTTTGAATGATTGAGCGTTATCTAATTTGTTACCCGATTAGTATTGATTAAGATTGACCGAGTGCTACCTTACTTATAACCGAGTCTTACTTAGTTGATTGGCAAAGTTTTGTTTTTATTTATAAACCATTATTTTTTAGTTTGAACCAGGGTTAACGCAGCCAGGTTAGAATGTTTACTGTTATTAAGGGCTTATTGCCCAGTTCAGAAAAAAACAATCAAGTTTGAAAGCGGTCTTTTTATATCCACAAGCATACGTTCCATACACTGTGTTGGTCTATGTTTTCAATAACCCTGACGTATTTACAAAAGTATTTTGACACAAGAAGTAATCAGATGAACGGCAGGAATATAAAAATCGTCTTTGAATATTATACATTCCCCAGTCAACAGATAACGACTGTTTTAAAATATGAAAAAATCTTAGGCTGAATAATGTGGAAATAAAAAAACAATTTTTTGTTAAAATATGTATAAAATATCATTAAAACGCTTTTAATATACGAACAAACACTTACAGGTTAATTCGTAGAGAACATGATTATAGAACAATAATTAAACTATGTAATAATTGTGCTTTAAACTTACTATCAGTTTTTGTGAGTACTCCTACTTACAACTAAAGTTGTTTTGTGACTATTGCTGTTGTGTAAGTTGGTTTATCAGTGCTTCGAACCAATTGATCAAGTTAACTTATTAGTACAGTGCATTTTTGTCCATGTTAATGAAGAATTGAGCGGTAACAGTCATAGTTCAATCCGCCATTTACTTTATGTGCCTGTACCAATACATAGGCCTGTTATCAGTGGTTCATGTCTGTCATATTTGCTTTTTATAATCTACTTTTCTATATAAATGTGGCTGTTAGTTTTTTAGTCTGAATTGTGTCACACTTTCAACTATACAGGATAGGTATTTCTCATTGTTGAAGGCCGTCAGTTGTCATTCAATTTTGTGTGTCTTCTTTCTTTTAAAAACTGTATACCCGTCTCAAAGCCTCGTTTAATTCATTATATACTTATTGCAAATTCACAATAATATGTATCTGTTTTGGAGACCGTTTCACTGTGTTGCATGTTCTTCACAAGGTACTTTGTTGATGATGTTTGTGGAAACGAACAGCGCGTAAGCTGCACGAAATGTTAACACTGGTAGAAAAACAATTGTATGTATACCATTTACACGTGCATGTTCACTTGTTTACAATAAAATGCGTTATACCAATTCTTACGGTATAGGTAAATGCGCCGAGTCCGACCTTACACAAATGAATTAGAACGTAAAAAAAGTACTGCCTACAAATCATAAAAAAAAATGGATGTAACCTTGGAACCTTATCAACGTTTCGGAATGAACTATAGGCTTCAGTGTTGACTTACACAGGATATTATACGTATAGTATTGACCATGAAATTGAAGTTTAAAATCTGATCAATGTCATTTCAATTACCCGTTACTCCTCCTATATACATTACAACACTCACTGGGCATGCGTATCATAATACTTTCATAGAATAAATAAATACTTCTCTCCCCTTTTCAATTGTTTTGCATACAGCCAAAAAATTCTGCTTAACTGTTGGTGGATAGTTGTTTACATAGCAATCCTACAGCATCTATTCTGTTTGTATTGGTTATCTTAAGACACATTCATATGTTGTTGTAATGTGAGATTTTTTCAAATTCAAACAGTTAATCAAATTTCTGGTTACTTGTTTCAAAATCGGTTAACATCATGTCTATATAATATCGAGAACAGCCATATTTTGAATTTGAAACTTTCGCTGTCGACACTAGAACAGTTAATCTGGATAACAGCAATACGTTATTTTTGTAAATTGTTTGACTTTCATAATTTTTAATTAATTGTTTTCAATACCTAGGTTATTTTATGTTTTTTTTCAATTATAAATACCTACAATGTTCAAGATGAATGCACACGAAGAAACAACATTGCCTTTGAAAGATTACTCGTAAGCTTTGGTTATGTTTCTGTCGATATCAGTAAAACCTGATTGTACTACAAATTACGCTACCTATACACCATTTTCTACAGTAGAAAATTCCTGTAAAAAAGTGAGGATTATGACAGCTGTTTTCAATTTGTATGTTGTGCTTGAGATTTTGATTTTGTCATTTTATAAAGTATTTTTCTTTTTGAATATCTGTTGGAGTTCGATGCTTTTGTTAATTTGATTTTTTCAAACTTTAAGATAAAAAAACCTCAGAAAAGATCAATGAGTATATCTGAATAATTCATAAGATAATTATTTGTACACCTAGTGAAACGGCGGGGGTATAGCTTGATGTTCGTTGTGAGCCAATACTCAGTGTTGAAGACCGTACCTTGACCTAAAATGGTGGGCTTTTATAGATTGTGGATGGAGAGTTGCTTCATTTGCACTCATATCACATCTTCTTTTGATTTTGACATAAGACTTAAAAATAGCCTTGTATACACTTTCCGAGTATCAAGTAACTAAAACCCTTCTTACAAAAAAAGTAATCAACCATCATTAGCAAGATCCAAAACATGATTTATTTATAAAAAGTATATGCAATCCTTGCCTTTTTCAATGTTTCAAAACATGATGTGTGTAGCATTGAGTGATTACTGTTATAACTTTAGATAAAAATTGAAAAAAAAACGTTTACAAATTATTAGCTTTTCCCACCTATGATATAGTTACTAAATATTACGTCCAAAATTTAAACAATTGATACTGTGGAGAATATAATGTATACACTTGTAACCTACGGAAACCGTCTTATATTTATACTCTTCATCTTCCTGTTATGATGCGTAATTATTTAACTTATAACTTTGTCACGTAGTACTTTATATATTGTATATACATGTTTTCAAGGTCGAACAAAATGTACAACAATAACAACAATGTTATAGTCTGATTTATCAAGAATATTATCCGAGTTTTTGGGTAATGGTCGTCGTTATTTGCTTAATCATTTATTGTATTCGTCTGTGATTCAAATTCGTAGTGGTTTTTTTCCTAATAAGACATTTCAGATTGCTAGTGGCTGATGCTGTCTGTTGAGCGCTTTAATGTGCAATTGAATTCACTAAACTAATTCGCTGTTATTTCATAATTATGATAATTACAATCACTAACTTCATTTAAAGAACCACCCCTTCCCCATGATCGTAATTGTGATGTTGTTTGAAAATGTGAAACATTGAACTGATGTGTGTGAAAAAAAAAAACACTTGACTTATATTTATAGGTTAAATTTGGAATATTGTTTACTATTGAAATTGCATCTACATTTTTATTAGAAAGGTCATAATGATGGCTATCTACACAGATGAACGGGACACATAATAGACGATTCACTATACATTAAGCATAATATTTCTCTTTTTTTCTTAAACTGGACTATTCATGGGAAAGCGTTTACAGTTAAACCACAAAGGGGTTGATGTACTCATTTTCTGAACTTGAACGTTATTATATAACACGGACGAATACATAGACTATCACAATTGACTGATAACGTTATCATTTGACATGGACAGATACATAGACTATCACAATTGACTGATTAAACAAATTTATGAAAACATATTTTTGCTATCTTCGAAACTTTAATTAAGACAAACGTGGCACCGACCTCTAGACATTCATAATTTTGTATAAATCATGTTTTAAAAAAAAAGAAAATGCGCGACATAATTTTCATTTAGTATGATTCAAATGATTTTCATTACAACTTGTTTTAAATATCAATCTTGAAACAATAAACAATTTGATATATAAAAATAAAGATTTGTAGATTCTACAACATTTTAGAAGTAGGTTGAAATGACAGTAAGCTTCAAAAGTAACTTTCATGGATTTTGTCATGTTATATTTGATTGACATAAGCGTTATGAACTTTTATCAGCAAATTGTAATTTATTTGTCTAAATTTTAACAAAATGATAAACATTTCCCTCTTAATAGGATGTTTTTCTCGTCAATAATAAATTCTCACAACTTGTTATATCCATCCCGGATGAAAAATAGGTTAAGTGTTTTTCTTGGAAGTTTTTTATAGACAAAACTTATGATACTAACATAGAACAAGTTGCTAATATCTGATAACGTGTTATGGACTAAGATATTTATAACAAGCGTTTCAATTACAAAATTATGTTCCTTTGAGTATGATTCCAATATTTTTCATTGCCTCAATTTTAATGAATTTTTTGAAACAATAACCAATTTAGACATACAAATGAACAATTGTAAATTATGTCACCTTTCAGAAATATGCTGAAATGGTAGTAAGCTTTGTAATAAACTTGCACGGATGCTGTCATGCTATTTGATGACAGTAATCGTTATAAACCTGTGATGAGTAAATTGTAATATACTTGTCTAAATGTTGACAAAAATTAATACATTTCATCAGTACAGACGTTTCAACTTTCTCATAACAGGATGTTTTTTTCTCATCAATATTAATTTTTGATAAATTGCTTTATTGCCCCGATGAAAAATAGGTTAAGTGTATTTCTTGAAAGTGTTATTATGACTACGACTTATTAATGCTCATGAAATTATAAGGACAAGTTGCCAGTATCTGATATCGTGTTACCTTAGTCGTATTTTGCACAACTTTTTTGGAATTTTGGATCCGCAATGCTCTTCAACTTTGTACTTGCTTGGCTATATAAATATTTTGATATGAGCGTCACTGATGAGTTTTCTGTAGACGAAACGCGCGTCTGGCGTACTAAATTATAATCCTGGTACCTTTGATAACTAGTTACATGTAATGACTAACATATGTGTAACAATTCGTTTCAATTACTAAGTTATGATCCTTGCTATGAAGACACGGATTGCTTATAGTTTGTCCTTATTATGAAATCGAAAAAAAAAAATTCAATGACAGATAATTAATGGATTGGAGATACAAGTACTTAAATAATTTATCTTAAAGTAATACATATATATCTCACTGTGAATTGTTGTAGAATGGTTTTGATAGTAAGAACATTTTTATCTCAGTGTGTCAATCTTGTATCTGACGGACATTTTAATTAAGACAAAACTAAAATAGCCATTTCGGTGTTTTCTTACTGAGTTGATGCTCGTCTTGCTTAAGACTATTTATCTTGTACCAGAAGCTTGAAATTCCTACACCATATCTACTTTAAAATGCAGAACAACGAGATATTTTAAAGGAGTAGGTCCAGTAAGACCCCTTTTTGGCCCCAAAATATAGCAGTTTTCAAAATTGTTAAAATGTAAACTTTTAGTTATTTATTTTACAGTAGAATGCTTCTGCTTCATAAAAGTGGGCTGTTTTCGACAATACAATGCACATATATCTGGTACTAGCACCAGTAAGTCATGCTAAATTACTGAAATCTTAAAAAATCTAGCATTTTAGTTAAATTTTAGACGGTTTTCGTATGAAACGAAATTGGCCGCATTCGTGTTCATCCTTAATATTGAAATGTAAGTTGTATTTTATAATAAAACATAACATAAATAACGATTGAGGATGAACACGGATGCGGCCATTTTCGTTTTTGACGAAAATCAACTAAAAAGTGACATTTTTTGGCATATTTTGTAGATTTTTTCATATTTGAGCTTGAATATGGTCGTTTTTAATGACAAAATCAGTTAAAACTTTTACAAAAGCTAATTGATTCAAATGAAATAGACACTTAAGTGTTTAAAAAGTGGTCAAAATCTTTCGTCAGACGAACCTGAAATTTGAGGCCAAAGTCGGTCCTTACCGGACCTACTCCTTTTTCTACGATTATGTTATATTAAGATAATTTTTTTTTTTTCAATAGCTAATGATGCACGATTTATTTTCATTTATTTGAGTGTGTTATCAAACAGTTACCTTTACCTGAGGAATACTCAGGTTTGGCGTTTTGTTCGATTTACTTCCCTTACATATTTAACCGAACCCATGTTGTGAAAACATAATATCACTCTTAATTCCATCAATATGCCCTACTTTTGAATAGTCAGTTGCTTGTAGTGCATTCTGGAAAGAGCTGTTCCAATTCGTGTAACCAATTTATTTTAAAAGGGTAAGCAGATCCTGATCCGCAAGTGCACCAGTCGTGTAGTATTAGGAAAAACCCTTTGATACATCTAATTCGGTAGGTCACTTTCGTAGAACAGAGAACTTGAATGCAGCTACGACCATAGGAACAATACCATCGTTATCTGTTAAATAAATATTGCATACTGGTCAACCAAATCATAAGGGCGTCCTACCGGATTAGAAGGGTCGACTTTAATTTGTCCATCTGGAACTTTTGTCCAATAGCTTTTTGTGGCATTAACCCTATATCATGTAAATCATTATAGAAAATGCAAATCCTATAACATCTTAACAACTGGAAGATTGATATATCCCAGCCTATTTGCGTGATTATACTCTACATAAGATGCATCTTTTTCACATATATTTACCTTCCTATTTTGGTATAACATGTCAATGAATTTCATCTTATATTGAATAAGCATTGGCTTTGAACTACACGAGCAACAGAATGGGTGCTACATGCTTACGATTCAGGAGCACCTGAAATAATCCCTAGTGTTAAGTTGGGTTCGTGCTATATCCCGAGTGTTAAGTTGGGTTCGTGTTGTATCCCAAGTGTTAAGTAGAGTTCGTGTTGTATCCCTAGTGTTAAGTAGGATTCGTGTTGTATCCCTAGTGTTAAGTTGGGTTCGTGTTGTATCCCTAGTATTAAGTAGGGTTCGTGTTGTATCCCTAGTGTTAGGTAGGGTTCTTGATGTATCCCTAGTGTTAGATAGGGTTCGTGTTGTATCCCTAGTGTTAGATAGGGTTCGTGTTGTATCCCTAGTGATAGTAGGGTTCGTGTTGTTTCCCTAGTGATAGTAGGGTTCGTGTTGTATCACTAGTGTTAAGAAGGTTTCGTGTTGCTCAATGTTTGTGTTTTGTATTTTGTGTACTGTTTGTTTCTTTGTCATTTTCTTTTTTTTAACCAGTCAGTTTATTCTCGACGTTTGCGTTCGACTGTCTCTTTGGTATCATTTGCCTTTTTTCCATATGCTTGTCTATGTCTGTTCATGTTTTAAATTTGTCTCAAATGTTTTCTTTTGGAACTAATAACACCATGGGAGTGCTTACATGTCTTGTGTTTTATAGTGTTCAGCTTGGATTTCTTTTCATTGGGTTAACAATACTGCGCTCTTATATATCGGTTTCAGTGTGTCTGGCTCAAAAACCCCATCCAGATATTTAACAGTCATACACAATTTAGATATATGATGTCACATTTGTATGGTTCTGTCTGACTGACTTTTTATGTCTGTGTTGACATTTTCCCTCTTTAGTATAGACTCTACACTACATATCTCCGATGTTGGATCATTGACGTCTACGTATACGTTGTCATATTTTTTTCATATTAATTCATTTATTGTAATAATATTTGTTTTCAGTACCAATATAAGTAACTTTCGTGTTATAGCGTCAGGCGTAATAAATTATAATCCTGGTACCTTTAATAACTATTATAGTATTCCTGTATTTGTCTTTATTAATATTACTTGTACTGTTAAGTCAGTTTTTTGAGATATTCTTTTGAAGTAACTCTGTGGTTATGTAAAACATCATACTTTGAACGACAAAATTATTTCATTGAACATATTACTTTAACTTATGGATCTTTACATACTATGAATGACAAAACTATTTTATTCAATAATACTACTTTTTCTGTTAAGTCTGTTTTTTATGATATACATTTGACGTGAAACTGTACTTATGTATCACGTCATACTTTGAACCACACAATTATTTATTTATTATTACTTTTACTGTTAAATCTGTTTTTTGTTTTGTCTACTGTAGGAGACTCTACATTTATGTATGCCGTCATACTTTGAACGACAAAATTATTTTTATGTCTACCTGTGCGAATTTCAAACGTGCAATTTTACACCAGTACTGAAAACCTTCTATCCCTTACGGGTAGACTTTACATAGATAAATTAAGTCGTATAAGAAAAACAAAATGAGTATGTTAAATTTGACGTATGCCTTTTTGTGCTTCATCGTTGCATTTGTTGTTTTAATAGTGATATTAAAATGATAACACAATACTGACTGCTGTACCCCTAGTTTTGACATTTTCACTCTGTGAGCGTGTTTGTTTTGTTCATGCATCGTTGACAAGGTTATGGAATTTGATGCGACTGTCATACAAGTGAGAGGTTTAGCTAGCTATAAAACCAGGTTCAAGCCACCATTTTCTACATTAGAGAATGTCTGTATCAAGTCAGGAATATGAAAGTTGTTATCCATTCGTTTGATGTGTATGGACTTTTTATTTTGCCTTTTGATTTTGGATTTTCCTTTTTGAATTTTCCTCGGAGTTCAGTATTTTTGTGTTTTTACTTTTCATTAATGACATGAATGAGTTAACAATTTTGTAAAACGAAAACAAATGTTTTTTTTTTTCATCCGTTCGAAATTTGTCAAATGATAGTTAGTTTCATGACTTAGTCTCACGGGTATTGAGATTTTCTGCTCGTCCGTATTTAATATAATGAGAGTTAAGCCCTCTGTTGATAAGTAATTTTTCTTTTTTTGGGGGGGGGGGGATATGAACAACCTAACAGAGATTTTATTTGTACGAAATTTCCAACTTCCTTTTAACAGGATGGTTTTCACTTCACTTTAACTGATTTAAATTGTAATACCCATCCCCGATGAGAAATAGGTTGAGCATTTTTTTCGAAGTAATATTTGTAAGACACAATTTTAACATATTTATGAATATCGTCAGTAGAAATAGTTTGCATTGTTAAAATTCATTAATTAATAAATAGCAAGCTAAAAAAACTGATGACGTGTTATACGAAAAGACTTTTGTGTCATACGTTTCAATTACAAATTCCTAATCCGTGTTCTAAAGATGAAGGAATGTTGACAATCTATGGCAATAATTAAGAAAGAAAAGATGCGCAAATTTATCGTGATAGGTAATCAATATGTCAGAGATACATAGACGTTTAGAATTTATCGTTATGATAAATATTTAGAATTATAAATTGTATTAGAATTGTTGTATATGTAAGACAATTATTATCTATACTACCATTTGGTATCGACTTTGCCGAACTGCGTTTATATCTATCGTTCAGTGTTTTCATGATAATAAGCAACAATTTCAAACATTGCGTTGCTGATCGTTTTTGTTGTTCAAAGTTTCGATCTATCTATAATAGTTTCAAGATTTAAGGAAAAAGTCTTGAAACTTTTATAAATAGATCGAAATTTTGCGTTGTTCAAAGTTTCCCTCTATCTAGTATAATAGTTTAAGATTTAAGGTAAAAACAGTAAAAATTTGTAAAAAAAAAAATCATTTAATGCTTATAAGGAGTCCATCAACCTTGGTCCTCTTTTTTCTTTCTTATTTGCTAATTTGTTGATCATGTCTTATTTGCTAATCATTGTCTCTTTTTTGTTTCCATCTATTTTGTATAGTTTCCGTTAAATTCAAATTTATCATCATTTAAGGGCTTTCTAAGAGTCGTCTGTGCTGACTTGTTTGTAGATCTTATTTTGATCATTTTCCTCCGTAGAGCTTCTTTCTATATATTATTGTTTATAGATAAATTTCCAAGAAAATCGTCAATCAAGGACAATGACTTTCATAAGGGGTAGTATATAGGTATGTTATAGTGTATGTTAGGCTCCAAAAATACCGAATGCCTCGGTGGCCGAGTGGTCCAAGTAAATCAACTAGCGTATCACTAGTCTGTCATCATTGAAGTTTTGAGTTCGAACCTCGCACTTGACAGGTGCATTCGCCTTAAATCTTAATTACCTAGCGTATCACTAGTCTGTCATCACTGAAGTTTTGAGTTCGAACCTCGCACTTGGTAGGTACATTCACATCAAATCTTAATTATCTAGGATTGTTAGTTTTCCTGCTGAAAGTATGCGGTTCTCTTCGGGCACTCCAGCTGCCTCCGCCATTAAAATTTGACGGCCAAAAATAGCCAATATTGCTGAAAGTGGCGTTAAACACCAATCAACCAATCAATCACATTAATAATAATAAAGACAACAACAAAAAAGATAATCATAATGAGAAGAAGAAAAAGTCTGAAAACTAGTCGGAGAGGGAGAATTCTAAAAATGTTTGAAAAAAAGAAAAGGAAGAATTGTAACGAGTCTCCAAACATTGTTTCGTGTTAACAAGCAATACTAGCAACTGACCATGGGAAAAACAAATATGTATTCAACCTATTGGAAGATAGTTTTTTTGAAAATGTATTCACAATCTAAATATAATCGGGAAGGTTAAGAGCTTGACATATCGACTCCGAAATGTTAAAAATAATAAGTACTTTGTCCTGAATATGCATGTTAGATATACACGATGGACATCTATCATCCGTCATCATAAATCTTTTCCACACTTTCTAAAGTTGATAAATCTACAAACCTTAATGGTGCATACTATGCCAGTCCTTCATCATTCAATCTAATATAATCTGGTTATTGCTTTGTTTACTTTCTTTAACTTCAACCAGATGCTGACACTTTTTTATTGTTGATAACTATATATATGTGTCAAGTTTTCTTGCATGGAATCTAACGTCATTATCCTTCAAATCGTGTTGCAGAAATATGAATGTTACAACAAGACTGTATGTTTCTTATATTTATCAGTGCATTTCGAAATACATCATTTTGAGATGTTCGCCGGTCTTTTTTAATACTTTTTTGTTTTGTTTTTCTGCTTAATGTATTCAGAATTGGAGATTAATATTAGATCTGGGCTTAAAAAAATGAAACATCAGAAACCGCATTAGCGGCTGTTAACTGTACAGATTCGACCTTATTGTCGCTCAATGTATATCAATTAAAAAGGCGCACTTCTTTTTTTTCTTAGATTCACACAGTCACTCATTGAATTGAATGTTTCTTAATGTAAAGTGTATTGGGTTGTAAAAGCGTTGACCGAAGTACATTCCAAAGATGTTCGCGTGGTCGACTCTTATACAACCCTATGAAATTACTAAAAGAAGCATTCAATACTTGTAATTACATTTTTTGCTAGGATCATGGAAACACGATTTCTATCAAGTTTTTTCTTTTATTTACCTGTGCACTTTTTTGTGGAAGCTCGTGTCATCATGAATGTTACTTTGCAATGAAGGTTATTTCGGAGTGACGCGAGATTTCTGTTAGCCAATCAAAACAACGCATTATAATGCAACATACATGTAATGTAATTATTATTAATTACAAAATCGCCAAGATCTTGTGTGCTGATTGATTGTAGACATAGAGCAAGCATACTTCGAATATTTCCAGAAATTTAATTAAGAGGATACATTATAAATCTTTTATGTACACTACTTTTGTATTCATAAATCACACCGTTGTAATTCTTTTTAAATTTGTTTCTAAGAGTAAACGAATACAGTGAAAAACGGTCCAACCTCTTCAATGTACGTAATACGTCGATAACAAAAGACAACAAATACTCATAATATAATTGTGATAAAGAAAAGTTACTTTTTTGTTAGCTTCAATAACAACACTGATACAAGTTTATTTTCAAACATGACTATTAAAAAAGTATCCATTTCATTATTTAAGGAGGCTCGAGGGTATAAAAATTTCAGAAAAAAATCAAACACTTGTTTTTCATTACAAATTCTATTTATTTCCTTTTGTAGTTGTTACTTTATCATATGGTACAAAAATCATTCAAAAAAATCAATTCGTGTTGGCCCCAGATGACTTTCAAAATGTATACATCATTGAAAAAGTTCCAAATTATCTCCCTTTGGTGGAAAAATGCCATTTTTTGGCTCTAAAATTGAAATATCTTTTTCAACTCATCGGTGACCTATCTTTTTTAATATAATTTCCACATAAGCTGTACTTAAACTAAATTATTGTAAAATTTTAGCGATTTCTGTAATAAATTTCTTTTTTTTTATTTCGATATTACCTTTATTTCTCCTATTACTTCAACAGAAAAAAACCACCTTTTCAAAAATGTATGCTTCTTTCGAAGGCAGATTGTGAGCGCAAATGAACGGTGACCCCACTTTTTTATTTTATTTTTCTATTAACTATAAGATAAAGTTCATTTATAGAAAAATATAGAGAAATCCTATATAAATGATTTAGACCCGCGAACCCCCTTAAATTGCAGATTATATACGCTTACTATTCATCAATATAAAAAATCAGTATATGTGTTTGAATATTTGAATTTGAAATGCGATACAATGTTGTACATTTATGAAGTTTTTGGCGTTTTCCTACATATGATATATACAACCTCCAAAAATAAAAAATAGCACTGGTATGTTATATACGCTTACTATTCATCGAAAATATGAAGAAGAAAAAATCAGTATATGTGTTTGAATATTTGAATTTGAAATGCAATACAATGTTGTACATTTATACACTTTTGCCGTTTTCCTATATGTGTTATATACAACCTTCAAACAAATGATAAATAGCAATGGTACATTAGGAATTTGTTTTCATTCCTATATTACAATATCTTAAAATCAGTCTTAGCTGATTTTCCGTTAGGCAGCACAATTAAGATTGTAAGATCAAATACTTGTCGACTCGTGGTCAGAAGTGTCCAGTAGGGATTGATATTTCTCCAGCACGTCTTTGATCCGGAAAACAACCGACTAGCAAGAAGCCTGTAATTCAGTTGTTATCGTTGGTTCCTGTCTGTTATATTTGTTTTGTCGTAAATGACACTTTTCCGACTGATTTTGACAGTTAGTTCTCTCTACGGTTTGGTGAGGGTTAAGCGCTCGTAAACATGTCCAGCCCCGCCACATTCTGTATGTACCTGACCCAAGTCAGGAACTTGCAATTTAGTGATATCTGGTTTTTTTTTTGTATGTCTATCGGTTTTTTGTTTGTTTGTTTATTGTTTTATCATAAATCTGACCGTTTGTTTTCCCGCTTGAATTGTTTTACAATTCTTCGTATCTTTTATAACTTACCATACGGTATGGGTTTTGCTCTTTGTTAAAGGTCGTAAGGTGACTTACGATTTCTTACATCTGATTGGTACTAATTTAATTACATCCTCTTCATTTGAACTTTGGTGGATAGTTGGCAATCATACACGATCTCCTTATTTTTATTTGTCACATCTCGAAATTCTTACATATATGGTTAAGTCTATACAAAGAGGGTTTATTATCATAGCAATCACTTTAACATGTTCTAGTCGTAGGCATGCGTGTAATATTTGCCACTGAAAATCCATTCATCCAATCAACTGCACATAACATAAGAAAGAGTGATAAGTTGATTTACTGCAATAATTATAACAGATAACTGATTATAAACTAACATGTAGACTGGTATGCAGAATCACTGTACTAATATTTTAGTACCCTTTGGACCGACCTAGTGTAAATTTAGATCATCAACCAAAATGAAAAATCCATTGTAAATGTATGTTTTTAACATTATTAAGATAATATGGTTTAAATGTTCTAACAAATGCTAATGTAAGAAGTTTTATCGTAATGTTAATATACAAATTAACTTGTGGTAATGGGTACCGGAATCTGTCATCCCAATTTTCGATTCCTGAATTCAAAATAAGACCACATTATCCGACCTCAGATTAACAGTACATATGTGGAGGAGGCCTTTTCTATTGGTTTTAATTGGGTCATCTTGCATGCAAACTACTGCAAGCTGTAAATAATACAAAAACAAACTGATGCAACCTCTATATCAGCAAACAATCTCTTTTTCGTTTTTGGATTCTTGAACGTACTGTAATATTTGATAATTTATTAATTATGATTCCCTAGAATATCCGGTAAAATTCAAACAAAGACTTTACCAGCGTATGAAATACCACCAGAGATTATTATTCGTTAGAATGATCTACAATATACATGCTGAAGACACATGTGCTAATAAACATTTTTAGTTTCTGGACGATTTTAAGCTTGTCTTAGAGATATATGTCTATTTGTGAATACCTGTAGAGGTCTTTTGGTTATGTGTTTCGTTGGGTTGCTGTATGAAAATTGAAATATACTTTACATATACTTTTACCAGATAGTATTTGTGTCGCTTGGTTTCTCTATATTTGTTGACGTAAACTCCACGTCTACTTTTATTGTATGTTTTTTTGTGACGTAGGGTTACTGTTTACACGTTGACGTATACTCCACATCTACTTTGATTGTATGTTTTTGTGTGTCGTAGGGTTGCTGTTTACACGTTGACGTATACTTCACATCTACTTTGAGTGTATGTTTGTGTGTGTCGTAGGGTTGCTGTTTACACGTTGACGTATACTTCACATCTACTTTGATTGTATGTTTTTGTGTGTCGTAGGGTTGCTGTAAATACGTTGACGTATACTTCACATCTACTTTGATTGTATGTTTTTTTATTTTTTGTGTCGTAGGGTTGTTGTTTACACGTTGAAGTATACTCAACATTTACTTTTACTATATCTCATGTGTGTCGTTTGGTTACTATACTGTATAAACACTGACGTATAAATGTGCACTTCACATCTACGATTAATATATATTAGTTGTTCCGCTTGGTTACTGTATTCGCCTTAGGATATAACCCCAATCTGCTTTTACTACCTGTTTTGTGTGTTATTGGGTTGCTGTATACACGTTGACGTATACTCCACATCTGATTTTACTATCTTTTTTGTGTGTTGTTGGTTGCTGTCTGACGTTACGCGCGATGTTCGTACATGTAAACGTAACATAACGTCGAGAATATTTCGTTACGTTCAAACCAAAACTTCGACTGAAACGTTGGTTTTAAGCATGCGCGACATTCTTGTAAGACTCCGCAAAATCGACGGTGCGTTTTAACAACATATCGAAAATTGATGTACTTTAGATTTTTGAAAAATTAAGAAAAATAACATATTGAAAAATAATAAAAGTTTACCATTATAAGAGCTCTGATAAGCAAACAATTGACGTACATTTGAGTTGAGTTCGTTTTTACGTCAAAAAATGGCGGTGCGACAACCTTGTAAGCCTGTGAAAAATCGCTCATAAAATACCATATATCATTTTTCAGGATATTTGTCTTTAAATTCATAAAATTAAGCAAAATAACATTGATGTAGAAAATACAAATACTAACTTTTTTCCTTTTAGATAAATGTTTTTGATTCTCAAATCTGGAATACCAATGTTTTTTCTCCCGTGGGACAGATTTGCCCTTGTCGTATGGAACACTTTATTGTTTCTATGACGTCATAAAAACGTCTTAAAAAATGCATAAAAAATGAAGAAACCTTTTTGTTAAATAATGGAAAAAAACGTTTTTCAAAATATAAATTGTTTAGACGAAAATCACAGTTTAGTGGTGACAATAAATGAAATATGTTACGCGGGACAGCCTAACAATAGCCGTTTTTCAAAACTGAAGCTTGTCCCATGCAGCATAAAACATAGTTTCTACAAATATTTTTATTTTTTATTTAAAAAAACACATTTTTGTTCAAAATGCGCACAACAGCAATGAATATGATATCACAAAATAAAATATTTTGGACTTGCATCATGTCAACTACACCGATTTTCCAATGAGGTACGAACATCGCGCGTAACGTCTATACATGTTAACGTATACGTACTCCACATCTACTTTGACTATCTGTTTTGTATGTTGTTGGGTTGCTGTATACACTATGACGTATACTCCACATCTACTTTTGCTATCTGTTTTGTGTATTGTTGTGTTGCTGTATACACGTTGACGTATACTCCACATCTACTTTGACTATCTGTTTTGTGTGTTTTTGTGTTACTGGATACACTATGACGTATACTCCACATCTACTTTTGCTATCTGTTTTGTGTATTGTTGTGTTGCTGTATACACGTTGACGTATACTCCACATCTACTTTTGCTATCTGTTTTGTGTATTGGTGTGTTGCTGTATACACGTTGACGTATACTCCACATCTACTTTTGCTATCTGTTTTGTGTATTGGTGTGTTGCTGTTTACACGTTGACGTGTACTCCACATCTACTTTTACTATCTGTTTTATGTGTTGTTGGGTTGCTATATACAATTGAGTTATACTCCAAATCTACTAGTACAATATGTTTTGTGTGTTGTTGGGTTGCTGTATACACGTTGACGTATACGTACTCCACATCTACTTTTGCTATCTGTTTTGTGTATTGGTGTGTTGCTGTTTACACGTTGACGTATACTCCACATCTACTTTTGCTATCTGTTTTGTGTATTGGTGTGTTGCTGTATACACGTTGACGTATACTCCACATCTACTTTTGCTATCTGTTTTGTGTATTGGTGTGTTGCTGTTTACATGTTGACGTGTACTCCACATCTACTTTTACTATCTGTTTTATGTGTTGTTGGGTTGCTATATACAATTGAGTTATACTCCAAATCTACTAGTACAATATGTTTTGTGTGTTGTTGGGTTGCTGTATACACGTTGACGTATACGTACTCCACATCTACTTTTGCTATCTCTTTGTGTGTTGTTGGGTTGCTGTATACACATTGACGTATACTCCACATCTACTTTGACTATCTGTTTTGTGTGTTTTTGTGTTGCTGTATACATATTGATGTATACTCCACATCTACTTTAACTATCTGTTTTGTGTATTGTTGTGTTACTGTATACACTATGACGTATACTCCACATCTACTTTTACTAACTGTTTAGTGTGTTGTTTGGTTTCTGTATACACGTTGACGTATACTCCACATCTACTTTGACTATCTGTTTTGTGTGTTGCTGGGTTGCTGTATACACGTTGACGTATACTCTACATCTACTTTGACTATCTGTTTTGTGTGTTTTTGTGTTGCTGTATACATATTGATGTATACTCCACATCTACTTTAACTATCTGTTTTGTGTATTGTTGTGTTACTGTATACACTATGACGTATACTCCACATCTACTTTGACGATATGTTATGTGTGTTGCTGGGTTGCTGTATACACGTTGATGTATACTCCACATCTACTTTGACTATCTGTTTTGTGTGTTTTTGTGTTGCTGTATACATATTGATGTATACTTCACATCTACTTTGACTATCTGTTTTGTGTGTTTTTGTGCTGCTGTATACATATTGATGTATACTTCACATCTACCTTTGCTATCTGTTTTGTGTATTGTTGTGTTACTGGATACACTATGACGTATACTCCACATCTACTTTGACGATCTGTTATGTGTGTTGCTGGGTTGCTGTATACACGTTGACGTATACTCCACATCTACTTTTAGTTACTACCTGTTCCGTGTGTTGTTCGGTTGCTGTATACATGTTGACGTATTCTCCACATCTACTTTTACTACCTGTTTTTTGTGTTATTGGGTTGCTGTTTACATGTAGACGTATACTCCACATCTAGTTTTACAATGTTTTCGTTGTGTTATTTGTGTCTTTGTGTTCCTGCTTGTATATTGACGTATATTCAACATCTACTTTTAGGATATATCATTTGTGTCGCTAGTTTCTCCGTATACGTTGACGAATACTCAAAATCTATTTTGACTTTATGTTATTCTTGTCATTGGGTTGCTGTATAGACGTTGACGTATGTATACCCCGCAACTCCACGTGTACTCTGTCTATATGTTTTTTTTGTCGTTGGGTTACTATATCCCTTTCAGCGCCGGGACGTTGTTTTGTTACAACGTTACGTTGCCATACATATGTGAATGACGTTACTATAAACTATACGTAACGTAACGTCAACATGCGACGTACACGCACATGCACTTTGTTAACGTTAATGGAATAATTATACCACACATGAGACATGGCACGCATATGGAACATTAAATATTATATTTACAAAGAGCAGAATTTTACTGTTTTTTTATTGTTATGGTGAGAAGCCTTTAAAATCAAACATTTCATCATGAAGTTGCCAATCATCGTATTATAATTTTTTTTATAAAAACAATTATAAAAGAATTAAAAAGATTTTATTGCATGATGATCTATAAGACAAAAACTTTCTACATTTAAAAGTTGTATTCTCATTCCTCAAAGTTGATTCTGGTGTGATATCTTTTAAAACACCTGTCGACGCAGAGTCCAACTTTGCAAATTCTACACCACCACTGAATACGGGATTTCTTGAATCTGTCTGTCCCAGCACACATCACACATTTCTTCCGTTTACCATCTGGTATTCTTTCTGGGAAATGCCTCTCAGTTATTCTGCCCAACTGTCGATGCCCCAGCCTGACTGTTCTTATTTGTTGGTTTCTACTTCCATCTCTATGATTTCTTATCAAATCCTGACATAAGTGTGTTGAAACTTTAAATGGTCTAGCTTTGTTTCAACAACAAAAGTTCTTTTGTAACAGATGAAGGCATTAACTGAAAACGAAGAATAAAAATAGTACATATTAATATACGTACCAATGTCTTCCACGAGTAAATCAAAAGAAGAAAACAAAATTGAATACAAAATGAATTTAGGCTTGTACGATTAAGATACATGTCAAATACGCAAAAAATATAAAGAAAAATGATAGAAAAAAACATTTCAAAAAAATATTTCAGCATATGACAATGTGTCTAACCTTTGTTCTTGAAATAATCACGAATAAATAAATGCATTTCGAAAAAAAAAATCCAGGTGAAAAAATATATGAAAGAGAAGGCCAGTGACTGACAAATATATATTAGGGTTATTTCATTTCTTGAACAACTATACAGGTTATGTGATTTCTTTACAGCAGATTTCAGTCAGTATGTAGCTAATGGTAATAGCTTGCTTGTTAGCTAAACCGTGAAGTTATTGTTAGGTAAGTTATACTACCATCCTTTTAAAGTAGCTTAGTCCCACAGTGAGATAGATTGGTTTTCTGTTGGGTAAGTCTACTATTAAAGGAGGGAAGTTTAGCTAACCTAACAATGACTTCACGGTTCAGCTAACAAGCAAGGTAACCAAAGAGATTACCTTTAGCTACATACTCACTGAAATCTGCTGTAACAACTATACAAGTTTATATGTAGCTTTTCTATTATCTTTTAATCCATTTCGATATATAAAAATTTGAATCGATCCATTTCATATGAATTTTGTTGATAGTTTTTTCATTGTCAATCAACATTCTCCTTATTTTATAAAGAAATATGTCAATGTCTTTCGACAAACATTTATATATTCTAAACTTGCAAATTATCTTTTACCTGCAGCAGTAACTAATTGATGGAAAAGTAGTTTTCTCCACATTTTCACACTTTTAAAATTTGGCTCGAACTGTAAGACAAGTTGATCCCCGAGATCTACTCCACCCATTGTAAAGTTATAACGCTTAACAGCGGATGGAATGGCAAAATCTCTTCCTCTACTGTTTGTTGTGTTAATCATGCTACAAATTTATAAACATTTAGTTTTCTTCAAGAACATGAATATATTTTCAAGAAGGTCGAAAATGCATTTATAAAAAAGTAAACTCAATATACAGATTTTATTTGTTTTAGCTTAAAATCTTGTGCAGCAATAAATATGTCACCGTATTGATTTTAATTTTCGATCATAGTATATTTGATCAAATTATCATTAAAGAAACAATAATATTATAATGATTATAATTTCAACATTACTTTGATGAAACATTGTGTACTTCATTTGTTCTCTTGTGGATAGTTGTCTCATAGGCGATCATATCCAATATTTGTATTTTAAAATAAAAATACATGTATCTAATATACGTTTAAATTTACCTTGCAGAGCCAGTTGTTGTAAGAATGGTAACAAGTCTGCGATCTGCCCATAAAACTGCCATGAGTTGTCCCTGATATTTCACTGTCATGTCTCCTTTTTGAAGTTTAGCAGTGCGGTAGCTTTTTGGCATGCCACGTCTGGTTTTAATTACAGTTCCTGTGCAGAATGTACCCTTATCTTTCAAATCATGTACCAATTTGGGACTTGTAAAGAAACTATCAACTGTAACATGATGATCTTTGTTTAAATGAGGTGTCATCAACTCTGTCACTACTTGGTACCCCTGAAAAAACAATGCTTTGAGTTTATATGTTTTTATTTGTGAGGTCCTAGCGTGTAAGAAAAAATGAGAATGAAAATGGAGAGTGTGTCAAAGAGACAATGACCCTACCAAACAAAAGAAAACAACCGAAGGTCACAAATGGGTCTTTAATACAGCGAGAAAATCCCACGATAATATTGAAGTTTTAAGCCACTAATTTTATTCAATAGATCCTGAAAATATATATTGAAATAAACAGGGGATAAACACGAACAAGTGATTCTATTAGGCAAAACGAAGGCTGGTTTACCGAAAAGTGTTTCACGGTGACCGGCTGTTAGATTTCTTTCAAGATAATATATAAAATATGGACAAGGGAAGTATATTATTTCTAAAAACATAACTATATGCTATCACTATGCCGCGTTATGCCCATTTATTGAATTTAATCTTGAAAAAAATATATAGTAAAGGAACTTTAAATTTCAAAAAAGTTACAACATGCAATAATTGACCTTACCTGTCCATTTTCACTTCTTGCTTCGTTTCGTCTACCCTTGTATACTTTAATCTGGTGGGTGTAGCCGGTGTAGGATTCCGCTAAAACCCACAATTTAATCCCCCATTTATGTGCCTTTTTGTTGGACAAATATTGCTTTAACTGATGTCGGCCTTTAAATCCCACAACTCTTTCATCTACACAAACATCCTGGTTAAGTCTGTAAAAATATAAGAATAATAACAGTAGGTGATTTTTTTTTAATATTCAAAGCAAACTTTACGTTTTTGAATAAAAAAAAAATCGTTGTTACAGATGCACGCGTAGAGTGTATATATTTAAATTAAAAAAAACATGTAAACAGATATATATTTTTTAGATTTTATTTCTTGCCCACTTTCATTTGTTTTATCGATAACCAATTTGGATTTAGACCCGGCAAGTCAACTGTAGACGCTATATTTATTTTATTTGGAATAATTTCGCATACACTTCAAAATAAACAAAAACTGTATTGTTCGTTTGTGGATTTCCGTAAAGCGTTCGACAAAATTAGCAGGAGGATTCTCATTTATAAACTATTACAGAGTGGTGTTAGCTCAAAGTTTGTAACAATGGTTAGATCAGTATATTCATCTGTAAAAATGCGTGTCAAAACTGCCGATTTACTGTCCGACTCATTCGAAAATTTTCTTGGTGTAAAACAAGGGGAGCCCTTATCACCTCTACTGTTTTTATTTTTTATAAATGACTTGATTGAAGACATGAATATTAGTCCTTCAGCTGACATAGTTAATATTAATGAAGTTCTGATATACTTAATACTATTTGCAGACGATACTATATTATTTGGGAAATCTCCTGAAATTCTACAGGAACTACTTGATAAACTACTTATTTATTGTAATAAATGGAATATAGAAGTGAATATTAACAAAACGAAAGTTGTTGTATTCAAAAATGGCTGGCAACCCGTAACTGCAAAATTTTTCTACAACAACGAAGAACTAGAAATTGTCGATTCGTATATATATCTTGGTATGCTGATACACTGTAATGGAAAATTTTTAAAAACACAGAAGCGATTAGCCTTACAAGGTTCACGATCTTTGGCAGCTCTAAATAATTCTACAAATGGTTTATACTTGACGAAGAAAAAGAAATGTGATCTGTTCGATAGTATGGTTGCGTCTGTGATAAATTATGCTTCGGAAATTTGGGGTTTCCATCGTGGAAATGATGTTGAAATTATCCATAACCGTTTTTGTCGATCTATTTTGAAACTGGGTAAAAGTACGCCAAATGTATTTTTATATGGCGAACTAGGGCGTTTGCCAATGAATGTAATTAGAAAACAAAAAGTTTTAAAATACTGGTTAAAAATTGTAACTCATAAACCACTTATTGTGTATGATATTTATATATTGTTACTCAGAGATGCAAATACTGGTAAAACTAATTGGGTTTCTAATGTTCGTGACCTATTGTTTACTATTGGTTTAAACTTTGTATGGTACCAGCAGTCTGGTATAAATATATCATTAGATGTAATAAAAACTAGGTTAAAAGATCAATATATTCAAAGCTGGTCTGCATCTATACAGGATTGTGAGAAACTTACTATGTACAGAATTTTAAAATTAGATTTTTGTTTTGAAGATTACGTAGACTATAACTATAATTCACATTTTTTCACAAAGCTACGTAGTGGTACTATGAAGTTAAATGTTGAGGTGGGGCGTTATACAAATATACTAAGAGAAAACAGATTATGTACTTGCTGTAATATGAAAAGTGTTGAAGATGAGTACCATTTTACGTTAGTGTGTCCTGTGTATAGACATGTACGACTGCAGTTTTTACCAAATTATTACTGTTCGTGGCCAAATGTGACAAAACTTATGTATCTGTATCGAACAAAATCTAGATCTTTAGTTGGAAAATTATGTAATTATTTGAAATCTGCCTGGCAGATTAGATCACATCTACTAAGTTGATAATTTTTCTATTGTAATATCTTATTATATTGTTCTCTGTTGTTTATTGTGTGTCACAATGTAAATATGTTTGTGTTGCTATAGCATGTAACTACTGCTTTGCAAATAAAGAATTCATTCATTCATTCATTCATCGCAGTAATGACAACATTGTAATTAACTTTGGACAAGTTTTATACACAAAGTCAAGGCTAATTGTATTATGTGTTTCTGGTTACACAATGTAATAAAATGTGAGAAATGTGTAAATTTGAAATCAATGTCTTTTTTCCTATTTACAATGTAATAAAATTTTCATTCTTTAACAACATATATAATATCTTCACTCTCCTAATAACTTAAGATGTATTGTATTCTCCTGAACCAAAAAGTACTATCGGACACTTTATTTATCGTACATGTACCTGTAATTTTCTGAAAATGTCTGATTTAAAATGTCTATAACAGGACTGATTTTGTGGAGTGGGTCGTAGCCTGGTTGGTCATGTGGCACTGCTGTCTCGTTGTTGTTACAGTGCAAAAACTGCAAGATAGCCTGGAATCTATTTCTAGACATTACTTGGGCAAAATTTGGTGTTTCCATAGACCATGATCTAGGATTGTTCTCCCAATATGACTCATATGTAGGTTTCTTAACAACACCCATGGAAAGAACTAGTCCAACAAATGCCAGAATTTCCTGGCGTGTCACAGGAGTCCAGTTCTTCAATCGTGCAAACTCTGGCACTACTCTTGGGGGTCGACTTTTTTCATCAATGCACTGGGTGGCATATCGATTTGTTTCGGCAACTAACAGGTCGATAACACTTCTCCCCGGCATGTCTATAAATTTCATATAGTAATCCAAAATTGTTGAATTTGGCAGAAAATTTACCGGTCCAGTTTGTTCATGAAAATTTGGTTCCGGCAATGAAAATGTCCCTGGATCTAATACAGGGAACCACGGTCCCCTATTCATGGGAATTCCTTCATCCAGTTCTTCATCTCCCTCTGATTCAGAGTCTGAAATATGTATGTCCGATTCATATTCGGATCCCGAATCGCCGTCGTCCATCATTAACTTTACGCCCAGAAAAATGACGTCATAGTTGACCATGACGTCATCAGAAGATGTTTTTTTTTTTACTTGAAACATGTTACGTTATTTTTCTTTAAAACTATATAGGTTTAGAGCATCAAACTGCTGCTGTTGATATATATTTTTTATGTTACTTAATTTGAATAAAAAAACGACAAAAATGTCGTTTTGGCGTGCTAGCGGTAAACGACATTTTTGTCGGTTTGGCGCCGAAAGGGATATAGAGGTTGACGTAAACTCCACATCTACTCTTTCTATATGTTATTTTTGTCTTTGGGTTGCTATATAGAGGTTGAAGTAAACTCCACATCTACTCTTTCTATATGTTATTTTTGTCTTTGGGTTGCTATATAGAGGTTGAAGTAAACTCCACATCTACTCTTTCTATATGTTATTTTTGTCTTTGGGTGGTTGACGTATGCTATAGGATTTAGTGAAGTTCTAATGGATATTAGAATATCCTTTATTATACATGTATATGCAGTTACTTCTAATTATACACTCTTTAAACAAATAAAATATCATACACCATAGTCTAATATTATCTAAAAAGTCTAACCAGCTTAGAAAGACACGAACAGAATGAAAGGCGAGTAACTGTTATATTCCTATTGATGCCAGATTTAACCCTTTCGCTGCCACGGTAAAATTTCTATATTCTACGTTCAGTGCCAAGGCTTGTTTTGGACGTCGTTGTGAAGGTAAAAGAGGCTCTGTGACGTCAACAATAGAAGAAAGTTCTATTGAGAAATGTCAGATGGTTTACAGCATGTGATATGGGATATTTCTGGAATAATGCAATATTGTTACTTGTTAAAATTGATATTTATAATTATAACATATATAAATAAATGTTTCTCCAATAACTATCAGAAACATAAATCAAAATTAATAACAGGATATAATTTATTATAAATCTACAGTCAATAAAAAAAACAACCAAGTCTAGCCGCTATATTTGAAATTGTGATGCAATGCAAATTATGCAGAACATGTAGAAGGATGTAAACGAGGGGAAAGCTATAATACCTTCTCAAAATGTATTCAATATGATATATAAAATGCAAACATCAGATATTTTGAAAATATACGGCACGGCCACCATACACATTACAAAACCCTTTTGTCACCCGTCTTACGCTATGTTAAATATTATCAAACAAAGAAAACTTTGCTCATAGGTCCACTCGGTACAAAATATTATTTTACCAGAAATACTTAAGACTATAAAACGCCGAGGTCCAAGAAAATAGAGTTTCTTGATATTTCATGATATATTCACAAAAACTAACAACTCAGAATATTTACAACAAAAAATGCAGCTTGTCTCTATAAATGTGTAGCATAGCCAGTGCTGAGAGTCTGAGTCTCATCGTGGTTCTCAAGTAGCCTAGGTTTTAATATTCTGTTCGTTGTTCTAAAAGATGAAACTCTCAAATAGGTGATGCATACATTTCATCGTGTAAAAAAATATTTTCTTTAAATATTTCATTAAATTTCATTTAGCGTTTATGATGCAACCATTCAATTTTCAAGATGGGAAATTTGTATCAAATTATGGATCCTAAATATTTTTTAGGCAAAATTTCGATCTCGGCATTGTCTTTCGGCACGCTGGTGTGCGCAATTTTTTTTCCGAATTAAAATAGTCATTACTTGTGTACCCCTTTTGTGTTCCGGTTGTTTAATTTTAACAGTTGCTCATACTTGATATTTTTGCGAAGAAACCCCGTCCTGCATTTCACCTCTAACAACCCCCAGCCCCCGGGGAAAAAACTAAAATTGTTACTTACAGCAAAGATGTAGATACATAATTTGGACAGACGGACGATGGAAACCAAGACTGAGAGTAATAAAATAATTTCATGGCATGAAGCGATAGCGGTAAATATTGTGCTTTGAATGGTACTCTTGTAAGAAAATAAAAAATGTATGTTTTGGTAGGAATAAAATAGATCTTTATACCTACCCGTAGATAAAAGGGGGTACTTATAAGCTCATGAATAAGCACACTCAGAGACTCTGTCGCAATTTGAGTATTTGAGTTTTATTAAGACAGACCGCGCTATTTTTCTGGCGTCGCTAAAAAAATGAACTGTTTTGCCGGCTCTAGATGTATAAGGGAAGGCAATATTGAAAACAATAATTATCGGCGGAAGGTTCTGAAAAAGAAAAAAGCATACAATGACCCACCTTTTTCTCATAGTATTTCGAAAAGTGCTTGATTTTTTTCTACGTTAAAGTGACGTCACAAATAATAAAAAAAAAGAATGACGTCATTTTTGGAACTATTGGCATTGCGTTTCCGAAATGTCAGATATTTCCGAAGATTCCGAAGTTTCCGATATTGAAAGTGACACAGATTCAGATGTTGATCTAGCGCAAGAAATCACAGAATCGGAGAGTAGCGAAGAGAAGATGAAAATATGCCGAACCAACGACCATGGTTTAGAATCTACCCACCAGAAATAGATGAAATGCAACAGAACTTTGCAGAGAATGTTGGACTTCAAGACGCTCCTCCAAGGAATTCAAGACCTATAACTTATTTTTTCCTGTTTATGACAATGGATTTCCTTAGACAAATAGTTACAGAAACCAACAGGTACTATAATGTACATATTTTATAGATCCATTCTTTATGTATACATCTAGCACCAAGGAGTTGATAAATATAGAACATTTTCATAATTTAATACCGGACATTAGTCGAATATTTGAGCTGCGTATTTGCTTTTTTTTTTATAAAAGTTATTTTGCATTTTATATATAAAAGTCAGAAGTTATTTCTCATCAAACCATTAAAAAGCTTTCTTTGCGCTAGCACTTTATTTTTTCGTGGAGAAAAGGCACATTTTCGTGAAAAAAATATAACCGCTTGCTTCTATAAAAACAAACAGTTTCAATTGAAAAAGTAACTTTCTATGAAAAACTTATAAAACCTATTTCTTTGCAGGTATGCAGCAGACTATATTGCTAGTAAAGACAGAATTCAACGATTCTCGCGCCTGCATGACTGGTTCAAAGTTGGAGTTTTAACATTGAGAGATCTGAAAGCGTTTTTAGCGGTTATTCTCAATATGGGTATCATTAAGAAACCGGTTATAACCGAATATTGGAATACAAAGTTTGCTAGCCAATCAACAAAATGGTTTAGAGACATGTTTTCAAGGAACCGGTTCCAATTGATTTTGAAGTTTTTTCACATAATTAACAATGCTATGATTCCTAACCGTGATGATCCGCAGTATTCCCCGACCGGAAAATTTCAATGCTTCGTAGATTTGTTTAATGCAAAATCTAAACAATATTATACACCAAATCAATCCTTAAGCATAGACGAAAGTTTGATAGGAACACGGGGCAGGTCAATAATGATTCAATATATACCCTCAAAGGCAGCGAAATTCGGTGTTAAATTATGAGTGCTTGCTGAATCAATAACGGGATACATTGTTCATCTTAATGTATATAAAGGAAAGCGTTATGACCCAACCCCTGCCGGAATGTTACAGGGAAGTTACGTAGTAAATTCACTTTTAGACTCGTGCAGTTTTTTTAATAAATACTACCACGTTGTCACAGACAGCTTTTTCACGTCAATTGATTTAGCAAAAGAACTTCTGCGGAAAGGGACATTTATGACTGGAACTCTACGTAAAAATCGTGCCATGCCGAGCTCTATAAAAAACCCGACAATTAATGAAAATGAAGCCAAATTTTTAAGACAAGGACAGTTATTGCTATGTGTATATAAGGAGGCTAGGCGTAGGAAACCTGTCCGTCTGTTATCCACATCATGTAAAGCCGTACTTAATAATAACGGGAAACCAAAATTGATTGAACATTATAACACAAAAATGGGAGGAGTAGATCTAGCTGATCAGCTTGTCAGCGCATATGTAGATGACAGAAAGACTATGAAAGTATGGAAAAAAGTTGTATTCAATTTACTATAAAGAATGGTGACAAATGCTTATATACTTTATAAACAAAATAGTGATGCACCACGTCTCTCTAGGTTATCATTCCTGCAAAGCTTAATTGAGGATCTTGCACAAGAGCATCTGTTATCGCGTCGGCAAAGACTCCCTAATCGTGAACCAAACAATGCGCGCATACGACTCCGTAAGATCCCAAACGGGAAGGAAAAAGATTGTAGCGGGTGTTCAGACAGAAACGGGTGGGATGGGAGAAAGAGAACGAGAACTGTTTGTGTTAGATGTGGGAATGGACTGCATAAAAAATGCAAACATAATCATGTATGTGTGGACGAATAATCAATATATATAAAATTGTGAAATCTATTTAATTATTTGTTACGTATATAATAATGACCTATCCTGCCTCAACCCCCCCCCCCCCCTCTTTTCCATGCCCACCCACAATTTCTAAAAGAAAATCTATGTGCAAGAGAAAAAAAGAAAAACACCAAAATTATTGCACATTTGAATCGTAAATAATTTTATGCAGGTAAAAGAAACAAATGGACTGCAGAGTATCGATAGACAAAAAACAAACACGGGAACAGATTAAACACACAAATTTCAAAAACAAACGAGAAAAACGAACATAACAACTGGGGCGACCTCAAGTGCTTCGGAAGTGTTAGCAGTCCTGCTTCTTGCAAATACACCAGGCGTGTTTCTAAAAAATAGGATATTAAATGGAAATGGAGAATGTGTCGAAAAGACAAAACCACAACCAGCGGGATCACCCTCAAGTCTTCATTGAAAAGTGAGAAACTGTGAGCTAATTTTAGCGACAAACAAATAAAATATGAATAAAAAAATAGCCATACGCATTTTTTGAAATGCAAAAAGTAAAATCACCAAAATACTGAACTTAGAGAAAAATCAGTTCGGAGAGTCAATAATCACATGGCAAAATCAAATAACAAAACGAATGGACAAGAACGGTCATATTCCTGACTTGGTACAGGCATTTTCAATTGTAGAAAATGGTGGATTAAACCTGGTTTTATAGCGCTAACCCTCTCACTTTGATGACAGTCTCGTCAAATTCCGTTATATTTACAATGATGCGTTAACTAAACAGACACAATAAATAAAACAGTCAAAATATAGAAACAGCAGACATCATCGTGCAACAATTTTAAAAGTAACAATTTAACAACGGCAAGTGCGCTCTTAGGTGGCGGGAGATCGACGTCACAGTTCTGTATTGTTGACGACGTTGGTAACGTCGCTAAAATAACATCGGCCTAAAATCGGCCCTCTGGCACTGAACGTAGTATGTACAGATCGGCCCAAAATCGGCCCTCTGGCATACAATGGGTTAAAAAAAATCAACGTTTCGACGTTGCAAATAAACAATAACAATTTGACGTCGCCAGTGCCGAATTCTTTTGACGTCGTCTTTGTTGGCGTTATTTATTTCATAATGATTTATTAAGTAGTTTTTTTCTACGTGAACGGCATTCACAAGGGCTGTGACCTGGTGTATATTTTGATAATGCTATATTGACTGAATTTTTCTATACAAATTTGCATCTTTATTAATTCCATAAATTCATATATGTAAAGTTAACTGATATTTGTTTTAGATGCAGTTGAATTCGTGCAATTATAAAAAGTTCTTTTTGAATTGCAAGATAATATTGTAAAGTAGTATGCAATTATAACGCATTTTCCGCCTAGAGTCTACAATTTTTGGCTATATATTTTTGTATAATAACAATTTTTAAAAAGATATGTCAGAGTATTTATGGGCGAATTTTACCAAACCATGTTTTGAAAGGCACGGAATTGTCGGAAGTACATTTGTTTATTTGGTCACAATTTTTTCTTCGATTGTTTTTTTGTTTTGTTTTCTACTGATGTGAACATTTATGATAATATTTTGCAAACCAATTTTGGTAAAATATTTGCCAAATTTCAGGATGAAAAAATTGTGTTTATATATCCAGCAACAGATATTTGTTCAATGATAAATATAACCTGATAAACACATAGATACGCGTTAAAAAAATCAATTGGTTGATTGAAATCCAATTAGAAATAACTTTATAAAATTTATTAAAAAAATGTAATATATAGCCTAAAGTTGTTCGTAAAATATTCTATGTGCAAGAACTTTTATTTTCTATAAGTAACTGTTTTACACTTTGATATTACAATTACTGAATATACAAAAGGAGGCGAGTAATGTCGCGGTATTTTAACCTTGCGTCATTTTCCTATGCTGTCTGAATTACATGAACCATGTGAGCATTATTTTTCTTGGGGTATTAAATGTACATGTAAGAACATTTGTTTCTTGCATTTAATGTTTAGGGATAAATTCAGAAGACTGGCTTAGATTTGTCCTAACTCGTCTCGACATGAACGGGACTATTTTACCATATGAAGTGATATACATTTCGTAGATGTGATTGCGTATTGAATGTTTGTCGACCTCTATGTGTATTTGGTTTTTAATTCATTGCGTCTTTTGGTGTAGGCCAATATAATTTTGTTTTAAATTGAAGGTTACGAGATTCGTTTTGTGAAAATTTCTGTAGAACCACATCAATTTCAAAAACATAGCAAATACAAAACAGTATGAAAGGAAGTATTGCCCGTAACTATTATCGAAAATAATTTTAGTATCTATACTCCTTGTATTCTTCACGTGCAAAACATTACTAAATAGTATATGTTACATCATTAACCGAATCAAAAGATTAAATATAGGTCCAGATTTTAGAGACCGTAATACATGTAGCCGCTGCTGGTTTTGTGTAATAAAAAGTACAAATATATGCCAGTAGAATGTACTGTCTCCTCTTATGTTTCTTTTCGTTTCTCTTCTTACGAATGTCAAACAAATGGGTGTTCGTTTTGAATTTTTTAGTGTGAATCATCGCACAGAGAAATAGAGAATACTTTTATCGACACGATCCTTTTGAGTAAAATTACAAAAATGAATGTCGAACACTCGGAGAACATATTGTTTCATCAGTTTATTCTCTATAATTTGGTTATGTATATTTCATGATAAGATTTGTGGTACATCTATCCGTTAAGTGAAATTCAATTCCCTAGCTTCTGTTTATTCCGAAATAGCCAAACTTCCAAAAAAAAAAGCCTGGTCCCTTTAAAATTTCAAGCAAGATACAGATAGTGCATACATGGCCAAAGAATACCAAAATAATGTTATGTACCAGTATGTAAAAAATGGATCTGTAAAGGGTCTTTATGGACATGATGGATGTTAATTGAGATGATGCTAAATACGGATGAATAAACCCTGCTCATAACCTAGCAATACCATCTCCTTTGCATCTCCTTAAAGGTAAAATTCAGTATTTTTTCAATTTGTTTCTCAATTAAATTATTTAAATTTATTTGTTATACTTGAACACGAGTATGAACATGATGAATAAGCCAAATATATTATAATGAATTAGGCCATTAATTTTCTCAATTAAATTGTTTCACATTTTACATTTCGTGGTCTTCTGTAGGCGAATAGTGTTTTTTCTCGTTGTTGAAGGCCGTACTATTGCCTGCAATATTGCTAACATTCACTTCATTTCAACGTTGTTGATACTGTTTCGTCATACTCATTTGCATTTAAACCACTTCCCCTTATTTGTATATGATAAGTATGAAATATTTGTCGCTGAACTAAATGACATGCAATTAATCAATCGTTAATTCAGTTTTAAAATAGCTTTAATTAAAATTTAAATTAATTTTTCGTTTATCAACTATGTGAAGCTGACTGAAAGTGTCCGTCGATAATCCACCATATAATGTTTAATGACACGATTTCAGTCCTAAAATGTTTATAAAAAAAAATCCCCTTTGTTTGTAAAAAATATAATTAATAACTTCCTCCTTCATGACGGGAACTAAGCTAGTAGCAATAATAAAGAACACTTTAACACACCAAAAGGAGTATATATATTACATGTAGGTTGAATGCGAAAACTAATAAGTATAAAATTGTGTTTATAAAATTAAAATCAAGTATGTGTCGCTTATTAATCAAACTCAGTTTAGATAAAAGGAACCCAATTGAGATAAGAAAATGTTGGCGTTGGCATGCATGCAGTGTGTACTTTATCGACAATTTTGTGGAATTTCTGTTAATTTCCATGCTAAAAAATTGTGTTTTTTTTAAATTTTCATAACTCCAAATCTCAACATCCTTTTATTTATTACCGAGTCCTTTTGGGCCATTTCTTTGTCATGGGTTGACCGATTTCCCGTTTTGGACTGATAGGGTAAACACATAAACATTTATATTGGAACATTCGTAATATGCGAAACGTTCTAAAGCATTTTTCAACACACATTCTGACGAATATGTCGGAAACACGGTCAATAAAGTGTTTTTTTTATCATATTATTCTGATAAATTACGATGCCAAAAAAAAGGGTTGACCGGTGTTGTTCGATTATCTTTTCTTTTTAGCTCTTTCTTAAGTTTTAAATCTTCAGCACCAATGTAATTTGTTTGCAAAGATCTGCAAATATAAAAACTAACGTCATTGTTTGTCGCTGGAAGAGTTTTTTTTTCAGAGCAAGAAAATTCAATTATAATACTTTTGCAATAATTATAACGTCATAATGACCGGACGTCATTGCTTCAAAGTATACTAAGATGACCGATGGTCAACACTGTTACAAGACTTTAATCATTTAGTGTAGTATAGGCTGCAAACTTTTGATTTATAATATATACTATTGTTGAAACGACATATATATGTCGCCTTGGCATCAAACCCAAAACGACGTATATGTCGCTTTGGCATCAACACTGAAACGACATATATGTCGCTTTGGCATCAAGAGGGTTAACTATTGTTTTCCAGAAAAATGTGTAATTTACCACTGAGAGGAGTTAATTTCTAAATATTTTAAAAGTGGTAAAGAAGACATGTTCTGCTTGAAAAGGTATCCTACTGTTTATCATCATGAAATATAAGGTATAAAAATTGAGATATGCAAGATTTCTCTGTGGCATCAATGTTCTTGGCCTGCCTATAAAACAAAATTATTTGCGAGAATATCCCATATTATGGTGGCATATATCTGCCCCCACTTGTCACTTAGTTAAGTCGTCATAATTAGCTAAATAAGTCGACTTGTCAGTTAATGCAGTCTACTTGTCACTTAGTTAAGATAATAAGATGAAACTCAGGGAGACGGATTTATAAAAAAAATTCCAAACTTGTTTCCGAATCCCATATTTGAACTGTATGTAACATTGTAATAATTATCTTGTAATTTTTCATTAATAAATACTGTTTATCATATATTTAGTAGTAAATACAGTAGTTTTTCATATTTGATAAATAGCCTGCTGTTCAATCCATATCGCGCAACTTTGATGCGCACCCTTTATCGCATACCCTTTATGACACCCCTACCCTTTATCGCATACCCTTTATCACACCCCTACTCTTTTTTTTTTGTTACGTAAAGTCAGTTTTTTTTGGGTTTTTTTGCCTTATAAAAAATTTCCTCAAAATAGGTAATTTTTTTGAATGACGTCATTGTTTGGTATGTGACGTCATGAACGTCAAGTTTTCATATTTTTTAGCACACCAAATGCAACAATAAAAAATTAAAAAAAACACACAAATAAATACAATAATAAACAAATTATTTTTAAAACAACAGCACGCAAATTGTAAGGTAACCCAGGTGCTTCGGATAAGTAGTTGAGCAGTTCTTTTAAGGCCCTTTTAAACAAGACAAAAGTAGAACTGAAGGTAAAAAGTAAAATCACAAAAATACTGAACTTAGAGGAAGATCAATTGGGAAAGTCCATAATCACATGGCAAAATCAAATAACAAAACGCATCAAAAACGAATGGACAAGAACTGTCATATAACCCAGTGCTATGGATCAGAAAACAGTTCATATAATATAATACTCTTCTGTTAAAATATATGATAAAGCGTATAATACATGGCAAAATCCGTATCACATGCCGTATCATCCTCGACCTTGGGCTGATATTAATGTCTCGGGATGCTACGACATATGATACGGATTTTGCTATGTATTATTCTCTATTTTTAAACTAAACTTTTTTGTAAAAAAATAAAACATATTTTAGCACCCCATTATTCTCTATTCTGTATACCCCATCCACACCCTCTTTATACCGTCTGTCTAAAGGTTGGGTGAACGTGAGGTCGGACGATCTAGTAAACAGAAAATAACTGAAAATTGTCGACTGTTAACGAAACTTTTAACACGAGATAAATTCTTAGCAAACAGAGGATTTGACATATCAGAAAGTGTAGACTTTTGTGTGCGGAAGTGAAAATTCCAGCATTTACCAAGGGAACACGTAAATTATTTTTTTCTTGAAATAAAGCCAACAAGAAAATTAAGTGCACGTACATGACTGTTTTCGCATACAAGTTGAACTTGTACAAAACAAATATAATATTCTACAAAAAAACATTGCCAATTTACTTTCTGAATTTATATGTGTCACTGAGTTGAATCAGTTGTTCTACGACACCCTCCTCCCCCCATTCCAGACCCTCATTGAGATGAATCAGTTGTTCTACGACACCCTCATCCCCCATTCCAGACCCTCACTGAGGTGAATCAGTTGTTCTACGACACCCTCATCCCCCATTCCAGACCCTCACTGAGATTAATCAGTTGTTCTACGACACCCTCATCCCCCATTCCAGACCCTCATTGAGATGAATCAGTTGTTCTACGACACCCTCATCCCCCATTCCAGACCCTCACTGAGGTGAATCAGTTGTTCTACGACACCCTCATCCCCCATTCCAGACCCTCATTGAGTTGAATCAGTTGTTCTACGACACCCTCCTCCCCCATTCCAGACCCTCACTGAGATGAATCAGTTGTTCTACGACACCCTCATCCCCCATTCCAGACCCTCACTGAGGTGAATCAGTTGTTCTACGACACCCTCCTCCCCAATTAAAAAAAAAATTGTATATAGCGTGAAAAATTATTTATTATTTTTGGCGATCAAACGGGGGGAGCCGGGTCTTACGTCCTCTACCCCCTTTTTTCCCTTGAATCAACCGTTTTAAATGGACCCAATCAGTGTTTCACATTGGTCATAGTTGTCTTTGAAAATATTTGGAATCGTCCTTAAATGGGTCCAATCATTGTTTCAAACTGGTCCGATTTGTCTTTCAATCTAAAGTGTTATTTGGCCTGTATCGCTGAGCTCTATGGTTACCCGAGGGGTTGATACAAGCTATGCTTAGTGTTAGAGTGCCCTTACCTTCCTACAAGGTGTCAGTCCCAGCTCACATCGTCTAGTCCCAGATATCAGGAGCATTGCCTTGCTCGTTCCGTGGTGAGAGAGGGCTGTACTCGAGGAAGAGGCTGGAAGTACCCAACTGTTACGTCATGTCATGTGTCCCTTCGGATCCCTCTGTGATATACCAGTACCCTTGCTACAGGTTTGGGGAAACCCCTAGAATTCCGGGGCAATTACACTACACCCCCCTCCATCTTAAAAAGGAGGAACTACAGTTCCGACAAAAACGACTGTATAATCTTACTAAAATTCCCAAGGGTAAGACTGACAGCGTCTTTTACTAATTAACCTTTACACAGGGTATCTAAACTATCCACCCCCTTAATTCTGGATAAGGGGGAAATTGAAAAAACTTAATCTTTCCCAAGAAAAAAAAATAAATATTTAATTATCCAAGTAAAAATAAACATGAAAATCGAGCTCTGGACAGCTATCTTATCTATGGGGTACCAAACTCCCAACAATTTACACACCAGAGTTGCCGCAGGGTGCCAACCTCAACAGGTTCTTCAGGACAAATTACAGCCGAACTCAACGTCGACCATACCCATATGCTATTATAACTTATACAGTCCTGGACACGGGTCTCACTACAAGACGATAAACTGCGTGCTAAAATCCCTGACTCTGTGTAATGTTCACATGCATGTACATGTATCGACTGTTTAAAACTGAACTGACAAATAATCATACTTTATAATATAAATACACAATATAAAACAATCTCAATGTCCAAATGACAAGTTCATTAATACCGCCCTGAATTTCCAAATGAAACTACTAACATGTATATCTTTATACATAATTTACAACTGACTAAACACTATAGGGTTTTAATCCCATAACTGGGAAGGATGTACATGAACATAAATAATTTGACTCTTGTCAAAAATCCCATCTATATATAGTGCCTCTATATAAGGATGCATTTAACTATTTTACTACTGTAATAGCTATTATCACCAAAATTTACATAATATCAGGGTCATTACACCGCTCTAATATCCGTTGCATCTATTTAACATATCTGTACACTATATATATGTGAGAGTGTGAAGCAAAAAACTAATAAAAATCACATAAAATACAACAATGGTTCACACTCAACACCATTTCAAAGGCGCTAAATCCCAATCTGGAAAAACTGTTCTGTTATGACAATTTTACTACTGAAGGCGTCTCACCTCAATGTGAGGACGGTGACCTAACAGATCAAAACATACACTATCATCTAAGACTGTTCCTTCACAGAACAGTGAAACATTCCCACTTTCAGGGAATCGTTCTGTTACTATCTTGTACAGTTCCGTCATAGAACTTACTCTTGCCATACACTGCAAACCTTCATACTGTTGTTACGGCCAGAAATCGCCTTTAAATTGTAGCCAACAAAAGACACAAATCAATAGTAAAATTTAACAATATTTATTATACAAAAGTTTACAAGAAGTATTACACAAATATTACTGTCAACTTAACTGTCAAAATATGAGTCCAATATTTTATCTTTAACTGTATCCGGATATCTTTTTGAATCCAATCTGAATATTACGTTCACTATTAAGGTCACAATCCAGTATGATGTTGTTTGTAGAATAAAAGTGTCAATCCAAATGCTGTGAATGCTAATGTCTATCGATGTCTAAGTCCAAGTCCAAGAGTGAGAGTTTGACTTTAGTGTCTGTATATATATAGTTGTCATGGAAGATTCTAGAACAGTCTTTAATGGAACATCCTAGAAAGTTACAACGAAAGTTTCTAGTAAAATGTAGAAGTTTATATAACGCATATTTTATTAGGATCATTCTGGAAAGTTCCAATCATTCTGTAATTGTTCCAGTGATTTCTAAACTGCACAGTTCTAAGATTATTCTGTAAACAACTATCAGGCCACACAACACAAATCAGGCAAACATAAATAAATACAATAATTACAATATCATAACACTGTATAACTACAAGTATTGGAACTTGAGGGCTCTGGATCGGCTTGAGCTGCGACAAAGAATGCTCTATTTGGGATTCGGCTAGTTGTAAAACTTGGCGTCCCAGAACAATTGCGGTTTCATTCGCCGAGGTATGGTGGTCATTTGTGTCATTGTTCTCAATACTGGACTGAAATTTTCTCTTTTTGCTCTTACTTTCTATAAGACTTTAACAGTGTTCTCCCCAGGCCGTTTTAGCGTCGCGGTACCGCGACGCTATATTTTTTCACCGTGATGCTATAATAATTCCCGCGACGCTATAATTATTTTGAAGATGCTATTTTACTTGTCCTCAATTTTGAACTTTCATCTATTATCGATTATGATCATAAAAATTATATCACCTTTAATTGTAATCCCTTTAAGTCGGACACTAAAGGCAATTACGAGATTAAATAGCTAGGTGTTAATTGCCCTCAGGGTGATAACTGTTTGGATGCGAATATCCCAAGCTGGCACTTGTGACATGACTAATACCACGTGTCTGCAATCGCCAATTTCGACATGGAAAAATGCAATCACAAAACAATTCGAAATCTACGTTTTGTATTACGAAAATTCAAAGATTGAAACGATTTTTATTTTTTTGAAAAAAGGTCGTTTATTTGTGCAACTCTCCAAAAATTACTTTCTTTCTCTTCCGGTAATACGAGAGCGAGAATTTTGTAGGTTTAGAGCTAAAATAAGTTTAATACTTCTTTAAAAAGTTATCATAATTGGCTTAAGTTTATGTTTAATCCATTTAATGCATTAAAAGCGTCTCATTCATTCACAATCTCTTGTCAAACAATGTTTATTCTCGGACTCATTTTCGTAAATTTTTCTACGGCCGCCATTGCACATTTTTGTGTAAACTACGGATCGGAACCGGAACAGATATGACAAAAATCCGCATTTTCACGATAATGACAACAGATGGACAGTAGACAGAAAAAATATACCAAGAGAGAAAACTACGCATTAACAGACTATTTGTTAGATAACTTTGTTAAAAATACATATCATTTGGATGTAAAGATAAGAAACAACTGGGACTAATTCATTGAGTGCCATGAAACAATGAATTTCATAAACTTGATAAAAAAAGTTTTTAAATTGATTTTTTTTTTTGCTACTTTATCTTTACTTGATATAATATAAAAAATAGTTAATTTTGTGTGCTATATATTTAGTTTTGTATATATACAGGTTGATCTATAATGAACCATTCATTAATTTGACTTATTGTTGGGTAACTGAAACCACATATTTATTTTTATTTGGCACAAGAGGAAAAAAATAATTCTGTAACTATAAAAGAATAAAGAAAACATAAACTGAAACAACTGTTTTTGTGGTTATAGTTTAATTGTATTCTCAGTTATGAATTGAACAATATAAACTAAAACATATAAAGGAAATAGAGCATCCACGCGACGCGACAAACGACATTAAAAAAAATACAGTTAATTTTTTTTACGAAAAATGTGATGCTATCCAAAATTTCTGGGGAGAACACTGAGACTATAGCTGTTCAAATTTTCACTCTCATAGTAAATTTCTTCTTTTTCATCCATTACTATGGTACGTTCTTCTTGTTGAGACACAAAATTGTTGGATCGCTGACCCAACTTGAGTTTTATTAACAAACACTGGCCAAAAACTGCCATTCATCTGAGCAAGTTCCTCAGGTTCTGGATGTTTTCTAGGATTGTAGTTAAATCCTTCAGCTACCATATCTTGTTGTTCAGGCGTTAAAAAGTGAAGAACTGAAGTTAGGACTCTCCAATTGAGTAAACAAGCAGGGCTGTTTACTGGTCTTAAACTATACCTGAAATAATCTGTCCATCCCATCTCTTCACAAATTGTACGATGGACTTGCATCTGTATCCTTGTAACATGTTTAGAGCGAGGCACAAAAGACTTCTCATTGAGGAAATTCACCAAGTCTTTGACAGTCACTGTTTCCTGCCTGGTTAACCATTTTGCTATGAGCATAACCACATAAGCTCTATGTTGGTGAAATCTTCTGTCCTCCATCAGTCTTTTAGCATGATAGGTCTGAAAGATTTCAGAAAGATGTTCTTCAAAACAATGTCGTTTTACGTCTCTTCTATCTACCACTACTGGGCAGTTCTTTACAGGACATTTACGGTCTGTTCGACTTTGAATACATGTCCTCTCCTTTTTTCCACTTTTGGGACAATTATAAAACCCAAGGTTTCCTCTGGATTCTTCCTTGTTAGTACAGCACTGATCTTTATTGTCTCTACACTGATCAGGCTCTTCCTGTGTTCCTCTTTCCTCAGATTTCTGGGTAGACGTTGAGGCCATCATGCCTAGGTTAGACTCTACTTGAGGAATGACTGTTTCTAAATGAAATTCAGCACTTTGCCTGCTGGCTGGGAACCTCTGTGTTGACCCTTCTGTTCTGGGTTTCTCATCTGAAGATGAATCTGAAGTGTTCTTTCCATGAACAACGTTGACATTAGGTTCATGAGTTATATTTTCACCTCCTAGTATTAGTGGTATGTTCCTATTCTGTACAGTTAATGTTAATTCTCTAATATTCATGACAACTCTATTATGCATGATAAAGTCACATTCCAGTATCATATCACATGAAACTGGAGCTACATACAGTTGTTGATTGAACTGTATATCTCCAATCTTGAACTTAATATGACTAGTAAGCCTGCATGGCATTGTCATGTTGGTACCCGCACCATACATGGTGGTCTCCCTGATAACGAAGGGCTTAGGCTCTAAAGTGTAAAAAAAAATGTGTCCTTTAGAATAGTAACTTCAGAACCAGAATCAACTAGAGCAAGTACTTTCTTTCCTGCAATCTTTACCTCAACTTGAAAGAGTTTGGCTGCTCCTAGTGATCTCACTGTACCGATTCCAGACACTACTCCTTCGGAATCATAAAAATTATCTTTGTTATTCTCATTAAAAGATACTTGTTGAAATGTTGGCTCTTTATGTACTGACTGTCTTGTATCTTGTACAGATAGATCTGGACAGTCTTTGATATAATGACCTTGCTGGTGACAATTAAAGCATTCGTTATTATAATAATCACGTCTGGTATATCTCCTGTCACCTGATTTATTCCCTCGCCCACGACTTCTGCCATTATTATGTCTAGGCGAATAATCAGAATACCTGTTGTCTTGGTTAGGTGACCTAGAATTTGGACTGGTTCCCTGTTTTGTTGATTGTTCCTGAACCAAACTGGTTACTGTGGACATCATTTTCTCTATATACTCCTCTATGCGAGAGAGACGATTATCCATACTGGACTTGGTGCTACCTACACCAAGAACTACTGGTGAGTTAACAGACTTCTCTGAAAGAGATTCCTCCTCCTTCTAGCTAGTTTTCTGAATGGCACTGACTGCCTTTCTAGTGTACTGACACCATCTAATCATATCCAAGGCTGCATCCATGGACTTTGGTTTAGAGATACAAGCTTCTGTTCCAGCAACTGTATCATTACAACCCTGACAAAACCTCATGATTGCCTGTTCAGTCATTAGTTGTTCACTGTACCTGCTATATGCTCTAGTGGCGAGAGTCAACACTCTTTCCGACCACTCCTTCAAGGTCTCCTTTTCTCCTTGGGCACTTGTCTGGAATTGAACCTGTGAGGTTTCTGGCAGTTCTTGATGACCAAATCTCTTGTTCATATAAGAAATGATATCAGTAAAACTTGCTGTTTGTTGTTTTCCGCGAGTAAGGTGTAATACTCACTGGCTGCATCATCTAGACACCAGCAGAGCTGTTCCCTTTTTTGTTTATCTGTCCACTCAGCGATTTTAGCATAAACAGAAAACTTGGTATGGAAGGCTTTCCAGTTGCCCTTCCCACTATAGCGGAGCGTTTTTGGAATCGAGGACAGAAATTGTCTGTTCTCTATTTTCTTCTTTTTTCTACTTTCCTGACTGCTTGTAGAACTTTGCATATCTGTGTCAGATTCTGACTGGGAGTCACTAGACCCTCTAGACCTTCTAGGACTAGAACGACTACGGTGTAATGGAAAACTCCTTACACTTCTTAAAGGTGAGACATCACGCTGTTGATTCTCTTGAGGTCTGTTGTACTCAGGTTCTGACCTTCGCTTTGTTCTGGTCTGACGGTATGCTGAAACATATGACGTGTCAGAATCACCTGTATATTTATGTCTAGGATCATTTCTTCGTTGTCTCCCATAGTAATCACTATTATATTCCTTCTGTCTTACTGAAGGTTGGTTGTAATGCGGCTTAGGTGCTCCTGATGGTGGAGGTTGCTGCTGTGTGCCAGGTATAGGTAACTGAGGCACGTGGAATGGTTGTGGCTGATAGCCTGAAAGGTTGGCTGACCCATACTTGGGTACGTTAAACCAGGTATGTATTGTTGGTTGTAAGGCGTTACATTTGTTGGTGCTTGTGGCGGTGGTCCACCTCTAGGAGGTTGAAACATAGAAGTTGTGTGACCAATCATCTTATGTTGTTGAATTCTTGTTACAGAACTTGGTGGTTGAAACCTTGGTTCTGGATAATTTGGTTGTTGATGAACAACTTCACTAACCTGTTGTTGTAGCCGCTGTTGAGGTATAAAAACCGGCTCTGCAGCTAGATGTTATTGTTGCACAGGTTGTGCATAGTTAATGACCCCTTGTTGAAGCTGGTCTAGCCGTTGTTGTAGGCATTGTACTTTCTGTTGCATTTGCACTCTTTGTTGAACCTTATTGAAGCCTGGATATTGGTTGGTTGGACAACTATGTATATCAATCTGACTTTGTACGGTCGGTTGTTGACTCTGGTTGACTTCCAGTCGGTGAAGACTGTTGAAGCCATGTTGATATTGGTTGACATAGTGGTGCTCATGTTGTACACTTGGTGAAAAGTGAACATGGTCAGGTGTAGGTGTATGTAAGAACCTTGGTTGTTGGTCATTATCAGGGCTATTATATCTTGGCTGAGTCTGTTGCACCTCTTGTTGACGGTTACAATCCTCCTGTTGATCGACTACAGGGTGTGGAGTATGCCAGGTCTGGCTAAGCGGTGTAAACATTCTGTCATTTGGTTGTTTTAGGACATTACCGTCCTGTTGACTCTGGTTGAGGGTGTACAACCATGTTGGTCCTTGGTGGTAAAGTACGATACTCATTGTTACAAACACTCAGGTCTGAGTTCAAACTATCTGAAGAGAAACTCTCTTGTGGTGCTGCAACACGTGACTGCTCTAACATAGTTAAATGTTTAGAACGCCTTTGTAGCTGTTCTAGGCAACTTTTGTCCCATTCAAGACTGGAGCAGGCTCTTTCCTCTGAGCAAGATGATTCTACCTCATCTTGAGTATCGCATTCTTCTAACCATTGTTTTATGTAAGAATTGAAATCTTGCAGATGAGCTATCTGTTTCTGATCTTCTGTCCGTTTATCTCTCGGGACAGGGCGATAAGGTGGTGCCTCATCCTGTAGGATGCATGAAATATTTGTACCCTTTAAATCTGTATCGTGACACTCCTCTGGGTCCATATCAATTATCACATGATCAGGCTTGATCATATACCCCTGCATAATGACTTTGTACTTTTACAAAGTTATACAAATTTATTTGACTTTATTTCAATATAATTCACAACTCAATATATATACACTAATCAACAATAATTCTTTATTCAATAAAAACTCAAGTCAATAATAAAATATACAACAGAACACTATAAAAGCAACTGCTCTTGTGTTTGTTTACATCCGTTTGTTTACATCTGTCAACAGAATCCAAGATGGCGTCCAAATCTCGCGACTCACGTGACCTCGCTATCACAAAAGCAAACTTTTCAAAATGTTTTTCTCAGCCCAAAAAACTATACAAAACGATGTATTTCTACTCACTTTCACATCGAAAGTAAACCATCGGACCTGGTTTATCTCACTTAGACAAAATACTAATATTCAGGTTTGACTGTAGGCACTCAAAATTTTGGAGTGATGCCAAAATGGCGTCCAATCCCCTGCAGGACCAAAATTTAAACCACCCGCAACTACCAGTAAAGTGTTATTTGGCCTGTATCGCTGAGCTCTATGGTTACCCGAGGGGTTGGTACAACCTATGCTTAGTGTTAGAGTGCCCTTACTTTCCTACAAGGTGTCAGTCCCAGCTAACCTCGTCTAGTCCCAGATATCAGGAGCATTGCCTTGCTCGTTCCGTTCCGTGGTGAGAGAGGGCTGTACTCTAAAAAGAGGCTGGAAGTACCCAACTGTTACGTCATGTTATGTGTCCCTTCGGATCCCTCGGTGATGTACCAGTACCCGTGTGATAGGTTGGGGAAACCCCCATAGACTACGGGGCAATTACACTACAATACGAAGAAATGTCGAAATGTTCAGGACCTAATTAAATCCGTATTTCGGTAGGATGGTGCAAGCATACGATTTTTATTGCGTCTTACACTTTGAGAAGCGAATAATCTTCAACTACTTTATTCAAATATTGTGTAAAAACATTAATTTTGAGCTATGAAAGTCAAGTGGCTCGAGTATTTTTCTGAGGAAGTTTTAAAAAATTGCAAAGAAATATTTTTACATTTGGTTAGCTTTCATTAGTCTTAACTATCTATAGATTAACAACTTTTGGTTATATTTATAATTTAGAATCTTCATTGAAGGTGGGGGATGATTTCGCAGATAATTAATTATATTGATGTGCCATTTGTATGCAAGAGTGACATTTCGTTGTATTATGTGCCAATTCGAAAAAGTTATGCGAGTATTGTCTCCCCTTAACAGGTTCATTATTTTATAATTAAGTTTAGGTTTCTGATATAATTTTGAATAATTACAAAATATATCAATTCAATATATTTCAGTTTTTGTTATTGGTGTATCAAAAACATTGATGTACGAATATAATTTCATAAATTTTAAACGTTTAAAATGATTACATACCAATATAAAGAACCGTTCATCATTTTTGAAAAAGACTATAAACGAAAATCGATTTATTTCAGTCACGTCTCAGTCATTACAGCTGAACGGACGTGCTGGGCCAACTCTCCTTTACCCGCTATCTTCGGTGAGGGTTTACAGTTAGATGATCAACGACTTACTACTTAAGATGACAGAAACCAATCCAAGCCGTACAGATAGACGTAGTAGTTGGCGTACCCGCCTTAACATGCACTCCAAAACCAGTGTATCATGGGGAGTGTTATGCCGATTAACGTCCGAGGGCTGTATCCTAGGTATTGGGTGATACGACCTTCATTTCACTGCCTCACGGCTTTGGTCCTGATAACGCTTCCTGTCATCTTTAGAACTACGTCCACGATTCATCTACCAGTACTCCATCATCGAGGTTAGCGGGCTGCCGCCAAGCTGACAAAACTGGCCCTGAAAGCAGCCGTTGTGAAGTAAACCAACATCAAAATAGTCAACAAAAGAAAAACAACTTACCAAAACCAAGATGGCGGCCTACATATGGCGTCCTCTACTACCTGTTCCTGACCCACGGCATCAAAATATGATAAAGCTCACCAAACGCCTTCGGGCACCGAGCGGACCGTGCGAGGGCTGTATAGCCAGTCAAGGTCGTTAAACACTTCCATATATATCGATTTATTTATCTTCCCTTAGTGACAGATTGATTGGGAAATGAACCAGCGTAATATAATGGTTAGCACAGAGAGGGACCAGCAAGCAAATTTTAATTGTAGCTTATTCAACGTTATGCTAGATCCACGGGAAGGGTACTATCAAACCGACACTTCAGGGTACAATTATACAAGTACTAAATGAAGGACGGGTTTGCTTGTATCTTTGCAAGTAGGCATGGCATGACGGGGTTAACACCCGACGGTCAGGTGCTGACGGCTTTCCCATTGCACGGATATTAACGCCCATAAAAAGGAGTAAACTGTTATTTTTAAAAATGTCATAAACTAACTGTTATATTTTAAACCAGACAGAAATACAAAATAAACACGACAGTAACAACAAACACAGAACATTTTGATTTTGAAATATCAAATACCATATACAGAATAAGAATAAGAATAAGAATAAGAATATTTTATTATTCCAATCAAGGGCCCTTGATGGGCAGCATAACATGTACACATAGAACAATACATATTGAATAAACATGTTTAATCAGTTTATAAGTTGATTATAAACGGGTCAAGGTTGAGCGAACATGAATTTCTATCGATTACACAGGTGACAATCAACTGACTGAGGCGCGTGTCGATAAAACATTAAATAACTTTCTAATAACAAAAGATATGATTATAAAATTTTAAATTATGAAGTTTTTCAAAGTATATTTCTAGGTAAACGGACAGAAAGTCACAGGACAAAAAGTCACAGGACATAAAGTCACAAATTTGGTAGGACAAAAAGTCACAGGACAAAAAGTCACAAATAATCTGTTGACAATTATTTGAATATATAAGAAAAATATCTTGAAATATATTTACTTTTTAATACATATATATTCATATTAAAGTGTAGGAAATGGGTCATTATACTTGAAAAATGAAGATTTATTTAATTTTAATCATTTCTATTTCTACATGCCATGTCCTTTGTGACAGTGGTATCATTCCATCAGGTCCTTAGTGCACATTTTTGTTCTTAGTGCACTAAGGAGGTCCTTTGCGGTATTTCTACGGACCCGTACCAGCCACATTGTCTTATAGTGACATACCGTCCCATCTTGCGGACAGGCTGTTTTATTAATTGTTCTATATTTGTATATATATAATTGTCCGTTGTTACTTTATATCGACAAAGAGTCAGTGTGTATATTTTAGTTCATTGTGCATAACGTAGATATATGGAACGCCGGAACTGCCTTATGTTAAAAACTTTCATTATATATAATGATGGTACTTTGACATTATACGATGGTACTTTGACATTATACGATAATACTTTGACATTATACGATAGTACTTTGACATTATATGATGGTACTTTGACATTATACGATGGTACTTTCTTTGACATTATACGATGGTACTTTGACATTATACGATGGTACTTTGACATTATATGATGGTACATTGACATTATACGATAGTACTTTGATATTATATGATGGTACTTTGACATTATACGATGGTACTTTAACATTATACTTTGCTTTGTCAATTTTGAGTAGCTTGGGTGTCCTCTGCAATTTTGATTTTACATTTTATATCACCAGATCAGCATCAAAACTGGTATACAAGCATATACAAGAATGAAGGACATTTATACATTTTTTTTTACATTAATCAGTACAAATGCTATATCATTGATAAATCTTAGAAATAGTTATCATTGATGTAAACGGGAACACTTATACCCTGTTATAATTTTCAATTAATCTTTTTTTTACCTTAAATATGAAAAAAAAAATCCATAGCAAGTGAACTTTTAGAAGGATTTCCAAATATCATTCTTCAAAAAAAAAAATCAGTCAACGTTTACTGTTGTCAATTGCCATTTGAAAATAACTTTCATAGTTTTCTTTCTTTTTCCCCTATGTTTCTATTGTGGATATTGTACCTTTGACTATGGGTTGATGCTTTAAAATAATCATAAAAATTCCATTTTCCTTCGCAGTTATTTTTTCCATAGCAGATAAGATTGAAAAATGATGAAATAATCTAATTATTTAGATTTTTAAAATTTTTAAATCAAAGTTATCTGTTGTCAACTGTATTTTGAAATGCAAACTCCAAACCTCCGTTACACAGATGGTGTATGCACAGTATACAAATGGATCGACATAATAGAAAGGTTGACTTTTACTTTCATTATTTAGAAATAAAAAGTGGTAATTTTTATTGAAAGTTCTATCGACAATAGAATAATACAGATACATTCAAAACCAATATTATTTCAATTTACCCAAATTATGAAGACTGTATTTTTAAAATACACATACGAGATATCATGCGTCATAATACAAATATATCTCGGTGAGCAATTGAAAACTATCAGAGTCTAAATAAAAATTTCTTAAACAATTAACTTGGGCTATCTCGCTTGGAAATGTCCAATGTTCTTGAACATGTTTCCCATAAAAATACGAATACGAAAGTTTTATTTTGATTCGGTTTACATATAAGAATACAAACATAAGCACTTAAGAGCTTTTTACCGAATATAAAATAACATAAACACAACATTTAAACACACAAACATGCAGACAGGATATATAACAGCATATGCACATTGAAAATTATGCAAAGCACTACTAAAATACATATCTAAATAAACAAAAGCTGAAGCAAACTGAAATTAAGCACGAAAACAATATAGCACACATGCAAACATATAAGGCATACTAGCATGTTAGAGCAACTTCTAAAATATGAAAAAGCTTATCTACATGCAGAACGACAACATTTTGAACACAAAAGAGGAAGAACTAAAAAAAATATTGAATTTCAAGACCAGAGTTCAATGGTCGTAAATAGACTTAAAATTGTATAAGAAGAACCTATATGCAATATAGGGTCAACAAATGCATCTATTTAAATTTAACACTGTTTAGAATAGGTTTGCTGAACCCAGTTGAATGTCTTCAGGTCAGTGATGTAGTTACCTCATAGCATTATGTACACAAATTGAGGGTTTGTGTATAGTTCCCCTCATGGAAGTGCCCTTATTTGTTGGGGAGCACATTATTTGTACATAGACTAAATTTGATTGTTTTTATTAATTAGCTTTAGTTGAAGTTGTTAAAAAGTTGCTTGAATAAAGAGATACTTTGTATGTTTGAGTATGCTTTTAGATCACGAGCAAAGGTAGGGTAAGCTTATATCACCACTTATCCTAACCTCAAACAACTTGACCCAATGCAATTGACTTCCATCATGTCTTTCATTTGATGAAGAGAGACATGTTGTTTTAGTCTCTCTCTTTCTTTTCAGTAACGCTTGTCCAGACCTCACCTTGTTTGTCTTTTGACCTAGACTTTAGATGTATGGCACATGAGTGTATTGCCAGAATGTGTGTCGTGACCGTCAGGTCAAATTACCGTTTTAGTGTTAACTTGTCTCAAGTTTCTATCTTTTTACCCAGCCTTCAGATATTTGACTTTTACACATATGGTGTAAAATAATTGTTGTAACTTTGACAAATTTCTTCCATCATAGATGGTGGCAGGGGATGATTTCGTTTAATGGAAATGCAAACAAACAACTTTTAAGTTGATTGATATAAACAAGGATTTGTATAGTAAGATACTATACAAATCCTTGATATAAACTAAGAAAATATGTATGAAACTGTATGTACAATGGTGTAGTTCACTTTGTAATATGATTGCTGTAATCGTAGAAGACTCAGTGAACACAGTGTTGTACATGTATTTGTATGCTTTCATGTGCTATACATTATACTCATAAATGAGCACGAGTGAGTACATAGAGTGAATCCATACTCTGATTTTGTCAGTCAAAATTGAGGTCAAAACAATCTATGTTAGCGATATTGTGGAAAATATCTTTAACAATAAAATCAAATGACGTTACGCTCGATGTTGGTGTCACTTTTGGTAACGTCGTAACGTCAAATTCATGTTATGGTCAAAGATCAGTAAATAAACTAGTCCATAGATTTTTTTAAAACTTAGAACTCAATTAGATATTGAAAATCTACATCAGAAAATGTAAAAAAAAGTATATGTCACCGACTTCGTTTTCAAGAAAAATCCATTTTTAAAATGGTCCGAGAGGGTACTAAATTACATTGAATATATAGGGTAAATCTATATTTTTCTTCTACAATTTTCGGTTTCTAGTATAAATCACGAGAACCGCTCCATAGATTTTTTTTTTAAATTAATATTTTTTTCCTCTTTGTCTTACGAATTAGATGATATTAAAAAAAAATATGGTCACCGACTTCGTTTTCCCTGTAGAAGCGACGCAAACCCAACATTTTGACAAAAAAAAACATAAAAATTTGTGACGTCGTAATTTTTATTATATAACGTCAAGTAATCATGCTAATAATTTCCAACGTTCTTCGTGTTGATTATGCACGATGATTATGTGTTTCGTATTGATAGATTCTTTTTATCATAAGAGTCTGGATAATTATCATAATTTTTTATTTAGTATTACAAATATTCTTTATTCTTTATATTTTAGCACCTCATTATACACTTTTTCTTTTTTTTTCTTTTTTGCATTTTATTCTGCAATTTTTGCCCATTATTATGTATTCCGTAAACCCCAATCAGACCCTCTTTTATGGAACATTTTAAAAAGAAATTATACGTTGTAAAAATGTGATACAAGTATGTTCATTATCAATATACATATCTAAAACAATTACTAATTCCGACAAAAATACGTTGTAAGTACATGAACACAAAAATGGTAAAATCTTAAAAATAGAAATCATCAGGGTTTGTATACAAGTTGACGCAATAAAAGATGTATTTGAAGCTATATTTTAACATTGCAAAATCTGGTCAAAGGGACGTAATTCGTACAAAACGTCGCAATATTTCGCGGAATCCGCTAGACGGCGTTCATTTACTGTTACTTGACCTTATTTGATTGACGTTTTGTAATATTGACGTCCGTTATATTTAACAACTTAACCACAAGTTTAACACTTGGTTTTCTGTTAATAAAAGGAGATACGGGTGTATGCCAGGGGACCTCTAGACAAATGGAAATATATATAAGGAATACGTATGGTGTTTTGTGAAAACAGAAATTGTGGGATTTACGCTACATTCAAGTCCACGCGTATGCATTCATGCACAATTTGTTTTAAAATAATGTTTACCGGTCGAAAAAACAAGATTTTTTTTATTATGAAAATCGCACTGAAGAGGAGAAACCCTTACAATTTTAGATTTTTTTTATACTTGTTCTTTTTGTTTTTAACTTTAAATATGGCTGTAGGGAGTATAATCTTTTTATATCAACCTTTAACAAATTAACTTTTGCGTATTTTCAATGATTGTAAGATTTTAAAGTCTGTCAAAATTCTACGATAACAATATTTGATTGTCAAGTTTGTTTTTTTCGGGAATTGGATGGTTATAAAAGGCGCGCCTCCGGGTGCAGGATATTCTCGCTGAATTGGTGGCCTTCGGCTGCTGTCTGCTCTTTAATTTTGTCGGGTTGTTGTCTCTTTGACATATTCCCCGATTCCATTCTCAATTTTATATTTTATGTTTTACTTTGTTCTGTATTTTTTTCTCTCTCTCTCATTTACCGTTTTGTCGTTGATAGTATCTTATGTAATTTGTTCTTATTTGGCACATTCTTGATTTCTCAACGAAATGATTTCCTGTTCCTTAGAATACAATTTAAGCAAAGTTGTACGTTAATGTCATGTGATTTTCTCCCGAGTAATTTTTTAAATTTTGCATTTCTCTAAAATATCACAAACAAAATACTCATTGTTTAATGCAAGAGCTATCAAACGCGAGAGAAAAGATAAATAACGCGTCATACATTTCTAAATCACTTCTTTTAATATCAATTGGAGAAATAAAAAAATAATAAATTTTTTTTTCAATGTAATAGATATTATTGCTTCGGACAATATTGATACAATATTGAGAAAGTTCTATAGTGCTCTCATCCTGTGCCGTGACACAATAAAAATTTCAAATGAAAATCAATGAATCAGTTCACATAAATTAACACATTCCAAAGCATTATTATTCTCTTCTTCGGTTATAGGTTGAATTTCTGTAAATATTGACAATGCAATTTCCCATAGGAACTCCTTTTACGGCCAAAACTAAACCACTTTTACCATGAAGTTTTGAAAAATATCTTATCCTAGAATTGAAAGTTTATATGCACCACAATTTTTTTCAAAGATCAAAATATAGGGCTGTGCGGCATATTTTCAACGTTTATATGCCCTGAACTTCTCAGAGTTTAAACTGACACTAATTTTCTTAACTACCCCTACCTCGAATGAAAGGTTACCACAGATTTCAATGTAAACAATATGCACGTGTATATTTACTGGTAACATTCCCAAGTTATGTCTCTGTGAGATGGAACACAGAGAGCACAACTGGGGGCGATATCTTTTTGCGCCAAAAAGTAACTCATTTGCGCCACAACTTATTTGCGCCAATACTTCTTTTGCGCCACCTAATTTTCAAAACCATAGGTATAATTTGCGCCAATAAAATAATCATATAATTGCGCCAATTCTATTTATCTTTATTCATATATAACAACTAAATGATTGACTAGGTACCATCAGCAAAAAATCCTCTTACATTGTACATAGAAATTTTAAATTAGCCTCGCATCCTAATAAAATTATCCCGCTTTCTGGATCGTTACACAATACAAAGTCATCATCTTTGTTTGTAACAACACCAATATCATCCAATATTCTGTGAAATTCTGCTTGATTTTTAGGTTGAGCCGGATGCAGTTTTCTTCTCTCTATATACATTGACTGACGCACATATTTTAAATCTTTCTTTTCTAAATTTTTTTCTTCAATTTTGAAGAGCTCTGAATTTATTATTTTTGAAGGTCGCCCTGACAACATATCGGTTGCTTTTATTTTGCACGAAGTTATCAAAATTTGACGTTTTAATTTCTGGACACTGATAATGAAAAAAATATCTTTCATTTTACGAATGAAAATATGGTATTTAATACTGCCAAAATATGCTATGAAATTTTAATAAAGCGAAAATGTATTTTATACTCATGATAGTTGACTTGTATTTGTATTATAATTTTATGAAAAAATGTTTTATAGTCTCTCAAAACTCTTTATAGAGTGGCTCTTGTTGTTAACTTGTGTTTTAAAAAGCTGTATATTTCATATGTACATGTAACAAGTCACGGTGGTGAAAGTATTTGTCTTGTCTTGTATTGTCTTGATATAGGTAATACATGTACAGGTATGATATAGGTAAAAAATATTAACAGGTAAATGTGGCGCAATTTCGTTTCATTTATTGGCGCAAATAAAAGAGAGTGGCGCAATTAATACCTTTTCAAAACTGCAATTGGCGCAAATTGATTCTGCCCATAACTGGGAACCAGTTGTGGCGAAATCAGTCTAACACAGAATCCTTTTATATCTTTAATCCAATAACTAACAGTTATTTACAGTATATATACAGTTTATAAATACCACATTGGAGTAATCCGTCTTTTTCTTTCTAATTCAACTGATAATACTTCTATACTTCTGATACTACTATTTTTACAATGATAATTATCCATTAAAACTCTTAACTTATATACTAAACAGGCGCGTAGCTCCCTATACGCTAACACGCAGTTGCGTGCACATCGATTCGGCATGCAAAAAAAAATGACAAGATAAAAATTTACAGATTGAATGTTAAAGGAAACACCTCTGTTGTCACTTTTTTAATTGATGAAATATCATTATAACATACGGCATTTGGTTTCAAAATAAAAGTGTTATTGGAGATTATCACAAAATCGGACAGTAACTTGTATCTTTTACAAGATTTGAATTTGTAATACTCAGTCTAAGACATGTAGTTTTTGGAGCAAATTTTACAGTGTACGGATCATCAGTTTGGAATGAGATGTACCAATCGGCATTAGAATTATCAGAACCTTCGATATCGTTGAAAATATGCCGAGGCGATGTGGTCGACAGACTACCAGTGCCAATCACCCTGCAAACACGCCAACACAGTATTGGAAAGTCTCATTATTTTTTGCGTATGTTGAAAACAAATGTACGATCAACAATGAACGACGACAGTTACTAGCATTACTGCATATTCATCGGCATTTCAGTGTGAATATTGACAATTAAAGTAATAGAGAAGTTTGTTTCTGCCTAGACCCGAAGAGCAGATTTTGGACAATTTTGAGTAAATTCTGTATCACAAATATGTGTTGTTTATGTATTACTCTATTCAGAAGATTTATTAATAGTTTTACATTCATAAATTTTTTATAAGTCCTATCTACATATAGCTCCTCTTTTAACCGTCCTATGACCGAAAACCGGAAAAGAAATTTTTTTCTGCATAAAAGGGTCCCAAAAATTTTTCGCCTCGCTCCGATCGGCAGTAGTTGCTTGCACATTGTTTCTTTCTAGCTACGCCCCTGCTAAAATCATAAGAACATTCCAAATCTAGAACAAACTATAATTAACTAGAGAAATGATAAATAATCTATTTTTAGTAACAGGGTAAATTCCGGAATTTGCCAACACTTTCTTGAACATAAATATACACAAGTACTTTCACTATCCATCTAGAATATTCTAGTATGATTTATGTACTATAATTAAAATAACAATGTAATTTTATATACACAATGTCAAAATAAAAGTCCAATGTCTTTATAATTGCGTACTTTCGCAACACCAGTATGTAAACAAAATTAATTTTCTGTGAATATTCAAGATCTCTCCAAAAGAGGCGTGGTTTGAGAAACAGCTGTATTTACAAAGTGCAACCAAAAATGAGCTAATTTCTTTTCAAAACATTGTCTTGACATACATACAACACGGAAGCGCTTGAGACAATTGTCTTTTGATTTTTAAAAAGACTGTGCTGTAAAACGTGATGTTTTTTTCTTTATGAAATAATGTCCATTAATTACAGATGTTCCATCAGAAAAAGTCGACGACCACTCATTAGTTTCTTCTCCTGTTAACATAATTATGACTCCCCGATGTAGCTTTAAGGAGGAAGAGACAATTTTCCTCATCATCACATAAATTGCAAAAAATTGACCGGTATTTATCATATCAACGAATGTCTCATATCTGTCATCTTCTAATGTCTCGTCCTCTGAATTGGAATCCTAGCTCTCGCTCTACTTTGACTTCCAACGAAATGCCAACTAGATCAGTAAACAAACAATGATCATGCTCAAGGCACCCGCCACAATAGCATGACACGGTTCGAACTAGTACCGTTTGTAGATTTTTTGTTTCTACTCGATGTATGGTCCGTATCCCCTTTATTGGTTTAAACGATTTTCTATTTCTAGGAATTTCTTCTACATATTTAAAAATTCTTCGATTGCACGCATATGACAGTGGTGTTGTTAATCGTTAACCGAATTCTACAGCCGGACGTATCCGAAATTGTCCGCGTATAACGGCAATATCTGCTTGATTTTTCAAAAGTCCACCAGCGGCATACTGTGGACCTTTCTATGACAACTTTTAAAAGAGTTCCTAATTATTTATTTATATCCAAATTCGGCTACAGATTATACTTGGGTACTAATGCAATGACCTATAATTGCATTTGTCTTCGTCATTAGAACTTAAGTCTTACTAGTGGATAAATGTCTCATTGGCAACCACACCACATCTCCTTATTTATATATTTTGACAATATAAAGATTATTTCTAGTAGTATGTTTTTGTTCTACTATTAAGTATATGGCGTTAAAGAGATTGGGTTGCGGTTTTTGTTGTATTTAAGTCACATTGTTTGGTATGGTGACACAATTATCTACTATATCGACTTCAATATCTAACACGTCGACCTAACATCTGACAAGTCAGTATAATTATTTAACAAGTCAACTTGAAAATATCAGACATGTTGAGTTGAATATTTGACATGCCAACCTGAATATCCAACATGTTGATTTAATGTCCAAAACTTTCTTCATCAATATATATGTAAGGCAACATACAGTATCGATGATTTTTATTTGATACATATATACTTTTAAAATATTACTCATAAAACGGAAAAATTTCAACCTATGTTTGGAAATATTAATATCCAATTAGCTGTACGTATAACATATCTCCGTATTTGATTGTTTACATATCGATATGTGTCAGTGTGTCCGTATTCGTATACATATATGTATTTCAATACTTTAATCAATACGAATATCCATTATGTATGATATGCTAGTTGTACTTGAGGCGATAATTATGTTCTCCACTGAAGCTATTAATTTTGTATATACATGTAGAATTTTGTTGTTGTTGGGTTTCTGTTTCATTAGTTTAACAAAAGATGACACGAAAGAAAAAAACATTTGAAAGAAAAAGTATATTCTGAATTAAGTTTTAGATGTTTTTATAACAAAATAAATACGTTTCAAAAACCGCCATAACGCAAAAAAAAAACCGGTGAACGTCAAAAACGTCAAATAAGCGACGCTGTGACATTTTGGTAGACCACCATGTGACCAATGTATTTTGATAATTTGTACATTAATCTTTATCCTATTTATATTGAAATGTTCATTCGGTTTGAGAATTTCCGATTATCGCTTAAATTTTCTTATTAATTATACAGTTTTCACTTATTTCTAAAGATTTGTAACAACTTGTTTTTTTAGTATTTTAGAAAAAAATGAAGATGCCATGTTTGTGACATTTTGGTAGACGCCCTTTCAACGCATCAGTAATCGAAATAAATTGACAAAAATTTAAACGAATGCATACATTTTTGTACTACCGTTTCTTTTTTATTAGGAATTTATCATATTGGCTTCATTTCTCCGTTCCGAAATGCACAATCCCGTTTTTTTCTTCGTTTTTTTTTTTAAAAACCATCGACATTACTAACGTTAAACGTTAGTTAAAAGTTTTGTGACGGGAGCCCTGTGGGGACTCATATACATAATTAGATTTTATGTAATGCTAAAAAAGAGACTGCTATATGAATAAATGCAGTTCAGATGTTCCAGTTTAACGGACATATAGTATTTTCGGACTAGATACCATGCTTAACATATTTTTACTCGGTATTGATAATTTCAAGTAGAGCATGGTTTTTTTAAACGTTGTTGTGACAGTGTTTTTCGGGGCTTTGATTTTGATTATGATGTCGAAGTTCTAATTGAATTCGTTCTTTTAAATTGGGAATCAATGTTTTTAAAGCATTTTCCAAGTTCGTTTTACATAATGATAATTGATATAAAGACTTTAATGACAAACAATCTCGCTATCGATGGATTCTCATCTGCTATGCCGCAAAGGGCTTTTATTTTTCCTTTAGTGTCTACAAGCTGAAATGGATTCTTCCAAGGTCTACTCGATTCGAAAATGGTGTCGATTACGTCATACAAATATGATATCACAAAGCCCTAACGTTCCTCTTCCAAATGGTATACAATTTTTATATTTTATTTACTTATGGGTATCCGAAATTTGGAGGAACCCTCAAAACAATATTAGTATGTTACCCGTCTACACGCAAAAACATATGGTTTGTCTTGTTTGTTTTTGAAAAGCTTATTGACAAAAGTGAATAAAAACTAATAAGCCACCGTAAAAATAATGTTTTAAGTGCTCCGAAGATTTAAGCACAAAAAAACATTTGATCTTCTCGGTATTTTTCTTAATTTAAGCAGATAATTGGTCAGAGGTACATGAAATTAGAAAACGTCACCAACACCGAGCATAACGTCAATGTTATAGAAATGTTCATAGCAAGGTTCTGACCAAGTGCATCCTGGCTAACACAGGCTAATTAGTCCCGAGGGTATCACCAGCCTAGTAGCCAGTACATCGGTACTGGCATGAAAATACGGATTTTTTGTGTTATTAAAATTTGCTGTTACAAAATGTTAGAAATTATTATAAAATAAGGAATGTATCTCCCTCATGCAAAGCTCTGATTCCTTTCACGGATTTGGCTATACTTTTTGGACCTTTTGGATTATAGCTCTTCATCTTTTATATAAGCTTTGGATTTCAAATATTTTGGCCACGAGCATCACTGAAGAGAGATGTATTGTCGAAATGCGCATCTGGTGCAGGAAAATTGGTACCGTTATTGTTCTTACCATTACAAACTATACGATGCTGCAATTTTAAAGATCAACTTTTGTTAATTTATCAACAAATGATTTCTTGTAATAATTTCCAAAAACTTTCATAAGTCATTTATTTCAAAGTTTTCATGAGAACGGTTGACTTCTCTCAATGCCTGTCTAGACTTTCTAGAATTGCGGCAAATATTGGTCGGCCCCCTTCTTCTGTGTTATTCGATTTAATATGTCCTTCAAGTCCATACTCTAGTAATTCGGTTTCACTAAGTTGTATGCCTACTGGTTTTTGAAGTTGGCCAGATCAAAAATTAAAGGAAACGATTTAACTGAACGCATCCTATGACCAGCTTATGCTGTTTTCCACCTTCTGTTTATCTTCCCTATATATATATATATATATATGAAATGTAGTGCTGCTGAAGGTTGAATGGATCTAAATATCTTGATCTTCCATATAAAAGAATAATAACATATGACACCCTCAAATATGTCCCTCCACAATCTCTCAAACCCTTGATTGTGGGAACTCCAGCCTGTTATTATACTTCCATCACCCCTTTCACTGAGTATAAATTATGCAACTGACACGCTTTCCACTCTCCTGTCCGATCTAACTCTTAGAGGCATACCGAAGTTGGCGACACCTGACAAAAAACAGTTTAAGACTGTTAGAGAAAAAGTAAAATCACAAAAATACTGAACTTAGAGGAAAATCAATTCGGAAAGTCCATAATCACATGGCAAAATCAAATAACAAATCGCATAAAAAACGAAGGGACGAGAACTGTCGTATTCCTGACTTGGTACAGCATTTTCAAATGTAGAAAATGGTGGATTAAACAAAATTCAAAATTAATAGTAAAATTCAAATATATTTTATTGCTAATCAAAGCGCCCACAAGGAGCAGAACAATCAACATTAATTACATACAAATGATTACAAGTGATTCAATATTCAATATGATTAAGACACAATGTTATAAAAAAAAAAAAAAAAAAAAAAAAAAAAAAAAAAAATTTATTAAGACAAGTACACGAATACAACAAGCACAGTGTTTAATAATATAGGGGGGGGGGGGGGGGGTCACTGGGCATTTCTATATCTATATATCATTTAAGGAAACTTTCCTATATGAGGATAAATTTTTCAATAATTCTCCGAGTTTCTGGAGTATGAAAGTATCTTCAGAGGACATTAGCCAAATAAATTGTGATTTAATATCTAAACCACTAAAATTTTTAAATCGTTGTTTTATTTCATTTAAAAAGTTGAAACGAATATTTGAAAGTTTGTGGCACTGAAGAAGAAAATGAATTTAATCCTCAACCTCAGTACCGCACAATTTACAGATACGTTCTGACACTGCCAGATTTTTGTACTACCCTCTCAATCTCTAAATCGTGAGCACTGATACGGAATTTTGTTAAATAATGTCTATATCTATCCTGCAAAAGGTAATTTTCTAAGCACAATCTGCTTTTAAAAAGTCTATAAGTTCTGATCTTGTTACCATATAGTTTATTGCCTCTGAAATCATTATTAAGCTCAGTTTGCCATATTAAATCATATTTTGATTGCATCTTTTTGCATAAATAGTTTTTTAACTTCGTCTTTAAATTAAGTGCATAATTTTCATTGATGCCAAAGTATTTAAATAAAGTTTGAATACTGGTATACCAGCTCTTTTTCTGCTCATCATGTAGAGATGTTGAGAGGTTGAAAGCCTCTTTTAATAATAAGTCATCAGATTTTTTTAAACGTATATAATATTTAAACATATTTAACAAAACCTCCAAAAATAGAGGATATCTGCCCAGTTCACCCATAACTGCAATATTTGTTGCTTTTTTACTTACTCCAAGTATAAATTTACAAAAGCTTAAATGAGCCTTCTCTACTGCCAGGTCTCCACATAGTTTTTTGAAATAGTTATCCCCTTGAGTGTTTAGTTTGTGAAAGTTAATGTCACCCCATATTTCACTGCCATACATTAAGACGCATTTAACTGTATGGTCAAAAACATGAATGAGAGTTTTTATTTTTGGTTTATGACCTGAGAAACATTTTTTTAGTTTAAATAAGGCCTTTAACCCTTTATTATACATTTCATGTTGGGCATCTGTAAATTTGCCATAAATACTAAATTTGACACCCAAGTAGGTATAATTTTTTGTGTTCGTTAGGGGGGTATTACTTAAATGAAATTGAGTAGAAAGAAGTCTACCAGAATTGCTAAAAATCATGACTTTGGATTTAGTAATATTAACTTCCAGTCCCCAATTATTGCAATAGATCTGTAGTTTATCAAGACATTCTTGTAGACCTCTAGGAGTTTCAGAAAGCAAAATTAGATCATCTGCATACATCAGACAATTAAGTTTTGTATTATTTAGTTTAACTGGAAAGCAATCCTCATCAAATATTTCTGGAATATCATTAACAAAAATGTTGTACAAGATGGGACTTAAATTATATCCCTGTCGCACTCCTATAAAAGTTGAAAAAGTGTCAGTTACATGATTAGGGTCAATTTTCACTGACAATAAAGTTTTACTATATATATATATATATCTTTAACAACATTATAAAATAGATCACTAACACCAAGTTTTCTTAATTTATAAAATAAGCCTTCATGCCAAACTTTATCAAAGGCTTTTTTGAAATCAATAAAGCAGGTATACAAATGTTTTAAACCTGTTTGAGTATATTTATCAATAAGACATTTCATGACAAACATATGATCTGAAGTACGCTTGCCTTTGCAGAAACCTATTTGCTCAGGACAAATGATATTTCTTTTAATACAAAATTTTTCTAATCTTTTAGTAAGAATTTTGTAAATACTTTACTGAGACAACTAGTCACAGTTTGTCCACGATAATTTGATGGATCATCCTTTGAACCATTTTTAAATAAGGCAGTTATAAAACCATTAGCCCATATCTGAGGATAGTTTCCAGTTGAAAGTATTTTATTAAAAACATGATTTAAACTTTTAATTAGAAAACTTTGACTGTTTTTTATCATTTCATTTGAAATACTGTCTGGGCCACATGATTTTTTATTCTTTAAAGTATGAATTGCATCAGAAATTTCTTTATCTGTGATAAGGATGTCTAATTCAGTAAAAACTTTAGCATTTTCTAAATTACGTAAAAATTCTATTATATAAGGAGAAGGAGTTATTGGTTTTTTGTTAAGATCTTTAAAATATTCAGCCCACTCCGTGCTTGTTATATTTGATGATTTTTCTGGGTTTTTTTTGTCTGAATTTTTAAGGGATTCTAATAAAGTCCAAAAACTTTTTGGGTTTTCCTCACGCAAATTATCAAGTTGATCTATAAGATCAGCACGGAATTCTCTATATTTAGTTTTTCTTGCTTTTCTGTATTTTTTCAGTAAAGCAAAGAATGAGGATCTAATATAAGATCTTTGTTATATTTTTTTAAAAAGCTTTTCTTTATCGCATAACTGTTTTTTCATATTTATGAGGGGTAGGTCAAACCATTTTGACTGTTGACTTTTCTTCACTTTAGCAGTACTATTTACCTTTTTTATAATCTTTTTTTTTAATAGAAATATTAGCTGCCTCATAAAGGATATTATTCAGATCTTGTATCATAATATTTGAGTCACCAGTATAATTTGTATTATTACTGTAAATGTTTTTATTTTTTCTTGAACCAATGGTGAAGCTAGAGCATTTTGGAACTTCTCTGCAGAATTTTCTTCCCATATATATTGGTTTGGTATAGAGTAAACATCATTTTGCACTGCATTAAATATACAGTTAACTTTTAACATTGTGGATACTTGGCAGTGATCAGAGAGGTCGGCTTTAAAATCATGAACCTAAAAAAATAGTATATTACTTAAAAGACTTTCGGAGGATAAAAAATAATCTACCACACTACTACCCATAGGGGTGTGGCAAGTAAGCTGACCTATATAATCACCAGGGGTTCTACCATTTAAGATACGTGGTTTTATAGCGCTAACCCTCTCACTTTGATGACAGTCTCATCAAATTCCGTTATATTTACATTGATGCGTTAACTCATACACAAGAATTGCGGACAGCTCAACTGGATGGCCTTATCAACTATCCCACAGAGAGCAGTTATCATTGAATTTTTTTTAACGTTATTGTCTATAGGGAATTATGACCACTAGTTAGATAAACGAATACTTTGTCTATACTATAGATATCATATAAAATTAACAAATTTTAGAGATTGCACCAATTTTATAGCTTTAAAATGGTGTAATAAAATTCACTTTATCTTGAAATTTACTGGTGTCCTCATCGTGTTGAACGTTGGGGCATCTTCTGGTTGAATATAGCAAATACGAAGTATACATGTCTAATAAATAATTGAAACGTTAGAGACGTTTTGTTTTCACAGCATTTAAGAAACATTGTCATTCTGCTTAAACCATCAACACCACCTATTATTATGAATCGCCAGCGTACAAGCTTATGGTTAGTGTCTATATGCCACAATTGGTTAAGTAGATATATGAAGATGTGGTGTGAGTGCCAATGAGACAACTCTCCATCTCAAGCCCCATTACGTTATTGACTCGTCTGCGATTTCCTTGTTTGAGCTCCAGATGAATCCTAACGTTGAATAGAGTCTCTTAGACGCCATCTTTGTACGTTAATGCCTTTGGCAATTAACATATGCTGAAACATATTTTCACCACACAGAGGAAACTCTTGAATAGTTTCTCCCCATACAACATGTACAACATCACTGAGGTTATCATCATTAAGTTCTGAAAAATGTACGTTTACTCAGATCAAAACTGTGCCATTCTTCGATATATTCAGTTACGAGCAAAAACTTTGAACATCCGAGATCAAAATCCATTATCAAGTAAATTTTCAAGTGTTGATTTGTCTATGTCAAATTTAGAAGGTCCGGAACTTCCTTGAATTTTCTGAAGTTTACTAGTCCCATATTTAATACAATCAATTCGACGCTACATCATGTCTGCTGCATTTGAAACTCCTAGAGATTCAAATTCATGTCTCGAAAGCATACCCACAATTTTGGTGTTATCTTTTCTCTTTCAAAATGTACAAACGCATGCTTCAAATCAAATCTCTTTTGTATACTCAACATGAGTGGTTCTTGCATTTTGTTTTTCTGCTCCATTTATGGGCATTATATGTTTTCTGGTCTGTGCGTGCGTCCGTCCGTTTGTCGCTTCGTCCCGCTTCAGGTTAAAGTTTTTGGTCGAGGTAGTTTTTGATGAAGTGGAAATCCAATCAACTTGAAACTTAGTATACATGTTCCCTATGATAATTATGATCTTTCTATTTGTAATTCCAATCCAAGTACCATCATATAATGTCAATGTACCATCATATAATGTCAAAGTACCATCGTATAATGTCAAAGTACCATCATATAATGTCAAAGTATCATCGTATAATGTCAAAGTACCATCATATAATGTCAAAGTACCATCGTATAATGTCAAAGTACCATCATATAATGTCAAAGTACCATCGTATAATGTCAAAGTACCATCTTATAATGAAAGTTTTTAACATAAGGCAGTTACGGCGTTCCATATAGATAGTTGTAGTTTTTAATATTGCCGTATTGTTTGTGGACAACTTGGATGCAAGTATTTACTGGAACGTTCGTTTAAGATATAAACGCCTGGTTACACGTTACATATTTGGTGCCTAGCGGTTGGGATTCAAGTTGTCTATATACTATTTGATTTATTGATTGATTGTCATTTAATTTATTGTCAGTGACATGAGTGTTTACGCATAAGATTAAAGTGAATGAACCGTGAGGCATACTAGTAGTTGTTAGTCACGGCTGAGTTGTAACACGAGTGTATTATTTAATATAAATTGTTTCATTTTGATTACACTGTACTGCAATAAATATGTCAAATATTGACGATCAGATTGCTGAAATAAGTAAACAAATACAGTCTCTTAGCGAAAGCACAATACAACATGGACAAGGTTTTATATCTTCTCAGGGTGTACGTCCAAACGTTTTTGAAAACAAAGAACATGATCCAGGTGTAGTGACGACAGGGTCGTCTCTATCAACACCTGTAGGATTAGCCGTGGGTGATGCACTACCTTTGCCAGATAGGGATATCATGAGAAATCCTCAGGTAATTAATAAAAAATCCAAGGGCAAGACAAAAATCAAAATATAAGTCCTAAGCAGGAATCACCAAAAAACAAAGCACTGCTAATACTGTAAGCTCTGGATCAAATGATGTTAAAATCAAACCTTCAAAATATGATGGCCTTTCTTCTTAGATGGATTACTTAGCACTCTTTGAGATAAATGTATGTACCATAGTTAATATGTGGTCTGAACACAAGAAAGGTTTGTACTTGGCCGTGTCACTGATTAAACAGGCTCAATCAGTCCTTGGTGATTTACCAAAGGAAAAGAGACAAGTATTTTCAGACCTAGTAAGTGCACTAGAAGAACGCTTTGCTCCATCCAGTCAAACGGAACTTTATCGTGTTCAATTCAAGGAAAGTCGACAAAAAGTAAACGATACTTTGGAGGGGTTAGGTCAGTCAATACGAAGACTTTCTAATCTGGCCTACCCGACTGCTCCGTTAGAATTAAGGGACACGCTCGCCAAAGAACAATTTATGGATGCGTTAGTAGACTCCGAAATGAGACTCAAAATTAAACAGTCTCGTCCAAAAGGTCTTCACGATGCTATACGGTTGGCAGTTGTGCTTGAAGCGTATAACACGACTGAGAGCAAAACACTGAACAGTATGGGTCATTTAGGACAGACTTCTAGTGACGAACGGACAGAAACACCAGATGGTCCTGACACGGCTGTTTCTATGGAACAAATGACGACATGGATGCAGACGATTGAGAATGATTTACTGGCCATAACAAAAGAGATTAAAGATTTAAAGTCCCAAAGAAAGTTCCAACCGCGGGGGGAGATAAATAGCACACAAAGTAAAGTAAAAAGTTGTGGTCCCTGTTTTAATTGTGGAGAAATAGGACATTTTGCGAGAGATTGTCCCATGATATTCAGATACCAAGTACGGAGGGAACAAATAAGAATGATTTTGATATGGACTGTACGGTTAAAACATTAAAGTCTGAACTTAAGTCTTGAAATTATGACAAAGGCGCTGTTGTTTCAGCATCAGCGGATGCAGGAATGTTTGTCGAGTTAAACATTCAAGATGTACCAGCTAAGTTTGTGGTGGATACTGGAGCTACACTAACGTTAGTTTCTACAAGAGTGTATGATTAAATTCCTCACTTGTGTAGGCCACATTTAAATGAAATTAGGCCAGAGATTAAGTCAGTCAGTGACAAGTATTTAAACCCTCGGGGGAAAGGTAATTTTATACTTGATTTTGGTCAAGAGAAACTTACTTCAGAGGCCGTTGTAGCTGACCTACAAGTCGATGGTATTCTAGGTTTAGACTTTTTGAAGAAAAATAAGTGTCTGATTGACGTGTCAATTAGAATATTACACATCGATAACTTAAAGGTCCCTTTACTTTTTCAAGGTATTCAAATTAGAAACAGAAAACTGTGTAGGTTCATATCAGACAGACGGTCAAAGACGGACCGTGAGTGTTCTAAGAGAGAACAAAGTCAGGTGAAAATAGTTACAAGTAAGATGCCAGACATAGGTAAAGACTTGACTTTAAATCATGAGTTACAATCGAATGACTCGGACCTTAAACGTGTTAAGCGGTGGCTGGCGGAGGGTCAAAGGCCAGATTACAATGAGGTATCAAATAAAGGATATTCTCTAAGGTCATTATGGAGTCAGTTTGGTTGTTTAGAAGTTCATGGTGATGTAGTAGTTAGACGCCACATGGACCGTGAACTGAACGTTGTCAAATTACAAGCGGTAATTCCAATGTCTGAGCGTAAGCAAGTTTTACAATGCTGTCATGAGACAAAATGTGCAGGTCATCTAGGTATACATAAAACTATAGAGAAAATACGTCAGTCTTTCTATTGGCCTGGTTTGCAATCCGACGTTAGGACGTATGTTGCTGGTAGCAATAAGTGCACTCGGAACAAACGCCCAATGAAAAGGAAGTGTGCCACAGCGAGATTGGAGAAGGGCAATGGTCTTCACGAGAGTAAGAGACCAGCCTGCATGGCTGATTATGTAAATAAGTAAAGTTTAGATTGTGTATAAATGTTGTTGAAATGAATTTTGCCATTTTAAATGTATCATGCGGGACGAATGTAGATTGAGGCGTGGGTTATGTAATGTTTATTGGTAGTTAAGGTTACAATCAATTAGGAGATAACTGTATTGTATTTTAAGCTCCGACGGCATCAATTGGGGATTTGATGGTCGCAAATTAAGTTTACTGGCGACGCGTTAGCGGAGACAGTAAACGGGTATTTGCGACCATCAAATCCCCAATTGATGCCGTCGAAGCTTAAAATACAATATTGTTATCTCCATTATAATGAAACTGACAGAAAACAACGTTAAAATCTGTCATATACCGTCTGCGCTTGCGCTTACGTCCCATAGCATCAATTGTCAATTGATGCCATGTAAGAAAGTGACGTTATCCAATCAAAATGAACGTTACAAACGTTGTTGCATTAGAATTAGAATCTTAGTGTAGCAATACATGGTTTACGCTTGAGAGAGAGTTACATAGATTTAGACGTTTGGCGGGAAAATAAGTGGCCGGGTCGAAAGTTATAGGGGTGATCGTAAAGGACTCTCTATTATGGAACGCCATGACTGCCTTATGTTAATGATCAGCATTATATGCAGTGCGCACAACAGTTTATGCAGTGCTCACACCATTATATGCAGTGCTCACAACATTATATTAAGTGCTCGAAACATTATATTAAGTGCTCACAACATTATATTAAGTGCTCACAACATTATATTAAGTGCTCACAACATTATATTAAGTGCTCACAACATTATACGCAGTGGTCCAAACATTATATGCAGTGGTCACAACATTATATGAAGTGGTCAAAACATTATATGAAGTGGTCACAACATTATATGAAGTGGTCACAACATTATACGTTTTTTGTTGATGAAGGTGATGATCGGTGATGGTGATGATGATGTTTGATGTATGAAAGATCGATGTATGATGAGATCATTCGGTAAACTTCGTTTTTAGCGGAAATTACCGAATCCATAATTGGTAATGCCCAGCAAACAAATTTAAACTGTTATTAAAGTCATGTTATCATTAAGGCAGTATACAATATTTAAAACTGATAGAAATAAGTAAATGAAGAAGTACGATAAATTTACCACAAATTTATTCCACACCCGGCAGGGCATTTTAAACTTATTTTGAGGATCAGTTTCATGATATTCACAACTTAATATGTATTATATTTAAGTGTTTAATAAATTACTTCGCCGAACGCAGTTGGATACGACCGCAGAGGTCCAACCCTGAACCGTTTGGACAAAACTAGACACAATATTCACGCTTGATTCAGGTCTGAATTTGGAATGTAATTAAATATTTGACACATAATAGGTGTCTGACACAGAATAACTGTAGTCAAAGAACTTAAAATTGGTTATATAATTTAAATTTATACTTAATTTTTTGATTTTGCACTACGCTGTTGCGAATTGCCCCACCCCCTCCAAAAATTAAAAAAATACCCTCCTTTTTTGTTGTTGATTTTGTCCAATACACTATGCTGTTGCATACTGACCCCAACCCGAAGAAGAAAAGAAAAATGTACCCCCCACTTTTTTTCTTTTTAATTTCTGAAATCTGATATGGGAAAAAAATTCTTTACACATAATTTTAAAGCAGTGTAAGGGAGGTAATCAAACATGTCTGGATTACCTCAATATATTTGTATTACCTTCCTTACACTGGTTTCAAATTGTCTTAATTGACCATTAACCAAGAAAACCTTGTTTTTCTCTCTTTTTTGCCTCTAATTCCTAAACGGTTTGAGCCATAACACCTCCCCCACCTACCCCTCCGAGCAAATCATAACCATCCCTTTGTGGTTTGGAAACTTGTGGTATAATTTCAGAGAGATTCTTACACTTAATGACTGGAAACTACAAAAATGTTTATTTGGACCCCCTTTTTGGCCCCTAATTCTTAAACAGTTAAGACCATAACCCCCCAAATCAATCCCAACCTTTCTTTAGTGGTTATAAACCTTGTGTTAAAATTTAATTGATTTCAATTTACTTATACAAAAGTTATTATCCGGAAACCATCTGTCTTCGGCGACGCTGACGACGACGACGTGATAGCAATATACGACTTTTTTTTTTTTTTTTTTTGCAAACGTATTAATACATGTAGATTTATACACATATATTGTGCATTTCTGAATAAATATATTCAGATTACTCGGGACTGTAATTAAGATATGTTATGACCCAGTATTTTTCAAGAAGAACCAAATATCTGTCAGAAATTTACTGTTCATTGCATTTTTTTTTTTTTATTAATGTTGGTCAGCAAGGTCCATTGTTATCAAAGAAGTGCGATCTAAAAGATATTATTCTTCTATGACTTGTAGTTGATTAGATTTTGTATCTTAATGTACCTTAACCAGAATTAATTTAGGTCAAGATGACTCTTTTTTCATGGACAATCGTTACTATCCAATAATAGTAAATCATTCTTTTTTACTCACAGTTTGTTTCAATCTTTACCTAAATGCAAAACTTAGATGCATGTTTTTTTTTTATTAGTTGTTAGTGGCTTTGAACTAGCTGTCAGTAACAACGAGTACTCTCAGATCAGTACTTATAGTGTCTTTTTGTTGTTGGGATATACAAGTACCCGCCCACGTTATAGTGTCTTTTTGTTGTTGGGATATACAAGTACCCGCCCACGTTATAGTGTCTTTTTGTTGTTGGGATATACAAGTACCCGCCCACGTTATAGTGTCTTTTTGTTGTTGGGATATACAAGTACCCGCCCACGTCTACTCTATTTTTTGTTAGATGTATTTATATTTGTATCCATCTGATGAGTTAAGCCTTTTACAACTGATTTTCATAGTTCGTTCTTATGTTGTTCTGTTACGCCACTGTCCCAGGTTAGAGGGAGGGTTGGTATCCCGCTAACATGTCAAAACCCGCCCCATTCTGTATATATGTGTCTGTCCCAAGTCAGGAGGAACCTTTATTTCAGTGGTTGTTGTTTGTTAATGTGTTATATACATGTTCGTTTTTCGATCGTTTGTTTGTACATAAATTAGGAATGTTTTACGTTTATCATTTCGGGGCCTTCTATAGCTGACTATGCGGTATGGGCTTTGCTCATTGTTGAAGGCCGTACTGTGGCCGTTTAGTTGTTAATTTCTGTGGTGTCATTTTGTCTCTTGTGGAAAGTTGTTTCATTGGCAAGCATACCACTTTTTTACATATTAACCGTGCAGACTGACGAACAAACGTAGTAAACGTTTTATTCACCCCCACAAACTCAGTTTTCATAAGAGATGATAACTTTAAATGAAAATGTTAAACTGGGTCTTGAAAGGGTAATTTTTTCTTATGAAAGTCTACATCTCTATATAAGACTGCTGATCATATTTAGAAGACAAACTACTTGGCGTGCTAAAAAGCTTGTAAAAAACATTTGGAATAATTCATGTAACGTTATGTTAAACACCTACAATGAAATGCTTTAAACTGCATTTTCCATATCTGTTAGATACTTATTCATGTAAAAATGCCAAATTCTGAAAATCGATGCCAAAAAATGACTCTATCATGACATATATAAGCTAGCGTAATATGGCACTTAAGTGTTATAGAAAGCTGACTATTTTATTTAAAAGGTAATTAAGCTTTTTAAAACTGAGTACGGACTATAAAGTGGCACCTTCCTAAAGTTCTTCAGTAGGAAATGAACTCGAGGAATATATCATACAAATTTTCCTTCGATATTTCATTAAATAAACTTTTTATTATTTAACTTACATTTTGTCATTCGCATTTCTTACGACGAACAGAACTAGTTCATTCATTCACCTCTTAGTTTCATCTTTTCCTTACTTATTTCAATTAGTTTTAAATATTGTATACTGCCTTTAATGATAACATGACTTTAATTGTTAGCTGGGCATTACCAATTATGGATTCGGTAATTTCCGCTAAAAAACGAAGTTTACCGAATGATCTCATCATACATCAATCTTTCATACATCAAACATCATCATCACCATCATCGATCATCACCTTCATCAACAAAAAACGTATAATGTTGTGACCACTTCATATAATGTTGTGACCACTTCATATAATGTTGTGACCACTTCATATAATGTTGTGACCACTGCATATAATGTTTGGACCACTGCGTATAATGTTGTGAGCACTTAATATAATGTTGTAAGCACTTAATATAATGTTGTGAGCACTGCATATAATGGTGTGAGCACTGCATATAATGTTGTGAGCACTGCATATTATGCTGATCATTAACATAAGGCAGTCATGGCGTTCCATACTCTATGCTCCGTAAGGGTAACATAGAGAACATCCCTATCCAGCAAATAATCAAATCGACCACGGGTATATAAGAGAGTGAGAAACGGCACTCGAGGCTGTTGGTTGGCTGTCAATGAGCTGTCAGCCTTCAACCGAGCGTACGTCGGATATATTAAGTGCTAGAAGAGCCTTTATATTCACAGGACACTTTGGTACAAAGTGGACGTACACGTGTACAGGATTGACGGAGGACAAGTTGTACCAGACCGCACTGTCTGGTAGTGACAGACTGTCCCACTCGGAGGACAAGTCGTACCAGTTTGCATGCACTTTCTAGTAGTAACAGACTGTCCCATTCGGAGGACAAGCTGTACCAGCCACATTGTCTTATAGTGACATACCGTCCCATCTTCTGGACAGGCTGTTTTATTGTTCTATATTTGTATATATATAATTGTCCGTTGTTACTTTATATCGACAAAGAGTCAGTGTGTATATTTTAGTTCATTGTGCATAACGTAGATGGTTGTAGTTTTTAATATTGCCGTATTGTTTGTGGACAACTTAGATCCAAGTATTTATTGGAACGTTCGTTAAGATATAAACGCCTGGTTACACGTTACATAATTTTTTTTTTATGCCCCACCTACGATAGTAGAGGGGCATTATGTTTTCAGGTCTGTGGCTCCGTTCGTCCGTTCGTCCGTTAAGGGTTATTGCTCCAAGGGGGTTTCAAAAAGATGGGGCGGGGGATATTTTGTTTACCATTTTTTGAAGGGCTTCCTATTTTTATTATGCCCCACCTACGATAGTAGAGGGGCATTATGTTTTCTGGTCTGTGGCTCCGTTCGTTCGTCCGTTCGTTCGTTCGTTCGTTCGTTCGTTCGTTCGTTCGTTCGTTCGTTCGTTCAGGTTAAAGTTTTTGGTCAAGGTAGTTTTTGATGAAGCTGAAGTCCAATAAACTTATAACTTGGTACACTTGTTGCTTATGATATGATCTTTCTAATTTTAAAGCCAAATTATACTTTTGACCCCAATTTCACGGTCCATTGGACATAGAAAATGAAAGAGGGAGTTTCAGGTTAAAGTTTTTGGTCAAGGTAGTTTTTGATGAAGCTGAAGTCCAATCAACTTATAACTTGGTACACTTGTTGCTTATGGTATGATCTTTCTAATTTTAAAGCCAAATTATACTTTTGACCCCAATTTCACGGTCCATTGCACATAGAAAATGAAAGTGGGAGTTTCAGGTTAAAGTTTTTGGTCAAGGTATTTTATAATAAGTTTTTGATGACACTGAAGAACAATCAACTTGAAACTTAGTACACTCGTTGCTTATGGTATGATCTTTCTAATTTTAAAGCCAAATTAGACTTTTGACCCCAATTTCACGCTCCACTTAACATAGAAAATGAAAATGGAAGTTTCAGGTTAAAGTTTTTGGTCAAGGTAGTTTTTGATGAAATTGAAGTCAAATTAACTTGAAACTTAGTACACATGTTCCCTATAGTACAATCCTTCTAATTTTAATGCAAAATTAGATTTTTACCCTATTTCACGGTCCATGGAACATCGAAAATGATTGAGTGGGGCATCCGTGTACTTTGGACACATTCTTGTTTTACTTTTAATTTAAGATAAAATCATGATTGCCCGTTTACTTCAGCATGTTCAGGTGTAGATAGGTATCAAGGAGCACATCGTGAGTGAGTTAATCCTTGAAGGTTTCTGTAGTGGTGTTTTAGTTATGTCGGAGGTTCCACTGCCCTTTCCTCGATCTTGATATCTATATCATAAACGGGAAGCTTAATACAAAAATATATGATAAAAGAGATGATTTTTCATTTCCTATTGTTAATTATCCATTTTTAGATGGTGACGTTCCCTTGTCACCATCTTATGGTGTTTATATATCTCAACTTGTACGATTCGCTCGTGTATGTAACAATGTATTAGATTTTAGCGAGAGAAATTTATGTATTACTGAAAAATTATTACACCAGGGTTTTCGATATCACAAACTGGTCAAAACATTTACTAAATTTTATCACCGGTATAAGGAAATAATTCGTAAATATAACTCAACATGCAGACATCTTATACGTTCAGGTATTTCACATCCAAAATTTTATGGAAATATTCTTTATAAAGCACAAAAATGTCAGTATTCTCCTCAGAAACTAACAAAACCTATAAATAGACTTATTAAAAGGGGATATAGTTACGATACTGTTGTCAGGTCATTAAAGATTGCATATTTTGGCTTTAACATTGATTCACTGATAGGGTCTTTGCATCGGAACTAAACACATTTATTTCTAAAAAAACAGTTGTTGGCATGACACGGGTTATGTTCTTCTCATATATTTTATGATAGTATGATACTAAACCCCTAACGGGAGGGATTGTACCTGATATTCATATGATGAAGACATAATCTTTCAATCAGTTTAATTGAGGTCTGGAGCTGGCATGTCAGTTAACTGCTAGTAGTCTGTTGTTATTTATGTATTATTGTCATTTTATTTATTTTCTTTTGTTACATCTTTTGACATCGGACTCGGACTTCTCTTGAACTGAATTTTAATGTGCGTATTGTTATTCTTTTACTTTTCTACATTGGCTAGAGGTATAGGGGGAGGGTTGAGATCTCATAAACATGTTTAACCCCGCCGCAATTTTGCGCCTGTCCCAAGTCAGGAGCCTCTGGCCTTTGTTAGTCTTGTATGATTTTAAATTTTAGTTTCTGGTGTATAATTCGGAGTTTAGTATGACGTCCATTATCACTGTACTATTATGCATATTTTAGGGGCCAGCTGAAGGACACCTACGGGTGCGGGAATTCTCGCTACATTGAAGACCCATTGGTTGCCTTCGGCTGTTGTTTGCTCTATGGTCGGGTGGTTGTCGCTTTGACATATTCACCATTTCCTTTCCCAATTTTATTTAATGGTTTGAAGCTTGAGGCAGTCGTTTGGGGATTTAATTTGTCCGGCTGTAAATTATAGCTGTCATCTGCGAAGAGTCTGATGTTGCTATGCTGGATGTATTCTTGAAGGTCATTTATGTAAATAAGGAAACGTATAGGTCCTAGCACTGTACCCTGTGGGAATACTGATATGACTGGTATTTTTGAAGATGACAAAGTCATGTTTTCTAAAAGTACTGTTCGAGTTCTGTTTAAAAGAAAGTATTCTATCCAGTTTATCATTTGTTCTGATATGCCAAAGTATTTCATTTTGTATATCAATCTTTTGTGTGGTACCCAGTTGTCAAAAGCTTTAGTAAAATCCATGATTATGAGATTTGTTTGTATGTTCTTGTCATTGTTTTGTGATAGTTCATGAATCAGAGAGATAACTTGGACTCTCATGATCGCTTTGCCCTAAATCTATGTTGTACTGAATTCATAAAGTGTGTTATTGATTTCTAGATGATGCATCATGCTGCTTGCAGAATATGTTCAAGTGATTTGCAAGCTATGCATGTTCAGGATATAGGTCTGTAGTTACCTGGGCTATGTTTATCCCCTTTTTTTAATACAGGTGTGACGCAGTTTGCGTGGTTCCAGTCAGATGGTACTTTGCCTGTTTATACTGAATGACCCCTCCCCCATTCCAGACCCTCACTCACGGAGGTGACAAAGGAAAAGATCCTCCTGAATTGTACGGCAAGCCAAAGTGGACAAAAAGAGCTAATTATTAATATTAGAAAATCATTTTCTAATATTAAAAAATCATTTTCTAATATTAAAAAATCATTTTCAAATATTAAAAAAGAAAAAGTCTATTTATTAATATTAAAATATGATTTTCTAATATTAAAAAATGATTTTCTAATATTAAAAAATGATTTCTTAATATTAAAAAATGAATTTCTAATATTAAAAAATCATTTATTAATATTAGAACATCATTTTTTAATATTAGAAATTCATTTTCTAATATTAGAAAATCAAAAGTAATTTCTTATATTAGAAATTCATTTTCTAATATTAATAAATGATTTTTTAATATTAGAAATTCATTTTTTAATATTAAGAAATCATTTTTTAATATTAGAAAATCATTTTTTAATATTAAGAAATCATTTTCTAATATTAGAAAATCATTTTCTAATATTAGAAAATCATTTTCTAATATTAGAAAATCATTTTTTAATATTAAAAATTAAAATCTTCATCATCAAAACGTTTTGACTTGTTTGTTTTATATTCAATAACCCCACACTGTTTACAAAAGGAATTAAGAAAATAATGTCCGAATGAACTGAAACAGATTTTGCTAAATGATACAAATGACAATAAATTTAAAAACCAAATATCATTGATCATTAGCTGTAAATCTATAATGGCGGATACAGAACTTTTCATAAAAGAGGGGCGCTTACTGACCTAAGGGGGACCCACGCCAGTCATGCAACCAAATTATTCCACAAAAAAGGGGGACTCGGGCCCCCAAAGCCCCCTGGATCTGCCTATGATCTTAAACTGATCTAATCACAAACTTATATAAATATGTTAACTTATACAATAGCATAACAAATACCATTGAACTACAAATGTACCACAAATGGTGTTGGGCGCAGGCGTGACATTTAAGCGAAATTTTTTAAACTACAGGACATTTTAGTGTCGACATTAGAGCCGATTTTAGAGCAGAATTAATTCGTTCACATGTTTCATTAGCCCATTTTAGTGAAAACTGACCTGGTTGAATAATACTCCCCTCAATATAACCATAAACAGTAATTTATACTGGTTTAATGACCTTTAATGTTAAAGCTGTTTATATGTTCATCATGGAAACACATAAGAGATGTGTCAAATTCGCTGATTATCTGACCGGATACTATGTAGCTGAAGATCTTATGTTCCCACTGAAGCTTTGGGTAGAAATTTCGTGTAATTCTTAGCAAACAATTAAAGGAACAGAGTCGTTCCATGCCATGTGTAATAAGCAATTTTATAGTTGTCACCCAGCTATTCGCGCTTTCTTGATAATTATCAAATTGCAAACAACAAAATATATAAAGGTACAAATGATAAAAGACGAATTTGCACCACAATCTAGTAAAGAGAAAGAACCGTTCCTAATGCAATTCTATGTACAGTACTGTACAGGAGGCATATCCAGAGCCCTTTAAAATTACGTTCTCTAAGACATAAATTCTAGACTAGAACGTACTTTTAACAATTAATTCAACCTTTTAGACTTTTTGTGTTGTATTTTATCTGGGATATATATTCGACTAGAACGGACTTTTAACATTTGAAATAATCAGTGCTGTATTTTTTAATGAATATGGTATGTTTTATATTGTGCTGTCTTGAGTTTATTAAACCTTTTTTTTTTTATTTTTATGCCCCATTTAAGAACAGTATGTTTTCAGGTATGTGCGTCCGTTAGTCCCGCTTCAGGTTAAAGTTTTTGGTCGAGGTAGTTCTTGATGAAGTTGAAGTCCAATCCACTTGAAACTTAGGAAACATGTTCCCTATGATATGATCTTTCTACTTTTAATGCCAAATTTGAAATTTTATCCCATTTTCACGGTCCACTGAACAAAGAAAATGACAGTGCAGATGTGGCATCCGTGTACTGGGGACACATTCTTGTTTAAATATTATTTGTTAGAATGGGTTAAAAATGTTTCTCTAAAATGGGCATTGACAAATTTAATTTTCTCTTGAATGGGTTAAAAATCTGGCCCTAAATTGTGCTTTATTTTGGCGCTAAAATGTCAATTTTTTCTCACGCTAAAATATCCTCTGCCGAATGGTTCCCCCTAGTCTGAACTAATCACAAGCTTATACATGTAAAAAAAGCAAAAGTTTCGAAGTCAGTAGACATGACTGAGGGGATAGGGCCAAATAATCTCCATTTTTTGAAGGACATTTTAAACCAAAAAAATGTATGCAATTGATGTATTAAAGTCTTCGAACTATTGGCTGAAAGGAAAGGAAACAACAAATTCATTTTAGTGGAAAATTATACAGTTACGCTAGTAGAAATCTGACCTAACTAGTATTGTAGGCAGATTCAGTTTACCGTAGATGACCTTAAGTGACAGGGCTTTGAGAGGACAGAGAGCAACTTTTTTATCCAGTTGTTATCCATTGGTCCGACACCCCATTACCCATTGGTCCGACACCCCATTACCCATTGGTCCGACACCCCATTACCCATTGGTCTGTGTGAATTGAGGTTTACAGAACAAGAGAATAATGGCCAAAGTATAAAGAATAGGGAAATGGGCCAAAAATGAGGTGCTAAAATAGTAATATTATGGAGGGAGTAATGGACAAAAAGTACAAGCATAGGGAAAATGGATGCAAATATACCTCCTTCCCTCCTGCCCTAATTCCGACACTCATTTGACACTCATTTGTAGTATCGTTGACGAGTTATTTGAACTACAGTAACTCTTTCTGTTGAGTTTATTACAGAAACAGATAATACTAAAGAGGAAATGTCAACAGCAGGGCAGTCTCTCATCATAAAGAATAATGTTCACGTATTGAGGTTTCGGGTACACCCCAATATGAAGTTACAAAAAGAAGCATTAAATTCTTAAATGAAACTCGAAAATTGGCGAGTTTAAGTTTATATTATTGATATATAAAGTAAAATTGTTCAATCAGTGATAATTTTTTTTATGTAAAAAGGACTTTTGTAAGTTTAAAACTTCGATAAAAATGGACAAAATGTGATTTAAGAATAATTCGAAAATTCTAAGTTCGATATCATTCTGGTGGTACATCCATTTTCATTGAAGTTGCCGCCTTAATAAAGTCATGAAACATTTGCCACTGGACATAATACAAACAAATAACTACCAATCATTTAAAAATAGCCATGTATATGTCGTGTACAAGTTGCGATTTTGTACAGGTTATAACATGTACAAAAATATTGTACATGTTATAACTTGTATAATGCAAAAATACAAGTTATAACATGTACAAAAGTACCTCATACATATGTTCTACTTAAATAAGCGATTATATTTGTAATTTCACATTCATGATACAACAATATTTGTTTCTGTATTAAAGTATTTTCATTTGTGTTTCTCTTTAACAGGTCGGGACCACTACCTTATATGGAAATGCATAAATTAGCATACTTATGTTCTCGCACATGTAATTGTTTATTTACATGTGACGCAATTTATTTTTACCTAGGTTTTTGACCAATCTACTAAATGAGTCACAATGCATGATGGACTACTACGTGTTTACAATCAACGAAGAACACGTGTTATTTAATGAAATACAACACATTTTTTAGTGCAATGCGGGATTCACAATTTCGCTTAGTTTTTCATTTTGTGTATCCTCATTTATAGTTAGTGATATAAAGTATCACTTCCATGCTCAGATTAACGAAGAGTTGTTTCTAAGCGAAGAAAAAAGGATTTGAATTACCCGATATATAGCCATTAACATGTTAACTTTGATGATGGCACAGAGATTTCATGTATTTGTCCACCAGACAGCAACGTAATAACAGCGAAAAACACAATTACCCATGATACAAACTTACTAGTGTAAAGTAAGCCGTCGATAACAGCCGGTGCTGATATTCATGAGTACAGCAATGTTAGTATAGATAATTAAAGGCAAATGTGGGATCCTTGAATTTTGTGTTCGTAAAAAAGGCGAAGAAATATTTACATACATGGCAGTGTTAACAAAATCTTTAAGTATTTTTTGGTCACATTTCAGTATATGGGACTTCCAAACTGTTCCCTTTGTTTTGAAGGTAGTGAAGTCAGCAACTGTAGTTTCAGTTTGTTTGTTTTTTAACGGGCTCGGACATTTGCGAAACTGAATAAAATCATTAAAGCTGATTTCTTACACCTGCAAAGTAAAACTTTTGGGTTGGCTTGCTTGCTTTGTTTGTATAGTTGTTTATACAAGCTTCGAAAAAAAAGATTGACATCTTTAAACAATATATATATATAGTAAAATTGAGAATGGAAATGGGGAATGTGTCAAAGAGACAACAACCCGACCAAATAAAAAACAACAGCAGAAGGTAGGCATAGTTTAACTTGTATATTTTATATTTTGTACAATATACAAACAAAGCAAGCAAGCTAACCAAAGTTTTGCTCTACATGCATTAGGAAATAAGCTGTAATGATTTTATATATATATATGTATGTGCGACAAGGTGGATCATTCGATATGTTTTGTGAAAATTACAGCGTTGGATCTATAATTAAAAAAAAAGAAGGTGTGGTATGATTACTAATGAGACAGCTGTCCATAAAAGACCAAAATGACACAGAAATCAACATTTATAGATCACCGTACGGCCTTCAACAATGAGCAAAGCCCATACCGCATAGTCAACTATAAAAGGCCCCTATATGACAATGTACAACTATTCAAACGAGAAAACTAACGGACTTAATTATATAAAAAAAAATGGGATAGATTTCTTGTCCTTTTATATATTTAATTAAGCCGGTTTTTGTTGTTGTTTTTTTTTGTTTGGATTGTTTTACACAAGTAATTTTAGGGTCATTAATAGCTTACTTTTCAGATTGCACCTATGACTGCTTATATTACTTTACTAAATTATGTCTTTGTTGGAAAGATGTCTCATTTGACATCTCAAAAACAAACCAATTACAGCGGCACTTCTGTATATGAAACTTCTGAATATAGGAATCGAAGTGACCCCACTTTCTCGGAATTTACGTCGGTTTGTCTGGTCTTATTAGCGCTAAATGTCATGTGATCAATTATTTACCGATTTTTGTGAAACTTATATATCATCAGCAATGTCTTTGACATTTGCGAAAATAATCCTGATCAAATACATAAATCAACTATGCACCTTGGAAATTGAAATATATAAAATATATATTATGATGGAAATCCCACTGTATTTATCATGAAGCTCATATTTTCTCGATTAAAAAAAAAATAAGAACAAACTAGGATGAAATTTGAAAAAAAATAGGCAGGACAGGAGTTTTGAGTAAAAAAAAAGTCAGGATGAGACACTTGCAAAAAAAAAAGTCAGGATCACAATTTATGTAAAAAAGTCAGGATAAACTAAAAAAAAAAAGCAGGACCGGATAGAGTGAAAAATAAAAAGGCAGGACAGAGATTACAACTAAAAAAAAAATGCAGGACAAATTTTTTCATCCTAGCCCCCCCATAAAAATCAAATGGTAGCTTCCTTAACTGGTGACCTTCTGCTGTGTTTTTTTTTCTTTGGTCGGGTTGTTGTCTCTTTGATACATTCCCCATTTCCATTCTCAATTTTATTAACAACTTTAGGTCACCGTACGGCCTTCAGCAATGAATAAAGCCTATACTTCCCAAAAATAAAAACACTCCATTACAAATATAGTTTTTATCCCGTCGTCTTTCGTGTCATGCACAGGAAACGATACCAGGATATGATGGTTTAATTGTTAACTAGTGACGTTGCTATGTCATCGATCCGCTTGGCTCAATAACCGACCAAATATGTCTGCAAGTCTACGTAGCATCACTCTCTACGCTTGAGGTAGCCAACTTAGCGCTATGACGTAGACTTTTTACAAAAAAAGACTTATCTGCAATCTATCCATCTTGTTTACACTGATTCAGTGTAAACAAGATGGATAAACTAAATGATCTGAAAGGAAAGACCACCTATACTCATGATACTTCTTCGGATGTGGTTGGACGCTATTTTCGTATCATCGCCCTTGTTATATTCAGATAACACCTTGTGTTTCTGCTGCGAACACATGCAATTACACAAAATGTATATTGTTAAATTGATGTGGATGCTTGAGCATCTGAGCATATATGCAAGCTACGCAGCGAGTCGGAGTGAGCGAGTTGAAATAAATTAATGAGTTTTACTACCTGTACATCTGAAAAGAAATACAAATTGAGAAGTAAATTGTTATTTCAATTCAAATTCAATTTACTATGTCTGGAAAAATTATTAACAAGTGTCTATAATGAGATCAATACTTATAAAGCAACTATAAAACAAATACATGTAGCTGAGTATGTAAATGTACAAAGAAAGACATTAAAGGCCATCTTTACAATCTCTTGTAAATGATGACCTCTATTTTTTTATTTGGCTGGAACCGTTAAAATTATATCTCAGGCATTTTCCCATTTCGGCAGTTTATCTAGGACTTCTTGTAGTTCGTGCATAGCAGTCGTTGTCTGAGATTGTCCGAGGAAGTGGTCAAGCAGACAACAGCATCATCCGCATACAGTCTCGCTGTTTAGTGTGGACCTTCAGCATATAGATTGTATATATGTAAATGTGCTAGTTGCAACCCCAACATATCGTTACATAAACACAAAGAAACCGGGGTCCTAGGACTGATCCTTGGATACTCCATTCTACTTTCATTCTGTTTATAGTTTCGCATTCCAATAAAAATGAACACAAGGTTGTATCATGATGTTCAAATAATGAAATATCCACCAATATCGTGTGCATTGTTTCAATGCCCGTGGAGACAACATCAAAGAATTAAACTTTGGAAATGCAAGTTTTAGCCGCATGTTGACAAATCAAAATACTCATGTATAAACCGTCTTTAGTACAGTGGCGTCACTTGGCGTACTACATGTATATTCAATGACGTCATAAAACGCTATTACTTTTCATTCAGACGCTTTGAAAAATGATTTTTTAATATTAGAAAATGATTTTCTAATATTAAAAAATGATTTTCTAATATTAGAAAATGATTTTTTAATATTAAAAAATGGTTTTCTAATATTAAAAAATGATTTTCTAATATTAAAAAAGGATTTTCTAATATTAAAAAAGCATTTTCTAATATTAAGAAATGATTTTTTAATATTAAAAAAGCATTTTCTATTATTAAAAAGTACCTTATTTTTTAATATTAGAAAATGATTTTGTAATATTAAAAAATTATTTTTTAATATTAGAAAATAGCTCTTTTTGTCCACTTTGGCTTGCCATAGAATTGCAGCAATCAGTCAATATTCATTGGCATGTGAATCAATGGTTCCGTTTGACTTATCTTTTTATAATACTGATTAATACATAATAATATAATAATTCATAATAATAATTTATATATAGACATTTATGTATAAAGCATTGACAGTTAGTCAAAATCATTTTAAGATAACTCGGATTAGTTTTAAGACAAATCACACTTATTTAAAAGACGAATCGAAACAATGAAACGGTGGGCCGGGTCGTACTACCGTGACGTACCAGTGGCGGATCCAGGGGGTCCCCTTTTTTTGGCCGATCAATGCATTTGAATGGGAGCATATAGTTGGAACACCCCCCCCCCCCCCCCTTTACTCTGGATTGGGACCCTCCCCCTTTTTAAAATGGCTGGATCCGCCACTGCGTACCCCCTCCCCTGAATCAACCACTCAGAAATGTTCTTAAATGGACCCAATCAGTGTTTTCCATTGCTCCTAGTTGTTTTTGAAAAGAATTGCCTTTAAATCGGTCCAATCAGTGTTTCAAACTGGTCCGATTTGTCTGTCAACCTAATCCGAGTTTCTTTAAAACTGGTCCGAGTTTTCTTGGTCCGACTTGTCCTAATACCGTTATTCAGTGTCTCGTTTTGACAAAAACTTCCTGCTCTTCTCGGAATTTAAACTGCTATCGACAGACTGCAAACAATTCTTTTTCACCAAGAAGACGTCATTTCAATGGCTTTAAAGGGTAAGTTTTTAATATTTCTGTTATATCTGACTCGGGTGAAGAAATGACACATTCATTTTAGGTGATTTTAAAAATATTTTTGAGTTTGAACACAGTTTGACATATTTCCTGGTTTCCATATCTCTCCTTCTTTGTATTAATGTTCGGAACAATGACTGAGAAGATAATTTCAATTGAACATTTAACATTTAACTGAGTAATTATTTTCTTCAAGGTAAAAATATTTGTGAAACTAAATTTGAAAGTTAGAAGACAGTAAAACATTGAACTGTTCAATAGTTTTTAGACACTAGGCGGCGCTGCTGTTTGTCCACTTTTTTGTAAACAAGTATTTTTTTTTTATAAAAAGCTTGTCTGAACACTTGTTTCTATCCATGGGAAGAACCACTATCAACGTATGCAGGGCCGTACTACATTGAGGCAAATGAGGCAAATGCCTCATGTAAAAAATGAAAAAAAAAAAAAAAATGAAACAAAATGGGGTTACACTAAAGACCTGAAAGTGGACCTGAAAAGACCTGAAAGAATACGACTAAAATTATTCAAATTGCATAACTTGTTTTATTATTGGATTGAATTTCTTCAAGTTGGAATTTTATTAATTGTAAATGTCCATTTTTCATTATAATTTAAATGTTTTAAATAAAAAACAAATTTTTGATGCCAAAAGTTGGACTTAAACAGTCAGGGGACTTACTTAAATGAGTGATTTTCTAAATCACTGATTCAAGTAACATTATTTCCATAATGGTTGAAAGTAAGAGTTGTCTTTCTTTAATAATCACCTATTTAAGTAGTACAAAATAATCACTAGAAGAAGTGATTTAATTTTACTGTAGCTTTAAATATAGAATACTAATGATCCAGGGACTAATTATGTTTCTAAACTTATCAGAACTAACATCTGTGTTGTCTAGGATGACCAGGTCATTTCAGGTGATGACCTTGTACTGAATCTAGGATAATGACATAAAAATCACTTGTTTAAGTATCATACCTCAATTTCCTTCCAAAAAATCACTTCTTTAAGTATCATTATTTAAATAACCCCCACTTATTTCAACACCCCCGAACAGTGAAATTTTTATCGCGAACAGTAGAATTTTATTACATAATCTGAAAGATGGAACCTTGACCTTTACAGGAAAAATACTCCCATTGCTGGGAAAAATCTGTGAAGAAAGTATCAGTTCATTATGTAAAGCCATTATTATAGCATTTTTTCAACTAAAATAGAATTTGCAGCTAAATAATAGCATCAAAGGCATAAACCTTGATACTTAAAAGAAGCAAAAAAATCTTTTTTTTTTCAATTTTACTAATGAAAAGATATTTTTTAAACCTATGTGTTTAAAATTTTGGTAAAACTACAAAATCACAATTTGTGACAAAACTTCAAATTTGTAACTCAAATAAGTGATTTAAAAATCACTTATTTCATTAAGTCCCCTGACTGTTAAACGGAGAAAAGAAAAGACCTGAAGGGACCTGAAAATCTATGGTCGGACTAATTCTAACTTCAATAACTTTTTTAATATTCAATGGTTATCTTTCAACTTTAGATTTTGTGAAACTTAAAGCTCAGTATAATGTCGATAAAATAAAAATAAAATTATAAGAAAAATATCGTTGGGGTGTGAAAACTCGGACCTAAACGGAAAATTTAATAACATAAAAAAAAAAATTGCTTGAAAAGACTGCGGTCAGATTTATTCAAGATCTTTAACTGTTTTCAATCAATCTCCTTGAAATATGAATTTTGTTATAGAAAAGGTATAATATGTCATTAAAATGATAAATAATTTTTTCGAAAATATAATGGTTGCATGAGTTACAAAATTTGGACCTTGTCGGGGAAATAAAAGACATGAATGGATCATAGGGGTAGATGTATTTAAACTCGCATTGTTTTTTCTATTTGTAATGGCCTGACCATTAAGTATAACCGACGATTGGGCTCAAGGAGAAAAGACTATCAGGTGCTGATACTTTAATTATGAACCAATCTGACATATGGTAAAAAGCTGAAAAACAAATAAAATACAATTTTACAATGTGTTCAATTAATGTTATTATAACGAAATGTCAAAGGTAATTGAAAGCACAGTCCGTTGAATGCGAGAAAATGTTGTACTTTCAAGGACAGATAAATTCCAGGTATTTCACGGAGAAAAGGTTCAATCATACGAAAGGCAATTTGAAGGCTTCAAAAACAATGTTGTAAAGTTAACTCACTCTGTGGTTAGCCACGAATTGTGTCCTAGATGACGTTTGTCTTTGAAAAGTTCTCCAGAACTGGTATGACCTTGCAATGTTCAGTTTGAGAGAGGGAAAGGTAGCGACGGTACGATGTTTTAACGTTAAAGATGAATTATCCTCCTAGGTTGGAACACATAAATAGATTAAGAATATAATCAAACGAACTATATAAATTACGGAACGGTGTAACAGAATACTCCCCGTCTGATGTCTATCTGATATCACTTTTCCATAAATTTTTCGAATATGTATACAAGATTTACACAAATGAATTAATCCCAATATAAATTGAATATATACAGGTGAAATGTCCACTATTTCGTGTGAGAAATATCAGATCTTAACGATTTTTCACTATAAAGGTTCCTAATAAGTACGTTCCACGTGAAACTGGGTAGGCACAGTTTTTTGTCCTTTAGAAGAAGGGTGTCTCGGACGACATTGTTGTGTTCTGTAGAATGTTCTATTACTGCTGTATCGATAATGGGAACTGTTTTCTCCAACGTAGTTAGACGGCGATGACGATCGAAGATAGATCGAAGTATAACAAGAGTTAGTAGTTGGTTGTCTTCCGATTTGGCGATATGACACATCTTTGTGAGTATCAGACGAAATTAGGCGTTTCGTCATAACGTCCAATCCTGCAGATCTAGTCGCTCTATCTGTAGAGTGGCGTCCTCTATGTTTGATTTTGTCGTAGTAATGTCCAAGAAAAGGTGTTACTCTGTGACGATGTCCAGATAAGACTACTGGTTCCTTTTCACTTATATTCAAGTCAGATTTGACAATACTGCTTCCTCCTCGTAGTAGACGTTGCTCATGCAATGGCAGATTGAGATTGGCAAGAGGCCCTTCTTTCGGAATAGGTTTGTAAATGCTATTGATTTCCTCTCCATGAACTTTAGGTTCTGTTGATTTCGGATTGAAACTTTCTTTATCTATAGATTTTTCTATAGAAGTCACAGATCTTGCTTTTAGTGACGCGAGTGATGTCCCTTTAGATGAATTTGTGCGTTTACCAGGCTTGGTACTAGGTCCTGTACATTCAAGGGATTGCATTGAATGCGATTTAGCGACCTTGGCATTCGAATGAAGGTTTGTGTCGTTATACTGAACAACAATTGGATTCTTGTCCTTGACGGCTATTTCCGGTCTTGAGGCAAGACGTTGTTCTGATTCCGTGATTGAAACGTTAGTTATCTTTGTGTTGACTTGAATAGGAGAAGTTTGCTTGTCAATGTATGTATTTCCAATTATGACCCAACCAAGTCTCAACTTTTGGGCAAATGGAGTTCGGGATGGTCCTAGGCGTTGTTCAAGGACGTGGTGTGCCTCTATAAGGTCCCTTCCAATAAGGAGAAGAATTTGACAACGTTCCTCTATTGGTGGAATGCTTCCTCTGAGTTCTTTCAGATGAGGATGATGCATTGCAACTTCAGGAGTAGGAATTTCGTCTCGATGATTGGGAATATTTTTACATTCAATTAATGTAGGCAGATCAAATTGTACGTCACTATGTACAGATTTTATGACGAAATCTTTTCCTCTTTTCCCGGAAGTAGCTACTCTGCCGGAGCATGTCGTAAGAGAGTAGTTTTCAGGTTTCTCCCGAACGTTAAACAGACTGAAGAATTCAGGCGAGGCAAGAGACCGGTTGCTTTGGTCGTCAATAATGGCGTGCATCCTGATAATTTTGTTTGTCTTGTCCTTGTGGTACACGTCCACAGGTAATATCTTGGCATAAGATTTCTCGCTCTTATGATCTTTGTAGATCTCTGTGCAGATCGAACTTACAGAGGTTAACTTTGTTTCAGCTGACTCTGTCTGCTCCCCGCCGTAGGCTTGTCTGGGTGAGCTAAACTGGGAACTTTCAGATTGTTGTGGTCTAGTGATGTGAAGTGCTGTGGTGTGTCGTTCACTTCCACACTCGTTACAACTGATACTTGCGTTGCAGTCCCGACTTCTGTGTGTGGTTGACTCACAACACTTGTAGCACACATTGTTTTGTCTTAACAGTTCCTTGCGTTCCTCGATTGGTTTGGCTCGGAATGCTCGGCATTCATTCAAGGTATGCTTTGTCTTATGTAGGATACACAGATTTTGTTGTTGACTGCTGTCTTCAGTTTGCTGTTCAACAGCCGTCTTATGGACGTTGACTTTAGAGTACGTCTGAGGTGTGAACCTTGGCGTATAGTCTTTTGTATTTGGTGTTACTTTTGATCCAAAGATGAACCCAGGATCGTTCTTAATTTTGCTCATTTCCCTGATGAAGGCAGAGAATTCTGTGAATGGCGGAAAGGCAACTTCATATTTGGACTTGTATCTTGAAGCCCTTGTTATCCACTTTTCTTGGAGTCCGTATGGTAGTTTTTCCACAATAGGATTTATACCGGACGAAGAATCGAAATAAGCAAGCAAACATCCCAGCTTGGGATTTTCCTTGTGATATTCGATTTCTGATAGAATATCAGACAAGTCATAAAGACGTGCGTTATCTTTGTTCGTCAAGGTAGGAAAATTGACGAGTTTACTCGTGATAGAGGCTTCCAACATTTCTGGAGCACCATATCGCTCATCCAGTCTTTGCCATAACCTCTGTAAGCCTCTAGTAGGGTTGTTGGCATTTGATGCCCTAATACTCATGGCATGTTTACCAGACTCTGGCCCTAGCCACTTTATCAGTAGGTCTATTTGTTCCGAGTCAGAAACTTGTAATTCGTCTATGACGTTTTTGAAGCTAGATTTCCATGTATGGAAGGATTCTGCCTGGTCATTAAAATTTGTTAGCCTGGAGAATAATAGGTCTTTGCGTAAAAGAAATCTAGTTATCTCCGACGTGGGATTGATTTGTTGCTGGTATACTACAGGGTTCTCTTCTATTACGCCTTGTTTTGGGTGTGAAACAGGGATCTCTTCTATGACGCCTTGATTTTGGTGTAAGACAGGGATCTTTTCTGAAACGCCCTGTTTTCTTATGTTAGTTATTGTTCCCAGATCTGGGAATGCATTAACATCTGGTGACTTAGCACGTGTAGGCAAGACCTTAGGTGTTTGTGATGGCAAGTTCCGTGCCACAGATGGCACGAACGCTGGTGCTTCGTGGCTCAGCTCAATTTTAACAGGAAATTGCTTTTTCTTTTGAGGACCTGTTACTTCCTTTACAACAGTTGATACAGGAAGTTTATTGACAAAATCTTGCACACGCTGGAGCGGGTCTTCCTTTTCGTTAGGGAGATCGCTAAACGCTTGGCTATCATCGTATTCCAGGATACGAGCCTCGGCTTCTGCGGCTGCAGCTTCTCTCTGTGCTTCAAGAAGGTTAAATTTGGCTTTAAGCTCGACCTTTTCCCGGCTTACTCGTGCGGCTTCTTGTTGCATTTTAGCCTTACGTTGAGCGACTTCTTGTTCCATTTCAATTTGTCTGGACAGGGCTTGTTCCTCTAACATTGCTTCCTGTTGTAGGATAAGGGCATGTTTTTCTACAAAGGCTATTTTAGACTTGGCAGCCTCTGCCTTGGCACGCTTTCTCCGTGCTAGGCTTGACATGTCTGACACGTTAGAGCTACCACTGCGTGAGGTTTTCTTACCTTTTGACCCTGAGGTCCTTGTTTTAGTTGATTTAGCCTTAGTGAGGGCAAGGCGATGCTCGTGTAAAGAGTCCATAGCCAGTTCCACTTTGGACAGACGGAGATCCAATGTAAGGTTACATGCGTCTATGTCTTTTTGACTGTCCAACGTTCTGGTCCTTTTTAGAAAGTCCAGATATTCGTCTGTGAGCCTACGATAATTTGTACAGGCTTTTACAGGATTGTCCTGGGCTGTTAAGACTTGCTGAAGTTCATTGGGAGGTGTGGTGATTTCCAATAACTGGGTCGTTATATCTGACCAAAGGACCTCTAATTCCTCACAGAACTTGTTACGTTTTTCTGTGTAGGCTCCTTTACCTTTTTCGGTGAGATCCCGTACTCGCTTAGTCTCGGGATTTTCATCTAAATGTGTGGTATTAGACGGATTTTGTAAGAGTTCTAGATCTGGGACATTTCCCTCTGGGGCATGTATCTCTTCTTGTTGTTCCACATGACTTGGATCCATGTTGACTCAACGTTGTTGGGTTGCTGCCGAGTACGCACAAGCTGTGTTGCGTAGTGTCAAGGTAACAGCTACGAACGATGCTCCGTTGTATTTCCTGTTCAGGAGATGTGTAGACAAGTTGTTGTCAATTTACTGTACGTCAAGGGATGACGCGTACATGCAGGGCTCAACAGGTAGGTTGTTATGTAGCTGTATAACTAACGTGGAATGGCGTTATCTGTGAGACACAACAGGCAAGTTGTAGACTTTTTACTGTAATGGCCTGACCATTAAGTATAACCGACGATTGGGCTCAAGGAGAAAAGACTATCAGGTGCTGATACTTTAATTATAAACCAATCTGACATATGGTAAAAAGCTGAAAAACAAATAAAATACAATTTTACAATGTGTTCAATTAATGTTATTATAACGAAATGTCAAAGGTAATTGAAAGCACAGTCCGTTGAATGCGAGAAAATGTTGTACTTTCAAGGACAGATAAATTCCAGGTATTTCACGGAGAAAAGGTTCAATCATACGAAAGGCAATTTGAAGGCTTCAAAAACAATGTTGTAAAGTTAACTCACTCTGTGGTTAGCCACGAATTGTGTCCTAGATGACGTTTGTCTTTGAAAAGTTCTCCAGAACTGGTATGACCTTGCAATGTTCAGTTTGAGAGAGGGAAAGGTAGCGACGGTACGATGTTTTAACGTTAAAGATGAATAATCCTCCTAGGTTGGAACACATAAATAGATTAAGAATATAATCAAACGAACTATATAAATTACGGAACGGTGTAACAGAATACTATTTGTTTTTACTTTAGACAAAAGTCAGTCTATTGAAGAGAACGAATGACTCTATATTTATACAAGAACATATTTGGATACAAAATACCTTGTTGATGATGAATCTTGGTCTGACATCATAAAGAAAAAAAAAGATTGCCCGTTGAAATTATTCAAACTAATTCAATTAACTTGCTTAAACTGCATTAAAATATATTAAAGCAGGTCTTACACTTTTTTATTTATAAAATGAAAATAATAGTGTTGCCTCCCCATAAGGGAGCTACCATTTGATTTTTATGGGGGGGCTAGGATGAAAAATTGTGTCCTGCCTTTTTATTTTTCAGTCTATTCGGTCCTGCCTTTTTTTTCTTAGCTTATCCTGACTTTTTTACAACAATTGTCATCCTGCCTTTTTTTTTTTGCCAAGTTACTCATCCTGCCTTTTTTTTTTACTCAAAATCCTGTCCTGCCTTTTTTTCAAATTTCATCCTAGCCCACATTGGCCCATGTTTAATTACACGAACGTGTGCCGGTTGTAATTCACACCTTTTGTAGACTAGACAGTAATTGGATCATTAGTCTAAATAAACTTTTCACTTTAATCTTTTAAGTGGATTATCACTATATCTTGTTACACGAACATAATGGCAGCAGTCCTTTTGCGCCAATTACTGTTTTTTTTTCCAGGGGTATCATTTGCGCCAAATCTTGTTTTCCAAATGCATCAATTGCGCACCCCAACGATATTTTTCATATAATTTTATTTTTATTTTATCATTATACTGAACTTTTTGTTTCACAAAATCAAAAGTTGAAAAATATCCAACCATAGATTTTCAGGTCCCTTCTTTCTCCCTTCAGGTCCAACTTTTGGCATCAAACATTTGTTTTTAATTTAAAACATTTCAATTTTACTGAAATATGGACATTTACAATTAATAAAATCCCAACTTGAAGAAATTCCATCCCATAATAAAAAAGTTAGATTGCAATTTGAATAATTTTAGTCGTATATTTTCAGGTCTTTTCAGGTCCACTTTCAGGTCTTTAGTGTAACCCAACAAAATGTTGTTTTCATATATCTAATTGTTTTCACGGAAAGTGTCTTGCAAGAAGCAAGTTCTCCTCACTCTCTGGTGTATCCCCTGAATGTTTTTCATTATCCAATTTCAGTAGTTTTGATACCTCATGTTGACTTGAACAACAAAATGATTTGACCGCATTGACCAAAACTGACCATATGTGCACTTTAATTTGTTAATCTATGTGCCATGTATACATGCATAGTAAATCAGCCATATTTTTGTGTTAGATTCAATACAATACAATGGACAGCAATATTGCAATACAATAACAAAAAATTTTTGTTCGCATGAATTTAGGGTGCCAGCATGTCCTCCTTTTATTCAAAATATTGATACATAACAAAATTTCAGTAGTTTTGATACCTCATGCTGACTTGTACAACAAAATTATTTGACCGCATTGACCAATATCACATGATTCGGGTATACAACAACGAAGTATTCTTATCACATGATTGGGGTATAAAACAACGTAGTATTCTTATCACATGGTTGGGGTACATTTTGTATAAAACAACGTAGTATTCTTATCAGATGATTGGGGTATAAAACAACGTAGTATTCTTATCACATGATTGGGGTATAAAACAACGTAGTATTCTTATCACATGATTGGGGTATAAAACAACGTAGTATTCTTATCACATGGTTGGGGTATAAAACAACGTAGTATTCTTATCACATGATTGGGGTATAAAACAACGTAGTATTCTTATCACATGGTTGGGGTATAAAACAACGTAGTATTCTTATCACATGATTGGGGTATAAAACAACGTAGTATTCTTATCACATGATTGGGGTATAAAACAACGTAGTATTCTTATCACATGATTGGGGTGTAAAACAACGTAGTATTCTTATCACATGATTGGGGTATAAATCAACGTAGTATTCTTATCACATGATTGGAGTATAAAGCAAAGTAGTATTCTTATAAGTTATCACATGATTGAATTGGGGTTAAAAAAAACGTAGTATTCTTATATTATTTTGAGTTCATATGTTCAAAAAACATGAAGCCTAAGTTTGCATATATTCATATACAATGTACATGTACATGATGTATGTACAATTACAGTTTTGCATCAAGGGGTTCGATCATGCATATTAAGGGCATATACGATAGTTTTGATCCCGTATTTACAGTTCGATGAAATTTCCATATAGGCTATTTTCTGCCTGATTAAATCAAATATGTAATAAAAAATATACCTTCATGTGCTACTTTTTGAGTAAAATGAGATAAAAATTTTGTATATTTGCTTAAAATTCGGATTTGTGGCGGTATTTTTCCTTTCGAAATAAAGTCATAACTTTTTTTTTTAAAAGATAAACACAAATTGTTTTTTGTTAAACATGTTAAATAATTTGTAATTTCTGTATTTTATAAGTATCCTAAGAAAATATATATGGATTTTTTTTTCAGAAATAACTCATATTTATCAAATGGTCATGAATTGAGAAAAAAACGTCATTTTTGCTGTACAAATGTATATTTATCAAAATTAATAAAATTGCACTATTTACAGTTTTATAAAATTTGGTCCTTATAATCTCCGTGCAAAATGAAACAAAATGTCGTTTTAAAAATAAAGGTCCATGCACTCGTTTTCAAATTAAATCCAATCCCCCCACCCCCTGATCTGCCACTGTTGCTGTCACTAAATTTGTAATTTTAAGTAAATTTTGCAGTTTTTGGCTATAATCTTTAATCTTGAATATTATTGAAGATAAATATAAAAATGTTCAGCAATGTAAGATCTACAAAAAAGTTATATGACCAAAATTGTCAATTGACCCCTCAAGAAGTTAATGCCTCTTATAGACAATTTTACACTATTCGTTCATCATAAAATCATGAAAATTGAGAATGGAAATGGGGAATATGTCACAGAGACAACAACCGGACCAAAGAGCAGATAATAGCCAATGCAAAGGCCACCAATGTTTGCTAACATTTAAAAAACCTCTCCTCTGAAACTACTGGGCGTAATACTTCTTAACTTTCACTGAATGTTCCTTACGGCCTAGCCATAATCAGATGTGCATTTTGTGTTTCACATGAAGTCAAAAATGAGTATCATGAGTATCACGGGACACCTCAGGAAAAAACTCTTTTAATATTTTGGTTCAAAAATGGTTTAAATTATGAAAAATAGCCATCATTAGACTAACACTGGAAGCATTTATATAATTACAAATGTACAAGCAGCTTTTTGAAGAAATATTTAATATTTTTATTAAACATTTTTTGTTAAATAAATTGTGTTTAAAAACTGTCTATTTGTTTTCGAGCCTGCAACTTTTGTTGCAGAAATCTCGACATAGGGATAGTGATCCGGAGGCGGCGGAGGCTGCGGTGTTAGCTCACTTCTTAAAAGCTAAATATATTAGAAGGTGGAAGACCTGGATGCTTCATATTTTGTATATACATGTAGATGCCTCATGTTACGAAGTTTCTGTCAGTCACATGTCCATTGTCCTTGACCTCATTGTCATGGTTCAGTGACCACTTGAAAAAAAGTTCAGATTTTTATACGACCACAAAAAATTTTAATTTTTCGTCGTATATTGCTATCATGTTGGCGTCGTCGTCTGCGTCATCGTCGTCGTCCGAATACTTTTAGTTTTCGCACTTTAGTAAAAGTGAATAAAAATCTATGAAATTTTAACACAAGGTTTATGACCACAAAAGGTTGGGATTGATTTTGGGAGTTTTGATCCCAACATTTTAGGAATTAGGGGCCAAAAAGGGCCCAAATAAGCATTTTCTTGGTTTTCGCACAATAACTTAAGTTTAAGTAAATAGAAATCTATGAAATTTTGACACAAGGTTTATGACCACAAAAGGAAGGTTGGGATTGATTTTGGGAGTTTTGGCTCTAACAGTTTAGGAATTAGGGACCAAAAAGGGGCCCAAGTAAGCATTATTCTTGGTTTTCGCACCATAACTTTAGTTTAAGTAAATAGAAATCTATGAAATTTAAACACAAGGTTTATGACCACTAAAGGAAGGTTGGGTTTGATTTTCGGAGTTTTGGTCCCAACAGTTTAGGAATAAGGGCCCCAAAGGGTCCAAAATTGAACTTAGTTTGATTTCATCAAAAATTGAATAATTGGGGTTCTTTAATATGCCGAATCTAACTGTGTATGTAGATTCTTAATTTTTGGTCCCGTTTTCAAATTGGTCTACATTAAGGTCCAAAGGGTCCAAAATTAAACTTAGTTTGATTTTGACAAAAATTGAATCCTTGGGGTTCTTTGATATGCTGAATCTAAAAATGTACTTAGATTTTTGATTATTGGCCCAGTTTTCAAGTTGGTCCTAATCGGGTCCAAATTAAACTTTGTTTGATTTCATCAAAAATTGAATAATTGGGATTCTTTGATATGCCAAATCTTACTGTGTATGTAGATTCTTAATTTTTAGTCCCGTTTTCAAATTGGTCTACATTAAAGTCCAAAGAGTCCAAAATTAAACTAAGTTTGATTTTAACTAAAATTGAATTCTTGAGCTTTTTTGATATGCTGAATCTAAACATGTACTTAAATTTTTGATTATGGGTGCAGTTTTCAAGTTGGTTCAAATCAGGATCCAAAATTATTATATTAAGTATTGTGCAATAGCAAGAAATTTTCAATTGCACAGTATTCAGCAATAGCAAGAAATCTTCAATTGCACAGTATTCAGCAATAGCAAGAAATCTTCAATTGCACAGTATTGTGCAACATGTGCAATAGCAAGAAATTTTCAATTGCACAGTATTGCGCAATAGCAAGAAATCTTCAATTGCACAGTATTGTGCAATAGCAAATATTTTCAATTGCACAGTATTGCGCAATAGCAATAAATATCTAATTGCACAATATTGTGCAATAGCAAGAAATTTTCAATTGATTGGAGTTATCTTTCTTTGTCCAGAAAAGTAGTTGAATCAACTTAAATCATTGTTTTATACAATATACAATGTATATTCACTTTTACTACCAACTGATAAATTAAAACAATCTTTACCATTCAGTGATAAGGCCGAAAAAAAAAAGATCGATGTTTCCAGTAACCCGACCGACCCTGTTTTTTAGCCCCGACCCTAACTTTTTTATTGGATCTTCAAAAAAAAAAAAAAAAAATTTTATCAACCGACCCCGTTTTTGACACAGGCTTCTGATAGATGACATAATATTTTTTCTCTCTTGCTTCTACTTGCATAGAAAGCCAGTAAAACATTTTATTAATGTCAAAAGGTATTCCAAATAGGTTAAAATCCAAGAAATTTGCACAGCAGGTGCTTCAAAAACATTGCAAATGGCACACTTCCGGTTTTTGAAACTAATTACGGATCCGGACTTGGAAAAACCATGATAATTTTCCGGATTTCATTTACGATGTCAAAAAAAAAAAAAAAAAAAAAAAAAAAAGAATTCCGACCTACCGACCCTATTTTTCAAAATGATGTTACCGGAAACACATATCTTTTTTTTTTAGGCCTAACAAGCACCTTTTGTTACATTTTAATATTTTATGATGTATTTAAATGAGTAGTTATTGTTGCAAACTCCATTAGAAATTTGAATTGAGATCAGTTTTGGAAAAAGGGAAAGGGGGATGTGAAAAAAAATGGGGGGGGGGGGGGGGGTTTAAATTTTTCTCATTTCAGATTTCATAAATAAAAAGAAAATTTCTTCAAACATTTTTTTGAGAGTATTAATATTCAACAGCATAGTGAATTGCTCAAAGGAAAAAAAAGTATTTTAAGTTCATTAGACCACATTCATTCTGTGTCAGAAACCTATGCTGTGTCAACTATTTAATCACAATCCAAATTTAGAGCTGAATCCAGCTTGAATGTTGTGTCCATACTTGACCCAACCGTTCAGGGTTCAACCTCTGCGGTCGTATAAAGCTGCGCCCTGCGGAGCATGTGGTTTGTAATGTTAAATTCTCTCTTACTGTAAGTAATAGGATAACTATATTTAGTATGTGCGTACCTTGCAAGGTCCTCATGCCCGGCAGACAGTTTTCACTTGACCTCGACCTCATTTCATGGATCAGTGAACAAGGTTAAGTTTTGGTGGTCAAGTCCATATCTCAGATACTATAAGCAATAGGTCTAGTATATTTGTGTATGGAATGATTGTAAGGTGTACATGTCTAGCGGGCAGATGTCATCTAATCTTGACCTCATTTTTGTCGAGCCTGCAACTTTTGTTGCAGAAAGAGTTAATTTTAGCTCGACATAAGGATAGTGATCTGGCGGCGACGGCGGTAGCTACGGCGACGGCGGTAGCTACGGCGGCGGCGGTGTTAGCTCACTTCTTAAAAGCTATATATTTTAGAAGGTGGAAAACCTGGATGCTTCATATTTTGTATATAGATGCCTCATGTTACGAAGTTTCCGTCAGTCACATGTCCATTGTCCTTGACCTCATTTTCATGGTTCAGTGACCACTTGAAAAAAAAGTTCAGATTTTTTGTAATGATAAATTCTCTCTTACTGTAAGTAATAGGATAACTATATTTACAATGTAGTATGTACGTACCTTGCAAGGTCCTCATGCCCGGCAGACAGTTTTCACTTGACCTCGACCTCATTTCATGGATCAGTGAACAAGGTTAAGTTTTGGTGGTCGTCCATATCTCAGATACTATAAGCAATAGGTCTAGTATATTTGGTGTATGGAAGGACTGTAAGGTGTACATGTCCAACTGGCAGGTGTCATCTGACCTCGACCTCATTTTCATGGTTCAGTGGTTATAGTTAAGTTTTTGTGTTTTGGTCTGTTTTTCTCATACTTTATGCAATAGGTTTACTATATTTGTTGTATGGAATGATTGTAAGGTGTACATGTCTAGCGGGCAGATGTCATCTGATCTTAACCTCATTTTCATGGTTCAGTGGTTATAGTTAAGTTTTTGTGTTTTCGTCTGTTTTTCTCATACTTTATGCAATAGGTTTACTATATATTTTGTTCATTGTTGTTGTGTGGAATGACTGTAAGGTGTACATATCTAGTGGATAGATGTCATCTGACCTTGACCTCATTTTCATGGTTCAGTGGTCAAAGTTAAGTTTTTGAGTTTTGGTCTTTATCTAATACTATATGTCATAGGTCAACTATATTTGGTGTATGGAAATACAATGTATTTTATGATCTATATGTCAGTGGTGCAGGTTTTATTTGACCTTGACCTGGTTTTCACGGTTCAATGCTCAGTGTTAAGTTTTTGTGTTTAACTTTTGGTCTTTTTTCTTAATATAAACTATACATGCTATAAGCAATAGGTCAACTATATTTGTTGAATGGAAGCATTGTTAGCTGTACATGTCTGCCTGGCATATCATGGTTCAACTGACCTTGACCAATGACCTCATTTTCATGGTTCAGGTTAAGTTTATGTGACAGTCGTAATAAAGCTTTATATTTAGGAGTATATATTATGATCTATATGTCAGTCGTGCAGGTTTTATTTGACCTTGACCTGGTTTTCACGGTTCATTGCTCAGTGTTAAGTTTTTGTGTTAAACTATAAACTATAAGCAATATGTCAGCCAAATTTGTTGTATGGAAGCATTGTTAGCTGTACATGTCTGCCTGGCATATGGTTCATGTTAAGTTTATGTGACAGTCGTAATAAAGCTTTATATTTAGGAGTATCAACATAATATCAATGATTAGTAAAGAAGGCGAGACATTTCAGTGTGTGCACTCTTGTCTTTAATGGTTACCTTTAAGACTAGTGGTCACCAGTTTCAGATTTTTTGGTCATTGACAAAGACGTATGTTTAGAATTATTGAATATCAAACATTTCAATTGGAAAAAAAATGACAAGAACATTTTGACTGACCTTTGAAATATTTGTGTATAGACTATTGATTTTATTTGTGCATGATTTGTATCTATACTTGTGTTTTTAATTATTACGAAGGATCAAAATCGGAGATTGAATGCAGGCCTCTACATTAACATTTTTTCTTACTTGTCCCTTCGGACAAGTGGCAAGAAAATCAGTTTGTCCGAACTCTTAACTCACTTGTCCGAATTCATAATTGAAAATCTAACATATTGATGATTTATGCAATAATAACACTTGGGCTTTGATTGTACCTAATAATTGGAGCATTTTGTAATGTTATATGAATACCGCATCAAAATACATTTCATTATTTCAGAATGAAAGTTTTTTTGCAAGACTGTGTTCTCTGACTCAATGTCACTATCATTTGTCAATCATTAAATCATCATTTCTTCCCAAACCACTACGTTCCCCTATGGACCTATTCATTCTTTAGTAGTGGTATGGGTTAAACCAAGGATGTAAATACACCTGGCCACCTTGAACATGTATATGAGTAAACCTTTTTAATTTATTGATGATGTCAAAACAAGCTTTTACAATTTATTTTGATTTGTATATACATGTACATTGATATATGATCATGAAGTACATACACATTTCACTAAAAAATCTGCCTTTTAAGATTGATTTTTTTTCATCTTAAATTTTTATATCACATGTCATAGATCTTATCAAATAAAACCTCTTTTAATGTATTGTTATGCATAAAAGCAAAATCAAATGAAACATACTTTAATTTAATATTTTAAAGTTTAGGTAAAACTCCATATGGAGGTGCTCCTAATTCAAGGAAGCTTATACTAAGAAGATACATTAACATTGGTTTCTTTCCCCTTACTTATATCCCCCTGGTCAATGGCTGCCAGCATGTTCAATACTCCAAGGCCAAGTTCGGATGGATATCTAGAGCAGATTGGATTTACATGGTTATATATATATAACACCTGCTATGATTGGATATATCTTTTCCGCCATTAACACTCGAGGAGCCCTGGGTTGTGGCTGGGTTCCTAGAGAGCGACTCGATATCCCGGATGTTATGACGTCAATCCAATCAAATTTGAATGTTCACATATTCAGAGTAGGGGCCTTGTACTTCCGGTAATCTAGAGACCTTACTCTGCTAAATTATTTACCGTTCATATGGAACTCTAGTCAGAACTGAAGTTCCATCCGAACTTGGCCCAAATCAGAGACATATTATACAAGTTTTATATGTCTCTGGTTCAATAAATGAATAATTATTTCATTAAGTATGATCAATAAAACAATCATTCATATTTTTGGGAATGTATAAGTCTTGAATTTGATCTATTTTTATCTGACCTTGATTTTTCACTTGTCCCATCGGACAAGTAGTATGGTGAATCTACTTGCCCGACACCTGTGTGCACTTGTCCCGGACAATCGGACAAGCGTTAATGTCGAGCCCTGTGAATGGAAAAGGCACACTGTTCATTGTATCTAGTTTAAAATCTCATACCGTATTTCATGCATTCAAAATTTATGACGACACACTCGACCTCGATGAGTCGAACCTCAGATGAGACGAATACTTTGGTCCGGTCCCTTCGATTTCGACACAACAAGGTTCGACTGTAGTTCTATTAAAGTTTGTTTTGTGCCTTTCTGATGTCATTTACCAGATTAAGGGGATCGCCAGTATTCTAGTTCTATTAAAGTTCGTTTTGTGCCTTTGTGACGTCATTTACCAGATAAAGGGGATCGCCTGTATTCTAGTTCTATTAAAGTTCGTTTTGTGCCTTTGTGATGTCATTTACCAGATAGAGGGGGATCGCCTGTATTCTAGTTCTATTAAAGTTCGTTTTGTGCCTTTGTGATGTCATTTACCAATTATATGGGGATCGCCTGTATTCTTGTTCTATTAAAGTTCGTTTTGTGCCTTTGTGATGTCATTTACCAGATATTTTAAGGGGATCGCCTGTATTCTTGTTCTATTAAAGTTTGTTTTGTGCCTTAGTGATGTCATTTACCAGATATTTAAAGGAGAGCGCCTATATTCTAGTTCTATTAAAGTTTGTTTTGTGCCTTTGTGATGTCATTTACCAGATATTTAAAGGAGATATATTCTATTTCTATTAACGTTCGTTTTGTGCCTTTGTGATTTCATTTACCAGATAAAGGGGATCGCCTGTATTCTAGTTCTATTAAAGTTTATTTTGTGCCTTTGTGATGTCATTTACCAGATAGAGGGGGATCGCCTGTATTCTAGTTCTATTAAAGTTCATCAAGCATCTGTAATCGTCATTATGCAGGATTAACTAGAAATGATATTTGTTCCTTAAGTACCTGATTACAATTCCCATACAACAACAGTGCTGATTATCATTTATAAGAATTTAATTTGCTGAATAATATGTGCAATCCGTAGCATTATCATTTTTTCAACCAATCGCTCAACATTATAAGGAATAGAAGAAATATCAAATAAAAATGATTTTCTTATAGTTGTGACCAGTGTTATCTATTTAAGAGATATATCTTATCACACTGCAAGGAGTAAGATACGAAAAACGTAATACAAAAACTGATTTAATTTGATTGGCTTATCCAGTATCATATGACCATATCTATTATTTTTACATGATTTAAATTTGATGTTAACGTTTATTTGCAGATTGTTATTGACCTGTGGCAGCTGGTATTAACGCCATGATGACACCCTTTGAAATAAGCTGAAGTTAGAAATGGAGTTTTATGAAGGATAATTTGTAGTTGTTAACAGTTTCAGGACTAGAACCAACAGACTTCTGTTTGGGACTTTGGGTATTTAATCATACTCGGTATATATATATATTTCTGATGTATAGGTGTAAGTGTCTCTTTTTGAACATTCACTACATCAAGTCTTTTTATAAGTAATATATAAAATCTTATTAGCTTTGATGGCATGAGCCAAAGAATAAAAACATTGTCATTGCAACAGATAAACAGACATTATTTCCGGTGATCAAACTTGCTAAAGGGGAGATAATCAAATTAACTTTCATCAATATACTGTCCATTTACTGTCTGTGTGCCTTGTCAGTGACTTACAGCTAGACAGATATTGTTTCTGGTCTAACATGTTAGAGGGGAGATAATCAAATTAATTTTATTAAGGAATTACTGTAATATTTTTTCTGTCCATGAAGAAATTTAACATTAAAAATTTGGTGCACACTGAATAACGTGCGTAGCGGGTTATTTAACAGTGTACACCACATTTTTTATGTTATTTCAAATACACAGAAAAAATATCACAGACATTTCTTATAATTTAATTCTAAATTCAATTTTAAGCCGTAGAAAACCATGAAAAAACGTTGATGACGTCACGGTCACATGACTAAATTATGTATATGGGCTCATAACAAAATAACATCAGCCAATCAGAAGACGCGTTACATCCAAAATTAAATCATTTCTATAATACATACATTATCATTTCTATAATACATATATATACTGTCCATTTGACCATGTGCCTTGTCTGTGTAACAGTTGGACAGATATTGTTTCTGGTGGTCTAACATGTTCAAGGGGAGATAATCAAATCAACTTACTTCAATATACTGTCTGTATGTCCATGTGCCTTGTCAGTGCAACAGCTGGACAGATATGTTTTTGATGGTCTAACATGTTAAAGGGGAGATAATCAAATTAATTTACTTCTATATACTGTCCTTTTGACCATGTACCTTGTCAGTGTAACAGCTGGACAGATATCAGGCGCGGATCCAGAGGGGGGGTTCCGGGGGTTGGAACCCCCCCTTTTTTTTGGCCGATCAATGCATTTGAATGGGAGCATATAGCTGGAACCCCCCCTTTACTCTGGGTTGGGAACCCCCCCTTTTTTAAATGGCTGGATCCGCCCCTGGATATTGTGTCTGGTGGTCTAAACATGTTAAAGGGGAGATAATCAAATTAACTTACTTCAATATACTGTCTATATGTCCATGTACTTTGTCAGTGAAACAGCTGGACAGATATTGTGTCTGGTGGTCTAACATGTTAAAGGGGAGATAATCAAATCAACTTACTTCAATATACTGTCTATATGTCCATGTACCTTGTTGTTGTAACAACTGGACAGATATTGTTTATGGTAAACTAAAGTTAACATGTTAAAGGGGAGATAATAAAATCAACTGTCTTTAGTAAACTTATGTCGGTATGCCTTGTCAACCCTTTACTTCTTTGCAGATGATGGATACATTAACCTTTACACAGTGGAGAAAAATTATGACCTAAATCAATGGTTAAAATATTAGAATTATAAACTAATATATATATATTTAAAAATTTGTTTTTTTCTTTTTTTGCAGGATATAATGGAAGATTGGGATAAGGTAAGATTTTCTTCTTAAATTTCGATAGTCATGTGACCTATTTTTGTCTTTAAACTGTACAGAAAGCTACATGTGTGTAGTTCATTGTATTCATAGAGGGATTGCTTGATTGTTGGTTGCTTAACGTCCAGTTGCAAATATTTCATGCATATTCAGGACGAGAACAAGTTCACAATAAATACAATAGGTAGGTCTTGTCATAATAGAGGCCGTAAGGGATGATGGTCAGGGAGATTCATAGAGGGAAAATAAAAGAAAATCAAAATGACAAGAGTTATAAGAATTGTGATGGACAAAATTTCAAGGAGTAAACCTGATACATTATACAGCGTCAAAAGTTTTTGTGTTTTCTCCAAAAACTCTGAAATTACAAACAACAATTACACTGTCTTGTTCAGTTGTTGTCACTGCATTTGAGAAGTAAACTGTAAAAGTGGACATCATAAGTAGAATAAATCAGACTATAAAAAGTTATTTGTTAATTTGTTAAATAAAAATGTAACATTGTAACACAACTGACACTATAATTACCAATATACTTACTTACTTACTTAATTTGAATTATTTCATATATCATACCTAATTATTATGTGCAGGAGAGAAATGCTTAAGTTTTGTTTTACTTACAGAAACTTTGTACAGCTGCTGAAAAGGGAAACATTAAAGATGTGGAACTATCATTAGGGAATGGAGCTAATTTGGAATATAAAAGTAGTTATGTAAGTGAAGTAGAAATAATTAAAAGATATTTGCTTACAGTTTACACAAGGTCAATGATATATAAATCTGTAAAAATCAGCTGAACGTTTTAATTACGTTCTATCAAGGAAATATTAAGTTTCTCAATGATCAAAATTAGTGTTTGTCAAACTGCTATATATATCCAATGAAATTTTTCTGATAAAGTGTGTAGTTCAAGTTTTTATATTTTTGTCAAAGGGTCAAGGTCAATATTTTGTCAACATTTTATGAAAACTAAACGAGCCAAATTAATTTCAGTCAAGGTGTTTGGTACCACTTTAATGAATGTTGGTTCTAACCATTCATTTGATCACGCTCTGGTCATTTAAGTTTGTTTTGTATTAATATCAGGTGAAATATGTTAAAGTTCCGTATGGACGATCGAAACAGATGTTAATTACTGGTCATCAGAAACATGTCATTTTAAATATTATACAAACAAGTATGTGTGACACCTGATAATAAAACACTCCTGTAGTGAATATGACATGTGACACCTGATAATAAAACACTCCTGTAGTGAATATGACATGTGACACCTGATAATAAAACACTCCTGTAGTGAATATGACATGTGACACCTGATAATAAAACACTCCTGTAGTGAATATGACATGTGACACCTGATAATAAAACACTCCTGTACTGAATATGACATGTGACACCTGATAATAAAACACTCCTGTAGTGAATATGACATGTGACACCTGATAATAAAACACTCCTGTAGTGAATATGACATGTGACACCTGATCATACATCTTTCATTGACCACTTCTGTAGTGAACATGACATGTGACACCTGATCTTACAACATTCATTTACTACTCATGTAGAGAATATGACATGTGACACCTGATTATACATCATTCATTTACCACTCCTGTACTGAACATGACATGTGACACCTGATCATACATCTTTCATTGACCACTTCTGTAGTGAACATGACATGTGACACCTGATCATACAACATTTATTTACCACTCCTGTACTGAACATGACATGTGACACCTGATCATATAACATACATTTACTACTCCTCTACTGAACATGACATGTGACACCTGATCATACAACATTAATTTACCACTCTTGTACTGAACATGACATGTGACACCTGATCATACATCATTCATTTACCTCCTCAGTACTGAACATGACATGTGACACCTGATCATACATCATTCATTTACCACTCCTGTACTGAACATGACAATTGACACCTGATCATACAACATTCATTTACCACTTCAATACTAAACATGACATGTCATATCTGATCTTATCATATACATTAACCACTCCTGTACTGAACAACATATATTTACCACACCTGTACTAAACATGACATAGGTAACTTGGTCACATGTGACATAGCGATGACATACTTACACCAACATGTGACATAGCAATAACACTCTTATACTCAACCCCGACATGTGACATAGCAATGACACTCTTATACTTAACACCAACACTTGACATAACCAAGACATGCTTATCCTCAGCAGCAATATCTGCATAGCACTGACACTGTTTTACTAAACACCATCATTTGACCTAGCCATGACATTCCTATTCTTAACACCAACATGTGACATTCATGGACACTCTTATACTCACCACCAACATGTCGCATAGCAATGACACTCTTATATTTAAAAGAAACATGTGATATAGCAATGACATCCTTATACTCAGCACCAACATGTCACATAGCAATAACACTCTTATACTCAACACCAACATGTGACATAGCAATGTCACTCTTATTCTCAGCACCAACATGTGACATAGCAATAACACTCTTATACTCAACACCAACATGTGACATATCAATGACACTCTTATACTCAACACCAACATGTGACATACATGTATCAATGACACTCTTATACTCAGCATCAACATGTGACATAGCAATAACACTCTTATACTCAACAGCAATATGTGACATATCACTGACACTCTTATACTCAGCACCAACATGTGACATATCAATGACACTCTTATACTCAGCATCAATATGTGACATTGCAATAACACTCTTAAACTCAGCACCAACATGTGACATAGCAATGTCACTCTTACTCTCAGCATCGACATGTGATATAACAATAACACTCTTATACTCAACACCAACATGTGTCATAGCAATGGCACTCTTATACTCAGCACCAACATAAGACACATCAATGACACTCTTATACTCAGCATCGACATGTGACATAGCAATAACACTCTTATACTCAGCACCAACATGTGACATAGCAATGGCACTCTTATTCTCAACACCAACATGTGACATATCAATGGCACTCTTATACTCAGCATCAACATGTGACATAGCAATAACACTCTTATACTCAGCATAAACATGTGACATGGCAATAACACTCTTATACTCAGCACCAACATGTGACGTAGCAATGACACTCTTATACTCAACACCAACATGTGTCATAGCAATGGCACTCTTATACTCAGCACCAACATGTGACATAGCAATAACACTCTTATACTCAGCATCGACATGTGACATAGCAATGACACTCTTATACTCAACACCAACATGTGACATAGCAATGACACTCTTATACTCAACATGAACATGTGACATAGCAATAACACTCTTATACTAAGCACCAACATGTGACATAGCAGTAACACTCTTATACTCAGCATCCACATGTGATATAACAATAACACTCTTATACTCAACACCAACATGTGTCATAGCAATGACACTCTTATACTCAGCACCAACATGTGACATAGCAATAACACTCTTATACTCAGCATCGACATGTGACATATCAATAACACTCTTATACTCAGCATCAACATGTTACATAGCAATAACACTCTTATACTCAGCACCAACATGTGACATATCAA